>NW_020799097.1:98005229-98222804 GCF_003259725.1 Athene cunicularia | reverse complement strand
GGTGGGGGGGGTGGGTGTTTGTTACATCTTGTTTTATTTTTTGGTTTTGTTTTGGTTTAGTTTTTTGGTTAAATTATCCCCTAGCTTCTGGGTAAACTACAGTAACTTTGTTACCACTTTGTAGACATATCAGAAAAAGTAGCACAAGTATGTGCAGTTTATAAAAACATGTAGCGCATACAAACTGCCTGTAAGGGTGTGATGGTTTTTAGATGCATAATAAATAACTCAGTTTTATCATATGGCTTCCTTTATGCTGCATTTTCTTTTTCATGATCTCATCAGGACTTGCAAATATTGTTACTTCAAACAACTAAGGTTAAGGTGTAGAGAAGTACTTTTTTCTGAATGTGGGATTCTTTCAATTAAAACGCAGCAAATGGTCTGAAGCTTACACCAGATAGGGCAGGTCATTTTATAGAAGAAATGTTGCAACTTTTTAAGGTATGGCACCTTAGCATTTAGTGGTACTACCTCAGGATTTCTTGTTTTGCTATTCTTGGCAAAGTAGAAATTTCTGACATACAGGGTGATGGTGTGTGATGAATTTATATACCTCTCTGTGTGTATGTGTATGTATGTATATATATATATATATATATATATATATACACACACACACATATGAGATACAGTAGCCAACATTTAAAAGCTTACTTTGAGCCTTATAAGCCTGATTTATTTTCTGGCATAAATCAGACTGGTTAAGGAGTGAATCTGTTTTGTATAGGAATGTGCTTACCTGATGATTTGGATTGTTAAGAAAGGATTTCTTCCTTTCTGCATTGAGTTTATTTATAGCAAAGGGACTTTTGAAGCATGTGGATTGTTTGGGTTTTTTTCTCTTTTTTTTCTTCAGTAGAATTTGGAGAATTCTTATGTGAATTAAGATGAAAATTCAACATAGGCCAGAATCTTGTTTTCGGATGTGGTCAATTGCCAGTACTAGTGATGGAAGGTTGTCACTTAAATACCTGAAAATCATTACATATTTCCCTTTTAGTGATATAATTGCAAAGTGGAATTCTTTCATATAGTGCAAAACGTTTTAAGTTCAGTTGCATGGAGTGATGTGCATTGCTTCTGAGCTGGGCAACCTTTTAATGGACCCAATTACCTTAAAGGTCTTTTCCAGCCTAAATTATTCTATGATTCTGTGAAAAATCATTCCTAACCGACCTCCTGTGTTTTTATTCAATACATGTGCATTAGTGTTGCTGTGCTGAAAGGTATAATTTTTTTACTATTTAGCATGAATTAATCCTTAGATTGAGTTTCCTACAATAGTTTATAGAAAGTATGCTTATTCTGAGGTATCAAAACACATAGTTCTACTGTGCCCAGACCAAGAAAACATTTACATTTCTGTGTGGCACTCAGTGCATTGTTCTTTCTACTCGGTGTTTTCTTGCAAACACTTCTCAGCTACAGAACACAAGATTCATTCGGTTATGTAGACTGGAGCAGTACTAGTGTAAATCTGATTTTAAGTGATAATATGTTAAAACTTGTTTCAAATGTGTGTACATTCATAGATCCATACATTTACCTCTTAACATTTTCTGCAACTATTAAGGTAAGATTTTCTGGTAAAGTTTTGTATGCTTTGGCTCTTCATCTAACTGTGTAGTATAAACATATAAACTACATAAATTGTTACTGAATGCACAGTCTTCTTTAATTTTGTCTTTACTAAATTTATTTCACAATGGGAATGCTTTGTCCTGTTTAGACTGTGACTAGACAACAGTGGTAAGAACGATATAAAAGTCGGAACCTTAAGAATACTCCAAAAAAATTGAATGTTATCTACAAATTACTTTCAAATCTATGTCAGTTGTGCATGATTGCTCCAAGAGACTGCCTTTAAATCTTACCAATTTTGAGTGCTCAAAATCAGCACTCCAGCTTTAATTAAGATTAGAACTGAATTTTTTGACTAAAAGCCACATGTAGCATAAAAACCCTGGGCCATCCATATGATCTTACGCATGTGTTTAGATGTCAAGCATTTATTGGTTCATTTAGATGTACATAAATTGCTGTACATTCTGTTTTTAATTTTATTTGATCAGGAGAGTGTTAATTAGGTAATGCCAAGCTTATTTATCTATCTTTGGCCACAGATACACAACCTTGTACTGTTTGGGAGATTGGTATAATTTTGTTGGAGACACAGATTCCAGTAGTATTCACATATCAAATGGGTTTTGCTTTTTTTTTTTTTTTTTTTCCCCTCATGTTTGAAAGAGCTCTGTAAATGAGCAGAGCCAAACTGCAGTCAATTAAGTATGAATCATTACAGTGCAGATCTTTGTTTTGTCAATTATAGATACTGATTGAATATTTTAAAAGTCCAACTCTAGTTAGGGGTCTGTTGCAGATTTAAATCGCAATGATGTTTTCTTGTTTTTAGTGTTAAGCAGTAGCTTGCTCTCCAGTTGTAAATATCTATCTGGAGAACTTGAAATTTGCTATAAAGACTTTAGTACGTGTCTTTCAGCATCATTCTGTGCCCCTTAAACTGCTCTTAAAAGTAAAATACCCATGTACTGTTAGTATCGGCTTCCCATAACTGTGGAATCAATTTCATATAATTAGCAGAAGCTCTTTGGACTCCGCAGTTCCTAGTCTGTGGTTTGGTGATCATCACTGCAGTTTAGACAGCTTGTTAAGGGATCAAGACTTGGCACAGAGCGATTTTTTTGGTTGGAAATCTTCAGAACACTTCCTATTTAAGACAGTTAAGAAAAAACCTTTTTTATTTAAGGTATCTCTCTACTCCTCTACTCAATATTTGTGCCTTTTTTTCTCCCTCTTTTATCCCTTTATGCTGAATATGGGAAAGGTTTCTCCTGAGTTCTACTTCTGCACAAAACCTTACTGCCCCTCGTCATTATGTACTTTCTTTTTTAGTTTGATCTCTGGTTGTCACTGAAGTAACAGCATATGTTAAAATCAAATCAGATTTTCCTCACAAGCATAATATTTCCTAATATTCTCTCATTTTATTCTCAAACTGTCTAGCTGGTGACTCACACTTCTGTGTTCCAGATCTCTACTGAGACCAACATTTCTTGGTGAAGATCAGTAAGAGACAATTGGTATATCTGTACAGAATTACCCAAAATCATTCTGTCATATTCAGGAGGGCAATTGTTAATAGCAGATTTTAAAAGTCTGTGGGATCATGCCTGCATATATTATTTTATTTCTTCAATTTGTATCTGAATGACCAACACATGTCAAGTTTCCCTGACTTGATGGGAACCCGGAGCAATGAACTTGCAATGCATCAATGTCCCCCAAACTGCATCTACATTTCAATAGGAAACTTAGATGATGTGATATCATACTTGTGAGGTTGCTTTTTCCACTACTATGGTTTGTCCTGGTTAACAGGCATTAAGCGTTTTGTTTATTTTGTAATTTCTTTCTGTAATTTTTGTTTGCATACCTCCTGTCTCAAGGAATCCTTATTAAAATAAGATTTGTTCTCATAGGCTCTTTCATTCATCTAGTGAAAACATGAAGAAATAGCCTGCAAGAATAGCAGAACAGGAATTGTAGAGCTTTTCACCGGTTTAAAAGTAGGGGTTGTGCTGAAACAGACAATGACTTTAAAAGATCAAAACAGTTATTGATTTCAGTTAATTCTGGTAGTTTTAAAAAATCAGAGTTTGCATCAGATTTTTAAATTTTGGTAAATATTTGAAACTATATTTTTGATTGCTTTTTAAGAAAAAACTTATTAAATGACAATTACACAGTGCAAACAAGAAGTCTATTTTATTATTTCCCAGATATGCATTAAGTGTATCTTCTGGAGAATTTGGTGGTTTGCTAGGTTGTTTAACCAGGCTATATTGAAATGTTTTCATAATGTTATCCTGTATAACAGCCTCGGTACAACTTTTTCTGTACAGTTTAAATTCTTAAGCTGGTTATCATTGTCTTACATCTTCACTGGAACAGGTTAGTAAGGGCAGTCTTGTATTTCTCTGTTCTAAATACTGTTTGTTGTCACGGTCTCGTATGAATTATGTTCCCACATGCTTTTCATTCCTTTCTTGGGTCTCACTCAAATGTAGAGCTTTCTTGTCTTTAGTTTTCAAGGCCTATTAGGTCCTATGTCTGCTTACTCTCTTTGAAATCTCTTCTTCAGAACTCACATGCCAACTGACATCTCATACAGAGTGTTAATTTTGAGTAGCTTCTTATTGAATTGTCCAAGACAGTCTTATCTATGACTGTCTCACAAAGCTGCCATTTATTTTCTTCTTTCTTTTGATTCTCCTTTTCTTTGGTCCACAGTAAAAGAAATAATTTTTAAAAAGCTCCTCAAAACAGGGAGGGGGGGAAGGGAATAAACTGTTACATCCTTATGTTCACTGCACTGAGACTTCTACCTACCATGATGACTAGTATGTCTTGCCATTTCCTTATAATCCTCATTAGCACCTCTGTGATTTGCTGTTTCAGTTGTAGATGGTTAGCATTTTGGTTTTGGGACTATATGGTCCTGACTTTCTGTTTCGGCTGTTAAATAAATCCTTTTCTACAAAATCATTAAGGCATTTTTTCCAAAGTAGTATTTTAGAGTATTTTTGTGGGAAGTGTTTGAGTCTCATTTCTGTGTTTTAACAGAAGGGCTTTGCTGATGTATAGAAGTAACTGGTTGTTAGGTGTCCCTTAGCTGATGGATGTAAAAGATCAGGACTAGTCAAACTACTGGTGGAGTCACCTGAAACAAACAAACAAACAAAATTACAAGCAGATCAGAGCATCTAACGAATGAGAACAGAGGAAGGTGTAACATTTGACAGCTTTCACATGTTAATGCTTTAAAGAAAGAAAAAAAATAATGAGTTGTAGCTCTGGCTCCTAGGACAGGGGAAGCAATTGAATCCTGAGTGGTTTATATGATAGAGGTTGGTAATACCATGAACATATATATAGGCAAGCTTCATTGTCTCCTTTTACTGCAAGACCTCTAAATTGTTTTTTATTGATGACTGATTTTAATAATATAACAAGCTTTGTTGGTATTGTTGTCAGCTCAATGGAAGAACTTTTTATTTGTGACCAGTTCAAATACAAAGAACATCTAAGAGCAGGAAGGATTCTGAAGGGATAATTTAGTCTCATTAGAATTAAACTGTAAGTGAAGACATAAAAATGAACTGATTTTTTTTGTTTTCGGTTATTTGTACATTGCTGAGGTATCTGAAATTTTCCCTCAACATTCATACAAGATAAATTTTGCCTAATTCTCTAGGAAGTAAAAATAATTTTTCTGAATATTTTTGATGTGAGGAAAAGGTCAAAACCAGATATGTAATCTTAATGTCATTGAGACCTTATGATGCTGTTTACTAGCAATTCACTTTGTTGATACTCATTAAGTCAAGAATGCTGCTTATTGGAGTAGTATAGCTTAAATCAGAGAATGGGAGTCAGATAAGAGGAAGAAGGTTTCATATCTGAATAAATAGTAAACAACTCTCCAGTAGTTCTTGGGTGTTTTTCATTTCATGGAAGCTGGTAACTTTTACCTTAGTTTGCTTAGTTTTTGTGACATATTTCAGACAGGAGACTCCAGCAATAGAACAGTGAGACTGTGGCATTATACTTTACCAGACTAAATAATACTCAGAACTTTCAGAAATCCTAGTGTCTTTGCAAAGAGAATATCATATTATTTTGGTGTGCAACTGATTTTGCAATTTGGTAAATGCAGTGTATATCCTCTTTCACTTGTCTCTGCAGGTAGCTAGCTGCTGCATTGTTTTCCTCTATGCTAGAATACTCTGATTTTATCCTGTTTTATTGACTCTGTATTTGATACATCTCTATCTGTCTCAATTATCTGAAACTGTTTAAAAACATCAATGAACAAAGTTCCAGAACACTGTGAGTAGGAGAATATTGTATTTAAATCCAGAGAAGCTCAGGGTGTTTAGATACAAGCTTTAGAGAACGAACTCCAAGTCTTGTCATAATGTGGCTTAAACCACATAACTTTCTCTCCAGGGCATTTTGCTTATTAGTATTAGAAGAAAGGGTGAAAACTGCAATGGTGGTTGGAGAATATTTAGGAATATATCACTGCAAATCTGTATTCACTTAAGTTATTTCCTAGGCATCCATGATTGAGAGATGCCAGAGATGATATAATGAGCTAGATGCTTGGTTCAACCCAATAGACCATTTACAATAGGCTGAGAGGATTTTCCTCTGATGGAAAAGAGGAAGAGGGTATATGTAAACAGTAGGCTTTTATGTGTTTTGTAAAGATACTAAACAGAGGCAGAAAGGAGGATCCAGGAGACTATAGACCTGTCAGTCTGACCTTGGTACAAGGGAAGGTCATGGAGCAGATCATCTTGAGTGCCATTAAAAGTCATATAATGGACAACCAGGGGATCAGGCTTAGTCAACATGGGTTTATGAAAGGCAGGTCCTGCCTCACAAACCTGATCTCCTTCTATGACAAGATGACCCAACTATTGGACAAGGGAAAGCCTGTGAATATTGTTTACCTGGATTTTCAAAAAGCATTCGATACAGTTCCCCATAGGATTCTCATAGAAAAACTGGCTGCCCATGGCCTGGATGAGCGAATGGTCTGCTGGAGCAGGCACTGGATGGATGGACGGTCCCAGAGAGTGGTGGCCAGTGGAGTTAAATTCAGCTGGTGGCTGGTCACAAGTGGTGTTCCTCAGGGCTCAGTGTTGGGACCATTTCTGTTCAACATCTTTATTGATGATCTTGATAAGGACATAGAGTGTATCATTAGTAAGTTCGCAGATGACACCAAGTTAAGCGGGAGTGTGGATCTGCATGAGGATAGGGAGGCTCTACAGAGAGACTCGGATAGATTGGATCAGTGGGCCAACATTAACGGGATGAGCTTCAACAAGGCCAAGTGCCAGGTCCTGCACTTGGGCCACAACAACCCCCTGCATGGCTACAGGCTTGGGGAGGTGTGGCTGTAGAGCTGTCTGGGAGAGAAGGATCTGGGGGCTCTAATTGACAAGCAGCTGAACGTGAGCCAGCAGTGAGCCCAGGTGGCCAAGAAAGCCAACGGCATCCTGGCTTGTATTAGAAATAGTGTGACCAGCAGAAGTAGGGAGGTGACAGTCCCCCTGTACTCTGCACTGGTGAGGCCACACCTGGAGTATTGTGTCCAGTTTTGGGCACCTCAATATGAGAGAGATGCTGAGGTGCTGGAATGAGTGCAGAGGAGGGCAACAAACCTGGTGAAGGACCTGGAGAACAAATCCTGTGAGGAGGGATTAAAGGAGCTGGGACTGTAGTTTGAGGAGGAGAAGGCTGAGGGGAGACCTCATCACTCTCTACAATTACTTGAAAGGACGTTATAGAGAGGTTGGTGCTGGTCTCTTCTCACAGGTAATTAGCGATAGAACAGGAGGGAATGACTTTAAACTGCAACAGGGGAGGTTTAGACTGGACATTGGGAAAAAAAATTTCACAGAAAGAGTGGTCAGACAGTGGAATAGGCTGCCCAGGGAGGTGGTGGAGTCACCATCCTTGGATGTGTTCAAGGGTCATTTAGATGAGATGTTGGGGGATATGGTGTAGGGGAGAACTTTGCAGAGTAGGGCTGATGGTTGGACTCAATGATCTCAAGGGTCTTTTCCAACCTGAATGATTCTGTGATTCTATAATAAATATCAGAGGTTTCTAGATTACAGAAACTGGTAACTGTAATACAGATACTTTTTTTTTTCTGGTTTTGAGTCTGTTATTTACCTGTTTTCAGATGGCTTTTTAAATTTTTTTTTTATTTTACAGTGATATCTGCTATGTCTGTGGTATCTTTATGTCTACTATTGGTTTTTTTGAGACTCTAGTCCATACATGTGAGATACCATACATGCATGTAACCATTAGGTGGTTAAAATGCTGTACAAAGAAATGTAACATCAAACAGAAATTCACTCACTTAGAAAACATGCCAGGGGGATTAATCTTGTCTTTTAATTAAATAATGTGATTTTTTTTTTTAAATTACTTGCAGTAAGGTATAAGGTCAGTCAATAAATTACTCTTGCAGTCACAATGACAGCTAAGGAATTCCTCTGCAGTAATTGGAGTTAAATAAGGGTAGGCTGTAGTGAAAAGAGACCATACTAGAGGTATATGGAATAGAATCAAACTGGAAAGGTAAACTCCCGTTTATCCTTTAACACACAGAAAAAAATCAGTTCAAGTTGATGAACTGACTTTATGGTACGACATATAATTAATTTTTAGAAGTGATGTTCTGGAATTATCAAGGCCAAAAGCTTTAAAAGGCATTCAAATGCATGGTCAGGTATAGAGAAGTTTTCCTACTTCTCTACTGCAGGTGTCTTTTCCTCTGTTCTGTATTATGCTCATTTTTCCACCATTTCACTTTGGTGGTGTGATTCTCCTGACAGATATACAGATGAAGAGAAATTCAGGAGGTTATATACTGTAGACTTAATATGTGATTTAACCCCATTTCCTATGATAATGAATGGTAATGAATAAGAAATTAGATGGGTGTGTTTGCTTAATGATTAGTCTTTAACAATTGATGTCTCATGCTTATGGTTGAGCTTAACAGTCAACACTGACTGAAATGAACAGTGCTTTTTGCAATAACTTCTTTGGTGTTACCTTAAAATCAAGGTCTCTGCAAACAATTGTCTTTTCTATATTTGTTTGCTGGTTTGTTCCATGGTAGAAGATGGGAGAAGGGTGTTCTGGGCAGAGGTCCTGTAGCCATATATATACGGCCACTGGAACTTCCTGGTAAATACAGACTAAACTGATAGAAGCTGAATGAAACTTAGGTGCATGGAATAGAAGGTGGTGTGTGTAAGTGATAAGAAAGATATATTATTATAAAATGTTACTTCAGTTGAAAGTGATAGCATAAAAATGCCAGTTGCTAGCAAGATGATTCAGCACGCTTAACATTTTTCATCCGCAGCCATGTGTGTTTCTTTAAAATACCATTTGTTAAAAATAATTCTGCAGATTATTTGCAGAGAAGTTGGAAGCAGAGGAATTTGAGGCCAAAGTAATGTTGAGGGAGAAGGGGATGAGAAAGAGGGGAGAGAAGGGGGTGGGGGTAGCGGGACAAACTCCCGTTGCGTTATCTACAGGTGTTATACATGGTCAGATCTGTACCACTACTGAATAATGGGAAGATTTCTACTGGCAGCCTTCACAAAAATGTGGCAGTTAACATTTTAATGTGGCCATAGGATAAATGATTAGAATTTCATGATTAATTATTAGACATAATTCCATTCAAAAAGGAAAAGTGCTTTACTTCTACAGGCCATTGGTATACCTTATATTGTTTCTATTTTGGGTTGTTTTCAGTTTAGGCACTGAACTTACTAGAGGTAAGTCACTCGGAGGTGATGTTTATTCTTCCAGGCCTTTTTATTAATTGTATGTGTATTTACTGTTTGTCATAGTACCTCTTGTTCCTTCACTGTTTCTCTATTTCTGAAACTATTTGCCAGTTTGGCAGAATTCCTATGTATTTGAATGATTAGGTCAGTACAGCCGTTCATTTTGTTGCTTTGATATTATTTTTCATATCTTAGAAGTATGACAATGTGCATTTTACAATATTCTTAATGTAAACTATGTCTAGATCATTTTCTTGCAAAGAACTTTTTGACTATAAAAATGTGAACTTCTACAAAGTAACAGTTCTTCCTTGTGTTTGTGTAGGGGAAAATGCAGTGTTGCACTTCTGAATGAGACAGAATCTGTGCTGTCATATCTGGAGAAAGAGGTAATGTGACTTTTATTTGGGTAAATATTGGGGTGGGTTTATGGGTTTTTTTATGGCTGTATTTTTAATAAATGGGGAGACAACATTTTGAAAATTTTTCTTGAATAAATTAGAAAATCATGTTGAAAACACTGATTTAAAAAATCTTATTGGATAAAAATTTGACACTCTTAAATGACAGTTTTATTATTAATATAGTTGTATTTGGAAAAAAATAGTTAAAAGTAATTCATATGGCATCTTACAAAAGAAAAATACACAGACTTTTTCCTGTAGCAGATACTTAAGGGGGAATTCATATGGCTTTTGTTGCAGAAAGAGCAGCCTTCCTCTTAATGGACAGGGAGAGAGGAGGGGGCCCTACAGAGGGCAACTTAGCATAGGGTTTAATTTAAAGAGTTCTGAATTACTGTATGGAAAAAATCTCCTCACCTTTCATTTCCCGTTGAAGAAACAGGATGCTTAGCTTTACAAGAGGGGAAGAAAATTCCTCAAGAATTTGAAAGAAAGTTGTATTGCAAAATACATTCAAAATAAGCATATTTTCTTTGGAGAGGCTTAACATGACATCAGACAGACAGAGGTTTTTAGCTGAAATTAGCATGTCTTTATTTTTAAATTTCTACACCAAACCCACTGATAAAAACGTTTCTGAAAACAGGATTTGCCCTATACTTCATGGGACTGTACCAGACATGCCAATACTATTTTTTTGTAAGCCCTCTTCAGACACTGATAGTGTTTTATGATTTTTTGAGACGTAATTTATAATGCAAAGTCAGTATGGTAGTATTTAGGGGAGGAAACATGTTAAATTCAAAAAGCAGTTGTTTATTATTTTCAAATCTATTGATATATTTTTGTCTATGAATCTTTTCATTATTGCTCTATCTCAAAATAACTCCTAGCAATGAGAGAGGCTTCAATTAGCCTTTTAAAAGTACTCATGATACATCTGCATTATTTAAAATAAGGATTAAGGTACCAAAACTGTGCCTTGCAAAAGTGTGCAAGTAAGGTTCCTTTAATAATTTCCAAATGGAAAGTGATACAGGTTTATAAACCTAATTTTAAAATCATTATGCTGTTGCAAATATGTCTTCTTTTTTAGGATACATTTTTTTATTCATTGGTGTATGATCCATCACTGAAAACGCTTTTAGCAGACAAGGGAGAAATCAGAGTGGGGCCTAGATATCAAGCAGATGTGCCAGACATGCTTGCAGAAGGTAAATACATGATATTTGATTAGTCAACAAAATAATCCTCATCTTTCATTATTACTTATGTTGACTTTCTGAACTAATCAGCATAGAAGCAGAGTGAGTAAAATAGTAGATCTTTGAAAACTGACAAATACCTTTTGATATTATAAAGAAAGAAAGAAGGAAAGGATATTTGAATAGCTTTTGAAAAGGCATTGTCCATTTCCAGTTTGTGCATTACACAATTTAGGCATTCAGTGTTTGTTTACTTGTTATATAGTCTGATTAGATCTTACAGGCCTAGATATAGGCCTCATGGAAAGATGATGCTAAGGACCAACCCATTTTCTAGAAAAATAACATGGTAACAAACAAATTAAAAATGTATTCTTTCACTCCCTTTTAAAATAGTATTTGCATAGAGAATGTATGTTGGTGTGTCGTCTTACTTTAAAATATTTTTTAAACTAGTTAAAATGGCTTTCATCATCTCTGTTTGGTAGCAGGAGTGAAACAAATGTTTCTAGCCTTGGCATATCTTTAAAATCGGTGGTATTTTCAAAGTTGATTTTATTTATTTCTAATCTAGCACAACTATCTTTGCCTTAGGCTTTTGCTAAGTAGAAACTTTATTCTTTTAAACAAAATTTCAAGTACAATATTTATTTAGTGTTTGGCTGTTATTTAAGAAGCATCAGCACCTGTGTCTTGTTATGTTTGCAATTATATTTACATAGTAAATTTTAAAATAAGCTGGTTTTGTCAGTGAAATGTGCACTCATTGAGTGCTAACAAAACAGAAAGTTTCATGAGGAGTATCTAGACACAAATACTATTTTCAAGAATCATGGTATTTATTCCTTAATAAGAAAAGATTATGTGACAGGATTATCACTCGCAGTAAGTCAAAGGAGATATGAATGCCACAAGTGTGTCTATTTGTAACCTTAAATGGTGTGGTTTTCATTTGTAATGGGCTGGGTTTTTTTCTGCCAAACTTTTTCTTTCATACAAAATAAGCATTATTTCTACAAGGCTTATTTAATAAACTGTATAAAACAAGAAAGATTTTATTTCTGGCAAGTGGCAGATTATTTTACAATGGATGCTATTTAGTAGCTCAACTGCATTATTATTCTGACTTTTAATAACCAGAAATAAACTGTAGGAAGACTTCTCCAGATTTGTTTATAGAGGCATACAGACTTGTTTCAGAACAAGTTTATGACTAGAATGTGATACACTGCAATTCTTGATGTAAAATGTGCCTGTCATAGGGAAACAAATAATTATGTAGGCATTCATATGCTCAAGAGAAAAGCTTCCCAGAGTATGAGAGAAAATGACTGTCTCAATGTGTGTATCAAGTAGCCAGGAAGTATTGATGTGCTTCTGAAATATCTGGGTTTTCAGGATGAGCTGGAGTGTCTGCCAGGCAGGAGGGGTTTTCCTACAGAATTCTGCTACTTACATTACTAAAGACAGAGCCTAATTATGGAATAGTGAATGCTACATATAAAGTAAATGTTTTTCCCATGGAAATTTTACTTATTTATATTTTTTCTAAAATTAAAGTCCATATTTATGAGAAGTTAAGTTACTAAGTTCTTCTGGAGCTTAACTTTCTCTTAAATGAGAATAAGAAGATATTTTTATGTGATGAATACAGGATTTCACTGTGTGTTACTGTCTTGTTTTTCTCACGCCCCATTAATCCCCAAAGTGCAGTAAGTGATGCAGTCTTCTTGCTGTCTCTAGTAGGTGATAATAGTCCATCAGTTATTATTAGGGTTCAGAAACAACAAGCTGTCCACAAACCAAAGACCAGGTAGTATACAGAGCACTATTTCGGCAGTTTAGTTGGATTAATCTGCACGTATTTCCAGTGGTTGGTGGAAAAAAAGATTTGTTTTAGGAGGATAAAAATATGTGAATTATTGTAGTTTTGACTGACCATTACCTAAATGTTTCTTTAATCTTCTGACCTCCAAGGAAAAGAAAAAGGTGATTCAGCTATTACTGTGTCTTTATGTAAGCTGACAGCCTGAAAGTTATTCCATTCACTGTCAAGCCTTTTCAGTCATGAAAATGAATCTAAGCAATGTTTAAAATTAATAGAATAAAATAGAGATGTTTGCAAATACGGAATTCCATGAAGATTTCTGATTTTTGAAATAAATTTTTGAGTCTGTATTTTAAAAAGTGGCTAATGATCTGTATGTCCAAATTATTATGCCATAATGTATGGTTCTTTAAAAGCCTAGAGCAATCACCGTAAATTAAAAGAAATCATTTAGCTTTGATAATTTAGACAACTTCGAGTCAAAGATCACTTCAGAAAAATTGGGTTGTGTCATCTAATACTATTATTAGATAATAAAATAGAAACCATTTCCAACTTTACTCACACTTAAAATTTGTTCTTTAATGTAAAGGAAGTATACCTTTTTGAATGTTATTGGTAGGAATATTTTATGTTTACAGAAAATCTCCCAAAACATTTAAAAAAAAAAGATTTAAAAAAATCAAAGATTCACATGCCATCAGTTATTTTGTTTTAAAAGTTACTGGCATGTAATTCAGATGACTGAAGGCATGCCAGGTCAGATTAGCTTTCAGAAGGCCAGTCACAAAGTGGCGGAAAAAAAAATTAAAATTCTTTGAACTGTCAAAGCCCTTCCACATCTATAAACATTAAATTATTTTGATGTAAACACACTGATGTATTTTAGTAGATAAAAAATTCAAATTGCTTTCATTTTCTCTATACTGTGATAATTCCTTTTCTGTCTGGACTACTATATCCTTTTTTTTTTTAGTGTTAGTTGGAGAACTATATATATTTTCTTTGTGGGAATAGTTTTGGGGGTTTTTTTTCCCCTTGCACTGATGTTACCATTTTTCTGTCCTTGAGTAGAACATACTCCAAAACCTGGTGTTTAGATCAAACTTTGTATAATGCAACATACCTTCTCCGCTCTACCTCCACCTTGGGTGAATTGGATAACTTTATATTCTCTTTAATTTTTGAAATGAAAAGAATGTTTGCTTTTTAAAAAAGTAAAAAGGTTATTAAAATCAAGATACATAATAAAGTATTTCAGGTCCAACTGTTTTTCCACTTTGAGATACATTGAATCATAAATCCTTTCCACAATTACAGTAAACAAATATAAAAAAGTTTAAAACTGGCTGAAGATGCCTAAGCCTTCTTTATCTATACTGGTTTTGTTTGTAGTGGTTTAGCTAAATCACTTAGATTACATATTTAGTAAAGATCTTTAACTTTGGCGAAAGACCAGAGCAGATTTCTTTCAGCCCGTCTCTTGTAACATTTATGAGCGTCTTCGGGAGTAAACCTATGATCAAAGTTGTCAGATTCAAATGATATTATGGTTCTGTGAAACCCTTTTTTCTCCTCCCAGGTGCAAGTGCTCCAGTCTTCCTAGACTATAGTTTGAAGATTTTGAGAGTCTTTTTAGTTTCTCTTATTACACCGGAGAATAGGAGACTATATTCTACAGCATTGACTGAAATTCTGGCTAGTGTGATACTAAAGAAAGTCCTTTCTCTGTTTTTAACCACACATTCTCCAGCAGCTTATTCTGTGAATATAGCAGGTGTTTATTTTCAAACCTGTTTCCAGTTGTGCTCCTCTGCACAAAGCAAGAATAAAAAGTTTATCTCTGAGAACCAAAGCATGCATTTGGACAAAGTGTATCTTGTTTCAAGCATCCCTACTGTACAGTCCCAGAGCAAGGTACCTTGTTCTCTATATGTGCTGTCTGGGGCATCTACCTACTGTATTTGTCAACAGCTAATAAAATATGTGACTAGTAAGTTCAAAAAACAAAACACACACCCTCAAACAAACAACAAAAAAACTCTATACAGTTTTGCTTTGGGTAAGTCATTCTTATGATTCTTTGATTAAAAGGTGTACTTTTATCAATTATTCTGCTAACAGTTATCTTGAATTTCTCTAATTTGCTCCCTTTTTAAAGAGAGCACGTTGCTAAGATCTTAGACCCTTAGGTAGTTTATAGACCTTATGGCTATTATCTCCGAAGACTTTAGTTAATTGAATGCCCTCTGAAATTTGGACAGTTGTAGCAAATAGGAGGATGAAAGAAGAGTGACAAGACTAAAAAAAGTAATAATTAACCCTACATCTGGTAGCATGTCTTCATCATAATGCCAGTTTTCTTCTTCTGTGGCTTTAGATGACTTCAATTTGGTTCTAGCTGAAGGGAAATTTATAGTACATTAAGGTACTCATTCATATATTTACTAAAGTAAGAAATTTATTGGGGGACGAAGGGACTGAGGGGAACAGCTCTGTGGAAAAGGCCCTGGGGTGCTGGCAGACAGCAAGGGAATGTAAGCCAGCAGTGTACTTTGGATGCAAAGGAGGCTAACAGCATTCTGGGCTGTGTCACCTGGCACATAGCCAGTAGATCAAGGAAAGTAAGTGATCATCCCCCTTTACTGAGCACTCATTAGATCCCATCTAGATACTGCATCCAGGTTTGAGTCCCACAGTAAGGGCTAGTTATTGATAAACTGAAATAAGTTCCGTGAAGACCATCACACTTCATGGGGCTAGAGCACTTGCCCTGCAAGGACAGGCTGAGGGAATTGAGCCTGTTCACCCTGGAGAAGAGTTGGCTTCAAGGTGGTGACCAACTGCAGCTACTCAGTGACTTGAGAGGAGGTTGTTGAGAAGACAGACAGGTTCTTGAAAGTGTTGCATAGTGGAAGGATGAGATAAAAGATAGAATATGAAAGGTGAGGTTCAGAATGGCCATGAGCAGAAGTTTTTTTTCCATAAGTATGGTCAGGTAGTGGAGCAAGTACCGAGGGAGGTTGTATCATCTCTGTCATTATAGATTTTCAAGACTGAAGTGGATAAAGCTCTGGTCTCATCTCACAGCTGAGTCTGTTTTGAGGAGGAGGTTATGCTAGACATCTCCTGCGATCCCTTCCAACTTGAACTGATTCTACTATGGTGCTACAGTTTAACCACCTACTTCTGAGATTCAGCCTTTTACCCTGGGGAAGTGCTTCTTTATCCATAGAGAGTAGGTTGGGATTGGAAGGTTACCTCTTATTAAACAAGCATGTGAGTGGACAGTTGTTTAATCAAAACACCTATGCTTCAAAGATGATCTTAGGCACCATGTTTTTCTGCGCTTATCTACAGTCATATTTCATTAGGAGAAGCTGAAAGAGAAACCTCAAACTGCTACCTTCCCTCCAGTGATGATGCAGGGTAGTAAATAACTTCTTTGTACATGGTCAGTCATTGTCATTAGTATGCTCAGTTTCAGCTGACTTTTCCATAAAGGCTTGAGACAATATGTTGAGCTTTTAGCAAATCTCAGTCTAAAAATAAAAGGAACACCTGAAGATTAGGAAGTTCAAACACTAATGCTAAGCTAACAGCATTACTACCTCTCAAAAAGTCTTCGGTATAATTAGATTATAATACTGTAATATAAGAAAAAGTATAACATATGCACAGTATGATTCAGTTAACAAAGCAACTACTAACCTTTAAAAATTTTATTTCTCTTGTAAAAACATGGCATAATTTCTGAGATTTAGTGCAAAACTACCAGCTTGAAAGTAGGCTGTAGAGGGAATTAACCTTTGAACTTTCTCTACCTGTCTCAAGGTGTTCAGGTGGTTGAAGGCTGTCTTTTTTGCACACAGAGATTCCCATTCTATGTTTTCCTGGGCAGCATCACAGTGACAGCTGTGCACAGCTATCAGTGTGCACATGCTTATCTGAGCAGTGGAAAGTGCACAGTAGGAACGTTTTATTGTGAATTAATTGTCTGTGTATAGCAGCAGTTTCTGTCAGCTCATCCGGCTCTGCTCATAGTGCCTGCTGTAAGGATTCTGAGTACTGAGCAAGTCATTTGGAGATAAGAGATCTTTGAGCAAAACAGAGGCGTGTCAGTGAGAAACGTGGTGATGGATGCATGAAGGGTTAGGTTTGGTTTGCAGTTGGTGGGAAATGAGATTTCAGTCTCCATGCAAAGGTATATGGAAGGAGAGCATC
Source organism: Athene cunicularia (assembly GCF_003259725.1). Taxonomy (NCBI): domain Eukaryota; kingdom Metazoa; phylum Chordata; class Aves; order Strigiformes; family Strigidae; genus Athene; species Athene cunicularia. The sequence goes on along the minus strand of NW_020799097.1, from coordinate 98,205,724 downwards.
AAGGTGTTGACAGGTGGGGTGGGTAATAATTAGATTTAAAGGTTTATCTAGAGAGCAGGCTGCTAGTGCTAATTGAGTACTGTCACCAGCAATGGCAAACTGTTTGCAAATTCCTGTTTTAATTAGCGAGAGGACTGATCTTGGTTAGAGTCACTGTTATGGGGATGTCTGTGTACCGCTGCATGGAATTTTCCTTATGCTAGTGGTCCACTCCCAGCTGAAGTCCTGTTCCTAGTCCAGTGCTGTTTATCTCTTGTATCTGTGTTAAAAGGAGACCACTGTATTCTGAGGAATTCCTTATGAAGCTGGGATCTGACACAATAACTCTGTGGCCATTTAAAGCAGTACAAAGAGTTTAGAGTTAGCAAGGAATAGGACTACCCACTTACTGAGACATAGAGAGGAAGAGGAATGAGCGTCTCTGAAATGGAGGAAGAAGTAGCCTGTAGGAAAGACATTCTGTTCAAAGGTTTTTTTTCTTTGTAATAAATAAAATTATGAACTATATTCATAGCATCTGTATAAAAACCCAGACTCCCTCGTACGCATCTGAAAATATCCAGAAAGCATCTAGAAATAACACCTGCTGTGAAGTTGGTTCCATTTCTTGAAGGCAAGGCATTTTAGAGTTAATGGAGTTCAAGTAGTTGAGTGCTTAATAGGAAGAAGGGGAGCAGGTGGGGAAGTTTAAGCTGTAAATTTTGGATGATGCATAGAAAATCTGTGTCCAAAACTTCTAAAACTTTTTTGTTTTGAAAAACAAAAATAATTCCTTCAGAGGTGTTTCCTAGTATCTTCTTCCTGCAACTCAGTTGTGAGAACATGTTGTTTTTAATGGACCAGATATATCAGATGGAAACTATTAAACTCAGAGTTCAAGCCTGTTAATGTTTGGGAATATTGGAATTTCAGCATTTTAAGCTTGAACATAGTTACATTTAAAGAGACAGATAAGAAACTCATACTGTTTTGATTTTTAACATTATGAAAGTTCAGGATGCTTAGACTCAGTGTATTTGATTTTCTGTTTTTTTAAATGCTTCCCATATACGTTAAATTTTTATTGTAATTTAATAAATGAAAAATATTTTTTAGAATACTGGAACCCAGCTGTGTCTCATGAGGAGGGATCTGTTTTGTTACTTCATGGTACATAATGCTCTCATTTATTGGAAGAACCACTGCTGAATTGAAAAATCACTAATACTAGCCAGAGACCTGCAGGAGTGGCTTGAATGGTGCATCTGATTTTCTTGTCAAAAGTTTGTATGCTGTATTATCTCTGTTGGTGTTGATGTAGTGGCAATGACTGCATTCTTTTGCGAGAAGATAAAAATCAGGCCTTTTAAAAATTGATCAATACAAAATATTTTTCACAAGATTCTGTATTCAGATATTTAAGTTAAAAATTAGAGAGTTACGCAATTGTTAGACTCTGAAGACGATTGATGTGTGGCTGTGAGAAACGTCTGACAGGATAAACAAATATTGTGTCTTAGCATCCTATCAGTTTTCAGAAAATATGATCTGTAATTTGTGCTGACTGATCAGTTTTATGACAATTGCTGAATGTGAGATCTGGTCACGTTAATACAATAGGCAGTTCTTAGAAAATAAAATGAAGAAAATAGTGCCTCTTTTCCTGAGTTCAGTTATTTCACAAATAGTATATGTCTAGCCTTTTGTTTTTAACTGGGTTTAAGAAATCACGAGGACTGATGATTTTGAGGCCATGTTAATATTTCCTTTGTGAGTGAACCAACTTGCAAGGATAAATTAGTGGATTTAGTGCAAAACTTGTTGCTTAGGTAAGATCATCGAAGAAAGAATTGCTTTTCCTATGCACACACAGAAGGTGACAGCAGCAGCTTTAGGCTCTTTGAGTGGTGTGTTGGCATGTGAGGAAAAGATTTTACTGGAGAAAGCTGTCAGCCATAAAGTACAGTTCTGAATGGGATGAAGGGACTAGTTTGTGTAGTACACCTCTCTTGTTCTACATACAACAATTTGGGAGTCCATAGTCTGTTGTCTAAAACTAGATCTCCTGGCAACTCAAGGTGACCTTACTGGGATCTAGACAGCAGAAGTCAAAGCTCAAATTCTGAAGCTAAAACTACCTTCAGGAGCAAGTATAAAAGGGGGTGTTTATGCCTAAGTTACATTTGCTTAAAGTGGATGCTCATGAACCTTACAGAAATCTTTTCCACCAAGTTCAGTCTGAAATGCATTGAAGCTTCAAAGTTGTTGGAAAATCTAGTAAGTTAGCAACAAAATAAATGATAACTTCAATACCAGTCAGAATATGCCAGAAGCAGAGAGGTCTTTGAGGGCGATTGAGTCAACTAAAAGATGATGGCTTTCCGGTTTAATGAATTTTTCAGGAGTGTGTGGAACAAAAGATATAAAAAGCCAATTTGGGAGTTCTACCTGTGGAAGCTGCAGTAGAATACCAGACATAAAAGGTGTGATTGTGCTAACCCAGTAAGACTTACCTTTATGGTCAGAGAAAAATGTTGCCTAAACCTGATTCATATCAGCTGAAGATGGATATGTAAAAGAGATCAGAGGATGTTTAAGGTTTGATGAGATGAATCTCAACAGAAGTAGTACACCAGAATAAAACTCCTGTTTATGAGTACTCAAACATATTTTGTTCTTATATGGAGTTTCTGTTGGTTGCACTTTTGCCTGTGAGTTACATGAAATTTTTTCTGTAATACCTTCTAAAAGAAGGAGCTGTTTCTTGAGGCAAATTTAAATGTGGTAGTCACTTGTCTGATTTGTAGACTTTTGTTATTAAGCTCAGTGGAGTAAATTTTGCATAATTACTGCCAAATGCATGATCATCACAAATAGTAAAATACTCTTTACAATGTTCTTCATGTCAGGTTTTAATAGGATTATGATATCCTTTACATCAGTCTTGCCAATTTCTCTTCTAGGGAACTGAATTAGTGATTTATGTGCTAGCCAATTAAATGCCTGTTTATAGACTTTTATCAGTTTTACTATAAATCAGATAAAGCACATGTAAATGGCCTCTTTGTGCCTGTTTTCAGTAAAGACTTCATTTACTTCTGCCTAACCTTGCAGATGCAAGGGAAATCTGTAGTTTAGGATTGCAGCCACGTATACTACAGAAGCTCAGTTAGGTATTTAGAAGCTCTGCATTATAAAACAGTACTTTATGAAGTCTTTTCAGTAATGTTACTTAAAAATATTTGTTGCCTTTTGGTACAATTCATTGAAGTATTAAGTGAATGTATGATTTTGATCAAACAAGCAGTTACATGGGTTATGTTGGTTCTTCCTTATATATTTACTATGCTTACGCTATTCTTAGATAATGTGGTAATGGAAATTTCTGAGCTTCAATTCTCATATCACTCATAACTTCTGTGTTAACAGTGAAATGGTAAATTAGAAGAGTTGGAAATGGTCCTGTTAAGCAATTAGCTCATAAAATCTGTTCAACAGTCTAAGTGAGCAGTGCAGATTTTCTGCTTGGGGATTGTTTGGTCTATTTTACCCCCTGTTCCTGCCCTGAATTGTAAAAGCAGGTCTGCCTTTCTCATTTGCTTGATACTTAAAGAGAAGTCAGTTGGAGTTTTAGCCTTTATAACAAGAGAGCCATGATTTCCTACTGTCCTTAGCTTCTTGAGGAAACTTAAGCATCTGTTCTCATTCTTATGTTTGTAATGAACCTCCTATTGTCAATAACTTGAAGGAAATAGTTAAAGTAGCTGTCTTCTCTTTTTGCCTTCTGGTTGCAATGCAACATGAATAGTTTGTGCTGCGTTGTTGACGTGGAAGGTTGTGCATGATTGCTGTCGGAAAGATTTCTTTATTAATAATAGCCATAGCTGAGATTGTTCAAATACCAAATGAGTTCTGTTGGGTAGGCAGTCTTACGAAGGATACACCTATTTATTGTATGCTGTGTATGCACTTATTATCCCAAATAATGTGTCGCAGTAAGCACTCAAATCACCTTTCAAGCAGCAACATCTTAGAGTTTAATTGACCTTGCTGGGTTTTTTATACCTCAGTAACTTTGCCTAAATGGACTTATTGTAAGTTGAGATTTTTTTTTCATTTGCTGTTGTAAGTCTGATTTTTCTTTTGTTTATTCTGTAGAAGATGAAAAACAAATATCAGATGCAGATGAAATGTTTTTTGCATTTGAATAAATCAAAATACATTTCATACTAAAGAAGTTATTCTCTAAATTATGTTTTGTTTACATTTATGCAAATGAATAGTCCTGTTTATCTTTAGAATACTATAGTCACAGGGGATTTGCATATTCATAACATTAAGTTTATTTTTTTTAAAAAAAGAAAGACAGAACCAGAGATATAATTTTCATTTAGTGGGGTTTTTTTTAAGAATACAATGTCTAGGCATTGTGGTATTCCTCTTTCTAAAACAAGTACATTAAATATTGTTAATAATCATATGTAGTATGGTACTGTTAATTATACACAAAAACATTTTCACTATGCTTTCCTGAAAATTGTGTTGCCTCAGGTTGTGTTATGTCAGGAATTCAGAAAAGCGGTTGTAATCTTTCTGTATTCAGATTGGAATAGGTGCTAGACCACTGCACAGTGTCTACCAGCCAAAATATCATCTAAAATGGGGGGTGAGGGGCAGGGAATCTGTGTGCAAGTCTCATTGTTCGGATTTATTCATAAATATCAGAGTACAAGAAGCTAATTCCCAAATAAATGAATTTCAACTATCTTTTTCTTAGTTGAATAGTTATCCTTGCCTTTGAATTGAAGGTGACCTTGTAGTTTTATGCAATATATTAATTTAGGTCAATGTCTTTAGATTTGCCATAAAAAGTTAAAGGGCTCACTTTTTAATCATTTCATTTCTGTGGCAGTGGGGATTCTATCTAAGTACGATTTAATAAGGACTATAAAGTGAGGAATGGTGTGATTGTAGGACATTATGCCTCCATGTTCTCTGATCTATGGAAGTTTATTTTTGCATGCTGTTCTGCAGAGTTTTGGGCAAGAGGCGACCTTATTTGTTCCTTTTTTTCCAGCACCAGACATTCCCATAAGTAAGCCGTTCCTGATTCAGCATTATGGAGAAGTTTGTCATTACTGCATGGTTACAGTTTTTAAGTTTATTTTGAGCCCAGTTATAGTTCTTTCTGTTTAGGAATTTATAACATGACGAATTAAAGCTCTTTTGTGTGCTTTTGAGGTCTTTGATCATCAGTGGTTCATTTATAAGCACTGCAAGACTGAGCACTGAGAGAGCTCTAAGGTTGTTGGAGTTGAGGAAGTTTAATTCGAAAGGGAGTTTTCAAGTGAAATATGACTGAATTTGTTTAATAGGCTAGAGTTAGAGCATATAAGGCAATTGGACTATGCATGTTTTATTGTCTTGGAAAATGCTCAGTAGCAGTTTAAGTTGTAGACAAATAATGGGCTTGTATTACCTGGTATCTTTAAATGTCTCTATATGTGTAGTCTTTGTAATAGTTTGGTTTTCATTTCTAGTCTTCATACATGCGTTATGCTCATAAATTGAGTTTTACCATAAGATTTGTATAAATACACAACTCATTATCTGAATAAGTAATTGAAATTTTGGATATACATCTGTCAGGCAAGCTAAGGGGGATGGAATTTTTCTGCAATTGAAATGTAATAATTTTCCTTTTGCCTATCCTTTTAAAATAATCTAAGCTTTCTCATGTTACTTCAATGAGAGAAATTTTTTGCACATAATTCAGTTTTATTTTTTGCAGAGTTGAATGTAAATTTTGGAACTTTTTTTCTGAATGATTGGTGATTGTTAGTGCTGGTGAGAATCACATCACTAAAAAAAAAAAAAGAAAAAATAAGAATTCTATGTCTGCAGAACATTTATAGTGAGAAGGGTTGTAATTTCTGTTAGTTAAGACTAACAGTCAGCTAGCTATGTACCACGAATTCAGTTTATGCAGAGTTGAACTCATTGAGTGTCAGTAGATAAAGTTTGTGCATTGATCTGAAAGGTGTCTTTCCTTCTGTAGATCATGGAAAACTTACTTTCCCAGTGGCAATTACTTTGACGTTTGGTAACCAGCTTTCTCAGTTAAGCTGTATGTGCCCCATCCCATCAGTTGTTTGTCAAAAGCTATGTGATGTTTTATGATAATTAACCTTTGTATGACTGTATAATTTATTTTTTATGCAGAATGAATATATTGAGTGTTTTACAGAGGACTTAATGAACTTTTTCATTGAAGGAGAAAGCTCAGATTTTACTTTAAACCAGCAGACTTAATGTCTGGAACTTTGTTCATAGCTAGACAGTGTGAGAAAATCCAATGCGATGCTGTTTTTCTCATCTGTAAATTGAAGCAGTCTAACTAGCAGCATGAGATGGTGGTTCATGATTTGAAACCTTTTTCAGTGATTAATTGCCTTTTTTTATAGTGTTATATATCACATGAAGCTATGTTCAAAAAGAGATTTAGGATTGCCTGCAGTTAGTATACCGCCAATCAGTTCTGACAAAAACATGCTAAGTGCTTTATCTGCTAAATCTCATCCTCTATTTCATTAATAGAATTTTTGCTGTGTTGCACATTGAACTGGACTAAGGGCGAAATAAGAACTGACAAGTACCTCTTCTGCGTCATTGTGACGTAGCCAGGAGATATTCCTATTTCACAGGTATAAAACTGAAGCACAAAGATGAAGACAGTGAATTTACTTCTTAGATATGTGCTAAGCTTTAAGAATATAAACTTCTACACGGGCCTTCATGTTTATGTGCTTAGGTATCTAGCGAGCCGGGTGAATTGCATGAATCAGAACTCCTGGCTCATTTCAACAGATTGTGTCAAGCCCTGAATGAATTTCCATAGTAGGAGGAACTCTGTGGTATAAACTATTGCTCTGGTGTCTAACTGCTGTCCATGGTTATGTCTGCCCTACTCTGACCAAAAAATTGCAACTACAGATTTTCTGTGCCATGTGATTAAGGATCCAGCAGCTGATACCTCTGTTTTACATATCATGAAAAATGGATTCACTCAGAAAGCTGAGCACTGCAGGTGTTTAGTTCATATGTTTGGATTGAAGTGACTGGTAAATTACTTTTTGAAAAGGAGAATAAAGAGTTATCTTGAAAAATAGAGTAAATTGTGCAAAATACAAAAATAAGTCATTGTACCTGACAAGTGATGTCTCTAAAAACTGTCCTCCTGGCTATATTTCAGTCAGATATCTCATCAGGTTTTTTGTCATTAAAGGTGGAATTGGCATTGTTTCCCTGAAAACCATTTTTAAAAAATCCAATTTTTATAAATTTCCTATTTCAGTTAAAAGGATACAATATTGCGGCATTGTTACATATCTGTAAAATTAAAAAGAATTGCGCTCTAAGAAAATGTTCATAGTTCATATTGCAAGTTATTTTCTTTTAGTTGGATATGTTATAAGAACATAGAATCATACTGAATCTAATGTACTAATTACCTTGGGGGTATTTATCTGCAGGAAGTGAAGTCTAAAAGACGAAGTAGGTCTTTAATTTCTTGCTGTTCATCTTAACTGCATTCAGTTAAAAGTTTCATTTGATTTATTTCCGTTTTGTAAAATTTTTTTTACGGTTGTTTTCTGTAGGAGTCATATCATGCTTTCCTTTGTTTAAAATGACTAACTGAAATGCAGAACTTTCTTTTTTTTAATTAAGAAAAAAAAATTGCTTTTTATTAGGGGAGAACCATGAGAAGTAAAGCATTGAATGATTGATGAAGACAAAACCAGGCATATTTCTGGCCATCTAGTAATGTTTTCCGGTAAAATTAATCTTCAAGATTAGATTGGTTATAATAAAATTATAAGCAGAGCTCAAAATAAATTGGATATGCTGGTATGTCATACCAGTCATTCAAATAAATTGCCTAGCACTTCTCAGAATCTGTAATTGGTATGTTGGTGAGAGAACTTAAAACTTGTGAAAGAGAATCTGAGAACCTTCTCATATGCAAGGCTGAAAATGTTAAAAATTAACACCCCCCATTCTGTTTCTGTCCTGGAATTTGCAATGGAAGGAATTAATACTATGGCAACTTGGATACGTGTTCAGTTTCCATGTCTTTTAGTTCTGTGTCAAATTCAACAATATTAAAGATAAATGTAGAGATATTAACAGGAAAATAGCGTCTTAGATTTAAAGGGGTCTGGCACCTTAAAAGTCCTATAGTATAAGGTATAAGCATGGTGAACTAAGTAAGGACAGACAGCTCAAGGAAAACAGAGGGGGGTTCGTAACTACCGTTTTAAAGGTGATCTCTGGAAAGGAGACCTGTTTATCTTATGTGATCCTCTTACACTGATTCTTGCAACACATTCAAAGGAAGTAAACAAAATTTTTTATTTCTGAACTCAACTTTGCAAAGATTTCTACAGCACCGCTTCCCTGTCTTCATGATTGATTTGTTTAGGTTACTTTTCTTCCTGTTTAAGTGATAACATCCTGCCATTTAAATGGAAAATTGGGAATGAAGCTTTTTTTGTAAATGCAGTTTGGCAGAGACCACATATCTTCTGGAAACCTCTCTGTCTGCCATTGTGGCAGTAATATTTAATATTGCAAATATTGTATGTGTTTGGATTCTTTTGGTATAGATGTTTGGTTGCACATATCCTATTTATGTCTACTGCCATTACAAAATACTGTTTGGCAATATTTCAGATTTAGCTTTATCAAGAGTTAAAACGGCATTTTTTAGAAAGAATTGTAATTGAAGTACGATGTGTAGTATTGCAATTTCTTTCATCTTTTTGCAAATTTAATTCAGGAGAGTGACATGTTTGGGTTGAATACTTGTGCTGTGCTTCTATGATGTTTACTCTTTGTAAGAAGTATACCCTGCCTGACTATAGTTATGGTCTTCAGGATATGCTGTGCTGAAACAGTTAACTAACATTAAAAATAAGATTTAAGAACTATATATTAACAGATTGAAGTGCTCAGAGATTATTTATAAAATGTAGAACATCACCCACAATGTGTCTGTCACAGATGGAAAAAATAATGTATTGACAGGTGTGTACTCCATTGAATAAGTTTAAAATCCTACCCAAGATTGCCAGAAATTGTTATTTTCCAGTACTGGATGTGAATGAGTTTAAAGAGGCGCAGAAGTCCCATGAGGCAGGCAGTTCTTTGAAGAAAGTACTTTACTGTGTTTTTCTGAGAATGTGACTGAAATTTGTTCCTGAAACATTAGCCAGACAGCATGGTGCAATTCTAACTTGTGTATTTGGTAGGGATAAATATATACTACATTTTCATTTCCTTCCAGGATGAAAGTGCTAGAGAAACTTGCCATATATGCTTAGATTTCAGAAGAGCCAGTGCTTGTTTTGCAGCCTGCCTCCAGACTCTTAAGGGTACAGATTATTTCATGTCTTGATACTGTGCCTGTTTAGACTGGTGGTTTTTGTTAAGTCGTAAGAAGTAGCACAGACTAAAGATCTACATGCTCAGAGAGGTACCTACACATCTTGGATTTTCAGAGGAAATGAAATGGCTGTATTTGAGAACAGATTTTTATTCTTGTAGTAGCTCATAAAAATCAGAGACAAGTACTAGCAGCCAACTAAACATTGGAGTTTTTCACATGTTCACTGAAGGAAGAACATGCCCATATTCTAAAATACCAAGGAGGGACAAAAATTTTGCTGTTGTCATCTCTTGTGGCCACAGATGTGCTGGCCACATCCCACAGGTAAATCTTCTTCTCATGCTGGTAGAATATGTCATGCCTACTTAATCAACCACTGTAACATTTCTCATTTTGCAGTAGAAGTTAATGGTGTAGTAGTCAGGCAATAGTGGGCTTCCGTGTGAATGTGAATCATTGTAGCATCTTCACACTTCACTGTTCTTACAAGCAGTATAAATGCCATGCTTTTAAAATAATTAATACAGGACAAAACAAATATCAGAAACCACTACCATTGTTTTGGCCACTTCATGTACACAGATTGCTCTGTTCAGACAAATGGAGTTGGGAAATGATGATGTAGCATATAGTAACTTTCTTGTGCTGTAGACTTATATACTGTTTTGTAAGAGGTTATAACTAGTCAATGTACACAGCAATTTTAATAATATGAAGTGAGTTAACAATACAGATAGTGTAGTGACTCAGAGCAAAAGGTGAAAAAAATAAGTAAATGTGGTAGACAGCGTTTTTTCATAATTATTTTTGAGGGACATAGAATCCAAATTGGATAGAATTTAATAGCTAAAGATGGTTAAGTGTAAAATTAATTTTAATATGGCTGAAGTGAAACAGTAACTTTGATGTAGTTGAGAAGCAATTTAAAGAAACCACTGGTACTTAGGTTATGGTTTCGAGTTTATAATCACACTTTATTAAAGTTCTTTGATACTATGCCTCCTAAGAATGCCTCCTGAAATTGAAATGCTGATGTTAAGGGAAGAGATTTATTTTACTGGTGCTGCATTATAGAATTTAAATGAATAACTGCTGATTGTTAAATACTCTGTGTGTATGTGTGTGTTTAAAAATGTACAATGTCTCTTTTAAACATAGTACAAGAAATACACAGAGAAGAACATTGTGAGTAATAAGTGTTTTGTCCCATCTACCTTTTGACAGGAGAATTAGATGACAGAGAACAGGCAAAGCTGGAAGTAAAAGTATGGGATCCAGATAGCCCCCTTACTGACCGTCAGATTGACCAGTTTTTAGTTGTAGCACGGTAAGATTAAAATCCTCTAATAAAAAAAAATTCCTTTTCCTTTTCCTACTGACTATTTATTCCCCTATATCATGTTACTCAATTTGTTTGCCATTTTGTGAGCCCTTCTCTTTCCCACAGTTAGCTAAAAGAGAAAATCAGACCATACCTTCTGCATATTTATTGAAGCTACCAATACAGAAGAGAGAAAAAGAGAGTGAATTTTGGAATAATGCTACACTCCCTGTATTTCAGGTTATAGTAGAATTTGATATTTTAAATGTAGAAAACAGTCTGGTTTCCCTTCAAAGTAAATGAAACAGAATTTAATATTTCAGTCTTGTATTACATAGTACTTGGAATTTCGTAGTGTAAAATAAAAGTTAAGAATAGAAATAAATAAAATGTTAACAAATGAAATGGATGCAGAGCTTGCCCAATTTACATATAAGATGAATAATCTGCAGTGCAATTATTTTGGATGAATGTTGAAATCAAAGTTTTGAATGGATGTATTTTATTAGTGTAAAAAAATCTGGTCAGTTCAATTTCCATAGAATCATGAAATCATAGAATGGTTTGGGTTCGAAGGGACCTTAAAGATCATCCAGTTCCAACCCCCCTGCCATGGGCAGGGACACTTTCCACTAGACCAGGTTGCTCAAAGCCCCATCCAGCCTGGCCTTGAACACTTCCAGTGAGGGGGCATTCAGCTGTTCCAGTGTCTCACCACCCTCATCGTGAAGAACTTTGTCCTTATATCTAATCTAAATTTACCCTCTTTTCAGTTTAAGACTGTTACCCCTCATCCTATCCCTACACTCCCTGATAAAGTGTCCCTCTCCATCTTTTCTGTAGCCTCATTTAAGTACTGAAAGGCCACTATAAGGTCTCCCCAGAGGCTTCTCTTCTCTAGGCTGAACAACCCCAACTCTCTCAGCCTGTCCTCATAAGGATTGTGCTCCAGCCCTCTGATCATCTTCGTGTCCTTCCTCTGGGCTAAATCGAGCAGGTCCATGTCCTGCTTATGTTGGGGGCCCCAGAGCTGAATCCTGTACTCCAGGTGGGGTCTCACAAGAGACTCCCTCAACCTTCTGGCCACAGTTCTCTTGATGCAGCCCAGGACACAGTTGGCTTTCTGGGATGTGAGAGCACATTGCTGGGTCACAGTCAGTTTTCCATCCACTAATACCCCCAAGTCCTTCTCCAAAGGAAGGGCTGCTCTCAATCCACTCCTTGCCCAGCCTGTATCTGTGCTTGGGATTGCCCTGACCCATGTGCAGGACCTTGCACTTGGCCTTGCTGAACTTCATGAGGTTTGCAGGGTCCCACCTCTCCAGCCTGTCCAGGTCCCTCTGGATGGCACATCCCTTCCCTCCAGCCTGTCGACCGCAACACAGCTTGGTGTTGTCAGCAAATGTGCTGAGGGTGTGCTTAATCCCACTGTTCATGTCACCAACAAAGATGTTAAACCACCAATCCCTGAGGAATGCCACTCATCACTGTTTTCTACTAAAGACATCGAGCATTGAGCTGTTGACTGTAACTCTCAGTGCAACCATCCAGCCAATTCCTTATCCACTGAGTGGTCCATCTGTCAAATCCATGTGTGTCCAATTTAGAGACAAGGATGTCAGGTGGGACAGTGTCAAATGCTTTTCACAAGTGCAGGTAGATGATATCAGTTGTTCTTCCCTTTTCTACCAGCACTGTAACTCCATCATAGAAGGCCACCAAATTCATCAGGCACGATTTGCCCATAGTGAAGTTATGTTGGCTGTCACCAGTCACCTGCTTATTTTCCATGTGCCCTAGCACAGTTTCCAGGAGGATCTGCTCCATGATCTTGCCAGGCACAGAGGTGAGGCTGACTGGCTTGTAGTTCTCTGGGTCTTCTTTTTTTCCCCTTTTTAAGAATGGGGGTTGTTTCCACTTTTCCAGCCAGCAGGAACTTCACTGGATTTCCATGACTTCTCAAATATGATGGATAGTGGCTGAGCCACTTCATCTGCCAGTTCTCTCAGGACCCGTGGCTGCATCTCACCAGGTCTCATGGACTTGTGCACCTTCAGGGTTCTTAGATGGTCTTGAACCTGGTCTTCTCCTACAGTGGGTGGTTCTTCATTCTCACAGTCCTCGCCTTTGCCTTCTGCATCTTGGGTGGTGTGGCTGGAGCATTTGCTGGTGAAAACTGAGGCAAAAAAGTTGCTGAGTCAGCCTTCTCCATATCCCAGGTAACCAGGTTAATTTATAAATTAACATATGATTATGCAGATATATGAGAGGAACATCAAAGCTCTTGGAATTCATAAATATTCTAAAAACCTATTTCTCTACTTTAAAAAAAAACAACCTGACTTTCAAAATTCTATAGACTTCTTACTGAAGGACAAAGCTCATGAGATACAGCATATTTTGCCTGTCCTGTAATTCATACTTAGAAATATAGTACAAAGGTACTGTTTTAATGGTGGCAGAGAACTGTTAATCACAGCTAATTAGGGGGTTTATGCTGAATCACTCCATCCCCTGTATTTTCTGTAACCTGGTTGCAGAGTGTAGTCTCAAGTCGTCTTAGGTATATAATCTTTTTACGAGTTTTTGTTCTGTATGCTTTCTCCATTTTGAACAAAGCATTTCAGGAAGGAAATAGAGAAGTTCCTTTATGTTTTCCAGTTTATGTGTATGGTGAAATGAGTTGCTGATTTATTGTTTTACAGTTTAGATTCTGATCCACCTGGGTTTCTTCTTTCTCCCTCACTTTGTAGTGCTGTGTCCTTTCTAGGCAGTAGTAAAAATTGCCTGGCCCTGTTGATTTTCCAAGCAAGCCAGAGGGGTAGAGCTGTTAGCACACATCTGTTCAGAAGATCACAATGCCTGGTAGATGCTCTATAGAACAGAACCCAGAACATCAACTATTTCTATTACAAGCAATATAATACCTGAACATGTATGGGCAGACCATCATGGGGTGCTCTAAAAAAACATCTGCATGAAGATTATGTATGTTTTTGAAGAGTTCATTCATTGCTTTCACATCCCTCCACTCCTTGTTTTGCAGCCACTCTGGGGAGCTTAAGTAATAGATTGTGAAGCTGAAAATGTTCCCAAAGGAGTGTACCAGTAAGCAGTCTGCTGAGAAGTGACAGAGAGTTGATGAATTATTTTTTTTTTAAATTTTTCTCTTCCCCTTACTTAAGACATTCTGTGCCCTGACCAAGACTGCATTTGTGTAGAAGGTGATAAATTTCTGTAAAGAAGGTTTCTGTTATGGCAGAGGGTCTTGGTTGTAGCTAAATAATTGTCTTTCCACAAGATCTTGTGGTAGGCAGTCACTAATGACCTTCTGTAATAGATGTTACTCAGGTACCACTTTATTGATGTACTTTCACAAAACTCCATTCATCTTTCCAAGCTCCTTTGGAACTGACACAAGCTATTTCCAAGCTCCTGTGTGCTTGTATTCACAGGCTGCAAGATCACATTTCTGTTGCATTTAAGTGCTTCTGAGACAGATTTTCACCAACTTCTGGAGAAACAGTTCTCCTGTGATGGTTGTGGCAGCTTTAAATTCAGTATGTTGTGTGCTTAGAGGTAAAAGCTTTCATTACACTGGACCATTAAAAGCTGCCTGAGTAATAGTGGAGTTGGTATTATTATACAGTAAACTGTGTTTACAGACTCAGGAGATAGCTCTGCTGTGGCCTAGTTGCAGTTCCCTGGATATTGCCTATGCCTGCTGAGTTTCCAGAGAGAATGGTATTCCTCTGGTTATGTTTAGTTTTGCAGATTTGAAATTCTGACAATATAAGTACTCTTTCCTAAATGCATTCCTATATGTGATTTTGGTTAAGTGTGTATGCTATCTATATTTGAAATTTTAAAAGCATTTTCACATCATCCTTTTTACATGCTGCATCAAGGGCATGAGTATTTCTTCTCAGTGTTTTTCAGTCTGCTCTTGTTGAAGGAAGAGTTGCTTTTGTTGTTATAGGCTTTAGCTTTCTCAATCACGCAAGCACACTTTGTTTGGTTTTTTAGAAGGTATTTAAATACTCTCTTCTTCTATTTGTGTTGCCCATATGCAAGAACATTTATATTTGGTCTTGTGCATGTAGCTTTCTCAGTCTTACAAGGTTTATTTACTGTCTCAGGAACTAGAGGCATTTTTTCTATGTTTATATGCTTGGTCAGTCCGAGCCCGTTAGTAAGCCCTAGTATGCAATAATTTGCTTCATATAAAGGTAGAATAATGCCTATCCTGTCCAGAAATTGGAGATAGCAGTGCCATAAAAATCTGTGGAGATTTTGAAAAAAGTGGAAAAGTACTTGAGCAAAAAGGTTCTTAACCTTGAGCTCCCTCCGTAGTCTTGCTTAAGTGTGGATTTACAAATCTTTTAAGTACCTTATTGGTACTACTGAAGCGTAATTTGGGCAAGAGCTCTTGCCCAAACTAGAGAAAGCATCTGTTAGGTGAAGCTTGAGGCATCAGACTGATTAATGTATTCTGGGTTTGGGTTGGTTTTTGTGCAATGTGCTGTCATTTTTACTCTGGCAGTGAGAATTCCAACACCATTTTTTACTCTGTTCAAATAAGATACAGCTTCATCAACCAATTTTTGTTCCGTCATTCATATTGACAGCAGTTCTCCTGTGTCTACTAGCTTCAAAGAACAGGACTCTGAGACGCTGCCACAACAGTTTAGATCTGTCCACGTTAGCAAATAGTACAATACAGTAGAAGTGGATTTGTACAAAGTGCAGTAGATAAAGATGCTGGGGACCATTGCTTTGAAACTCCATTCCTAATTTGAACTAAAACACTGATACAGATGCACCATTTTCTCCAGTCATCAGCCTCTATTTCCTAATATACAAGGAGTACTTAGTTTCTTTGTGACATCTCCTGTTCTCTTTCTAACTCTGTTCCAAGTTGCATAGTATTAGGAAATAGAAACTTTCCAACTGTATGTATAACATAATAGTTCTGTCTTCTTTTTTAGTTTGTCGAGTTGAAAATGGACCTGACCAGACTCAGAAGTGGTAGGAGCTGTGGGCTCCAGTCCAGACAGATGCTGAGAGCCATAGACCCAACCCATTTTTTTCATTTTCTTTCTATCTGCTAATATAGTCTGTAATTCATTACACGATATATTTTTGGTATGTTCTAGTTCCATTTATGTACTTTATGGTGCAGTGAAACAATTGACTTCTTTTATTCTGCTTCATTTAACTACATTATCAGCATAGTCTTCTGGAGGGAATATGTCTCTTAAGTCAAGGGTTTTTACAGACAGTTGTGGTCCCAGCTTATTTCCAACTAAACCAGAGTTTTGAAGACTCATTAAAATAGCCTTAAAGCACTGCATCTCTACCTTAACATTTTTTTCTTTGATTTCTTTAAAATTAAAATGACATTGTATACCACAGGCTAGCATATTTGTCTTCATTTTAATGCCAGATAATTTTTTGATAGAAAATCACAGAAGAATGAAAGATTATGTGTTAGTCATTTTGAATTAGAGCTTGATCCTTCCTGTGTTGTTCCCACTTTTCCTTTTTCTCTAAGACAGTGTTTATATTCATTTTCTGTTGCTTACTACTGATTTAGTTACAAGTGCTCATGGTATATGTACACAAATTTATCTTACAGTGTGGAGGGGAACACAATGCAACTTCTGCTAGCAATGTGTCTTTCATCTTATTGAGGAAAAGAATACACTTGTCAACTAAGAACAATAAGTAAAAACATTTAAAAGTGTGCTCAAATAGTAATACAATGTTCTTGCAAGATAATTCAGTGTTGTCAGTGGCAGCAGACAAAACTCCCAAAGCTCGTCAATGAAAACAAATACATAGAAGTCACTAGTTTGAAAGCTTCAGTATTAGTGTGCTTCTGGATTCTCTTTAGATGGTGAGAAGTGGGAGGAATTGGAGTTCATTAAAGAGGTAATGAAATTTAATGGCAGAATTGCAACATAAAATTATGCAACAAAGATGGTGTAAAATCTGGATGCCAATGCTGCACTTACAAAACTAGATGTTTGCTAGCAAGGTGAGTTACAGCATCTAATGGTAGGCAGATGGTTTGGCAATAAAAAGGAAAAACATTTTCAGATCAAGTTTACTATGAGTATCAAAGATGCTATGTTTCTGCCTTTCTTTCATGCATGGCCAATACATGTTTACTCCTTTGTGCATTTTGTGTTACTGTATTTCTTCTTGACCAAATTCATTTCAAAACAGCTAATTCAGACTTGGAGCTTAATTTCTTTTTGCATTTTTTTTAATGAATTTTGATCTATTCCATTTTAAAGAAAAGATTTCTGCAGCAGCGTTTTCATGGACCTACTTTTTTGGGGGCTGTAAACTTATTCCTCTGTGACTAAAATTTCAGGATGGTGTACAGATGTTCACTTAAATCATATGCTGTAAACGAAGCAACTTGCATGTATTGGGTTCTATTCTGTTGAATAATAAAGATTTCACATATGTTCCACCTCTATTCATTTAGCAACGAAACTGAAGGTTAGTTGTGGTGTATAGGGGACATTATGTGTAATGCCACATCCTACCCAAACTTTGAGATTCTTTCAGGGAAAGATTAGTGGCAGGTGACTTTCATGTTAATCATGTTATCTCCCTTTGTGCACTAAATATCTGAAGTGATAATAATGAAGCATAGCACTGTACAGACAGAAATGCAAGGAAAATGTGTCTTCTGGAACAGCATCATTTTACTATAGATATGTTCTTCGTGTCAGATTTTGCATTATCCAGTAGTAAAAATCTCAGAGTTCTTTTTTTAACTTCACTATTGTGCTGATGACACATACCTCCACTGAAGAGTGTTTTTTATCTTCTTTCCACGATTTAAACTGTCACATGGCTCTGTTACAGAGCAATCAGATATTAATTGACTGTTTGTAAAATGGTGTTATTGATAGCAGTCTAAGAGGTCATCTTCTAGGACTGTTTCCAACTCATAGTGAAGGGGATTATTACATCATTGATGTATTAATAAGGAAGACAAAAAGCTTTCCTAATATGTAGGAAGCCATGAAAAATCCACTTAATTATTTTCCTCAGAAACATTGAGGTGAAGCATAGGTCTCAATTTATTAGTTTGCAAATCCGTGAGGAAAATTGTGAATTTGTGGATTCATCTATGCACAAAGGTAATTTGCTTTAAACAGATTTGACCAGAGTGTATTCACTACTCATATCACTGAAACAGAGAAACAGTGTATAAAAGTGAACATTTTAAAAATAAACATCCTCAGATTTAAAAGAATCCTTGTCTCAGCTAGGTTTTTGTGAATACAAGGTAGAAGAAAAAAAAGTTACTGGCCTGGATCCAGAATTTTCTGGATCTGATTGGATGCTGGACTGCTGTTGCTACTGGGGAGACTAGTAACTATATTAATCCTGAGGTATAGTCACAGTGTTTCCAGATTGTCTTTAGTAAATAACATCCATTTTCAGAACCTAGTTACTGATGAGCAATTGAATCTTTAGAACAGTCTTTTGCATTTGCTGCTTCACAATTTCATTGGCTACCGTTAATACTATTCTTATGCAAAAATTTGAACAATTGCTTCCTTTAATGTCTTAGACTTAAGTTATAAGAAATGTGAAGCAGTGTATTTTCGGTGTTAAACACATAATCTGAAGTTTTTCCTGAATGTAGGGCACACAGGCACAACAAAATGATTATGAGCTACTTCCTCCCTAGAGACTTCACTGTCAGGGTTTTTTGGACATAAATATTGTTGAGTTTTGCTGTATTTGTAGATTTATTCCATGGTCTTAGATTCTGGCACTGAATTATCATGATTTGGTTTATGTTTATACGATTGTCAGCTATAATCTTTGTTGTAAGTCATTGAGAGAATGTTCTTGGTTCTGGTCTTTAAGATAATTAAACTAAGGAAAACCTAATTAAGGTAACAGTGGATCATTTGGTCTAGCCGTTAAAGCTCTTATACCTGACTGCTGGTACAGCCTGTGCAAAGAGGAGTCTCTCTGCAGGTATCACCAATTGTTTCTCATTCTTGTCCATATCTGTCATGTGTGTCATTCACCGTCTATATGCCTTTTGGCTTCAGCTTATTTTGGGCAGTGTGGGGACTGCTGGTTTCTGTTTGAAGTCTCGATATTTTAATTATTCATTGAATAACTAATTTGTGACTAGCTTGCTGAGCACATATTTTTGGTTACATGAGTTTATTATTGTTATTATTGAAATAAATGTACTTTCAATTAAGCATTTACAGTTATTTTTGGATCCTACCAACCTAATGGAACATTTACATTTAAGACTGTAAAGGAAAAACATGAGTAGTTAGGGTCTGACTGTTCAGCCCACATTGGCTTAATACTGAGTTTTGGTAACAGGTAGGTGAAGACGATAGTGTTTTTCCTTTTAACATTTTTTAAATCATTCTTTGATGGTATTATTAGAAAAAAAAAAAGCAAGGAAAAATGACAAAGAAATGTTTGACCTTTGTATCAATATGCTCCTCATATCTGTTTTTTAAATGGAAAAACATAAAAAGGTATTTTAATGATTTCTAAAATTATTATTGAATTTGGGTTTGGATTGTATGGCTAGATTATACAGAGCACTATGTCACTGTTAAGGTTTGAGACTAGTTACCATTTCGTAGCCAAATGCTTTAGAATTCCTACACTTATTTGGATTGTTTGAAAAATTAACTCTTTTTCAGAAGTTTCCAGGGAAAGGTGAACTGGAAGTTATGTTGATTTCAACATATAACCACAAACACCCCCTTTCCCCTGGCCTTGTTGTGTCCCATGTCCCTCTGTCCCCTCCCATATCCACCCCCACCCCCCAAAATTGGCACCCTGCCTACATTTTATGGTGGTTCTTATTTGTTTTGCACTCACGTACCCCACGCTCCCACGCAGCGTTCCTCTGATGGTTGCAATCCTCTCCTACTCAGTACAGCTCTGGAGGCGATGTCAACTAATGCATCAATTCTTATCTCTTTATCACTTATTCAAAATAAAGTTAGCTTTATATTGTGTCTTAATCTTGACTTTGAGTAGTGGGTAACATAATTCACATATGCTTGGGCTCTGAAGTCAACCTAAAAAGCTTGATGTGCTAGAGAGTGACTCGTGAGGACATACTCTTTGTAATTTTCATGGCATACTCTGATTTTGTTTTAGAAATATGGTCAAAAGAAAATAGTGTTAATTATGCAAAAGGAAGAGAAGAAGCTGGTAGGTAGCAGCAGAAGGGAAATACAGTCATGCCGCATGCTACTTTACTGGTTTAAACAGTAGCGACAGAAGGATCACAGGAAAGGCTGTTTAGCTACAACCCTTATCAATGCCAACATGTTTAAAGAGGTTGACTGACTATCAGGAAATGTGTTCACAATAGAGCCTTATTCTCGGACTGATTTGTGGACAAATACTGTTTTATGTACTGCCAAACTTTTAAAAAATAAAATTGTGTGTGTGTGTGTGTGTGTGTATTCTTGTCACGTATTTGCCATCTCTGCAAAGAGGGAGCAAAGGTTGTGAAACGACGTTTGGCTATAATTTATTCCACAGCCTTTAGAAATTTAAGCAGTTAATATCTGGAGTGTGAATCACTGCTGTTGAATCTTAGCTGTGTCTTACAAGTTTTTGGCAGCAAGTGCTGAAACATGCATTCAGTATTAAATGTTTTGAGATTCAAGATACAATTGCAATAGGAGATGTTGTTACTAGTTTTTCCGCGATTAATAATACACCTTAGTGAGTTAAACTCTTGATGCACTTTACATGATTTTATTGTGGAACATCGGGTTTAGAGTACAGAGTAATGTGACACTTTCATGTGTCGATCTCTGTCAATGATACTTCTCACTGTTATAAATCTGCATTTGTAACTTGTATGGAGTATAATTGCCGAATTAGGCTACAGTCCTTAGTCCAGAGGTTTAGACTATATTTAAAAAGTTAGGTGAGTATTGGGTCTTTGAATTTAGAAGGAATTACATAATAATTGCAACAAATAATTCTTTTCTAATACCACAGTGACACAATGAACCTCAAGAGGCATTATGCAGCTCGGAGTACTGCAGCAATTTCCATTCTGTTAATGAGTAATTTTTCACATGTCGCTGCATCTTTGCTCGTTCTTGTCTGATACACTGAGCCCAGTCAAATTCTCATACACATATTCACTGTGCATGATATAGATGTGCTTCCAAGAAAAGTTTGCAGTTTAGAACAGTCACTAACTCACTACTTCTTCATCTCCATTCCTTGTATTTTGTTTTTCTCGTAAGTATAATAAACCATATACAATGCATCAACAAAAGTGAGGGGGGGAAAAAAAAGGTAAAGGTTTGGAGAAGAACATATCCATTTCAATAATGCTGGAATGCTTTTATTAAGTAAGCTGAGAAATCCATTTATTTCATTATTAATTAAAATCTGTAATAAAAATATTGTTTTAGACATGCCTTAGACTAATCTAATATGTTTTCTTTGCCTTACTAATGGAAGTAGTAGACATACATTACTGAAGTGAATAAAATGTTACTAAGGTCTTCACGGAAATATGGTGAACCTCCTTTTTTAATTGTATTGTAATTTGTTAAGCAGTGTTGTGGGTTTTTAATTCAAAAAATAATAGTCATGGTTGTAAAAACCAAACTGAGTAGAGTCTTTAACTTCATAATTAATTAAAAAATTGGTACATTAAGAAGTTGGTACATTAGAATTTGTGGAATATCTTTTGTTTCCCTGTTGTTGTTCTTATATATAGGTTGTTGCTTTTAGGGGAGAAGGCCAGAGTTTTTACTGCAGTCTGTCTTTAGTGATTTGTCTTTATCAAATTGTCCTTTGTTAGCAAAGATCTGAATTTTAAGAGTAGCAGTATGTGAGTTTTATTTTCAAAAGGTTGCTTTTATATGTATGACATGGTCTCGTAATAAAAAAGAGGTTCAGTCTTTCTGTGTATTTACTGTCTACTGTTTCTCTGTTGTAGTGCGGTTGGCACGTTTGCTCGAGCATTGGACTGCAGTAGTTCTGTCAGGCAACCTAGTTTACACATGAGTGCAGCTGCTGCTTCCCGAGACATCACACTGGTAGGTGGCTTCTTAAAAACCCTAAAACTTTTTTAATATCTGTGAATTCAGCAGTACCTATTACTACAGAGTCCCTGTCCTCTGGATACCTCTTTTCCTTTAGATACCTGTGTGCAAGGTGCATGTGGATATGGTAGATAATCCTGTGTGTTTTCTGTAAGCTTATTGGTGATGCCCTTGTAATCATACTGTAAATCACTTGAGTTTAGCTGAAATCTATTTAAATATCTTCATATGTGTAATTTGCACAGCAGAGTGGATAATACACATTTTATAGGGATTCATTTGGTAGAATTCATCAATAGTGTGATTTAAAGTATATGGTAAGCTGATTGAAAATTGTTGAGATAATATGTTTTACCTACTAGATGTGTGTGTCAGTAAATTTACTAAAGGTTAAGCAGTCTGACTTTTTAAGCAACTTTTTGAAGAACATTTTGCTTAGGATACCCTTAGGATGTTTCCTTAGTTTGTTAAAGCATTCACTGTAATGTAAACACCTGCATCTTTTACAGAAATCAAAAATACATCTATTAGAGACCAAAATTTTGTCTCTGTATATTCATATTAGCTGAGATTACAAGATGTGCTACAGTAATAAAAGCATGCCAGGAAAATTGTATGAGAACAAAAAAATCTTACTGTTTCATAGAATCAATTTGACTTAGATTGCCGGGACATCAGCAGGAATTGTTTAAGTGTGTACGGAATCATGAAAATAGTTATGGCTAAAGTAGATGTGCTGTTCATCAGATACTTGAGTATTTGAGCTAGAGAATGCTCAATGAAACTAACAGATCAGATTGAAATAGTTAAGGTACTGCCTTACAAAGCAGCTAGAGAGCCCCTGGAACTTAGTTACACAAAATTTTGTGGGAACAGACAATATCAGGAGGTTAAAATAGGGGTTAGAAAAATTCTGGAGCATGGTTCCATAAGTGGGTACTGAGGAGAATAGGGAGAACTGTATCATCTGGCATTGCTATTTCCCAAGGTTTGTGGATGCTGGTGAATGAAATGGGAATTGACCTCATACTGTGGTTAGTGTTTCCTGCATATTTTCTCTAAATAGCCACCCTTGGTGCTGCTGTCAGAGACAGAAAGCTTGGCTAGATGGAAGACTGGTCTGATTCAATAGAGCAGTTCTTACATTCCAGATAAAATATGTTCATAAGTATGATGAGAGAAATACTTGATTTCTTAACTTTTGCTGTGTACTCAAACACTATTAAAGAGGAAACTTTTAGTCTGGACTATGATAGTGTATTAAAGGCAAAGGCAAAATGTAATATTTTCAGTAATACTCAGAATGAGTTTTATGTTTCATACTTGCAGATGTGACCTTACCACCACAATTCTGTTCATATTAAATACTTTATTTTTTTCATCAAAGTAGTTCTTTAGTTTAACATTTTTAATTTTATTAAGATTTCATTGGATTAAGAATTTCTAGTAAATACCACCCATTTCACAGTCCTTCTTACTGTATTCAGTGATTAACGGACTAGATTCATCCTTATAGCAATTTCATCTTGTTTGAAAGTACATGTGCAGTGCTGCTAATAAAGGGATACATTTAGTGTCTGAGTGCTGTATAAATGTTTCTCCATGGCAAATGATCCATTAAGTTCCATTACACTTAATGAAAGGCATATCTTATAATTAGGAGCCACCCCAAGTTTAATTATTGTGTCTGTTCTCATTTTCCTACCTCCTCGGCTTTTTAAAACCCTTCTCTTTTGCTCTTTGGCAATGTACTTCCTTCTAAGTTAAGAAAAAGACATATTTGTCATTGTAGTAGTTACTCTTTCAGACATTCCATGTTAATTGGGAGCATATTTTGAGCAGCAGTTAAAGTTAGTACAGACGTTTGCCGAACTTGTGGTCTATCTCATTTACGCTTTGGAAGGCATGTAGATGCATGCCACTAAGAAAATTGTACTGTCTGTATTCTTAATGCAAGTCAGATAACCTTTGCACCTAAAGTGCTATTAATGGGATTTCTGTACATCACACCTATGGCTTTCCAGTATTCCTAATGAGTTGTTTCAGTTAGAGATGACTGTAAGCAGAATGATCCCCCAAAAATTCAATAAATGCATGGTTTATAAACATGAATAAATTAAGGGTGGATATGCACAATAGGGAAGTCTTGCAGCTTAACAGCAAGTGAGATGCTACTTCCTTAGTTTGAAAACATGTAGAAGGTAATGAGACAAGGCAAGAAACTACCAATGCTTTTAGAAAACCCTACTGAAAGACATGAAACAATGTGTATTTACCTTCTTAGATGATACTAGATGTTCTTCACTTACAGTGACAAAGATTTGTAAGACAACCAGCCAACTGAAACTTGAATTTCTGGCCTTCTTAGAGGCAGTGTTTTATTTTATAATGAAAACCGATCTCTCGGAAGAGAAAGAAACTGGAAAGACTTCCACTTTCAGATTCCTAACCATTCTATAGTGCATACACTGACAATGAGAGCAGTTAAAGCAAAGCAGGTTGGTGGAATCACTTGCTCTTTGTGGTGGGCTTGTTTGGAAGAGCCCATGCTACTTTACTGTAAGGATGTAAATCTGGTTTTGGATATCACTTCAAAACAAGAAGTATGAACAGGTTTTCCGTCGCATTTTGAATGATGTCTTTTTAAAGATTTTTATTATATTCCATATATGTAGCTCGTAAGACAAGCATGCCTAAAATATTATTGAATTATAGAACCCGTACTCTGTTTCCAGTTTGAGTGCTTTGTTGGAAGCAGTTCAGTTTAATTGATTTAACTGACTACTGAAATTGCAGCTGGCTTGTGAACTGTGTGTTACAGCTTGTTTGCAGTATGCCCTGTCACTCCCTTTCTTTCCAGCTGCATGCAGCCCTTCCTTAGCTTTTGATGGAGAGTTTCTTGTGCTTAAATTTGGACTTGAAGTTTCCTCTATCTGTGTGGCTAATACCTTTCGTCTGGTGGACTCCTTGTCTGTGCTGGACAGTATGCTTTGAGCAAGAGTTATTATGGAAGGGTCATTGTCCTTCAAGCTCTTATTTGGGAGATGTGATGGCAGGTCTTCCCAGCCTCCTGCTCCCTAGGTGTCAGCTACCCACCAGTTGTTTTGATGGCAGGTCTTCCCAGCCTCCTGCTCCCTAGGTGTCAGCTACCCACCAGTTGTTTCTTACAGTCCTCTCATCCTTGGGTGAAGCAGATAAAAAGGAGATACTCCAGGACTTTGTGTCTTGGGATCAAGTTATGTCTTCAGGCTGCTTTTGCTTTTGCTAGCACAGTTTACTCACTGCAGTGTGGGAATTTGATTGCAGGTGAGGGCTGACAAACCTACAAATGACAAAGCGGTGTTGTTATGGGAATTTATCAGTGGTCTTCTGTTACAGAACAGCTCAGTGGAGACACTACTTACCCACAGAGTTCATTATGAATCTTTAGCAATACCAAAAAAAAGCTTTATGAAATCAGATGGAAACATGGAAAAATGAACATAAAGCAAGATCAAGATCCTGATTTATTCACCTCTCTTGTCATTTTTAAGAAAGTTTCTATCAGTGAATAGATCTGATTTAGCAGCTGCTTGGAAAATGTCTGGTATGTACTGCTTTTCCACAAGGGCTGCAATTTAAACAAAGATTTAAACCTTGGTAACGCATACACTGTAATAGGAGTTCAGTCTTTAGGCCTGATTTACTAATTGCCTAAATGATAAGCAATGTTTTTATTTTACTCTCCATAATATGAAGATTATGAATTTTAGACATTATGTTACATATTTCCAGATTAGAATACTTCCTTTTAACAGTGGCTTTTTCTCAAGACTGGTGAATTTGACTTGAACCATAAGTAAAAGGATGTATTGTAGGGTAACAGTGACATTACTTGTTGCTGATGAAATAGTTCAAGAATCTTGTGCTTGATAGCTTTCAAAGAGGTATATTGAAAGCTGGAGAAAGACTTTAGCCACTCATAGGAGATGGCAAAAGGTAAGGATAATTCATTATGTGCAGTACATTTGTGTGTAGAAGCTCAACTGGAATTGCTCTGTAAGTGCTATATCGACAGATAGTTCAAGAGTATTTGTTCCTTGAAAGGTTTTGAGTGCCTCCTCTCATGAAGTGAGTTTAGGGCTGTGTGAAGCATTGCATGCTACAGTTACAGCTCATAACTCTGGTGGGACAAATAAGTAGGAGACTGATGTTACACAGTCACACATGATACTGAACTTTATACCTCTAACAGCCCCTTCGGCACAACAATTTAAGATTGTGGTGATGGGGTCTTTTGGGATGCTGAGGTTGCTTGTTTTACCTGCAGGTGGATCTGTGATGTAGTTGTGTACTTTTCATATTCCCCATCATTGGTTAGTGATGTGAGCATTTAGTGTTACCTGTAAAGTGAAGAATGCTATAACTTGTTCATTTTCTGTTTTCCTCTTTTATAACAAAAAGTGAATTAACAAAAGAAACCTCATTTACCCATCTCTTACAAAAGAATTTAGCAAGGGACAAAAAATCTTGCTAGTCTTTCAGTTTGATGATAATGAAGACACTAAATGCCTTCCTTCCCAAGCAATGAGAATATTGAGCACATAGATGTCTGGGCAGCTACTATTTAGAACTTCTGTTAATTGAAAATAGCCCCTCAGTCAATATATGCTACTGTCTCTGTTGGGTTACTTGGAACCAATTTCTACCAACTAAAGTTTCTCTATAAATGTTTGCTAGTAATTTACAAGAACTAATAAACTAATGTTATTTTTAGTAAACATTTAATTAAGGCATTTTCTTTCCCAAATTAAGCAATTAAAAATTTATTTTCCTTATGCTCTATAGCAGAATACCTATAATATTAAGATAGATTCTAAATTTACCTTTATTATTTGGGCTTCTTATGTGGCTTACAGAAAATAATACATTGAATTTTCAATAACTGAAATGGACTTCTTTCTATTTAAACATGTTTTTTATTCTTTCCTTCACCTTGCTAGTTTCATGCAATGGATACACTGCATAAACACAACTATGATTTGAGCAGTGCCATCAGTGTTCTGGTGCCAGTTGGAGGGCCTGTCTTGTGTAGAGATGAAATGGAAGAGTGGTCAGCATCAGAAGCTAGTTTATTTGAAGAGGCATTGGAAAAATATGGCAAGGACTTCAATGACATTCGACAAGACTTTGTAAGTACAAAATTAGTTCACTTTTCCGTTACTGTGGTTTCACATGGGTGAGCATAACTGTTTTCTGTAGGTTTGGAATATTAGCTAGAGGAGAAATCTGTGTAGCTAATATGGATAATTAACATACATATACTTTTTATCTGGCTGAAAGTCAATGTGCTTACTTGTTCGGTGTCGTACTTTGGAACGATGTTGACAGAAAATAATTTATGTAATGGTTTAATACCAGGTAGGATATCTCATGCTGGTGTGTTTTCATAAGGATTTTACAAGCATCTGAAGAACTTCCAGCAACTTTCCCACAATTTCTAGTGAAATTCATTAGCAGCTACATGGCTGATTCTCCTGAGTGGTTTTGGAAAGCTGGAGTTTCTTTCTTAGCAGAGAGAAATGTATATTCAGATAGCGTTTGGGGTGCAGTCCAGGAAGTTATTTTGACATATTAGGTATTTTGGCACTTCTCAAAGGAAATGTTTTCCAATGTGTACAAACTAGACTGGTTTTGGTACTAAAGTATCAGACTACTTCAGCTTCAATTTGCTGAATTCTAATGCAGAGTAATGAACTTGTTTGAGTGTCCATGTGGGATCTAATAGTAAAATTAAATCCTATGGTGCCTGAGATTAAACTTGAACCTAAGCAGTCACACAGTGATGACACAGTACAGGCAAGACTATCATGTTGCATGGCAGAAGGTGGTTGTTAGCACTCTTCTGAAGCAAAAGGGTTATGTAATACCTGCTTTGAGTAATGACATGCCAGAGAAGTTGCCTTTTCTGAACCAACCTGGATTTGTAAGGCATGGCACCTGCAATTGTAGCCCTTACGTGATAGTTCTCTAAAGGGCAGGTTCATTTACTTTTCCAGCGATTAGTAAGAATTGGCACTAGTTGACATTCAATGTGCAGCTCAAGCATTAAGCTATGAACATTAAATATTAGTCAGTGAGACAATTATTATAAATTAAACGGTGTAAAGGAGTTTACCTTTTTTTTAATAGGAGAAGCTCATTTGTTACCAATTTACGAGTCTAGCTTTTGAATAATCATTTTCATCAGCTGTTAACTCATCAACTGTTATAGGAGCTCATTTGTTAAGGTTCTGATGTCTTTTAAGAACCTATGTGAATCCTAATCAACCTAAACTTTTTAAGTTAATTGAATTTACTTAAAGTACTTGAATTACTTCACATCCTAAAGTAGTACAATGAAAGAAGACTGAATATTTTATGTTCTCTATGTATAACTATTTTCCTAATCATAAGAGACAGCTGTTATACTTGTTAATTCTTACTTTTTCATTATCAACAGTTTTCACAAATTTGTAACTCTTACATCTCAAATGTGCCAGGAAAGGCCATGAGAATCAGACTTGTACCATTTATAGAAAACAGGAGCAACTGTTTTCCAGCTTCAGAAAGTTGTGGTAACATGCCTTAACATTATCATGTTCATTTTAAGATACTTTATAATCCTAATTTTTTTTCTGCTGGTCTGATTAGAGTAGTCCTTTTTTACCCTGAAGAAATTAAAGAAACTGAAAATTCCCTCTCCCTGTTTTTGTATTGCTGACACCTCTCTGCTAATTTTCTTATGCAAAAATGTCATGCAGATGATCATTTTTACTTCTTTCAATTAGTGTTTAATAGCATCTGGTATAGTACATTCTATGGCTATTGAAGCTTCTCTGGCAGTTCAGAGCAACCTCTGGAAAATTCACATGCCTCTTCAGTGTTTTGTCATTTAAGTGAGTAGGTAAAGAGAATACAGGGTATTCATACTTCGTCTGTCAAACAGGTTTTCTGAGTTGTGAATCAATGTGTAAAAGAATTATGGTTATCCAGTCCAAGGACCTTAATTACCTTTCTTTAATTGTAGATGCCTACTGTGTGAATGAACATATTGGCGTCACAATCATAGTTAAAACAGACTAAAGTATCTTCTAGAGACATGGCAAACGTAATCTGTAGCATGAATATAAGTGTTCAGGAAGGAAATTAAATATGGAAATGCTAAAATGTACTACTTGACAGATAGCAGGTAGTTGGGGTAACGGTGTTTCATCTGGATGTCAGGAAGAATACGGACGCAGAGACTGAGAAGCAGCTGATCTGTCAACTCACACTGAACATGTGTTCCCATCACTGGCTTTTTCTTGGGCAGATTTCTCTTAAGGCATAATTTACCTGAGAAAGTAAAAGGATTTTAGTAAATCAAATGATGGTGCTATTTACTAGAATATCAGCTTATGTTATTTGTTACACTCCTACTTTTTAATTAAATGCAAATGGACAGGGATTTACACACTGTGGTCCACTGTCTGAGAATGAATTCACAGCTCAATCTGGACCTGAATCCCAGCTTCTGAAAGGCAGAAGTGGGAGCCAGACTCAGTTTCTCTCAGTGTCTGCAAGAAAGCGGCATGAAAAACTAGCTGTGAGCTCCTGCATGCAGGGAGAGGCAGCTTGATATGGTGTTCCTCTGTTGCTTTAGGAAATTAATAAAGGGTCATGAAGCTGTTCTTTTGGCTTAGACATGCAGAAAGCCCCAAAGTGGAGTGCGTAAGGTTGGAAAGATAAGTTTCTGTACTTGTATGTTCTGAGACTTCTTAAAAATCATCCTAATTTCTGTAAAGCAGATATTACTAGCATTGATGCATACCTCTAGAAAATACAGTGCACAAAATAGTAGAGTATTTACAGGTTATGAAGAGAAATTGCATGAATTTTGTAAAAGAAGTACTAATTTAAATTATAGAAAGAATTTATAGAATTAAATAGATTATTCAGTAGTAAGTAAAAGTGGCTGCTGTATGCTTAATTTTCTCCCCTAAACAAGCTAATAAATTTTTATTTTGCCAATGAACATGTGCACCCAAAATAATAATCATCAGTTGCCCTGAGTTTGCAGAGAATTTTGTGAAATATTCATTGTCAGTATCACTCTTGTTGTTCACTGTAGCATTTGTCCCTAGCATCCTTTTGTTTCTTATTTCATGGTCTAACAGTATGTGGAGGTTTATGCAAAACTAGTGGTGTTGTATGAGTGGCTGAGTTATGGGACTTGAAAAACCTGTGAACTAAGTACAGTGACCATTGTATTTTTTAAGAGTGAAACATTCATGAGACTTAAACACAGTCTTGTCAAGATGATTTATTTTAGTCCTGATATTGTTCTTCATGTGATACACTTTATAATAGAGCTATTACCTTCTGTGTTTCCTGATAGAAATCTGGATTCTGTTTTGATGATTTTGTTTAACCTTATGGCTTAAACAGAATGAATTACATTTGGATTTGGATGTGTAATATTATTGAATTCTGCATCCTTGTTAACTCTAAGGAAAGGTTTTCTATTGATAATAGTAATAAATATTCATTTGCATATGGATTTTAATGCAGGCATTTAGTACATTCACATGTTAGCATTTGTTTATCAACTATACTTGATTTTAACATGTGTTTACTAAGATGGGGACATGGCAGTTTCTTGAAAGCACTTTAATTTGTAACAAATGTTTTTCAGCTCCCTTGGAAGTCGCTGACTAGCATCATTGAGTATTATTACATGTGGAAAACCACTGACAGATATGTGCAGCAGGTAATTTAATGACTACTTCAACATGAACCAGTCTGCCATGTTCTTAAAAAAACCTAATCTTGTTGAAACATAAAAATCTGTTTCTGTTCTTAAAAAGAGATATGGTGGGAGCCCTATGGTAATATTTTAGGTTTTGTGCTGTTCACGGGGTGCATTGTCAAATCCTCTGATACCTACTGTACATCACAGAGCTGTGAAGAGCTTTTTAAGCTATTTGTATTGTATGCTGGTTTGTAACAACGTGATTTCTGGTTCTTACTGCAGTATGGGATAAGAAGGAAATGGGCTGCAGAGAAAATGCTTTAGGCTGTGAAGCTGTGCATGGGACTGAAGGAAAAGGAAAAATACATGGTGTTAAAGTGGCTGCTAATGTTGTGAACCTTTTATTGGTACTCCATGGTAAAACATTGCTTTGGCATTACCGGGATTTAAAAACAAAGTTGCGAACTTTCTGCACACAGTGGATGTGTTCATCCTTCACATTGAATGTTCAGTTGTCTGGGCAGAAACATGGTAAGATTATATTGGGTACTGACACTGGGATATTTTAAGCAGGTTTAGGCAAAATTTCAGTGTTGGTGCTTTTTATGTATTACAGTCTTTATATATTTACTCCTTGGTTTAGATACATAAATATTTAAAAATACTCAGTTTTAATTTATGATTTAACATTTAAGTTTGTAGCTCCTTTATTTCCTGCATAATTAGTGGCAATGTTATGTACATACAGCACGTTGAAAAGAAATTTTCTGCTGTAATGGTTACAGCTATATTGTTAGATGGATCTTTGGAATTGTTCCAGATTTTGTTACAGTGTGCCAGGAGGATGAGTGCTTCAGGTTGTTCTGGATTATTTGAAGTGTTTCTGCATCATCTTATTAGAGTATGGAAAGTAATGGTAAAGTCTTTTACCACATAGTAGTCTTGAACTATCACTAGGACCTTTTAGTTCTGTGGATAATACAAATAGACAATAATATGCTGTGTATAAAGGCACCTTTTTTGGGGTTTGTCGCCATTCATATCACTTCTAATGCTTTTTTCTTTGTGCTTTTAATCTTTATCCTAAAAGGTATTGCCAGCAGAGATTTGCTGTGCTTTTTGTCAGCTCCTAAGGGTTGGGCAACAGATGATCTTGAAGAATCAGATAAAAAGATTTTATTGATACTGAAAGCCATGGAGTAAGGATAAATTGAAGTACAAATTGACTTTTGTCAACACCCTTAGGCTGCCTGGAGACAAATCTTGTTTTCTGTGAAATTTTTCTGAAATACTTGCTCTGGAGTGGTTAGTAGAAGGCTGACTCCCTTTCTAACGTTCTCTAGGGCATTGTTGTGATTCTGTTGCTACAGTGATCAAAGTGTGTGATGGTGCATCGAGTTTGTCTATCCTTCCACAGGATTGGATTTTTAGCCTTGCATACAAGAACTACACATAGGCTTTATGGTTATCTACAACTTGAATGCTCTTACAAATGCCTGTGTTTTACTTGTAACTAAGTAAACTTAGAACATCCTAACTCAGAACGTGGTAGTACATCACAGGATTTACTACTTTAGACATGTTCTTTCAAGGTCACATATGATCATCAGTAACAAAACCAGTGTAGACCAAATACTTCATTTCTATCCTGGTTAACATTTCTGTAATCCTTCCTAATGAGAGATGAGAACTTCCTTCTGCCCTTGTTTAGTTTGTTTTGAAATGGTAAGAATAATACAGTTCTGTAAAAATTGTATCAGTAGGTTTGTTTTCCCCACCAGAACAAGCTGTCATAGTTGAAGGCATTTCAGGGAGAAAATACATTCAGTAAGGAAGTGGCAATTTCTGAGTCATTCTTCCCTGAATATCATGTTTGAGGGGCAGGGCAGCTTGGGGGGATGGGAAGATAAAAAGGTCTTCCCATTGTACATACTTGAATCTTATGCATAAAGTACAGTCTCTGAATTCTAGAGCAGTGTGATTTAATATGAAAATTTGCTCTTTAATTGTTTTATTCTTTGTGTGAATTGGCTGCATTGTGTCTGGCATAAGAAAGGTTTCCTTGTCATATTTGCTACTAAATATTATTCTTGTTCGGAAGCTAAAGGTGGTGATTTAATGGCAATGGAGATACTGCTGCCACCTTGCCTTCAGAGCTCGTTCCCTTCAATTCAAGGTGAAGGGAAATAGATACGTTAAAATTCTCAGTCTGTGCTGAACATGTCTAGCAAAACTAATTCAGACCTTGGGTAATCATTCTCAGTGATATGTGACTTTTCATGACCACTACATTATATAGAGTTTGAGAAAGACCAGGTGGCTCATTCCACTGAATGAAATGTGTTCTCATTATTTGTGGTGTTCTCCTTAAAAATCTGATTCAATGCAAAAAGACTTACTGGGACTTTGCAACAGAAAAAGGGAGAACATAAGTAAGGATAACTAAATCACTGTACAACAACAAAATATTACATTTCGCTCTCATTTATTTATTTCCACAGTAGGGAAGTGGTCATTTCTTGAGATGTTTGTTAGTTGATACTCATAACAAAAGATCTTAAAAAGAAGTAACATTCAGTTTCAAGGTAGTTGATTAAAAGTAGCAGAGCCCAGGTGAAAAGCTGGGCTAGTTGTAGTTCAACCTCCCCTACTATGTAGTCTGTAAAACTGGTTTGAAATAGTTACTGTTTAAGATCAGATGTAAATATTTCTTTTAGGAAGAGCATCAACTCTTGTCACATTGCTCCATTTCTTACACTTACATACTGGTGCTTTGTTTTTTGTCTAAATGTTTTCAATTTCAACATCCAACCTTTACAGTTTAACAGTTTTCATCCTCTAAATTTCAACAGGCAGAACTTTCATCTCAGAATTTGCAACTATTTCTTGATAGTTTTGTATCTGCGTCTTTTTTTCTCTCTCGATACTTAAAAGTTGATGGGTCAGTGTGAATCCAAGCCGTGACATTTTCTGCTGCTTTTAGAGAGCAATGCTGACCATCATTTTGGTGCATAAAAATAAAGTTTATACTGAAACAGCGTGGTGTGATTATTTTGTAGAAAGCAGTATATTATTAATTTTAGAAAATAAAAGATGAAAGCAATTACTAAAATTGCATTCCCTTCAACCATCATGCCAGTAATAAAAGTATGCTAAAATTTAATTAATGTGTATAGTCACATCTCACTGATACTGACATCAGGGCTTAATAAGCTTCCTACAAATGCCTTTACATTTTGACAGTGTTTCAAGGCTACTTTCCTTATTTCTTTCCCTTTATTGTATTTTTCTCTTTTGCTCTGATGATCTTGCTAGGTGTGCAGTGAGATTTACTTGTTCTTTTTGTAGTACGGGACCACTTAGACATGAACCTCTGTGGAATCTGCTGACCTGCAGTCTCCCATGCTTTTTCAGTTTGAAAACACATTCTGTATTGTTGGGTATCATATGAAAAGGAAAAAGATAGAAGTGTGGAAAACCTGTGGCCTGAAGCTGTTAAGTGGAAAGAGGTCACTGTTGAGAGCTCTTCTGCTGGGGCTGTGGAATGTTCTCAGATTAAAAAGTATCAGTTTACAAGGTTTGGGGCATGCTGCTGCCACTCTTATTTATCATTGCCCTTGTAAAAACTGACTTAAGCAGGCAGAGCATAGCACGTTTGCTGTTTTGCTATGAGCCTGTTGAAGGTAGTGCAGTGTTGCCAAGCCCTGGTGCTGAGGAACGAGTGCAGCTGCACCATATGTATCAATGGAAGTCACTTCTCTCTCTAGCTCCAAACTCAAACTAGGCATCTGTGAACAGCAGAGACCTGCGGGGGGGAAGCCTATCTTGGAAATAAATGGAAAAGGGCTCTCATATCGCATGAGAATTAATTTGTGGTTGTATGGCCTGCTTAGGACTCAATTTGTCATAGATTGCTCCTCAAAAGATGCAGTTTTTATAGATGAGAGTTATGGTGATGGATGGCACAGAGGCAACTTTCTGAAGTGGAGGAGAGCAGCGGTTTATGTGAGGTGGCCTACTCAGGCTACTTGACCACTAAAGCTGATTAACCCTGTAATTCACCTCATGGCCCAGGCAAGAGGCTCTCAGAGCAGAATCTTTTGATGATACTTTTCTAATAGTGGGAAATCTCTTTCTGGTTTGTGAGCCTCACAAAGATTGGATATCAGAAAATAGAAGTATAGCTGAGAAGAGAATTAGCTGTTGTAGGAGAAATGAAGGACTGAATTTCAAACACCTGATAAAGAAAGGGAGAATCTTGAGAGGCAGGCAGGTAGTGTCGATTTATTATTCCCCCCCCCCCCCCCCCCCTTTTTTTTTTTTTTTTTTTTACTCCTCAACAGTAAAACTGACCTTGTTTCAACTCCTTTTTGTTCTTTTTTTTTTTCTTCCCCCAAGTGAACAGAAGTGATGTCTATAGTACAGGAATATTGGGGAAATAATCTTTGTTTGCTTCAACTTTTATGTACAAATGTTTTGGATAATCAGTAGACATCTGAACTCTCTATTTCTTGTGCTATTGCTGAAAGAAATGTTGTCTTATTTACTTGTAACTGAATCTTCTCAACATTTTGGAACTTGTAATACTACCTTGAGCACAACATGTTTTCAGTTTGTTGCAAATGGGAAGTAATAATTTAGTAAATTCACATACTATCTTCATAGCTGTCCCTATGTGTTCCTGATCTTCAGTTTTAATGGCACTTAATGGGAGTAGATGTTTAGTTATTTCTAACAGTCAATGGCCTTTACTGTTCCACTTCCTTATACTTGTTATAAAATACTAGCCTCAGGCTTGACAGAGCACACAAGAAGTATTGAGTTACATGACTGATGAGGGAACTCATCATGTGCAATTTCATTCATTTATTTTCTACTTATTCTGCAGTGAGGGTTAGCCACAATGTCATACATGTTTATGTAGATGTAATTTATGTAAATTGTAATTGTCATTTTTACAGTTTTGCTCTCATATGTGAGGCGCATGAGTTTTACTGGGGAGGACAGTATACTGTAATTTCAAGCTAATAATAAAAATAGAGAACTCGTTTTTCATGGGTTTCATCTTGTAGATTTCCACACTTATTTTGGAGGCTCTTGAGAAATAAAAAAATAAAAATAATCTAAAGATGGATTGTGTGCAGTTTTATGAAATCTTGAATATAATAAAATATCTTATTGTGTTAATTTTTCAACTAGAAACGTCTGAAAGCGGCTGAAGCAGAAAGTAAATTGAAGCAAGTATACATCCCCACCTAGTGAGTATAACCATAAAGTAATTTTTTTTTTTTAATAATGTACAGGTAAAATTGAAATAGTAACATGCAGTTGCATGCAGTAACATGCATGATATTTTTTTACTTCTCTTTTTAATAGTTACTATATACAAACAGAATATACAGAGCTATAATCAGAAAATGCCACAAACTCTTGTCATAAGTGAAACCTTAGTACTTAATTGAGCCATTTGTCTTTGACCTGTGAACTGCCTGTTTTGGAATGCTGAGAAGTTTTACAAAAGGTGTTCAAGTGCTACATGGACTGTTCACATGCAAGAAGGGTCTTATAATTTAAAAAGAAATTTTCCCAGAATAATCACTTCTGAACCCCTGTAGCACAACACCTCATATTTGTGTAAATGCAGTATTTCAAAACAGAAGCAGTTGTTAATGTGATCTTTTATCTTTGAACAGGTTTTATTAATGAAATCTGTTTTCTTCTGAGGGGTGTTTAATCTGGGTTTTTTTAGATTTAAACTCTATGCTGTATCTGCTATTGTTAACATGTAGTTTACAGAAACAAGATATAATCTGTCTCATAGTCATAATTTCAATATTATGGGAAAAGAAAGGATTACAGATTACTTTCTTTTAAGATTTCTGTGTTATATTCAGTTTACATACGTGTGAATTTCCCAGTGTTGTAAGTGTTTGTATAACCAAATGAAATAATTTGAAAATCCACTGTTGTCATTTTGATGACTTGTATAAATTGCATACAGTAGAGCTTCATTTCCATATTTCTTACAGACTTTGCTCTTAAGTAGATTTAATAATACAAACAGCAGACTCTTAAATTCAGTGTTTTAATCTCATCTCTGAAGAAATGTTTTGAGTTTCGAAGCTCAAGTCTAATAAATGATGCCTTTTTAAAAACACTGAAAACTCTTAATATGATTGTTCCCTAACCGTCTCAGGTAAATGGCTGCTTTAGGAAAACTGTAAGATTCTCAGTTTTTACATAATGCTTTCTCAGTTTTATTTCATTGGTCCGTGTGGACAGCTCAGGACTTTTGGCAATATGTTCACAGTAGGGGGACTAGTTGTACTGAATGACAAAATCTGTTTTGAAATGTAGGGTTTTTACCTTTTTTATCTTTTTGAACGTCTTGTCTTTTACTTCCATGTCAAGACAAAATCCATAGTCAATGGTAAGAGGGTAGGGCTTCTCAAGCCTTTGATAACTGTGCAATCTGGGCACTTGTGGGCAAATTGATTGCTTAATGCTGTGTTTCAAGACTGATTTAGTGTATCTGAAATCTGAGTAGAATTGATTCTCAGAGCTGAATACCTTTTTGAATTTGATCATAAGGTATTTACTGTAAAAGCAAGGTTCTGTTCTCAATAACCCTTCAATTCATGCTTTCTCTGGAAGGTCTCTAAGCAACAGATCATAACGTGGGAGAAAATAATCTCGATACCTTCACTTGTACCTTGAGCCCAAGGTACTTCTCTTGAGGGTAGTTGATAAAGCGTATCTGGAAATTGTAAAATAGTCTCTCACTGGATATAGTGAAAAAGGAGAAGGCAGGAGACAGATCTGCTGGCCTTTGGAGTAGAGATGATACAGTAAAGATTTCTTCAATTAGTTATTTTAACTAATCTTGGATATGCTTTATGCTACCTAAAGTAATGAATAATCATTTTAAGAATCAGTGTATCCAGCCTTGCATTGTATTGTGAATATAGCTTGTCAAATGGGTAATTAACACCTACAGAGTTGAGGCTTTGGAAGTGCAGTACTTAACCTAGCCAGGAGTATATTCATTTCCTCTGAATTAGCTGACCTTAAAGTCAGTGAAGTATTAGTAGGTAAAATAATCATCATAATAATATAACAAAAAAAAAATCCAGTAACAGTTCTTCAGCCTTCTCAGAGTGTGAAAGATGTTTAGGACACAACCCAGGCAGAACAGCCTGATATTACATGGGCGAGCTTTGCAGGATTATACAACATTTGCATTTATTATAGTTGGTGGGGAGGTATGTACTTCTGCCTGTAATATGAGGCAGCAAACTCTCTTCTAGGTTGGACAGCCTGTCTGGTATTTTAGTCAGTGTTACTGTTCTTACTTGCTATACTTCACCCAAAGCCCAGCCTCACACTGTAAAGCTTCATCTGTTGACTGGAATCCCCTTCTTAAATTCTGTCCTGTGTCAGGCTTATGTTAATGCTTCACCTTGAGACTTGGTCTTTTACTAGCTCTCCAAGTAGCTTAGACCATGTGAAAGCATTTTACAAAGATCTGTAAATTTGAGTATCAAAGCAGCTCTTTATAGAAGAAGTCTCTTACAGTGCTGAAAATACCAGAGTATAAAAATCAATCTTGTTTAGAGAAGTTTTTACAGGTGTTGTCACCACACATCAGAATTCCAGAATTAGATTGTTTGTTTTCATGTAGACTAACTTGTTAGTAAAAGCTTTTTTTTTTTTTTTTTTTTAAAGCAATAAACCAAATCCCAATCAAATATCCAGCAACAATGGGAAACCTGCTGCAGTCAATGGAGCAATGGGAGCCTCTTATCAGGCACAGGCCTCACTAATAGGTCGGGCTTGTGAAAGTTGCTATAGTAAGTAATTTTTTATTATTATTAATAATAATAATAATAATATTAAATTTTAATACGCACTTTTAAAAAAAACAAATATATCTACTTTTGTTTGCATGTTATAGATAGAGGATAATTGTGTGGCAAAACCAAATTTAGACCCGTCTTCAATATGTTGATGGAATATCAGTATTCAAATCCACTTTATGATTTTTTTAAGAATTCAGAAAGTACAGAAAGATAAAGTAATATAATATGATGGCACTGATATGTTTTTCTTTACCTTCAGAATACTAGATTCAAATTTATTTTTGTTTCTCCTGTAAGGTTGCAGGTCTTTTTGAGTTGTTTTCGGGTGTGTGTCGTTTCCCACCCTCTTTTGTTATTGTTGTTGGGGATGGGGAAGGTGAAGTTGTTTTTTTCTAGTATTTTGTGTGTTTCTGGTGGTCCCTGGTGGACTTGAAATAGCAGGTTTCAACATGGATTATATGAGAGAAGATGTAACAGAACTGGAAAGCATTGAAAAGGCCTATCATATGAGAGTTATTTACTTGCCATTGCTATGGCTCACTGCATCTTAAACACCAATTAAATTAAAATAATTTTCTGTATATAGAAAGTTCCAGTTATATACTTTGTTGGTTTTCAAATCACATTTTTAAAATAAGTTTTCTCGTGAAAGATTACAGAAAGGTTAAATTAGTGTTTCCTTCTGAGTCTCAACATGCACAAGATAAAGGTACACATGAATCTCCAAGGTCAGTAGAAGTGCTTGTCCTTTTTTTATACGAATTTTGACTTACAAGTACTCACTTTGCATGACTTGGGAAAAATCCCTACATCTCTAGTAATTCTAATAAGTAGCAGGCTACTTAATAAGCCTGTCTTCCAGTGTAAGATTAGAAATAGTGGAGGGTGTATAGGGTTTTGGGGTTTGGGTTTTTTTGTTGTGTTGGTGGTTTTTTTCTTTTCTGTTTGGGTTTTTTTGTTGGTTGGCTGGTTGTTTTGGGGGATTTTTTGTAGTCCCCTGGAAGAAAATCTCTTCTTGGTAATACAAAGTCTCTCGTTTGAAATTAAATAGGAAAGTATTTCGAAATTTCCATTTGGAGTTGACTTTTGGGGTGCTTTTTTAAAAATAAACTTTTAAGCTTTTTAAAAAATAAACTAAAAATCCAAGTTCTTTTATCCATCTGAAATGTAATAAATATTTATTCATATAATGCTCTTTGGGAATGCCTTCTATTACAGTATTTGGATTTTATATTCAATGTAGCACACACCATTTCAGCTGTACTGTTTTTTTCTCTTAGCTCCACAGTCTCACCAGTGGTATTCTTGGGGTCCTCCTAATATGCAGTGTAGATTGTGTGCATCTTGCTGGATTTATTGGAAGAAATATGGTGGCCTGAAAATGCCCACACAGACAGATGAAGACAAACTGTCTTCCAGCCAACCTACAGAGGTAGGATTGCATAGGTAGAATTACTAAAATAAAATGTGGTGCTTTCACAAGGCTGCTGTGATTTGAATGTTTAATGGCTTGGGTTTTTATCTGTGTGTTCAATTTCAGTTTTACAGAACTTAATTTATTAATCATTTTCTTGTCTTAAGTAGAACTGCAGGTCCTGCCATATCTTTATATGACCAAGTCTTAGATAAACAAACATCCACTTCATGCATTTTTGGTGGACAAATGTAATCTTGTCAATCAAATGGTGTGTTATGTATAAAATGTTAATATGACTCTACTATATCTCATGTAGAATGGCATTATATATCCACTTACAGTAG
Organism: Athene cunicularia; assembly: GCF_003259725.1. Classification (NCBI taxonomy): domain Eukaryota; kingdom Metazoa; phylum Chordata; class Aves; order Strigiformes; family Strigidae; genus Athene; species Athene cunicularia. Next base: position 98,165,502 of record NW_020799097.1, on the reverse strand, counting down.
AGCTTTCTACTGTGTTATGCAGCTTCTTTCATAAGCCCCACATGTTTTGTATAGTGCTTATACATATTATTTGATTAACCTTGTGAATTTATCCAAACTCTGAATTTTTTAATTTTATTTTCATAGGAATCTCATGTTAGAACTCACATGTCCCGGCAGGCCACACAGGGAACTCCAGTTCGTAACACTGGAAGTCCAAAGTCGGCAGTGAAAACACGTCAAGCTTTCTTTCTTCACACAACGTGTTGGACAAAACTGGCCCGTCAGGTCTGCAAAAATACCCTCCGGCTGCGGCAGGCAGCAAGACGTCCCTTTGTCCCTATTAACTGTGCTGCCATTAAGGCAGAATGTAAGATGTTTTTTTAATTCTTAGTTCTGTGTGCTGTGCTTCCCACCCATTTTTTGTCTTTTAATTTTATTTTCTTTTTCAATAAACATTTCTTGTCTATATGCTTTTGCTTTTCATTTTTTCATTTGTCCAGCATATCACCAACACATTGGATAAATTCTGGCTGCTTTGAACAGATTTCAGGCTGGGGAAACATTTCATATGAATTAAAAAGGGGATAACTGTTACCTCATTCACTTACAGAAAATTCTCATTGAAAAAAAATCAGGGGCAGAGAGAGGAAATCAATGCTGTGACATAAAAAAGGTGCTTCCTACTAGGCAGTGTGAAAGAAGTTTGCTTCTATATTGTTTATTCCTTAGCTGAGCAGAAAGTATAGATCTGTACATGTTTTACTTTTTCTCAGTGGGGTTGGTTAAGGAATAGAGCTGAGGATGCATAAGAATTTAAATCGGGCATGTAATACAGCCCTTTGTTACTGTGGTGATCAGATGGTGGTGATAGCCATGTTTATTATTTTATCATAATTGCATCTTTTTTTCTTGGTCTGTTCAAGTATTAAATTTTAGTTTAAATAACATTTTATATATTATGCTTGTTCTTCATATAGGCAAAATATAAAGAACGGGTAAATTCACTAGTAGACAAAATGTGAGTTGTAGATAGCAACAGTAAGTCTCTTTACATGCATATGTGTGTAAGTTCTGTTGCAAAGTCACTGAATATTTCAGCAGGTTTTATATCTGTGCTGAGCATGTTGTTTTATTGCTCCCACTGTTAGGTTACGTTTCCCAGTATTCCATAGGTGCCGTTCTTGGAGCAGATGCTGGGTATTCCAAGATGAGCCGTGCTGGCTCCTCATACTGTCTGTTGTATTAGAATCGAAGAGACCTTTTTTTAGAATAGTAGATGTTGGTGTTATACCTGTGTTTACTAGATTAAACACTAAATGTTTTCCCACCATACTGAACTGGGATGCTGATGATGTCAGTGTGAATAAGAAATTTACTCCATGGATGCTTAAAATCTGGTTTTGAGTAATTATTTTCACCTTATGTACTTTTACACCAGCCATTCTTCACATGCAAACTCTTCACCTACTTCCACAGTCATCCAGAACTTGGTGAATATTTCTGTTCATTGTCGTCTTATTTATTTAGTTGTCCTGTTGGCCATTTTCTTCCTCCTTTCAAAGCTATGCAAGTCAGGAGCAGCTTTCAGATTTAAGGAAACCATATGTCCACTGTGTGAATAACGTGGGTTGTACTTTATGGAAGAATTCTGTCCAAAGACTGGACTAGGATCATATTTTTAATTCTAATACAAAATAAGTTATTTACTGAAAGGAAATCACTGCCTTTTAATTTATGTATTTGGCACTGATTTCTGCTGAATCATGGAGGGAAATTAATTTAGGAAGTCACTTGAACCTTGAATCTTTTTATCCATATCCCTCTTCTCAGTGCAGTAACTCAATTCAAAAGATGATGAAGCTTTTGTTTAAGGAAGAGAAAAAATAGAAGAAAAAAAAGTTTCATCCAACTGTTCATCATACTAGAACAAGTGTTATATACACAGTTCAACTTTAAATCAAAGGAGTGAAAGGCTGAGCTTTTCAGCAGGAAATAGTCATTCTTGTATCAGACTGGCAGTGCTGTGAGTGCTTCATCTTTGTTCCTTTGAATGAAAAAGTGCCACATCAGATTAGCATCAAGAGTGGAAAGATTTATTTTTTTTCCCCCTGTAGTCTCTGTCTTTCATTATTCTTTTTGCTTAAAGCAAAATTTGGACCTTGCAATTTTGTCTTTTTGAGTGCTGATGCTTCCTGATAGACCTAGCATAGATTGAGGAAAAAAAATGAACAGTTACCAAGGCTTTTTGAACACGACATTCAAACTATTTTACAATGGTGGAAACCAGATTATACCCTATTTAATTAATTTAACTCGTGCTACTCTCTGTGCACACATACACATATATGCACACACACACGTGCACATACTCTGTATCTGGCAGTATCTCTCTGTGGAATCATACAATGATCTTAGCTGCATTGTCACTGTCATATTCTTACTCTAGTAAGGTCTAGTAAGTAAGTAAATAAAAAATTGTCTGTTTCGTTCCTGTACTTTATCTGGTGACCTGTGTTCAGTGAACTCTCTAGATTTTAATGTTATAACTAAATATTCTCTTTATTTCTGAGAATGCCTTGAATCCTTTTCTAAGGGTAGCCTGAGACAAGTAATTTTTTTTTTAAATTTTTAAATTACATATTTAATTAAGAGTAATGATTTCATGTGTTGAATACCGGTGAGTAATAACAAGATTGAATAAATGTCTGTGTTGGTGTTACAGAAGTTGTTGTCGTGCTTAGATGATAACCTGGTCAGATTAGCAGATCCCTCATGAGGTGATATGGCATGAGAAGGTTAGGATATGCAAGAACTGATTTGTAATTTGTTTTTCATGTAGGTGTGCTGAAACTTGAATCTAATGTCTGCTTAGATGCTTGGTCAGACTCACACGGCTCTGTGTGTGTGACAAACCAGTGCCTGAAAATTTAACTGCATTTCACAACTCTGTTGCAGCAGGCACGATATCACATTCAGAAACCATAAAACCTAAAGGCAGAAGGATGGTAGGGCACTTACCCCAGCAGCATACCAGGTTTTATGTCTTTTCAATCTTATGCAATTTGTTGAACTGTCACGTTGTAAATGAAACTAATTCCCAGTTCTGAGAAAGGAAGTCTGAACAAGCCAGTTGGAGCTTGCTCATAAAATAAATTGATTTTTGCATGCCACCTGAACTGATTTGCAGATACTTCTTTTGTCTTGGAAGGGACATGGAGGCCTTTGAGGATGCTAACCTCAGGCCCAACCATCTTTTAGGTGAAACCACATTTCAGACAGAGCATTTTTTTATTGTAGTAATTCCACCCACATCATCTGCCTTGGCCCATTACACCCACTGGCAGAAAACAAGGTCCTATTCTATGTTCTTTATTCCTTCAGTTAGTGCAGAGAATTAGATTTTTCTCATTAATGAACCATATAGCATGACCCCTGCTCAGATGCCAGCAGGAGGTAGAGGAGATGATGCATTACCATCCCAGTTCAATCTAGGGAATGGGCACCAGGAGGTTGAGAAGGCATGGCATCTCCTGCTAGGAGCACAACCCATCATGGAAATCTCGAACTTTGTTCAGCTGAAGATAATAGACTCACTGTAGTTGTTGACAATAAACTTGTCTGATGGATTTTCACTAATAATTAGAATTGGCAAACTGTTTCAGTAAGAGGAAATTCCCATGCTCTAAATTAGGCAAAATACCTTCTTTTTAGTTTTAATATATTGCATGTTTTTTAGTAAGTTTAGCAAAATTATCCTGTCTATGGAAGGTCTCTTAATCAGAGGAAACCAAAGTGGGCATTCTTCTACAGTCACTGACAACACTGATCTGTTGCCAGCTTTCAAGCCTATAGGTATATACATGGCAGAAAGCCATGCATCTGTGAACCTTATTCCTTCAGCACAAGAAGATTTTTGAGGGATTTTGATTTGTTTTTTTTTTTTTTTCCCCTGCTTGAATATAGTTTCATCAATATAATTATATGTATTAATTATAGTAATTTAAATTTGGGTAACTATGTCTATGTATAGACATGATTGTCAAAATGTTTGCAGTGAATGGTCATATATTATCTGTATAATATATATAGTTCTCTGGAAATGGGTATACTGTTTATGATCAAAACAACATACCTTTAAATCTGCAGATTTATTGACAAGTTTGGTGCACAGTACTTGCTTGTTCCAGTCTGGTTTGATAAAACAAAGATAAGTGAAAATTAAGTAGAATATGCAAAATGTAACTGATTTGTCTTTATAAGCATACAGCCTATGTTTTACTGGTGTAAAACTGCCCATTCATCTGAAGTGAGTAACATTTATGGGTACTGTTTCATAAACAATGTTTTACATCCTTGATTTTGATAGCTACAGAAGATCTTTTGGCTGCATCTAGGGTGAAAATATTTTCTCTACCGTTATCTTTAAATATAGTTCGTGCCAGATTTTAGTAGCCAGTAATATAATGAAAAGAGCGTGCTATTTTTTTCCCAAAGTTTCTAAGAAGAATACAATTTAGGGAATACATAGAGCACAATACATTCATTAGATAATCTGAGTTTTGATAGAGATATGATGGAACTTCAAAGAGAAGTAACTCCCCGAGAGTCTTTCTAAGCTTAAGAGACCTACAGATCTAGTTTAAGAAAAGGAAATCATTGAAGAACCCTTTCAAATCTAAAAGAACAAGTCTTATTTGCTATCAGCTTCTCCATAACATTCCTGATTTCATTGACCTCTGTAAGACCCACAACAGTCATCACTTTTCTAGGTTAGATCTTGGTCTGTTTAAAACCTCATAAAGAATCCATTTTATGCTGTGGTTCGTAATGTTGTTCCCTGGAGTTTTTCTAATTGTACTGTATCCTCTTTAGGGTTATGGTGCCCCAAATTGCATGCACTTCAAGGTACAGATTTCCCATCATTTTAGAGAGAGTCAAATGTTTTCTATTTTCCTGTCATCATAATTTCTAATATTTAGATTTTAATTTCCTTATAAGTGACCACTCTTTAGTATTGTCTAGATATTTTTAGAAAGCTGTTGACACTGGCTGACTCTGTGAATTCTCTTCTGCATGGTGGTGGTGTAGAACCCAGTGTTATATCTGTAAATTACAGTCATTTTACCCCTTGAGAATTAATTTACATTTATTACTTGATGTTGCTGATATCCTTTGTCATTAGTTTTAGCTTTGATTATGCTTCATAATTTCTTATCAGCAAACTTTAACTCTCTGATCGCCTCTTTTCCTGATCTTTTGTATGTTGAACAGCACAGGTCTTTTGGGGCTTACATAGACAATTAATTTTAATCAGGTGCTAATCCCTGAAAAAAACTTATCTTTTGCCCTGTAACAGCTGGACAGCAATGGTCTTTGGTGACACAGTTTGTTAACAGCTAACTGAAATGCCAAGTTGTGTGCCAAATCAGCTGCATGTGTACATGTCACAATTCCTTCAGAGGATCCTGGCAGACCTGCAATCACAGGTTTACAGGACACGTAAGTAGGAAGGGACCTCTGTAGGTCTCTAATTCTACCCCCTTCATAAAGTTTATGTGTTTGCTCATGGGCCTTCTGTCCAGATTAGATTTGTGTATCTCCAAGGGTGGAAACTCCACAGCTTCTCTGGGCACCTGTCCCAATGTTTGTTCAACTTCACAGTAAATAATATTTTCCTTACCTCTAAAAAGAATTTCCCATCTCCAAGCTTGTGTCCATTGCCACAGACAGCAGTAGTATGTTGTCCTATCCCTATGTACCTCTGAGAAGGCTCTGGCTCAGTCTGCTCTGCTGCTAGGAAGTTAGAGGTAGCAATTGGGTCTCCCCTTGGCTTTCTCATCTGAAGACTGACCAGACCCAGCTCCCTCAGACACTCCATGAATGTCCTGTACTCCAGCCCCCAACAAGCTTGGTGGCTCCCCCATAGCTGAACTTGATCCAGTATGTCTGTATCTCTTCTAGCAGGGATCCAAGAAGTCAACACAGGGTCTGGACGTGTTTTCCAGGGGTGGAGGGGAAAGGTTACCTCCCTTGCCCCGCTGGCTGCACTGGTGCTCATGAGGCCCAGTATGCAGTTGTCCTTGTTTCAGGGACACGCTGCTGAATAATGTGAACGCATTAAACATGTTTTCCCTCTACAAGGTCATTGTTGGCTCCCTCGATGTTTCCATATTTAACTGTACGCCTCTGTTAATAGTTCAACCCTTTTGCCAGTCTGCAGATCTACTTACTGAAGAATGTTATCACTTTTGCCATGTTTTTGTTCTCTTGAACCAAGACCAGTTTAAGCATTAGTTAAACACCAGTAGTGTACGTGCTCAGCAGTTTCTGTTTGGATGAATTCCACCTGGTTCTGGTAACTTGTTTTTATTCATTAACTGGTTTGTTTTGAAGTATTTCCTATGGACATTTCGATGTGACACAGTTCTTACACTTCCCTTGTAAAAGGATTTTGGAAGTGAGCTTCTTTAAGTTCTTCTGCAGTGAACACTGATGCAAAGAATACATTCAGCTTTTCTGCCATGCCTTTATCTTTCTTATATATTTTCCTCACACCTTGATCATCTCCTATTGCTACATGCACTAGCACACTTCCTGCTTTTGTTATGTTTGAAAAAATACTCTATCAAATATAATACTCCTGGGTAGTTGGTGTTTTTAAATGGATTATTTTTTCTCATAGCTTCCACTATTTCACTGATCGTACTAAGATTTTTAATGTTCATGTGGAAGCCCATATTTTATTTTAGGACTTCTAAATTTTATTTTTGACAGCTTCCTACCTAAATTTTATTCTGTGGTTTTACACTTGAAAGTGATGCACAATCTAACTTTTGTGTTTTTCTGCATGTCATAAAGGTCATAAACTTTATTATACCTTTAATGGGAGTACCGTATTGTGGATTAAAGTTTGCTGTTGTTAAACATATTTAACTGGTTTTACAGATAGGTGTGCTTTGGAATACCTGCTCAATACCTTTGGTGAACATGCTTTGCCTCAAGCATGGATATTGTACTCTCTTTGCAGTCTGTATTCTCAGTCAGCATATTAATATCACACCGTGATTCAATGTCTTTTTTTTACACTGAAGACACGTAAATGGAAAATTTTCTTGCTAATTACTTCTTAGGCCATGCTTTGCTGTTCCCAAAGTAACTATAAAATACTTACCGTGTAGTCTGTGCTTATTTTACATGGGGAGACAGTGGAGACACATTGTTCTACTCTGTCACTTAAAATATTTCAAGTGCTGTGGAATATTAAAAATATTCCAGGCACCGGATTCATGGCATTTTTTTTTCCACTGAGAACAGTATATTTTGTTATTAAGATAAAATAACAAAGTGCTTCTTGTACTCAACATTAGGGCTCTGGAACCTTTGGGCTGCCCAGATACCAACTGGCATTTCCAGAATTTCAAGTAGATTCCTTAATATATTGAAATAAGTTGTGCATCATCTGTTGTGTTCAAAACATCTGTGAACATACTGAAATACTTATTTCAGTCATTGCTGTGGTTTCATGACTTACATGTTTTTTGCACAGAGCTAGAATGAGTATATGAAGAGATTGTTAATTGTTCTATATAGTGTCTTACCTTCTTTGTGTGATTATGTACTCCATCGTGTGTGCTGGAATGAAGCAAACAGGAACATTTTGCTAAAGCAGAAGGTGGAGACAAAGTGGAATTACAATGATTATAATCTATTTATAATGTCTAGCTCCTGTAAATCTTGTTAGAAAATGCAGATCTGCAGATTTGAAACCTATAGAAAGAAAAGCGTACAGGTAGGTATGTGTATGTGGGAAGTAATTGCATGTGAGAACTCTAGATCTACACAATCAACATGTGAATGCAGTTTTGTACAAAACAGAATACCTGTGTTCTAGGGATGCTGGAAGCCCTGTATGGGAATGAATTACATGCTTTTGGAAGACAAATAACTGAATCACTCTGAGTAGTTGTGTTTTTGTTTTTTTTTTAAAAAAGATAATATAGGTCCAGTAGTCTTGGAAATTACTGAAACCTAGAGTCTTGTGAAATTTTACCTTAGGTTGACTGACTTTGCTGTCTAAGCATGAACCTCTTCATAGTAGCACTTTTATATTCGGGGCATTTAGACAGATTGTCTGCTTGCATATTTTCAGTGTCTTTAAAGGTGTGAGTTCATAGTGGTAGTGTCAAATTTAAGGTAGTTACTGAACTGTTTGTTTTCTTTTACCTTGCAGGAATTTTGAGACCTTTGAGCTCTGTTATACTATGTTACAACTGGCCACTGTTCAAAAGTTTGTAGTACAGGGGGGTTTTTTTTGGTTTTGTTTTTAAGCCTCATCTTGCCATGATAGCCCCCATGTTCTGTTTTACTTAAGAATGAAATGAATCACTGTACTATGCGAGTAAGAAAAGACAGAAATCAGTAGTCCCAACTTTAAACCCTTCTTACCTTTGTATTACCCTATTTACAGCCAGATAGGCTTGTAGAAAACTGAAGATTCAATGTAAAGTATTTTTAACAGCCAGAGCTCCTTTTATTTTAGTACTCACGTTTTCATCTGTGTGTCATCTGCCTAGCTGACTGTCTCCAAAAAGACTTTGTAAGCAAAAAATGCAGTCAAATTTGGGTTAGAAGTTACACTAACTTTAAAAAAATATATATATTATCACTTGCATTAGCCTCCATTTAGATATCCATCATTATAAGCAAGAACATGTGCTAAAAGGAAAAAAGAAATTTGTGGTAAAACTGCAAGTCAGAAGCTGGTTGGTGTGTCCTAATTGTATTTGTCATGGTAAAATATTTAAACTGAGTTTTATTCTTTAAAATTCTCAGATGCAGATCGACATTGTGAACTTGCTGGAAATCCTCTGAAGATAAAAAGCACCAGAAAACCACTGTCATGTATCATTGGGTATTTAGGTGCGTATCTGCCTCCAGAGAATGACAAACCAAATGAACATTCAGTATGTACTGACTTAAGAATTTTACATGCGTAGAGTGAGGGATTTATTCTTTTACTAACAAGAAAACTGTAAGGTTAATAAATCAGTAAAAATTCCTGTCCACTATCAGTTGCAAAACTTCATGACTGAACTTGCAGAATGTAGGCAGAAGGCCTTCTGATACTGGTTTAAAGAATCAGAAGACCTTCTGCGACTGGTTTAAAATGAAACCTGATGTAATTTAGAATGTGAAAAATAGTCTGGTAGTCTAAATTAAAAAATAAGCGCTCAAAGGGGAGATATTCAGTATGCTCAGTGTTGCTCTACTGTGCCCCTTGAATCCACTTGTAATACTCGTATGTACTTAAAAGGAGGAGACCTCAGACTGTCTCTCAGGAAGACAATGATCTTCTAATGTGATGACATAATTTTAAAAGATGCGATGAAATCTGTACTGAGATCACAGTCAAGAGGACAGTGAACTCACATAAAATAATGGGGAGAGGGGAAATTCTAGTAATTGTAATTCCTTATTAAAAAAATGAAAATCATCCTCTTTGCAAGGAATCAGAACTGACTCTTAAATATTTAAACAACCATATAAGAAAGCCTAATGGCTTTCTATTAATCCTCAAATGAATATAGAAATCAATCCACTGATCAGAGAAACAGTGAATAATTCTGCACTGTATTAATCCCATTCTACAGAAGTGAAGCTAAGGGTAGAGCTGAGTCTAGGTGTTTTGCTCAAAATTTCAATTAACAGAAGTTTTTTTTTGTAGTAGAATAAAGTAAACATTAACAGTCTCTTAATTAAATAGAAAATAGCTATTAATATAGTTATAATTGTTCTTCCAGAACATCAATTTTAACAAAATCCAAACTTCAGAAAACTGGATAATGAAGAATTATTGCCCACTCTCACTGAATTTTTATTCCTTCTGCCCTGGAGTTTGTGAAAAGCCAGTGATCATTTCCTACAGGCATCCCAGCTGTGTGTTACGTATGTTGTCATTAGCATGGATGAAGAAAGGACTGCTTAGATTGTCTTGGTGGAGCTGTGGTTGTAAGAGGGGACAATCGGACAGAAGATGGTTCTCCTGGCTGACCTGTCTATGTAGTCGAAAGAAGAATTGGCAGTGTCTATAGTAATCTCAGAAGATACTGCATGTTTTTAGTGCCATGTTATTTAGTTGGTGAGAGATCGTCTTGATACCTCTGGGAGCATAAGTCTTTATGTTTAATGGGAGTAAATGGACAAACAGTGTCAGACACCATTATGTGTAGTTAGGTGAAGGTTTTGTAGAAGATTAATGGTACTAAAATATACCAGGTATCTGTAGAGTCTGCTTAGCATTTGATTCTATGGGAAGTGAAAGTATCTCACTACAGTTGAAAGCAAACAATATGTGTTACAGGGATATGAAGTGTACCGAGTGCATTAAATACATGAATCTATATTCATTCCAAATGTGTAAGAATGGCTAGAAAATGGCTTTTTGTTTGCTATTTAACTTGGTGGGGGCTTTTAGGTTTTTTTAGTTTGTTTTTTTTTGTTTGTTTATTTGGGATTTTTGCATGTTCCAGTGAATATTGCATTATTATTCTCATAAAATCTGGTATTAAATATCACATCATAGCTTATCCAGGAGGTGTTTGTTTTCTTTTTAAAATTCCTTCCATGCCATTCCCACAGACATTTATTGCCATACAGGTAACTGGGTGTGTCTCAGAGCACTACTGTTCTCAGCCTGACTGATAAGGCAGAGAGGATTTCAGTGCCCTGCACATCCTGGGTCATTGCTTCCTTTTATTGCTGTTCTGCTTCTTGGCTGCCAGTTCCGCAGGTGAGGTAGGTTAAGCATTAAAAGTAGGCCCTGTCCTCTAGAGAACTGGGGCTAATCCCATGTAATCTCTTCAGTCATCACTGTGCTTACTAAGCAGACCCCCTGAGGTAACCCCCTTGGCTAATTAAATGTCCTCTATTACCTCGCAGTTAGGAGGAAACCAGGCTAACATTTCCAGCTGGGATGCATGTTGAGATGCAATGAGAGAGGTGTGCAGCTGCTTAAGCACCTCTGGAAGCCAGGATACTTATTTAAGCAACTCAGTAGGAGCCTTCAGCTTTGCTTTGCTTTGGATTTTGTCTTTTTTCCTTTACCCTAGTGACATTAATGGAAAGGAGAGAAGTTTTTAGAGCTATTATTGCTATTTGCTTGTTTGTGGCTGCAACCTGATCTTAAAGAAAGGGTTCCTACTATGTTGTTCAAGTATTGTTTCTTACTCCTGTTTTATTTTTATTTCAGAAATGATGGTACAGTCTGAATCTAACCAACTGATTATTTATTGTGTGGGTAAAGGGATAGTTTGGGTGGTTTGGATGTTATAGTTAATTCTCTGAGTTAACAGATGGTACAGGTGGTGAGGAGATTTTCAGTGAAGTACTAAGCAATAGAACAAGGATAAGAGCAGCAGGAATTAGAAAATCCCTAATTACTGTTATTCCATAATACAATTTAGGCAAAACCCCTGAAATGTCTCCTTATCCCTTTCAGGTGTGATGAAGCAGCTAGTTAGAAAGTGCTGATCTAAAGCATGCAAATATTGAAGCGATTCTATATGTAGAGGATGAGTGAGTGTAAGGTGTAAAGATCCCACATGAAGGACTTAATCCACTGGGGAGTGGTCCTGCCTGTTTAATTAAGTTTATTTCTAGAACTTAAAGGGAGAGCTTAGCCTTGCTACCTTCCTCTACTGCAAAAGAAGAAAGGACAGCCTTTGTGGTAAACTAATGGAGGATTAGTGACCTACAAACTGAAGAAAAGTCAAAGAAAGGAAATGCTTCCTTCTTCAACTGTTCACTCACCCCAAAAATACAAAATTACATCTCCTATATGCTGTAGACAGAAGGAGTTTATGCATTCTCGTATGTTGATGCAGCTGCTTGGATTATTGTGGTTACTGCTGGAGCTCTTAGACCAAAAAAGGTAATAATTTAGTGGTGTTAGACCTGAAAATTAACCACTTCTTTCAAGAAGATTGGGAAAGATTGCCATATGAGCATTTTAAAATCCAAATTGCAATCATCTTCAGCAAACAGCACAAACCTTTTTATTTCAGTTTAAAGTTTTGCTTTAGCAATCAGTAGTGTTCATAACATTAAGCACGCTTCTGTTACCATTTTAGTGAAAAAGCAAACCAGACACTTTTTCTCTATAGTATGAAAAATGGGCCATGCCATGAAATCTGCTGGCTGCTTGGTGTTCCTAAACTCTTTTATATGAAAAGCAGATGAATACTGCAGTGAATGGCAGTAAAAAGCTCTCATCTTAAGCCGTGAGAAAATCCGTGACATAAAACTGGCCTTTACACACATTCCTAAATCTGCAGAACTGCCCTGAGCAATTACCTGTACCCTAGCTCTGTGCTATTCTAACACCTGCCTGTGCATAACCTTACTCTACTCTTTCTTATCTGACCCTCTTGAAGCATCTTGGATGAGGGTGTTGATGCTTTAAGAGTATAATTGCAAGTGCTGACCAAACCAGTGGTTTGCATTTAAGCAAAGTCATTTCAAATGTGAAAATTATTGGCGTTGTCTCCTCATGGCATGCTCTTCCCAGTATAGCCTGGCGAAGTCACTCCTTTCCACCTGTTTGGATACTGATGAAACTATTTGGCTGTCCCATCTTTATGTATCTGTCTTTTAAAGGTTATCACGATTTCTCACCGTGCATCCCCAGTCTCCCCTGCAGCCACGGGTGGGTGGAGTGGGTGCCTGCAGGCTGGGTGTGAAGGCTTGCTGTGGGAAAGAGAGTGTGAGGCCAGGCAGGCAAGCACTTGGATATCAGACTTCCTTGGAATTTCTGAAAGAGGAAAAACCTGCTATCGTAGTGGACTTTGACTTTGTGTGATGGTTTCTATTTCTCCTGCATGATAGCTGTGAGCGGCAGAGGCTGGAGGGCCTCCTCCTTGGATGCCTGGCCTCACTTTAGATTTTTCATATTCCCAGCTTCTGTGCTTTATTTTATAAACAGAAAAGCAGAAAGAAACACTATTCAGGAGGTGCAAACGTGGGCTACAAAAGGGAAAGTACTTAATTTTTTTCTTCTGATCTTGCTCCCCTTAGGCGTCTGACCCTCCTGACCTGTCTCCCAGCCCCTCTGCCCTCGCATTCTCAGCCCAGCAGTCTCTCCTGCTCCATGGGGAATTCAGGTGGCCAGCTGTAATCAGGCTGCCAGCACCTCACAGCCTGCACAGTGCCAGCAGCAGAGTGCCTTGTGGCTGTGTCAGAGGGATGGGGACCTGCCCTCTGGCAGTCTGGTTTCCCTCGCAAGTTTGGGTCTATCCAAGGACGTACACAGTGGTGGCATTCTGAACCCAAATGTGTGGTGGGAATAAGTTAATTGCTTCGGCAAATTCCTGGTGCAGGACAAGAGGACTCTACTGAGGCTTCCTTTTGCCACTTTCATCTGGCAAGATTACTGAGAAATTTCCATAGAGCTGTATCAGCTTTTGGCAAACACAGCAGCTGCCACCCTGAAGTGTGCTGCCCAGATGTGTTTCACTGCCTCTTACCCACCTTTCATCCTCCTTCTCCAAAATAATCCTGCTCCGTGAACCACATTGGATACTCCGGGATGTTTGAGCTCCCCAGTAGTGACTATGTATGAAAGTCTGGCAGTACCTGGGAACCCAGTGCAGTCTTAACAATTTTTGTGTTTCTCATGTGGTTTTGAGGTAGTTTTAGCTTCAGAGCCCTGCTGTGGCTGACCCCCTGACTCTTGCACCTGGTGACTTGTGTTTTGGAAAGTCTCTTAAAGCTTGTTATTGTGACACAAAATATTGAATAGCTTGAGGTATTGAGGTGATTTCACTATAGTAAAATGCTTTTATTTGCTTGCTAAAAACTCTGTAGGAGTGTAGCTCCAGTACAAACCTCAAAAGGGTAGGAAAATGTAAACACAGACCTGTTTCAGATTGATTTATATTATCTATTCAACCTCTGAAATCCTTATGCATCAACACCATAGAACTTGAGCAATCTAAAGTGAAATAGATTTTTCTTGCAGGAACTGTGGGTATGAAGACTTCTGTTTGAATTGCTATGCAAGGTCCTGTAAAAACATTCATGCAGAAGAAATTTTCTTTCCTTTCACCAGAAATTTAAATGTAAATTTAGTATGCTGAATAGACTGTTTTTATTTATCAAGTATGTATAATTTTTCTCTCTCTCTTATCTCAAACAGAGATTCATCCAGCAGTGAAACCCAATGTAATCAGGTCAACACCAAGCCTTCAGAGTCCAAGTGCAAAACGGCTGCTTGCACCCTCCAATCACTCTTCATTAAGTATTTTGGGAAAAAGAAACTACAGCCATCATAATGGTCTTGATGGTATGTGAAGGAATATAAAAGGAATATCCTTTAATACTCTAAACTGCAAAACTTTCTGCCGACCTGAGAATACATTAAGTAAGGGGGTACATACCAACCAAAATGTAACATATGGATAGTGTGTTTATAGCATAGATTCTTAATAGCAATGAATGGTGGTGCTTATCCATTGAACATTGGATATATTAATGCCATCTCTTGCAAAAACTGCTTTTACCTTTTTCTTACTAATCTTGATATAAAAGGATGAGAAAATAATAAAACATTGAAGGCAGAGATGCAACATGTTTAATTTTGGTTTATGGCATTTTTATTTGAAGAAATATTTTGCAGATATGCAAGACCTTTTTAATTACTCTGAAATTACTTGATATGTGCTGGGCTTGCTAGTTTGCAGCCAATCTCTTTGCTCATATGTGAATTCTAAACACGACTTAGTCTGGGTTCTCAACAGTGTGATTTGTAACAGAGGGAAGATAGCTCTAGAGTCTTGCATCACAAGACTGGTGTCACGGAGTCATTTAAAACAAGAAGTAGTCCTGGCAGTAAGGACTGGTGGAAGGTAGGAGCTCCTTAGAAAGTGACTATCTCTGTATTTATACCGCTTGCAGACGAGGAAGCAAAAGGGGTATCACAGACGTACAGGAGAGGCTTTGCCTGTACACTATGCAGCACCAAAGCTGATGTTTAAGCCTGGTGTATCCAACCACTTCATTAACATGTGGTGCATATGGAGAGCAGATAGCAAGCTGTGCAAAAAAGTGATGGAAATCTGTGGATAAGACTAACTTCCCAAATTATTTTTTATTCTGAAAATTGACTGTGTATTTCTATTTGTTTTTTTTAAATCGTTACGAAAAAGAAAGATTTTTTTAACTGTGAACAGTTTCACCTCATGTCTAGATAAGAGGACAATCCAGCAGGTTATAATTTGTTTGCACTGAAAAGAAATGCATGCATTCCTGAACTCTCTTTTTGTCAGATAAAACTTCTGTAAGACATTAGATTATCTGTTCTGTAATTGAATAAATTTGTTGAGATTAGAAATCTGAAAGGTTAGGCTCTGAAATATGCTTTTCAGGACAAGATCTGCACAAAAGAGGTGTCTGTTTTTATGCTTCACAGAATAGCTTGAGGTAAAACTGAGAGGGACATGCCTTTTAGACAAGCTAATAGAAACAGGATTTCAAATACAAGAAGAAAAACTTGATCCGTTATCCATCATCTTCCCATAATGATCATATTTTTCTGTCATTGACAGTGCTATTTGTATCTTGGAGTGAAAATACCTACTGTACATTTAATAATACCTAGATAGAAATCACTATGTACTGACAAACTGTGCTTATTTAGAATACACAGAAGAGAGGATCTCTTAGACCTCTGCTCAGTGTGCACACAGCCATTACACAGCAGGCAGATAATGTGCATGGCAGCACAAGCTATTCAGTGGACCAGGATGGCAAACATGTGACTTGTACTTGGAAGAAAAGAGGATGACATTAATAGGCATAGCCATTAATAGGCATAGCCATAAATGCTGTATTTCTACTATAGTCTTTGGATGTGAAGTTCTGCAGGGATGGTCTGGTAGTTGCTGCATGGGAACATGGATGAAAGCTGCTTTCCCCCTCCACCAATGCTGACTACTAGACAGGAGTCTCCATATGAGCTTTGAGTGATGAATGACTTTAACCTGGAAATAAAGGTGATGTTACATTTCTACTGCAGAGAAGGCTGTAGCAATAAGTTCAAGGTAAACATGATTATGTCCCTCCTTATGTCCCCATAAGGAGGCATGTTTGGAAGTCTTTAAAATTTTTCTTCTATTTAGTACAGATGTTCTCTTCAAAGTGAAGAATGTATAAAGCCAGTCATTAGCCACACTTATGAGTTTATATCAAACAGCTAACTGTGTTAAGGCAATCTGCACAAAATAACATGTAAAAATTTAGTATTGAGAATTCCAAGTCATTGCTTTAGGAGATAACCATTTCTGCTTATCTGTTTACCATGAAAACATAGCTTACTGGAAAGCATATATCCTAAATAACTGAAACCTGTGTTTTCTCAGCGTAAAAATGGCTATTTTAGTATTTTAAATGGCTATTTTGGTTCCTAAACTAGCCTCTCCCTTTAATTAAAAAGCATGGGAAGTATAAATAAAATGCAAAGAAAAAGCAACAAACCAGTAATAATGATACTTAAACTGCACAGGTCCTCTGTTCCTTTTGATTTAAAAATTATTACCTTCAGTATTTACCGTTTGATTTCTCCTCTGGTTATTGGTGAATATAAAATACGGGGGGTTGGCTGTAATTTGTCTAGCTTCTAGCAAAAACAGTCTAGCTACACAGCAAGAAATCAGTGACCAGATCAACTTGGGAAATGGTGGTTTCTGTATAATTGCACTGACCATGATGTACCATTTGTGCAATGACAGGTTTTGCCAACCTACAAGAGTTTTAGTGTTACTATAAATACACTAAAAAGCTTTTTTGGTTCCAAAATAGTATTGGCAGTTGCAAAGTTTATTGCATTGTGTCAATTAACAGTATCCAGAAAGCCTGCTATGGAGATGATGATAGATTCTGTCTTTCAATGCGTGCTTTGATGAAATGAGCAAACAAAAAGGAACACAGTGGCCTTATATTAAGTCTTATCTCTTGCTATTTTCATAATCTTAATGTTATTGACATAGAAATGTCTGCATGTTTGGGTTTGTTTTTTTCCAACAGCATTAAAAATTTGTTGTAAAGAAGCCATATAAATATGTTTACTTAAGATATACAATAATTTACAGCATTTAAGTAAATGTCACTTAGGCTTCTGCAAATATATATTTAGATTGGCATATTTAAAGTCAGTCATACTGCCTAGGTGAATTGAGTGCCATATTTTCACAGAATTTATAATTAACAAGATAATTATTGGCTCAGAACAATGTAATATGAAAATGGCACTTCTTTATGCCTGTTTGGGGGAGTGGGGAAAGATTATGAGAAACAACATTAATATTTGGTTTAATGATTTTAAGTGTAATAAACAAGAACAGGATTAGCATATTTTAGAGAAGTCTTATGTGCTTGAGTCTTGATTTTGGCCAATGCAGCACAATTTTCCCTTGCATTTTTCTGTGGATACGCCTCCAGCAAGAGTTCGGTGGAACTGGTAGGGGTGAGGAGCCTGTCATTTCTGATTGTTATTGCTCGCTCTTTATCGAGAGTGATGAGGGAGCTCATATGTCTCTTCATAAATGATGAGGCTTGTGCCCTGGTATCTTGCTGTTAGCTGATCTGAGTGTCAGTCACTGATGGCTGAGAGTCGTAGTTGTAGTTGTGTGCATGGACCCGTGTATAAGGCATAGACATAAGTAAAATTGCACTGCTTAAGCACTCTGTGTTGTAACTAGCTAGATAGAAAGCCTTTTAGTTGTTTGTGCCCTTTATTGTAGGTGGGAGACTTTTTCTGGATGGTCTTAGAAAAGTATTTTTCCTTTTATTTTCAAACAACAGCAAATCTCTGTACAGTGGAATGAAAAATGCCAGAAAGCTTTTTTCTCTTCTGGAAATAAATCACAGTACTTTGGGGAGTTTTCATGTAATATGCATGCTGATGCTTTTAACTACTCTGAGATGCAGTATTTCCACTGCTGCTGAAAATAAAGTCAACACAAGATGTTTAAGTGGTTTTCAGTGGTGAAGACAGTCTCTTTCAAATGGGAAAATTCCATCTTCAGAAAATCACAACATTGCAGGACGTTATGTGTATCCAATTTTATGACTGGAGTTGATGATGGGAAGATTTAGGTGTGACTGTAAAGTGCTTTGTAGATTTTTTGAATCTGATCTTTAAATTACAGTGTCTGAAATTATTCCGAGCAATTACTTTCACCCACAAGCTGCTTAACTGCGAGCAACAGTACATCCAAGTAGTCAAGTTTCATGTCAGGCTATTGTCTTGGCAGGGTGAGTAATGATAATTTTCTTTATAATATTTGGAAAGATCAGGTAGAGAGGTATTTTACATGGGTATAATCTCTGTCAGCTGGCAGGCATTTCCGTACTTTTACATACATCAGAACCAGAATATCCACAGGATGTCCAGGATATTAACGTCACTAATGAGGGATGGAAATCAGTCTGTGCCTGATTTTGATGATTCGTGGGCAGAAAGAAGAGAACCCGTTGTTCATAGCTGAAGAGACTTTAATCAACAGCCCTGATCCTCCTTCTCCATTCCCCTGCCCAGACCTTTAATACTGTATTTCAAGTTGAGATATGCTGATGCCTTCAAGAGGATTCTTTCAACAGTCAGATTTCTTCAATATATTGAAGTATGCAGCTATATCTAAGAATGAGACAGCAATTTTTGGGTCTGTTTTCCTCGGAACCCACACATTTCTGGCACAGCAAGATGAGAAAGTGACATGAGCAATTGGCAAAGGAAGAAAGTCCTCAAAAAAATTTACCTTCTCTCTTAGATGCTATTTTGGTCAATCCTCTCTCTCTACTTATGACTAATAATATTGGCTGTTGAGGAGATATGCAAGGAAGAAAGTCTTATATTTCACTTCTATTTTTCCATGGGGAATTTGAGACTCTCATTTGACAAACACATGAAAATATAAGCAGCCTAACTGGCAAGCAGGGAGACTGGAGCCTTTCCTGCCCTAAATTTTCTTGAGACAGATAAAACAATTCTAATATGTACTTCATCATAATTAACTTCACACAACCCTATGTGAAGGTACATTACAGGGAAGGAGTTTTCACTGTAGGATGTAATTTCTCAGGAGAGAGAGTTGTTTTTTCTCAGAGGTGTCTGATCATTGTTATCACAATACTATTTTTTAGTAGAGATGGGGATGTTCTACTGTGGTGGCAGGCTAACAGGATTAAACGCATACCCGAAAACATCTGGCACTCCGTTACTTTAAAAAATAAACTCTTAAATTTTCTCTTACATAATAATAAACTATAAACATACCTAAATTGTTATAAACCTCATTTTACATACCAGTGATTTCCAACTGGAAGAAGAAGAAATGAGATATGATACACAAGCTACTGTGTGAATCCACTTTTGCCATTTCTTCCATGCTGAAACACAGAGTATGACTGATGTTGATGTCACTTTTCCCAAAAGTGAGAAACAAAAGTTATGTTCCATGGTCAGTTTTTCCTCTGAAATTTGCTTTGGCCATGTGCATGCTGATTTTGTTCCTTGGTATAGCCAGCATATGTTTTGAAATATTTGGCTACAGGTCTCTCACCGAAATGTGTGCACTGATACTGATGGAAATACAAGCATGAAAAGTAGATCTCTCTGGAAAAAATGATGTGTTGCTGTCATTTACTGGAGAAGCAGAACACTATGAAAAGGGTGTTTATGACTCTTAGTTATTTCCCAACATATATTACTCAGAGTGTTTATTTATGTCATGGTAAGAAATGCTTTATGGTAAGAGCCTTGTCGTGCCTTTCTATACAAAGTCATTAAAGCCATCTCTGACTCTCAAGAGACTAACCGCACAACCATTTTACCTTTGATTTTTTGCAACTTGCCCAAGAGTAGCCAATTTCTGTCTATTTTCACTGTCCAACTGGAAGCAATAATTTTAAATATTTAATAGAAAACTAAAATGCTATTAAAGCTTACATTTCTGTGGTCAGTATATTCACTTGTTTTTGCAGAAGTACAAATGTTGATACTGGAGATGATGAACTAGTGATAACCTCCAGAGCCCAAATTATGTACCTGGAAAATGACGCAGGGCTTAATTACCCTAGGGGGTTATTGCTGATATTGTCAATCCTTTGTAGAACTAAGCTACTACATCTCATTTGCATGTCTTAAGCCTTTTTTTTTTTTTCTATTTAAATTTTTGTATTATAAAACAATGTTTTCTCTTCGGTTCATTCACAATGAGTTGATGATTCCCCCTTCCCCACTTTGGTCTTCATTCCTCCAGCCCCAGTGATGTAAATGACATTGGAACTTAACATAAAAACTAGTCAACTAGGAGGAAAATATTATTGCCTGAAAAAATAAGAGAGATTTTTTTTTTCACTCCCAGAATTTCATAAAGTTGAGAAAATGGTTTATTGTCTTGCAGTGATAAATGTGCAGTCATCATTTGCCTACATTGAATTCACATTACAATTATCTCCCAAGTATTTGAGGTTCTTTGATTGCAAATACTAGAACGGGCTTCCATTCTGTGTCTGAAGACTGCTCAAACTGCACTTATTTTTTAAATGAGTAAAGGTAAGCAGTGTAACTTCTCTGTGATGAACTTGGTCACAGAAGGACTTGGGAGGAGCAAAACCATTTCTGCAAACCCATGTTTCCTTGAATTTTGTCTGAGAAAACTGTTACTTCTAAACATTAGCATAGCATAGCGCTGTGTTGTGAGGTTTTTAAATACAGACGGTGATTACTTTTGTTTTGCCAAAGTCAAAATACAATTTCCATTCAACGGTAGTTCTCAGGCTTACTGTATCTTGTGAAATGTGTTATTTCCAAGGATGCAAGTACACTAGAAATTGAAGAGGGGATTTTTTTTTCCTTTTATTTCCTTTCTTTCAAAAATTTTTCTTTGGATTTATAAGGCTTCCTTGCCCACATTTGATTCACAAAAAGCACAAAATTAGAATCACATTCATGCTTTGATGCACCACGTCGAGTGTGCCATACATCACTTACATTTTGCTGTACTAAGAAAATGAAAGCTTATGAAAAGATTATAGCATTGTATCTCTCTATTCATGTAACGCATACTTCTGATAACTGTGATAACAGCAGGGGTTAGAAAGAGCAAGCTATGTGGGATCACAGGTGGAGGAAAAGGCATTTTATGGTGAACTGCCCCATTTCTGCTGCTGAATCAGTGGTTTCTTTTGTATACAGGTAACGTGTAGGCATGAAATTGCTTTTCTAATTGGCAGAATAAATCAGCTCTTAAATAGTAAGAACAACACTACAATTAAGTTAGCATTTAAAACACAGTGCAGATAACCAGAACCTAATTCCTGGAATCACTACTTTCCCCTAGTATTATTTTAAAGAATTAAAGTTGCAGAAAGAGAATCCTGTCTGTTGGATAACATGATTAGCAGTGTATTACCTCATGAATTATGTGTTCTGGACTCAAGGTCTGGAATTTATACTTAAAGTGCTTCTGTGTATGATTACTGTCAAGTAAGTTGATTATTTTTATAAGATGTGATTTCAGAGCAATAGTTCTTAACAATTTCAGTACATAATGTAATAGGGAAGGCACCTTCAGAAAGTGCTTAGGTAGTGTAACTGGAAAGATTCTGCGTCTGGGGAAAATGCTTTGTGGTAATTTTGTATGTTTTTGTGCTTTTTGCTTTTCTTGTCTGCATATTGTTTCTCCAGTGTTTCAAATTTCTGTCTGTGGAGACCAAGAGTCTTCCTCAAATTAAGTCAAACTCATTCTTAGTATGATTGTAAGACACACACACACACACACACACACACACACACACACACAAACACACACACACATATATATATGTGTTATTTTTATTAAATAATAGTTTAGAAGTAACACTTACTGTCATTCAATTGCTAAAACTGGTAGGAAAAAAAGATGATGTTTGGTTACTTAAAATATTCATAACCCAAGTGGAGAAGAAATAATGAAACAGTGTTCCTTTCTCAGCTTATTTCATAAGATGGTCCCTCCTGGGTGAAAAGGTTCATTATAGTCTTATGCACCATGATAAACTGAGAGTATTACTAGGATTAAACACCTCTGCTATTGCCTGTCTGCCTTTATTTTCCACATGTCTAAATGACATTATCCTGAAGCATATTTATTCCAGAAGGTTTAGAAAAAGGGCACCTTTCACCCACTGGTATTGCTGATGACCCTATTAATATAAAAGAGAAATATGAATATCAGATAACTAAGTTTCTTATCAGCAGAACTAAAGAATAGCACATAACACATGTATAGCTGGAAAAGGACTGGAGTGTTAGTAAGGATGTGCTTTCTGCCCTGGCTTGAAGAGTTCTTAAGCGGGGGGGGGGAAAAAAAAAAAGTTGCTGGGGAATAATATCTAAATCTGGAATAATTCTGTAGCTGGCACCATCCTTTAGCAGTGGACTTTTTCTGTTTTAGCCTTAAATGGTTTTACAGTGGGAAATTTTATAGTCTCCTATTGCCTGTAAACAGGGAGAAACACTTGATTGGTCAGTGTGGTTGGAGAAGCAACTTCTAATGTGAGGAAATTTCTTTTTACACCTTACTCGTTGCTATTTGAGTTCACATAAATACGTTGTAGAAAGAGTGTAGGAGCATCTTAGGCAGTTTCTGCCATTGGTGCATCAATTTCTCCACAATAGTAAACTTCTAAGTGTTTAGTCAGTACTGAAGTTGCATTTACTGTCATTTACTCATATCACATCACCAGAACCTCTTGTTAATGACATTGTCTGACCGTTTCTCTTTGAAGTGGAGTAATCCACTTCACTAGCACTTCATCGGCCCTAAGGAGAGAATCATTCTGTGTCCTGGAGTTCCCTTTCTATTGAAGAAGCACAAGTACAGATTATTGCCTTCCACAAAATAATTTTCTCTAAGAACTCATTCATAAACCAAGTGTCTACTGGTACCTTTTTCACTAAAGTTTGACCCTGATTATTTAAATTCCCTAATGCATTCTAAAACTTAGCAGATAAAACTGAACATCCAATGTTTTGTTTTCTGTTCTGTTGAACACCGAGACATATTTGTGGTTTTTAAATAAGCCCTGTTGCCCTCAAGCTGCATTGGAAGTTGCACTGGTGTGCAGAGCTTCTGTAAAACGTGCCTTTTTGAGTGCTGCATGACTGCCTTTTTAACTGAAAGCAAGGGCTTTCTTCCTTAGTTGCCTTAATTAAAAGCAAAGTTTTCCACAGAATTGGCTGGTGTGTGTTCATGCATAAACGTTGGTCAGAATCCTGCCAAATCTGGGTATAATTATTTTCGGGAAGAAACCACTGTCTCCTCAGTTCTAAAATCTGAATATTTGGGTATCAGAGTATGTAAGATTTTAAATTGTATAAAAATGTCACCTTAATTAGTAGTCTGTCCTAGATTCTAGAATCTTTTGACTGTGTCTACTTATTAAACAGTTCTTTCTGTAGCTTTTTATTTATAGATATCCTCAGGTCTTTCTAAAAGATGTTTGGCAACTTAGATGACATTTCAGTATCTACAGCAATAAAAGCAAAGAAAAGATGTGGAAAAAAAGCAGAGAATTTTTATTGTATGATATAACACAGAGATATTACTCCACAAATATAACAGATCTTTCTTCACTTCTTTGCTTGGGTTTATTAATAGGTTATCAGTATGGTAATATGATGGAGTTAATAGCTGTTGGGATAGTATGAAGAGTTTCTGTAAAGTACTCTTCAAAAGTACACTGTTTAACAGCCTCCAGGTACATTCAGCTCAGTTCCCTTTAGGGAGAAATTCTCTCTCTCTCTCAAATTGTCTGTGGAACTCAGAGGATGACCGTATTTTGAGACAATCATGGCTAAGCATAGCTTTTGTAGATTTGGCATATAAAGTTATGCCAAAAGCATAGCACCTCTGAGGAAGACTGAAGATTTTATTATTAAGTATCTATAAAAAGTAAGGATTTTTGTTTGTTCACTTTGATCTTTCTGGGGGTGACTGGAAGTGATGTGTAATGTATCTTCTCTGTATTTCAAGAGAGAAGCCTCATCCTTTTTTGTTTAACCTGGTAATTCTGCTTAAATTGAGGATTCCTAGGAAATGTAGTTGTGCTCCTGAAAACAGGTTGGTGGGGTGTTTTCTGGGTAGTTGAGTTTATAAACAAAGTGAGTCCTAGTCTCAAGAATTATTCAGGTCCTTATACCTCCATGAATGCAGTCTCTGGGTTTTCCCTGGAATGTTCACTGGGATGTCGAAAAAAATAAACTTGTAATAACAAAAATAACTTCACTGTGTAGATAAAAATTGAATAGATTATAGTGTTCTTCACTCTGTTGTGATCTTCTCTTACTTTATAACAGTGCAAAATATATTCAAGGTATCAGGAAACAGGAGACTGTCACAGTATTTAATTAAAACTTGCCTGGAGCACTGTGACCTAAATGTATTTTTATATATGATATTTTTTGTGTGAAAAAAGAAAGGAAAAGGGGGCTGGGAGAGAAGCTCACAACTAAAATACCAGTGGCTTTAGGTAGGTTTTCACATTACAGAACCTTTATCAATGGGAAGTTATTGATATCTGTATTGATTTAATTTTTTTATTATTATTAGATTTGATTAAGGATAAACGTTTGTACAAATATAAATGTAAACTAGATAGAGGAATTACTGCTGAATATAGGATTGAAGTTTCTAAAATAGTTTGAGAAGTTTAAAATTGGTTTGCCTTGGTTTCTATCAGTGATTGAACTATACCTTCAGACTGGTTAAGGTGACTCCTCATAGAGAAGGACCAGTTTGAGAGTGTAATTGCCATTATTTCGGAAAGAGGTGTGCAGCTATTCTTTTTCATGTCCTTTTAATCTCTTTAATACTATTTTTAACAATAACAAAACCCCTGGAGAATTCTACGTGTAAGTGATGCCAGTTGAGACCCCTATAAGAATCGCAATTTGGAACCAGGGCAAGAATAACTAATCCATTGTAATTAGTGTACATTTATCTCACTTGCAGAATCGAGATTCTGCTGATTGAATTCATGCAGAATTGTGTACATTTTACCCAGAACTGCACGGAATGTTGATAAATATCTTTTCCTTAAGAACACTGCGTACTATAGCTGATATGATGACGACAAATTTTTGAGCAAGTCTGTGAGATTGCTAGTAGCATCATCTCCCATCTTATAGATCAGCAGCAAATTTTCTTGCATTTTTTTTAATTGTTTAGTTACTGAAGTTATACTGCTTTGAAAAAGAACACAACTGTAATATGTAACGTTTTAAAGCCAAAGAGGTTGAGATTTCTGTCCTTGGGGGAAAAAAAGGAAACATTATTTAATTTAAACATCAGGGTGAAATCTGTCTTAGCTATTGGCCTAGTAGTGATTCCTCTGCAATTTTATATAAATATATTTGTGAGTTCAGTTGACTGACTTCTGATTTATCATATAGGAGAAAATAATTAAGATTTCTGGATGTTACACTTCTCAATATACTTTGTCATTTTCAAACTGAGAATCCATCTCAAAATTCTCAGAAAAATTATTGCCTAGTTTTATACAGCTTTTTCAAATGGGAATAGTAAAGGAATTATGTTGATACTGTTTGTATTTTTTTCCTTTTTAATCCTCCATGTTAAATAATGCCATATGTTGAAAGTAAAATGAGAAAAAACACTTCTTGAAACATGAATTATGAATTAGTTCCCTTTTTATATTTTCTTGCAGAAGAGGATAATTAAGCAAAGAGAATGAGTACAGTTAACACCATACTATAGTGTGCCGTATATTTTCTGGACCAGTGGTGATTCTCATGGTCACTTCCTGAAGAATCTTTCAAATCTATGCATTTTTGATATGTTCATTGTTGTAGATGAACAGTAGCATCTTAGCCTTCAGGGTGAGCATTAGAAAGGGCTTTTATGGATAAAGATTATACTCTAACACACAGTGCTTCTTTTGTTTTCCAGAATCATCCAGCCATACAACAAGAACAATAATGGTAAGTATAGAGGGGATTATAGGTATCGACCTATCTATAAATGTGGTTTTTTCTTTGAAAACAGACTGAATATGATAGTATCCTAAGCCGTTGGCATGTTCTTTTATAAAGTCCTTTATCACTGTAGAGATAAAATGAGTCTGTCTGCTACCACATTTCACGGGAAATCTTGGAAAAAAATGTGAGGCTGAATAACTTAAGTAGCAGTACTGTCAGTTTGAACAGGTGAAATATCCAGTTACAATTCAGTGTGTTATGTGTTTAAGGGATTTTTGATATGTCAGAGTTGATACACATAGAATGGAAGAGGTTTTTATCAGATGTGACAGAGTACATTTAAAGTTCAGAACAATAGCTGACTAATTTGTGGCATCACATTCCTGTGAAGCTGGTTTCTGACTTTACCTTGAGTTTGAGAGTTTGGGTTCCAGAAACAGAGAAATGTTTAAACAGATCGATACGTCTTCAAAAATGAGATTTTAAAGTTTTATGTGTAAAAATGTTGTGGATTTAGTGTCTATCTTGGGTTTTTATAGGGTGAAAAAAATTATCAGTCTCTTTCTGTTTGAAACTCCTAATAAAATTTAGGTAAGGACTGAACAAAAATTCACATTAAAAAAAACTTTCCCTGACTGGTGATGTTTCATGCCTATCCTGTAAGGTGTTTCTGGAGGTGACTACCCACTTTCAGAAAAAAAACAATTTTCGATTCAACCAGTTTTCAATTCTCAGAATAAAACCCAACAAAACATGATATAAGCTTGTTTGTTTTCATTCCTACAATTTTCAGGGTGCCCCTTCAAATTTAATGCCTCTTTTTTTATGTATAACATTTGTGGGACATGTAAATTCCCACATAGATACTTGATTCAGCAGGAAACAATGGGTAAATTTATTTCACTAGCTTTATCATCAATAGTCATTAATATCCCAGTGCAAATGGATAATAAATATGTAAGAAGTACAGATCACAAAATTTCAAAATAGTAGAGATATCTTTGGAAAAAGGTAATGTTTTTACTGGACATGATGTAATCCTTCTTTGTCATGAATTTGGTTTAAATAGACCTACTTCAAAATAAGATGCTTAGAGTCATTTAACTGTATTCCTCTGCTATAAAACTTCTGAAGGATTGGAAACTTTTTCAAAATTTCTTTCAAATCCTGCATTGGAGTCAGGAAAAGAGCTAGAGGTTAATGCTGAAGCTGGTGAAAACGTCACTTTTCATTTCCCTTTTTTTTTTTTTTCTGTATTAATTTTACTCTGAAGGTAGCACATTTTGTCCGTCTCTCTTTTCCATCAAAACAGCTCTAAAAACTGACCCAAAGAAATGGGGGTTTTGCCTATATAAATGTGTCCTCAAACCAAAACATGGCCAAACTTTAAAGATATAAAAGAAGGGTTTTTAAATAACTTGAGTTATTGAGGTTCCTGTGTCGTGAACCTCTCCAGACCTCTCTGCCGACAATTGAGATCAATCAGACTGTTCTGCAGTCAATGTGCAGCAATTGTCTGTTGCACTTACTTTAAATTTTCTTTTTATTTATTAAAGTATTCTGTTTCCTGTGAAGTTTATAACAATATGTCCACTCTTCTTTACAATTAAAGCATAACTGAATGTACAATGGAAAATTTCATACTCTCCAATGAGTAGATAGAATATGTCAGTAAAGCCAGAAAATACAGTATTCCTTGCATTAGAAATAGTATGAGATTATCTATTTAATACAGACATAGTAAAGCAATACTGCTGAAATCCATTTTTGAATGACTGCTGCAATAAATAATTACTCTGAAAGTCCCCTTTTTCTGACTGATTATGATTAATATTGTAACAAATAAAAAGTCAAAGCTTGATCTTTAGTCACTCAGGATATGAGAGGTATAGCAGCAAATCTCTATATACTGCCTCAGGAGCTTTGTTGCAAAAAAGCTTTTGTCTTACCAAGGCAAAGTATTTGAACTCTTTTTAAGTTGCATTTATAGGCAGTGAAGTAACATAAGGCATTAAATCTGATCTTGTCTCTGAAGATTCAGATTTACGTTAAAATCACAGCCAATGAAGAATAGAATGTAATTTGCTAAGGAAAAAGTGCAGTTTTTCTGAGAATATTTCAAGAATTCTTCTTCTGTATTTAGATACAATGATGTCTCCCTATTTTTTGTTTCAGATTCTTGTTCAGAAAAATAAAAAACTAGAAAATTCTTTAAGGGTCTGTGTGAGGGAAGAGGGAGGGAGGAGATATTCTGTGTTTTAACTGTAAAATAAATTTCCTCTTATTCTGTGGATAGATGCCTAGATTAGTCTTTCATTACTAATTTACTCATTTATATAAATAAATATTAACTTCAAAATGCTGCTTTTAAAGACATGTTTTTTTCAGAGGCCATATAGCTTTTATATAATTTCCACAAAAACTATAAACATTGCAGTATTATAGCTCAGATGCTTTGGAAAGTCAGCTGTCATCTTTTTTATTTTTAACCCTCTGCACAGAAAAATCATTGACTTGGACTTTCATCATTACACCTATTCTAGGTGTCTTGTGAAAGGTTTGATAGAAAATCAGGAGTTTCAAAAGTAATACTTGTGTTGACTTTTGGGTAATTTCTCATGTAAGATCTGTTGTTTGAAAATCTTTTCTTTTTTAATAGCCTTTGGGTTTCTTAAATGAAATTCTAAACCCAAAATGAATGTGTGCCTGCATGCTTAGTATCAACATTTGCAACTCCATGTTCTGTGGAACCTGTGTTTTGTAATTTTTGTAATCAGGTCAAATCTCTATGAATAAGTAAACTAAACCAGCCCCGAAACCTTGATGCTTATTAGAGGTATAATACTAATGCCTTTGCAAATAAGAACACTTCAGGAGTGTCAAGACAGAATCAATAACTGAATCAAACTTAACGTAATTCTACACTTGTTTTCCACAATATCCTGTATAATTAGATCAATGAAAGATATATTAACCAATTAATATGGTTTATTACCAATCATCTGAGCATGCCTGATTTCTTCTAGTGATTTTTTTTTTTCCCTCTAGGTAGTGAGCATCTTTTGCTCTGCTTGATTTGATTTTTTTCATTTAAAGATGTGAAAGAAATTTTTAAAATTCTAATTCAAGGCAATGTGAATTTTATCCTTTTTGAAAGGGAAAAACATAAATCATAAACTCAAGTCCACTTAGGAATATATGATAATCCAATTAAACATTTTTTCAGCCACAGCATAAACATTCATTATTAGATTTTACACTTATAGTGCCTGTTGATGTTATGTATTTATCTCAAAGCTGGATGTCTTTTCAGAATCTTCAGTGGCTCTCTTTGAATAAATGCTCAGCCACTTTTATGCCAGTACAAGTTAGGAAATGTGTAGACAGGAACCTCAGCTGTGATTTAGTATCTGAGTCCTGCTTCTGAATTTATACAAGATTCCTCTGTTGACTTTCCAATGTGCCTCTTAATGTCCTTGTGCTTGAAATTCCACTGGGAGCTAGTGAAGATATGAGATTTACTCTCCATAATAAAGATGCTATATGAAATTGCCACTTCAGTATAAGGTGCTTGTGGAGTGTCTTTGTAGGTGTATTCGGAATAATGTCCAAACTGTTGGACTGGTAGCTGTCACTGCAGCACGCAGCGTGTGTATAGTGATTCTCTACAACTAATTCCTCTGTTTCCCAGGCACAGCAAAGCTTTATCCCTAGTGTATTGAAAGACCTGGATTTACAGTTAAGCAACTGATTGAATTAGTAATTCTGTGCTGCTGCTTGCAGATTTGACAGTGAAACACATTCTTATGTATGTAGCTTCTTCATGAAAGGGACTCTTTCTCTCATTGAACATTGGAGGTGTTTCAGTTGCCCCCCGGCAAATGGATGTTTGTGTATGCAAATGGAAAAATCTGTGGCCCTGCCAGGTAAGTTTCCATAAGCAGCATTTGCAAGCAGCTCCCAAAAATCGAGCTGTGCACCCACCTGTGACGGAAGTACCTGAGAACCCTGGCCCTAGAAAAGTGTTTCAGCAAGGGACAGGGGAAGCAATGAAGACAGTGTAACAGTCTTTCCATAAACAACTCCTTGTTGAAGACCTTGAAAAGATTGTCTTTGGTCTCAGAGGTCTCTGAGGATGTGTTCAGTCTGCACCATGAAGGCCTCCTGTTTGGGAGGTGAAGCTCTTCACAGAGATAACTCTGTGCTGACTTAAATATTTGTGTTCTTTATTGAATGTAACATTGCCTGAACCAGAGCTCCCTCAGCCTTGCGAGGTTTTTTCTTTCAGGTGCTTTGGTTTTCTCATGATGTCTTTTGGGCATGGAACAGTTTTGTCCTAGAGGTACAAGAGAACTCAGTGAATGTACACAGATTGTGATGAGGAAAAACTTGAGAGGAAGGAGTCACTCAGCACAGAGGTAAATTTGTCCAATGTGCCATTGGCAAACTCTGTGTAAAGCTCCTGATGCTTAGGTGCTGCTCTGTGTTCTGCCACTGGTATGTGGACTCTTAATACCAATGGTTTTGTTGCAAAAACCACAACACAGCTTAGTAGTGATGTTCACAGCCAAAATCAAAATGCCAGCTGCTAATTGCACATGGCAGTGTTACGATGAAATTAATGGAGCTTTCTGCATGCAGAGTTTTTGAATGAGTAGTGCTTCTGTTATAGTACAGGTAGTATTCCTGAGGCATTCATAACCTTTCTAGCCTAACTGTGTGATGGAGGGGGAAAATTTTAAATCATAATGATAATTTTTAAAAAAGCATTTAACAAGTACTTTGTATGAAGGTTCATTTTGCTCTTGGTGTTGATATTAGTATGACAGAGGCATTGAATACTCATTGTTATACACAGTGGTAAATATATATTTTTGAGAGGAACTAATTAACTGATTTTCTACTCAAGAACTTCAATTGTTTTGATTAACTAGAAAGTGAAGATAATGTGGTCCCTAGTACAGACCGGAGAACAATTACTTATTTTCTCTTGTCCTTAAATGAATTGTAATTAATTTCTTCAAGTAGCTTGAAAGGACCAGGAGAGAAGGGAAATAAATGAGAAAATTCTAACCAATATGATGCAGCAGAAATGAGATTATATTGTAACCCTTGCACCATTTTCTCTAATGTTATCTCTTTCCTGGAATAAGAGTTAGGGTCTAATAAAAGTAGACAAAACAGAAGTTCAGAACTAGTAATGAAATCTGTCTCTGCCAGGGGAAGAAGTATTGATGAAAAAACACGTATCTTTCCATCAGGCTTAACCATTCTTCAGAATGTATGCCATAAGAAATACACTTTTTGTACCGTGTATGCTTCCTGAACATTTTTTGCCTTTATGTATTGTCTTGAGTAAGGGAAGTATTCAGTGGTGTATTAGAAAGGAGCCTGTGAAAAGATATAAACCTTTGTATTTGATACCTTA
The DNA here is from genome assembly GCF_003259725.1 of Athene cunicularia. Classification (NCBI taxonomy): domain Eukaryota; kingdom Metazoa; phylum Chordata; class Aves; order Strigiformes; family Strigidae; genus Athene; species Athene cunicularia. The sequence goes on along the minus strand of NW_020799097.1, from coordinate 98,134,057 downwards.
AAACCCTTTCTGACTGGAGAAGCACAGCAAGAAATTGCCATTTGAGCCCTTGAATGTTCCTCTGTGACATATGGCACTGGCAATTGCCAGATAAAAATAATTACTGTGAACTCTGATGTATGACAGTGTTTTCCATGTTTCATGCATGTTCTCCATGCATGAATTCTTACTCACTTTTTGAGCACTATCCACTTTGTACACTTAAGAGATCTTCAGTTAAATACCTTTATGAATTTCTAATTTCATTCAAGCTATGTATTTTATCCTGAATTTAATTAATAGCTGAATTACTTCTAGTAGCATGTCCTTTAGTTCTTCCTCCCACCAAAGGCAATACAGAAAAATATGTGAAAACCAAACTGCAGTCTAGACACTGAATTCAGACACTGAATGAAAAAATTAGGCAAATATTTAGAAGGACTATAAAGACAGACCTGCAGCCCTATGAGCAACAGCAACTAAATTCACCATAAACCTTGTTCGTCTCTAACACAAAGGAAAATATTTTAGCTCTAAGATAGAGATATATGTGACTTACTCAAATTTGATGTCTTGTTGCTCTTTCTGTTGTTGTTTGGTGTTGTTACATCAGATCTAAGGAATCATAGAGGATATTGTTCAATTATTTGCACTAAAATAATGAACACTGGAATTTTTCATCAAAGGCATAAAGCTTGTCATGCTGGAGGAAGCAAATGCTGTGGATTGAGGTGTATTCAAAGTGGTGACATAATGTGAACATAATGCATTGAATATGAATGTGAGAATTGTGTAGAAGGAATGAGGCCCATGTTTATTATTTTTGGTTACTATGTTCTTGTGACATGATTTAAGAGATCAGTTTTGAGTTCTGTTCTGCTAGTCTTTGTGGATACTACCAGCCCCTTCCTTACTCAGGAAATGGTCCCCTAATTAGAGGATGCTCCCCTGAATCTGCAGCACTGTTCACTTTTTAGGAATATTACAAAAATGCTATCAGTAATGTGCAATACTGGTATTGTTTCGCCAAGAAAATAGTACTTCCTAAGAAAACATGATATTGAATCCATGTGAGAGAAAGTAATCAAACTTTCATCTTTGTATAATGCCTTCTATCATATCTGTTTTAGTTAAGTAATGTTATTAGTTCGTCCTGCTGATAATCAATTATGTGGGAAACAAGATTTGAATTTCCAAGATTAATATAATTGTCATGGGATATTCTTCCAGAATGTTGCCTATAGACGATATAGAAAACATTATTTTCACTCTCTCCTTTTCATATATCAGAAGTCAGCTTCTCTCATTAGATGTGAACAACTGCTCTTGTTGCCCAATTATTCCAGGTAAAAGTTTAGTGGAAAATTAATGCATTTTATGTTTAATGTTACCTGTATTAAAATGAACGTTTACGTTTCGCGGTCAGTTCTAATATATAATGACTGGTGAGTAAACCTAAGAACCATGGCACAGCAAGGCGATACAAACCTTTGTTATCCTGCTTCCATTTATGTTAGCAGCAGGACCAAACCACTTACCATATTTAGTGACTATTATTTAAAAAGACAGACAGGCAGAGTAAGGACCAATGAAGTGAGAAGTATGGATATTTTAAAATCAGCTTAATGCTATACTTGGATGAAAAAACAAGTCATATTTCATTTCTTGGAATGCTAGGATTTTGCTCAGAAAATGTGAATTCTCTCCTACAATCAAGGTGTTTCTGTTGTGGAACTGCTTACTTTGTGGCACTGATCCATGCCTCAATTTCTCTTTGTATAAAATGGCATTAGCAGTAGCTAATTTAATTTTTAAAGAGCTTTAAGACCTCTGGATAAAATATGTCAATGTTTACAGTGTTATCTGACCCCCAGGCACTGGTTGAGGAAAACTAGCTGGTTTTTGACAAGGGTGCTGTGTGTAGGCTGCCCTTTACAGCAGAACTAGTTAACAGAATTATGGTTATTCTCAGGCAAATACCTTTCCCTTTTATTATGATTTCAGCATGCTGCTCCCCATGTTCATATGACTAATGGTAAGGCCTTGCAAGCCACTGCAAGTGCCATTAAGACAAGCACCATTCCAGTGATCAAGAGACAGAGGCAAAATTGGCTTGATGCTTCAGATGATGGTTTCTTTATAGCTACAGAAGAGACCAGGTAAGAGAAATGAAATCTAAGCAGGGAACGAGGCTTCACTGCATCCATGTTGTTGATCCACTATTTGAATAACAGTTTTTGACATTATTGTCTGAGGTTGCATTACAGTGAAGAGCAATATTACATCAAAACATACACCCAATTTTGCATCTTTTGAATACTAATACTATCAGTATTTCACTAATAAGACTTACTCAGTCAGGGCTACTTCTCTGTGGCAAAGATTAGAACTTTTTAGTTGTTACTAGTTGAGTTCATATACAATGAAGTTTAAGGCTCTTCTGATCATTCAGCACAATGTAAATGCATCCACAATGTAGGTTACAGAACTTGAAAAATATACAGCACATAATAGAGAAATATACAGCAGATAGCATCTTTTCCAGGCTAGAAATTTATTTCCTTTAGAAGCAGCTAAGGTGATCATAGTTTTCGGTCTTTTATTTACAAATTAGTTGGTAAAATTTGATGAGCTTTTGCTTTTCCTGATAGAGCTCGATATCACAGAAGAGTCACTAGTTTTCTGGAGGCTCCTCTGTTCTTTTCTTCTGTTAAGATCTGGCCATTCCCTGAGTTAATTCAGACTAGAAGTTACTGTCTATTTTTGTAAGCTGTGGTTACTGGTCCTGTTCTTTAAAAGCCTTTAAAATCTTGCTTAAGCAAGGGGATTATTATGGCAAGTAACATCAGACTGCTCCTCACTTCTGTGATTATTTCTCAAGCCTAGAAAAGCTAGGAGTTGAGCACAACTGAGAAAAATAAAATGAGGAAGAGGAAGAACATATGTAAATATAGAGCTAACCAAGGAAAATGTGCATATTTAGTCCCATTTATGGTAGATTCAGATAGAGAAGTCAAAATACTAGTATGTGACAATTTGGTGGTTATTTCAAGATTAATTAAATGTGGCAGTTCATTTTTCTTTTGTATGAGGAATGAGACAATTCGGAGAGAGTGGTAGGAGGATGATGAGCTCTTAGCCTTTTGAAATCTAGCCCAGATTGATAGCATTCACTATTTTGAGTTGTTGGATGCAAAGTTTAGTAGCATGTACCCTCAAAGTGAGACTGGTAACCTTTTAAGTTTTTCTAGAATTTTGAAATTTTTTTCTCAATTACTGTAGAGAAGTGCCTATCAAAGGATGAGTCCTACAGTGACAATGTTTTCCTCTCCCCACTGATTTCAGAGGTAGCCCAGGCAACTGGCCTACACTAGATGTTTAAATTCTAGGTGATTGAAGTATGCTAAGATGAATCCTGCCTTTCCAAATCCCTCATCCATGATAGCCCTGCCTGTTCCCATCCTGTGAAATCCCCCTCTCTACTCCCATGGCTGTGGAGACTGTACCCGGGCCAGGCAGCAAGGCAGAACTTGCACTGTCTCCCCCTCCGCACCCACAGCGGTGGGTGAACAAGGGCCTTAGTCCACAGGGCTCTGTGTCAGCTGCTCTTCTACAAACCATTAAAACTTTGAAGAGTAACATTTTCAGTCTCCTGGTATGGGGAAAACAGGCCGGTTAGACCTCACTGATACTCCCTCAAACAAGGAGGTGCCTGGAAGTGTGGTGCTGCATCACTGGCCAGCGCTGAGGAAGCACAGCAGGGAGGGCTCAGGGGCCAGCATGGGCTGACCTCCCTGTACAGCCATTCCCAGTCTGACAAGAGCTAACCCCATAGGTTTGATGCCAGTACATGTGCATGCACCTTCCTTCTGTGATAGAAACACACAAGGAGTATTAGTGTCTCACACACACTAACCTTCAAAACTGTAACTAGTGGGAGACAGCAACATTTTTATCCTTGGAAACTCCATTTCACATGAGATCTGTTCATTCCCTCTCTTTTTTTTTTTTTTCCTTCCCCTCCCCATCCCCATCCCACCCCTATTGATTCCTTCCCTACCTCAGGTGTACTTTCTCCTTTCTAACTTTTTCCTTTGATGCTTTGATTCCTTCCACCTTTACTCCAAGATGATTTAGAAGAGACGATGTAGCTTGTTTTCCTCTCAGCTCTCACTTGCCTCCAGCCTTTAAAGCTTGAAGTGGAAAGCACTGCCTGGTTCTGCTGCTAGGAATGCACTGATGCCCAAGATGACAATTAAATGCTCCACTCTTTAAGGGAAGGAGGGGGAAGAGGGAATAGACACTAGTCCCTGACAGTAAGCATGTCCTATGATAGAAATTCACATAGCTGAGCACAGCCATGACAGGGTTGAATGCAATGTAATGGCAATGGGAAGAGATATATAGGGAGATGTTTGTGAAAAAGCAGCACACAATTTATCCAGTCCTGCCATAGAATGAAAAAAAAACCAAGTCAGTTGTCTGTTTGCAGCCATTAGGTGTTTAAATATGTTCTGAACACACAGCTCAGAAATAATCACCCCATTTGAATCAAGGTAACAGCTCTTTCTTTAGAGCACTTGTTTTGTGCTTCATCGGGATCCAGTCTGTCTTATCACGTGTATTTGTTCATTAAAAATACATGCAAGACAGACACATTTGAATGACAGCAAAAGGAAAAATATTTTCCAGTATAATTACAGTGTGCAAAGGGGAAAATATTTTTCAGTATAATGGGTTTTTTGTAACAGTCCATAACAATTTTCATTTCTCCATCCTAAAACATTTTTGTTTGTGCAGTGAATTAAGGTTTAAGATGCATATTTCTATGAAACATCAAGTAGGGAGTCTAATGGGTAAATTTTCCCAGACATTTAGCTAAAAAAATTATACTACACTAGTTGGTTGATATTATCTGAGAAAAAAATATAGTATTATTTCTGCTAAACTAAATGAGGTGCCAGTCTGTTTCGTGCTAACCAAGCCAGAGATGCACGTGAGCATTCTAAATTTTATTATCCATCAATAGATAAGGTGAATATATGTATTTATGCCTATAGATCCATTTTAGAAAATATTTTTAAAGAAATTGTTTTCATCCTTCACCCCCCTCTGAGTTTAAGCAGCAATCAGATTTGTGTAAACTAAACTATTGTATGTCTGAATGCTCACAGGTTTGTGATACTTGTAGCAATGGATGAGGAGGGAGCTGAATATTCAGAGTGGTGAAAATAATTGTGGAAATTATAGATCATCTAAGCTTTCCAATGTAACACTTGGAGTTATCCTAGAATTTTGGGACAGTGCTCTTTGCTCTTCACTCAGGCCACAGTTCAACAGTGCCTGCGGGTACACTTAGAATTTAGTGTGAGCATATGTATCATTGAAACAAAAAGACCGGAGTTTGCATCTGAAGTTCAACATATTTTAGGTGCTGATCTACTCTTCAGAATAGAAGAGGAATGTACTATATATAATTTATAATGTGCATCCTCATACACTTCAGATTTTTTTAAAGTTATAGCTATTCAAATGCAGTTTCCTCCCCTGTTGTGTATCAGTATCTGCACATCTCGGGGAAGGTGCCAGCAGAATTCCCCCTTTTCCAAGCCCAGAGGCCTCTGGAAAGAGGCTGAACGTTAGCACAGTGCTGAGTCCCAGTCGTTGCAGCCCATGGCCAGTTTGGGGAAGGGACAGAACAAATTTGCATCAGCCTAGCTATTAGTGCCATGAATTAATCACCTGCAAGAATTTAATTATTATTCTGTATCTATATATGTAGATCTCCTTCCTGAATACCTATCAGCATACTCAGTGAATTTTGCCAGTAAATATAGAGGTCCCCAGTTTTGCTATTCTATCTGTAGTGACAAGCTGCACTCTCCATTCAGAAACTGTCCTGATGCCTGTGTGAGTCCAGCACGCCTCTGTTCAGTCACAAGCTCACAGCAGGGATTAATCCAGGCAGAAAAGCAGGTGACAGGTCAAGAACACTTACCTTGACATTACATCGTAATTTTATGAAGTCTGCTGGATTTAACATTTTTGTATTTTAGTTTATTCCTACCCTTTTTGAATGAAAAAGGAATTCTCATTCCCTTCTGCAAAATAACTTGCTCAAGGTTTTATTCTAAAGTTCAAATCTGTTTACACAATTCATTGAAAAATTACTCTTTAAAGAACCTTATACTTAGCACTGCTCACCAAGAGAGTCTCCTTATTTCTTTTTAATATACTTAGATATTAGCTGCTAGGATTCTTCTAGCACTAAATGCATGCTTTAGGATCAACTAAAAGTCTCATAACTATAGAAGAATTTTATTCAGGACTACACTAAATCACCTTCTCTATAAGGAAGCTTTTTGGGGTTTGTTCTCCTTTTGTTGACTAGCTGTGATGTGGATTCTGTTGTAGGCCCTGTTAGAGATTAATGCAGAAAATTACTGTATTGTGTGAGATTAAATTCTTTATACTGAAACACCATTCTGGGAGTTAAATAATAATTGAAAAAGTGGGACAGTTCATATCATGGTCTCCAGAAGTTTAATAAAAATATATCTTAGTATCTGTTGAGTTCTATAAAATATAATCATAATCTATGAATACAATTTGTAATATAGCTGTTGGATGTCAAGGGAAATGTATCTGTTGTTTAAAACTTTTCTTACCAATTCTAGGTATGCAGCATGCATACAGTTCCTATACACATGCTCTGTCTCTAACAGAAGCATGTGCATGCTAATGTTCATACTTGTATAGGGACAGCTAAAACACTGTGTGGAAAATTAAATTTTTTTTTCAGCATTTGAATTATAAGAAATGTGTGGAAATGTTTGGCTGAATGGGTTATAGCAGCAGATTCCATATGCTTTCCCTTCATGGGCCAAAAAGCATATTTGCATATAGAACTGCAGTTGAATGACTCGATGCTTGTTTCCTTTCAGTGCTGAAGCAGTTAGAAACCTTCTCACGGTAAGTGCAACTCCATTGGGAATGAGTTAACTGCAACTGCTAAAATTAGAACATGATCTTTAGCTGTTATCAGCAGACATTGCTTCCTTTTTGCTGATAAAATTATTTCAGAGGCATCCGTGTGGTAGCGTTATATAGGCAATTTTCATATTCTTCACTTCATGTTTTGTCTCCAAAAGGAAAAGCTTCCCTTGATTTGTTGAGGTACTATGTAAGAATATCACAATTGCTATGATAATTACCTGATAGCACTCATTTTTATTTATGCATGTCTCATAGCACACATAAAGAGCTTAAAAACTAAAGTTGCATGTTGAGAAAGAAGAGAATGTAAGGCTGACAACCAAGTTCAGCAAAACGTTGAGTCTTGCCTTGCCATCAGTGATCTGGTTCTCTTACAGAAGTGGGGGAGAATCGTGCTAGCGTTCACAGCCCTTCGAGCTCCTGCATATACCACTAACTCTGCACTGTAGCTTTATCGGTGTAAAGCTGTCCCTTTAAAACCAAACTGAAAACGTGGGTGAACCAAAGCCAATATTAAGAGTTGTGAATGACCTGCCCTTGACCCTTCTCCCTCTCATATGTTTTAATCGGTGCTTAGGCAAGGTCAGGCATGGTGTTTGAGTAACCACTTGTAGGATGTTGCTGGGTGAACAGTGAAGAGTGGAGGAGTAAGTCTCCAGTGCCTGGGGTCTGACATACAGTACACAGGCTCAGGTCTAAATCAAAGTCAGAGTTCCAGTGCTAACTGCTCTGCTCCTTCTTCCTCTTCACATGTGCAATTCGTATCACAGAAATGTTCATAGGTGCATTTATTGTTTCTTTTTCAGTTGTCCACAACCGTGCAAAAAAATTGTGCACCAAAAAAAAAAGATTTTTAATGTATACTCAGGAATGACCTCTGCTTTTCATAAAGACAAGACAATTTGATTTGAATTGGGATCCTGGTTTTGTACTTCACCATACTTGGATCCAGGGCATAGTGCATTTTAATTTCTTATCTGCATGGCACTGTGGCCATTATACCCTGACCCTGTAACCAACAGCATGAAGACACCTGGCTGCACCCTTGGAGCATCAGCTGTAAACCTGAGAACATGATGCACCAGCTACTACCCGCTAACCAAAATATCAGCCTCTAAGGATATAATTTTCTGGTTCCTTCTGCTGTATTATATAGTTGTACAGCTTGAAAAACAGGCATGATGGAATATATCCCTTAGAATTATGTCTAATCCTTGCTCATAGGATTGCAGATATTTTACTGATTGGTTGCAGCAGAATACAGGTGAGCTGACAACCACATCCAGTCACTGTTGACAGTACTGCATATGGGGAATTTGGGGAGGAACTGTCCTTGCTGCAGTTTAGGAGCGGTCCTGCTTGGCTAGCTACTGTTCAAAGTTTTTATGTACTCATGAGAGTGAATAATAGTTTCTGTGAGCTGTTATTTTGACCTTATTTAGTGTGGATTACTCATGAATGCTATGCACTGTTCACACTTTATAAATCATAATTCTCTGAGCTCTAGCTGAGGTGAGGTATTGTGATACAGAATCACAACCAGCGGTATAGAAGCTAGATCGTAATCTCTTGCCATTTGTTTCTCATTGAGCAGTTTTCATGGGTCTACAGATATTTTCTTTCGCTATTTATCTACATGAGTTTTTCCTCTGGCTCCTTTTACAGCACCGGCTAAGTCACTACTGTGATAATGCAAAAGTTTGCCATGAAGCTAAAATCAACTCATTTGAATAATCTTAATTTTTTTTTTTTAATTTATAAAGGGCATAATAGATATATACATAGAAAACACATATGTAACAAAACCTAAAGTTCAGTATAAGATGTGCCAGTTGTTAGAGCTGGTAGGTTTGAAGAGCATATTGTATTAAGAGTTTTATAAATCTTCAGAACAAATGAAGTACAATCATTTTGGTTTGGAGTTCTGTATTAATTTTCTCACAGTTTAAAATGAAGTTTCAGTGACATTTTAGTAAGCTACTCACCCTGTTTAAAGCTACCTGAGAAGGGAAGGATGTTGCAGTGGTTGGAGTGCTTACCTAGTACTTGGGAAAACATGATTCAGTTCCCTGTTCCCTCATAGACTTTCCTGAGACCTCAAGCAGGTCTTTTAAGTCCGTATGTCCAAGCATTTAGATACCTAACTTCTCACATCAAAATTAACAAAGTGCCTAAATACTTTGTTGAAGACGTGGAGGAAATTGTCAATGTACCTTCTGTTCTTTGTCTGAAGAATCAGATGTAGAGTACTTTGTTCTTTTACAGGGCTGTTGTACATGAAGCAGATCAGAAACTTTACAGGGGATCTTCTTTCAGAGAAAATTGTTTACCTTTATTGGTGATAAAAATCTCATGGAAATGACACCCAAAGGAGTCCAGAAACTGTTGACTGAAACTAGGTGATTTGTTAGTTTCAGGGGTGTCTCCACTGATTAGCAGGTGAAAATTAATTAGTGCACAGCTTCAGTGATGACTGCAGGGAGACTGAGGCAAAGAACAGATGGTTGTAAATGACCTAGTTACTGCTGCCTGAAGAGTCACACCATTGGATATTGTAAAATGGTCTTGTCTGATCTTACCCTGTTGTGAGCAGAAATTCAAATATGCTGCCTCTCTATGGTGGCTTAGATACCAAAGTATATTTTGCAATACCTCTTAGGTAGGAGTTTGAATGTGGTTAATTCTCATGACTCAGCTGAAGAGCAATGACACGTTTAGAGGTGTTACTCAACCACTTGCAATCTTCTCCACTCGCTCTGATGAAAGTCGTTTCACACTGAGACAGTAGCTGCAGAAGTAGCCAGAGCATTTTATATTTGAGTAGGGAAATATAATTTCTGAAATTACACTTTATTCAAAATTTTATTGACTTGGGGGGAAAAAAAAAAACAAAACTTAAATGAAACACAGGGATGATGATAAGTTCATTAAGGATTGTCTTAAACACGGATTTTGGTGGTGAATTACCTGTATAAGTACTTCATTTTGCCATAAACTTCAGTCACTTCATTAGACCTTCCAGACCAAATTCAGCAAAGCTGAATGCATGCCTGACTCCCACTGAGCACAGTTCTTCAGCTAGAGTACATCATGTAGTCAGTATTACACCTTCTATGCCAGATGTTAAATTGGGATGTCATGCAATTCTTTTAACCTGTTTTCTCATAGTTCTCGACAAATTTTGAATTTCCTGCAATATGGTTGGCCATTTCAAAAGGTTTTCCTTCAGAAGCTGTCTTTTGTGTTTGTGCAGAGGATTTGATGTAGCTGAACCCAATCCTCTTTACAGGATGTTTTAACTGAAGGTCTTAGGGCTTAGCTTTTTGCTAGTTTGCTGTTCAGCTTTTTCCTAAATCCACATCCCCAGTGGAAATGTGTCATCTTGTAATATTTGGTCATCTTCTATTGTGGGAGTTAAACCCAGTTTGGTTTTGAACAAGAAGAAATTTTTCTATAAAGAAGCATCTTTGTATGAGAAGCCAATTTCTCTTTCAAAGCCTTGGGAAGCATCCAAAATAAGAATAAAAATGCTAACTTGTCAGACTGCCATAGTCTTTTGCATATTTAAGTATCAAAGAAAAGATAAAGACAGGATTGTACAATTGTTACCTATAGCAAGGCTAGAGTAACACTAATTTAGAACTAAAATTAATCTACTCGCACCATTTCTATGCCTAAACCACAGAGGTTTATCACAGTAAATATTAGCTATTGATGATTGTAATCCTCAAACACTGCACAATATCAGTCTTAAGAGAGCTTTTTTCCTTTTTGCAATTTCTGTGCCATGTGAGCAATAGTAACTAGTAGAAGCTGGACACAGGGTTAAGAATTATTTCATCTGAAGGCAGAGAAATACACAGCAATAATGTTCATGTAGGTATAGAAACCAGGTAAAATCCTGTGGTGAACACACTGTTGCTAAAGTTAAGTAGCAAATTAGATGATAAAACTGTGGTATGTACAAAAATATAATGTCAGTGATCCTCACAGTCTTAAAATTCACACAGAACTGACCACTAACTTTCACTTTAAGTTGTCCTGTATTGGATTATTCATTTTAAATTCCAGATAGAGGACTTAATTCTGAGTTAGTCTATATTTCAATGTATGTATTTAATAATTCTTATTATTTTTCTCTGATAGTTGTGTTGTGGGGGTTTTTTTTTAAACTCATTAAGATCTTTTAAATGCATGACCCTCTGGCATTAATGCAAGTAAAGCTGTGGAAAAACAAATGTTGGTCTCTCTTTGTGGAAAAGCTTGCATAAGTAAGTACATAGGCATTTTAAATGTAAAATACTGAAGGGAACATAATGACTGTGACTGTGAAAGCCAATCAGAGAGATAACTATCAGTTCTGTGGCCGGCTTACTTGTGCTGTGGATAGAGGCTAAAACATTTACCTGACAAAATACAATAGAAGTGTTGTTCTAGTGGAAAAACCACACATCCCAACTTTAAAATTCCTACATTGTCTCTTTTGTCTGATGTGAGACACCACACAAGTAATTTAACCTCTGAGTAGCTCCACCTTTTTGTCTGTAAACTAGAATTTTATTGATGTATACCTACCCTTAAGGATGCTGTGCAGTTTTTAATTAAGCAGTCCAGCAAGCACAATGAGATACATTAAAAGTGTTAGCCGTAGAGTGGAGAGCAGGATGAGCGGCAGAAAATGAACTCAGATAGACTTTTGGTAACATGAATATTGAAAATTACAGTCTTTGAAATGAAGCTGGCCATAGAAATTAGAATCAAATCATTCTGTGGCAAAGCTTTCCTCTGTTGATGCCACAATACAGATTTCTAATCCATATTCTGCATTGAAGCTTCTGTGTGTAGAGTAAGTGCTGATTATGCCAGAGATGGATGGTGTGGAGTAGAGCCCCAGGGGACGGTTTTGTGAGGGAACCTTTGCTCTCCAACTGTTGCTGGTAAAACTGATTAATTTTGATTTTCAGCCCTTGCTTAACAGCAAGTTGCCAGAATGCCAAGAAACTCCTCCCAATATACTCTATTGGTAGGAAAAGTATATGTATAATTGCTAAAGAGGAAAAATATTGTCCATTTTTTTGAGTGTTCAGGTAGGAAGCATAGATAACATTTTGTGCTGAAACAGTTCTCTTAATAAATAAAATACTAAAGTATTTAGTTAAGAGGGGGTGTCAACAAAAGTAAAGTCTCTTATTCCCCCCACCCCCCCAATGGAGCATATAATAGAATGTTTTCTGTTATCTTGGATTTAAGCATATTTAGTTAACACTTTTTTTTTTTTTTAATTTATTTTTCAACACTGTTTAATGTTGCTGGAGAAATGGCACGATGCCGGTTGGTAGCCCAGGGCCAGAAACAGAAGTTGCGTATTCTGAACATTTTTGTCATCTTAAAGTCTGGGATAACGCTGGCTGATATACAAGGTGTTTGGGGAGTAGTTGAAAGCAACATTGTGTTCCACTTAGCCAGCTCTGATACATCTTCTCTCCAATTTCTTGACTGTCTCAGGAAAAAAATATATGCTGTCATGTGGGTAATATTTTCATCTAATAGCAGGTGATGTTTAATCACTATACAGAATGGCCATCTTTCTGCAGAATAACTAGATGGTAACGCAAATTCCTATTGGTAGAGCATAAAGTTGTGCAGTGTAGGAATTCACCCACACCCTGCTGATACAGTTCGGAAGAATAAAGGTGTTGCTTTGAGATCTTCTGGCGTTTGTGTCTGTGAGCTGTAGAAGGCTTTCTGGCTGCTTGGATTCCCAGGGTGCCTACATACTGACAAATCTGCGGTGACCTTGAGTGTTCATGGGAAAGAGGTTAAGCAACTCTTTCTTTGAAAAGCATGAAGCCTGCCCTGTTAGCCTCTGAAGTAGATGGTAACTAAGGAGAGGCTAATGAATTTCAGATAAGGTGCACAGCAGGTGTCCTGTAGCTCAGGTTACAAGCCTGTTGAAGCCTGAGCCATTGTTTTGTTTTAAGGAGTATGAATAATTTACTTTTTACCCATCCATTAAGCTACCTTTGCTAGGACTTACTGGTTCTAATCAACTCTACAAAGCTGGACACTGTGGTGAAACCCCATGAATCCAAAGACAAGGCTTTCTGCCTTCTTCAGGGGGAAAACTGTCTGAGGAGCATGGCTCTGTGCATGCCTCTGCAATAGTCACTGCTGTGTGGTGTGTAAAGTGAGATACCGTCCCTGCTGAGTGAGCACAGCTCCACCCAAGACGCAGGGCAAGTCCTGAGCTACTTAATCCATGTTGAGCTCTGTGATGGCCATCATTCCTAGTCTGATTACTAGGTCAAGGGTTTTTTTTTTTAAACTGTGGCTGCCATCAGTCAGTCTGGTAGGGCCTCTGTGCTTCTGGCTTCTGCCCGAAGTCAGTGTTGCACCAAGACTAATGTGTAATCGTTTTTGTCCTAGTCATCTGCAGTAGGTAACTTCAGGCTCTTGGTGATAAGTACCAAGCTCACAGATGAACTAGGAGGATAATTTCATTGCTGATTGTTAAGATTTAGATTTAGTCATCGTGTGATGACTGCTGTATGACAGCATCTATTTATAATGCTTCTTAGGGGTTAAAAGTTTTTTGAAGTTCTCAACTGAAAAATGCTGAGAATAAGACTTTGCACTTCTTTAATTCCTTCTCTCCAATCATCCTAAACCACTTTAAAATATTAATGAAATGTGCCATTTTCAGGGGAAATGAAAGCATGGAAAAATCTGTTGAACAAGGTGGTTTTTTCCAAAAGCCATGCCAGTTGTCAGTAAAACTGGATATAAATCATTTCAATAATGGGTAAGGTTCATGTTGTTCTAGGCACTCTAAAAATGCACACAAAGAGGTAATTTCTGCTCCGAGGAGATTTTGTTCCAAGTAGGTTTTAAATCAGCAGCAGGTAGAGACAGAGAGATGATTGTTCCATGCAACAGGTCAGGCATGACACAGTCATAGAAGTCTGTGTTTTAAGCACTTGAGCTGGATTTTGCCTCCCAGTAAAGAAAATAGTCAAAAAACATTATTTTTTTGATATATAGATATATATATATACACACACACATAGTAGCTGTAAGCTGTTGCTCTGGAACACAAAACATCAGAGAAGCCCTCAAGCAATGCTTGAAAATGCTATATTAAGCTGTTTAGGAAGATCAGACACCATAATTTGTAACTGGTGTGTCAATAAATTATTGTTCATTGAAGACAGTTTTGCTCCGTAAATATTGATACCAAGTTTGAAGATAAACACCAGCAGAGGAAAACATTTCCTTGCTAGGAGCAGAAAGATAAGACAAGCTCTTAAAACATTTAGATGATGTTGGCATGTCTGCAGCAGCACCTCTTTAATCTTACAAAGCTTGTACCACTCTATCTGTATGAGTTTTATAATGCAACTAAGTGGCTCATGGTAACTGCTTTCCGTTAGCCCGATGCTTATTAAAACACTTCCAATTTTGTTTATAAATGAACATTTCACAAAGGAGCTTATTTTTAAAAGGCATATCAGTGTCAGCCCACTTCTGCCTTCCAAATATATTTCTCCTAATTTCTGTCATTTTGAGGTTAGATTAAAACTTCAATGATACATGGGTAAGCTTTAGCCTCAGTGCTGAGGGAAAAAAAACCCAAACAAACAAACCAACCAAGCCAAAATATGTCAGCAAGCCAGATAGGCAGTTAAATAAAATACTTCTTATTTCCACACAGGTAGAAATGTAGGAAGTGCTGTGAATCATTCGGTCTCTTTGTAACCTGTGAAGTTTCTAAAGATCTCTTCCTACAGCTTCATTCCAGTTAAATTCTCTTTGAGCAGACAACATTGCACACATTTTGGCCTTCCACTTTGTTTAAAGGCGTGTTGAAATGAATAGAAAGCCTATCAGCTTCCTAAAATAGCGCCCCCTCTTGTAATTTAATCCACTGAATAGTTGTAGTATACCTCTGAGTACAAGAAGCCCTCAGAAATGAGTGATAATTGGGTCTAATAACTCCAAGGAATGATGGTTATTTTTTAAATAGTTGTTTTTGCTAACTGGCCTTGAGCTTGCTCAGAAAATTTACATTGCACAAAATTTACATTGCCCTGGAGCAGCAGCAACTTCAGGAATCTTTTTTTTTTTTTTTTTTTTTTAAAGTTTAGTTTTTCTCTCTGAAAGTCTCAATGGTTAGACTGATTGCAAGTTTCATGTAAAACTTGTGACAGAGTGCAAAATCCTGCCTTGCTGTAGTTAATGTCTAAAACTCCACCTCCTTTCAGGGTTGGCAGTATTGTGTGCACCTGGGACATTTAAATTGCTGTTTACAATTGGCAAGCCACACCAGAATACGTCACCCCAATCTAGGGATTGGGTGGAATTTCAGCTACGATTGTCCAGGGAAACAGTTCTCTTATGCCTGCTGCCGACCTTTACATACTCGCTGTGCTGCCAGCAACAATTGGGTAATAATGTATTTCCACAGCAGCTGGTCTTTGTATACAAAGCGGCTGTTCAAATGAGCTAAGAGACTCAGGCAAAATTGTCAAATTGGTCTAGGTAGAGTATGAAACAATAGTATGCCCTTCAGCTTAAAATTCCATAGCCAGTTTTGTATTATTTTTAGTGGAAACAGAGCATCAAAACCACTTCTGGGGCCTGGTATTTAAGGAAGGTTATGGACATCTCAAAAGTGTGTTTGTGTGTTGGGGGCGATTCCCCTTCATAGGAAAATGTTTGTTTCTTTCAAAATAGCATTTATCATCTGCTAAGATGTCAGCGGGCCTTTTTATGCAATGAATTCCTCTCACAGTAAAAACTTCTGCCATAATTTGAATGTATTTAGTATTACTTCTTAAGTACTGTTGGTATAGCTGAATAGACCAAAATCACTCTAGTGATCACAATTCTGAGTCTTATGCAGAGGAGGCAAGACTGATGCACAACAGTTTATATATAGAAGCGGTAACAGTCAGATACGCCTGATATCAACAGAGCTAAAGCAAGTAATGCCTTCAACTCCTATTAGGAAAGGCTTGAAAAACACATTCTTGACTAACATCAACTGAAGGTCACCCTTCTTTATTTTATTCAAGTTTTAAAATTGCTGCTGTTTTAACGGGTGGCATAATTAGAGGGGAGAACTTTGAATCAGCTTTTATTAATGAGAAACTTTGTTACCATCTATCCTATTCCTGAGGAATCTGGACATAACAGATTATACAGGATTGTGCTTAACTTCACCAGATGGTTAGTTACATGGAATTCACTTAGATCCTGAGAAAGGTTTGGTTCATTGAAATGGTTTGCCTGATTAAATTTAAGCATGGCATAAATAGGCCCTATATAGCCTAACTGTTATTTCTACCCAGTAGGTTTCAGTCTGTGTATGAAACTTGCAGAGAGAAGATAGGTCTTAATAGTGTGTGGTACTTATGTACGTTTCCATATTTCTCTGAATAGGTGCCAGGGGTCTTGCATACCTTCATCTGCAGTTACTAATTGAAATATCATGCAGACATAAAGAATTTGTCTTATTCCTACTCTACAGCAGTGCATCACATCTGACATAAAAATGAGCACAGTGGGATTTATATACCAATCACCTATTAAAAATTTGATTCATTCTCATACCTTTGGTCTCAGGAGGGCTAGAAGGCTTTAAAATACTTTTTAATTCGCATTTCAGTTGAAGTATGTAACGCATCCTACTTCAAGCACTAGTACAAAAGTCAAAGGAAAAAGCACGGGAAAATAGCAATTACTCTTTCATAACAACTGCAAAGGATGTTATCAATGCTACAGATATTAAAGCCATTTATTTGCCATCACCAAATAAAAGCTTCATGTCATTAAAACATGTGGCTGGTATTAACTGAAAAAGGGACAGGAAATTGAACATTAAAGGTGACTCTGCCCTTAATTCACTGTATCACTGGGGAAAGGAGGAGAAGTGTTGTAGTGAAAGGGCGGGGACAACTTTATCTTTTGAATTTCCTGCCTTTCATCAGCTACTATTACAACCCGCATGTTTGTTAAAAAAAACCTCTGAAGCATTATAAACCTGATCAGTGCTTCTCAAAAAGCTTGACTGTATTTAGATGCTAAATTCTTCAGTGTAAATCATCAGTTCCCTCCAGCCTCTATATTTTTTGCAGTAAAAAGAACAGGTTTTGCTTTTTGTGAAATGGTTGTTTAAATACTACATTTAATGAAGTCAGTGGAAATTTCCATTCTTCCAATTTTATTTCTGAAAGGCTATATCCCAGAAAACTAATTTCTGGAAGCATTTTCACAATCCTGTTTAAACAGAAGTACTGGATTGTCTTTTTAGAGTGCATACCAGATTAGTTGTTCTCACTGTCTATGTAGACCTACTTTTATTTATACTAAGCGAGGAGTTGACTGGTTTTGTGGTTCGCTTGGTATGATAATGTGATGACTCCCCCTTTTTTTGTTCTGCCTTTCTTTATGCTAATTTCAAACCAATATTTAATTAGAATAACTACATCTTTTGACTTAGAAAATAATCACAAATTGTAATCACAGATACTTTACTGTCCTTACATTTAGTGTCAGCTGCAAATTGCTTTCGTTAGTAGCAGCCTCGTGGCAGTTTATGAAGTTGCCATATTAAAAATTCAGAAGGGCAAACAATTATCTAATATTGTTGTAAACCACGGGCTTCTCAAATGATTAATGGCCACATTCATTCTCTAAATAAATACGAAGTTTTGCAAAGAAACATATCAAAAAGGATCCAGTTCTGTAAGGTTTTGCTGGAATAATCCCCATTAACAATCAGTATTTGTCTATTGTCTATTACATGAGTTTATAAAACCTAGATGCCTCATTTAAAAATACATGTTTCCACCAGTCTCAGGTTACCTTTCTGTGATCTTACCATTCTGGAAGGTATGCAATATCTTGTCAATAAATTTAATATCTTCTTAGGCCTAATTTAAGACAACCATGTAAAGTAAGTACTCAAACAGTAAGTTTGTGTGTCTGTGGGATTGTGTGAAAAGCCTAAACTTAACTTTCTGGCAATTCCTTTCCTTTTCTTCTGTTGTGCTTATTACTTAATGATGCTAAATCCTAATTTGCTATTCCAGACCATGAGATGCTGATGACATCGTTTTTTCAGGCAGCTAAAGTTAATATTTCCCTGCATCTTTTACATATATTAACCAAAATAAATGTATTTTTCAGAGTCCCTTTAACCTCTAAGAGCACAATATAATATCCTGATTTTTGACTTTTTGTTTTGTCTTTGTGTTCTCTTCTGTGGCCCAGTTACTCAACTGGAAGCTTACATTCCTGGGGAATACTCAATCCGCAACTAAATATGTTTGAAATTTAATATGCAGATTATTATTTTAGTGTTCAATAGAATTTATTTTAAGATGATCCTGTATTTTCAATGTCACGTGCCACCATTTTTCAGTTTCAGTGTTAACAGCCCATTAAGATGAAAGGGACAAATCACTTCTTGTGTTACCATCTCAGAGCCTTGATGCAGGTAGGCACTTCATCACCCTCCAGTTTGTAGTTAGGTCACATTTTCAAATTGGAAGGTTTGAATTAGAAAGCTTGGTCTCATTTAGTGTTAGAGGCCCCAGTTTGCTTTAATTCATTTCCATAAGCTCAAAATCTCTGTGATTTATAAAGCTATCTAAATGAAAGCTGGGATTCTCGACTTGAGTGAATTAAAAAAATACGTAATTTTCCAGTAACATCTAATATTCAGGACTCTGAAAATGAAGATGGTTCTTGACATACTCACTGTGTGTCATTTCTGTGTTTTCTGATACTCTACCAGGGATTGTGGTTATTGATTTATAATAGTAGACAGAGCAGCTGGAATGTAACAAAGCTTTTTGCTTCAGAATTAACTATCCTTGGATGTATAAGATTACAATATGAACAGTATGGTTGCCCATAGTTAATACATTTGATTTATCATCTAAAAGTGTAAAATTAAAGTGAATTTAATGCACGTGAATGGCACTAATACAAAAAGCCAAGAGACTTGGGTTATGCATTATCTGCAAAATTGATACAGTGCAAATAACAACTGCTCCCAGTTACAGAGGTAACATAGTTTCTTTCTTCTGTGGTCCTTTGTTCCTGCATTGATATCACATATAAGGATTCACCATTTGAGAATTGTGGCCCAAAATTTCATATAATTAACTGTTACTGTCCAAATATTGTCTAACACCAACTCACTTTTCACTGAGCAATTATCAGTTGGAGACAACTGTGAATCATCAGTTGATGGACAGGGCTTGACTGCAAGTCTCTTTTTCCATGAACTAGCCTTCCTTCTCTGGTAAGAGTATTTGTTATGTTTGTTATTGGCTCCTGAGCAGTCTTCTGTTAAAGACTGAGATTTATCTCTTCTGTTGTCTCTCTCTTCTTTCCCTCCTTTCCTCCTTCCCTCCTTACAGAAAAATCCGTAAGAAGTTCACCAGATCACAGCTGAAAAGAGCTTCCAGAAAACCTTGTTCTCCGACCATTGCAAAGGCAAAGTCTCTCATGAACAATAGGCAGGCACAAACAGAACCAGGAACCATCATGCACTGAAGACATCAGAGCATCAGCATCATAATCATGTCAGAATCATGTTTAATTGTGAATGCAGATACAAGACCTTCCACATCTTCAAGACAGAAACACTGTATGGACAGACTGTGTCTGGGTTCTGAGTTCTGGGCAGGATCCAACAGCAGCCCTTGTTTTCCCTCGTCTCCGCAAGGGCTACTTCTGGTTCGCTGTGCAGGCCTATCCAGGGTTGTCCAGCTATTCCCTCCATTTTTTTAACATCAGCATTGGCTGGTCAGGGAGAGACTGTGCACTGACCACACTGAAGGAATATGGATGCAAAGTCCACCCACCATGTTTGTCTATGCCATCTAATGGCTTGATACAAAAATATGCAGCTTTCAAAACTATTGCAGTGTCTTTAAAGCGGGATTTAGCCTTGAGCAGCTTGCATTTTCAAAAACAACTGCAAACATTAGGTGTTCATATTTTTCAGTATTGGCTTGAGTCACTTTGGATTTGATTTTCTGAACTGCTGAGCATCCAGACCCTGAAATGAGGACAGGGAGTTGTTTAACAGTTCTGAAACTTAAACGTAATTAGTGGCCAATTTTCAAAATGCTGGCCATGTTAGCTTTGGTTAAAATCCTGGAAAGTATTATCTGTGGCAGTGAACATCCAGCTGGACTAGTTGCATGTGTAGGAACTGGTCCCATTCTCTATATATTTGCAAGCATCCACCTATTTCTTTGGGTATTTTTTGCATTTCTTGAAGCCTATTCTGAATAGTGAAAGCCAGCAGAACACTATTCCCAGTATTTACTATTAGAAATGTCTCTCCACAAAATAATTTCTACATTTTGATATGTCTGGATAAAAATATGTCTTGCAGAATGCTTTGAAGATCCTAATTGTAAGGCTACAGGTAGATAGATACTCACCATGGAGAGATGATGTGCCTTTTGAAACTACTTGTAGGAAACTGTCAGTCCCCCTGAAAGTGGGAGTGGCAACAGAGGCAGGTCTTTTTTCTACTCAGGTACTTACAGGTGAACAATCTCTGCCCTACTTTGAAATCAGGAGGCCACCAGTGTGTAGCACTGCTGTGTAAACCTAGTTGGGGTATGTTGATTATCTGAGGCAAGTTGTGTCCTTCAATAGGTTTGGTTTCCATATGGCTTTTTAAGAGATAGTCAGACACTGAACATATAGTAAGCTGAGATGAGCTTCAAGACTTTTTTTTCCCCTCTCTCTTTACTGGGTAGCTCTAACAGTATAGTATAGATGTGAGGTATTCATCCAGTTGTGGATGTGCGCTCAGCTCTGTGGGTAGAAAGACAAAGATGTAAGTGGTATCTCATACCTCTGGGTGATTCCCCAAAAATTATTTCCCCCCCATGCAATTTATGTTTTCAACCTGAAAAAGCATCTGTGGTCTCAGCCTCTAAGTAGTGATACTCTCGGTGTAGGATTTTGAGCTCTTGAGACAATGGCCCAGATGCTTCTTCAAAAAAGAAACCACTTCAAACTCCTGAAGGGACTTGCTGATGAATTTCTGGAGTGATGGATTCAGGTCTTGTCCACTGTCCTTCACCAGCAAGAGAAGGGTGAATATGAAGGAGAGATTATGACACAAAGTGCTCCTAGTACCCTGAGCACCCTAGTGAATGTCACTGATTTAGACTCAGCTGGAGAAGACCTGCGATTCATCTGCTTACAGTTCTTTCCCGTAGCCGCTGAAGTGTGCAGCCCTAGGAGTCTTTTCTAGCCACAGGATCTGCTTTTTCCTCACAACAGGAGGGCTTTTCATCAGATAACTTGAGTGGAGACAACCTATTCTTGCTAGTAAGAATTGCCTTTATTGACTATGACATATGGAAACACCTTCTGTATAATAGCTTCCTCACCCATTAGAATAAAGAAAACATGATTATTCAGCAATCTGTTTGACTGAAAGTATGAAAAACATGAACAGAAAGAGCTTTGTCTCCCTTAGGCATCAGTGAAATCACACACAGCAGACTCATTTTAAAGTGTCATTAGTTTAAAGGTGGTGGATTTCTTACCATGCCTTATTAAGCTTGTGCTGAAATTATTTCTTTTAGTCAGTGTGCTACAATGTCTAGACAGTATTTTGTAAAATCTCTGTATGTTTCTGCTTTTGACAAAAGTGTTAGTATCCCTAATAGTCTCATTTTTACTTCTTTCCCTCTGAGGAGAGAGAGATTGGTAACATGACTCCCTGTTATGCAGCCGGCTGCCTGATACTGTTATCTTTTGCATCAAATAGCCAAGGTAAAGAAGAATCTTTTGCAGCTTCAAGCTGAGGTGCTTCATCTGGATACACTGGAAATAATGCTGTGCCCCTGCCTGGCAGTCATTTCACAGGTTTCAATAGCTAAGCCTTGAGGTGGGTAAGGCACGGAGGAGACTGCTGGAATCACTTCAGCTCCATCTTTAAACTGTTTCGCATGCAGCTGCACAGAGACTTTCCCTCCCCTGAAATGCACACAGTGCACAGAGAAACTGCACGCCATGTATCACAACTTTGTCTTTACCTGCTCTCTCTCCATCTTACCTTTCCTGCAAGACGTTCTCCAGGTATGGATGCAGGATTTACCTGTGAATTTCAGCCGGAAGTGTTGATGGAAGATGAGCTGAAGATATGTTCCTGCTGGGTTTGGGCATAAAGATTAAAATTTTTGTAGAAATTGTGACAGTCCTTACCACAATGTCATGGAATTCCATGCTTTCTGTTGAGTTAAAGATTTTTCCACTGTCTGTGAGCAAAGATAACACATTCCTGTGTAAACTGTAACAGTATATCCACAGCAAATCAGAGCTCAGTACTGTTTTTATCAAGCTTCCCAAGATAGTTATTTTAAAACTAGCTAACATATATCAGTCATCAACAATGACACTGAGTATAAACATAAACCTTAGAAGCAAGGACAAGAAGTTGGTACTTACCAGGGATGTGAGCAAGAGAATCTAGGCAGAATCAGCACTGCATTTGCAATATGATTTATTTTCCTGTTATCTAAATAAGAACTCTATCTGAAAATCTGCCTCTCCTCTTATAAATACGGGGCTATAAAACCATGCAAAATGCACAATCTTTTTGTCTCCAGAGGTCTCATATAAAAAGTAGGAAGATTGTTTTAACATTTAAAATGTCTGTGTTGCTGATTTCAACTATATAGCTATTCTGCTCTCTTGAAATATTTTATATATTGTTTTCAGATTATTTTTAAAGACCCCTATTTAGTGATGGAACTTGTGGTTCTGTGGAGTGGAAATATGAGGTTTTGAAATACTTGAGAGTGCTTGAAATGTGTTGGTGGTATGAAAACAACATTTTTTAAACCAGTGTTTTGATTAAGGGCAAATATAACCTTCATTTCTGGAGTCCAAACCTTGCAGCATGTTATGAAAAACGGCACTGAAACTGAAATGAAGAACAAACAAGCAGTAGAAATGGTGAAATGGAATCTGCACTTACAAAATGTGCACTTTTTATTAATCTAAAGTAAGAGGGGTTTTTAATAAATATAATTCAACACAGGTACTTTACTAATTATGAAGGCTTAAATAAAATGGAATGGCTGCGTAGTAGTTTCTGATACAGTCACAGCATAATATGCCACAGCCTTTCGCAGAGAACAATTATAGTCCTTCAGAAATATTATATTGCAAAGTACAATATAGTGGACACAATGTCTTTATATATGTGTACTGCTATGGTAATGGAAGTGTTAGAATCCTCTGGAAATTTCAGCAGAATAATGTTCATTTTTCATTTTCTCTTGAAGGTCCTTTATATAAACCTGTGTCTTCATAAGCCAGAGTGGGTGTCAAGAGATCTGAGTTTATATAACTGCACAGTGGAATTTTTTTGAGTAAGTCAGGACTTTTTTATTCAAACGTTGCATGTTGAGGGAGGAAACCTAATTTTGGAATACATGGGTTTTGGATAAGAGTTTTGAGGTTGTACTATATAGTGATCAACAAACAAATTTACAGAATATGCTCCTGTTGCTCATAAAGATTTAACAGTTGGTTATTGAAATACCGTATTGATTAAATAAAAAAGAAATATTAAAGAGCTTTCTTTTTTCAGTTCTGCTGTTTAGACTAAAAGTGAATTTCTCAATGGAATGGTAAAACTGGGAAGCTCAATGTTGAGTGTTTGAGGATGTGGAGCACCTTAGAATGAAACATAGTACTATTTGATTTGCATTAAAGTGTCTTTGTGTACAAACTTTGTGACTCTTGGCCCTTTTTGCAGGAAACCAAATTTCTGCATTAACACGGTCATCCTATTTTACAGTAGACTACTGAATAATCAAGAGACTGAAAACTGATGAGCTGTTTAAACTGCACTAGAGTTAAAAACACAAGTAGTTGAAATGGGGATGAGGAAAGAAGACTCAAAAGTCAAGCAGAGAGAGAGACATGAGGTATTGGTCATTGCATTGGAACACTAGAAAACGTGTTAGGATTGAACTGAAATCTAGGCAAAAGGACTCATAGTTCACAAAAAATACTAGAAGTTACGGTGCATTGCAGTCCCCAGTGCATTGGCCCATCTAAACTTTGCAGGTTGGCGTTAGTGTCAAAAACTTAGCACATTGTAAATTTGGTAGTGCATAGAACTGGTGACTTCTGTCTGAATATGGGACATAATCTGAATCCTCTTCCTTAATAGCATCTGAAGTAATTTCCCCAATTAAATTAGATGGTTTTTGCAAAGAAGGAGAGTCATACAAAGGGCTTCTGAACAGAAGTAATGGCTACTACTTCACCGGTTGGTTTGAGGCAACTCTTTCCATCTCCTAATTCCCCCATCTGTCCTGGGGAAGGCAGGATTTACTTAGATCTATGCTGCTTGGTCTACACGCTAACTTCTGTTTCAAGTGTGTGTGTTAGAATGGATTATCTTTTTCTCTTTTTTCCCCCCCTCCCCTGAAGACACCTGTCCAGATTCGCAAAACTCCTTCTTCTGTGGTGTTTGGATTTATTTGGTTACGTTTACTAGTCCTTCTGGGTGAGTTGTATTGGTATCAAGGAGGGGATGATCTCTGGAAGCAGTCCTTTGCTGGGGGAACTGAGGAAATGGGCATCTCTTTAACCAGGCTTACAAGGAATCTCAGTCAAACAGAAGGAGGACCGAGATACTCATCACTTCCAAAGTACAACTGTAAAGCCTTTCCCTTGTCTAGTTAAAATATGTACTTGAGGGACCACTTTAGTCTCTTAATTCTATAGCTCACTGTAAAGGTATTGATTACACACACAAAACCTCAGCAATGAAAGGACTTAAAGTGTTTTTCTTTTGCTTGCACTAGCGGTCAGAAAAAAAGGAAAAAGATTTTTTAAAAGGCGGCCCTTCCATTTACATAAAAGCAGAAATGATTGTTTTACTAGGAGCTGAGTTGTGTTTCAGTCCTTGGTATATGCAGAACGTCCATAAAGCACTGTAAATGCAAAATACATTGTTTGTGAGACTGGTTTGACACCGTGACACTTTTCTATGAAGTCAGATGCGTTATGACTGTTTTATTCAATTAGAAACTAGCAGATAAGTGACTGTTACCATTTCAATTTATCATAAAGGCCATATGTGGGCTTTAGGACCCTGTTACATTACAGCCACTTGTTACCACTGTGACAAGACCAAAAGGTTCTTCAACTATATGTTATTTGTGTATACATTAAATGTGTGTTCCTTATAAATTAAGCAGAGGGATCTTTATGGAAATTAAATTCTTTATCACTCATGTAAATGGTGATAAAACCTAGATGTCAGGCCAAAGCACGGTCTGTGGCCAGTAAATTTTGAGATACACACTCAAATCAAAGTCTGCTTTCTGTAGCTGGTATGTTCCTTAAGCATTAGAATTGGCACTGATACTATGTGATGAGGACATTTGTATTTAAGTGGCTTAACAGAGTCTTGTAACAAACAAAATCTCCTGCAGGAATAAAATTTTAGTCTGTACTGCTTTGGGCAATAGCGTGGGAGGAAAAGGACTTCCTACCAAGCAGGCAATTCATGGCTGCCGAATTTCCTCCCCAAAGCTAAGCTCCACTGAGCCTGGATGAGTATGATGATGCCCTGATTTGTTTGTAGGGTTTTTCTTTCCCCTGCTTGCTAGTTGTATTATTACTTCGGAGATTTGCTCCACAGTAATCTGAGTCAATAGTTTCATTAATGTGGAGGAAGCATTCATATCACCTTTGGGCTAAAAGTGCCTCTTTCTTTAGTTTCTTCTGCTTAGGCACATAAAAGATCATTCTGTATAATAATAGCAAAAATTAATTTCACAAGGATTTGTGTGAAGATGAGAAATAAGTAAAGAGGGTAGAACCTTAAACTAGCAGGATATAGCAGAATAGGACACTGAACATGATTTCCTTTTGTTACATGGGTAAAATTGTCTATGACTGAAAGGATCATACTTTCAAGCAGTCCTTTCCATTCCAGTTCTCTGGACACTGCACTTGCTTTTGCTGTATTCATCAAACTCCTCCATTTGTGCTGTTTCATCTGCCCAGTACTCATATACTGGAAACGGGAACTACTGATACTTCAACATTTCAGTCAGATAAATTATTAGGGCATATGCAATGGAAATGCAGAGACTGTAATATTGATGAATGGCTCCATATTTCTTTCCTTCAGTCTAGGTTTCCATTACAATTTTAATCTCTTTTCAGACAATGAATCTAAGAAAAATTACACTAGATGCCTTTGGTCCTTAGAATGTGCATTTAATCCCTAATCCATAAAGTAGTTGTGTTGCATGATCTGCTTGAAGGAGCTTGACTCTATTTTAGCTGTTTGTTAATCCTGCCTCATTGTTTATTTTCCCTATTAGTAACACTAAGCGCAGTATTGATTGGCCTTTTCAAGTGGACTAGACTCCATCCTGCAATTTGTATCTGCACAGTTAAGGCATGATTAAATATTATCTACTTTCTTAAGATCTCTGCTTGCTCTTCTGCTTCTTATATATGTTCAGAAGAAAGGAGATTCCGATGCTGCTTCCCTTCCCAGTGTGCATTGGTTTGGCTCTATAGCTGCTGAATGCATGGCAGAAGGAAAAGTTGGAACACTGTGGAGTGTCCCTTTGTGCAGATTGTGTGCTGGGTACTACAAACCAGTCTGATACTTCTTATTCTAAAATTGTTAAGTATGGGGGCAGCCTGCCTGGCTGATGCTGCTGTCGCCCATAGCACAGCAGTGTCTTGTTCTGTGGCTTAAAGCAGGCTCTGTGGCACTTCTGCAGTTTGGAGTCTAATAAATGGTTCAGAGTGGCTGAGCCCTCTGGAGATACTCCCATTCTGCCTTCCTTTCCACTGTTACTTCCTTTACTGATAAAGATTTATCTAGTATGTTCAGATCTTACTTGAAATATGACATAGTCTTCATAATCACAAATTTGTACCTTTTGGAGTGAGGACAGTGAACATTTGATGTGGGCTTATAGCTCGATAAACCAAGATAGAGCCAATTCATCAGAATTCTAGTCCAGATTAATATTTTAAACCTGCCCAGTTTCTCAGGTATTTGGAGCCAGTGGTTTTGTACTGCTCCCTCCAAAGACTGGGGCTTACTGCAGACTTTCATCATGTTGAATGTTTGGCTTTTTTACTCTTCCTTCAGGCTTAGAGGAATTCTGCTCTAGGGTTTGGCTTGACTGTATCTTACACATGCCTTGCCAGCCTGTAAT
Organism: Athene cunicularia; assembly: GCF_003259725.1. Lineage (NCBI taxonomy): Eukaryota > Metazoa > Chordata > Aves > Strigiformes > Strigidae > Athene > Athene cunicularia. The sequence goes on along the minus strand of NW_020799097.1, from coordinate 98,106,821 downwards.
TAGACCTGCTACTTGAATGCTGACTAGCTTTCTTCTGTTTACTGCTTGTGTGGATTACATTTGAAAGATTTCAGTAGAAGAATATAAATGAAGTGACTGCCTAGCTCTGGATTTTCTCCATCTTCCCTTGATGCACTAATGAGAATCAATTGCAGTTGCTTATTATTTTTAAATAGCAGTTAATTTGAGAAAATCTGATTCACTAGCTCTTTTCATTTTGCTGATTTGATTTCAGCCTTCTGCCCATCTGGGCCAACCTACGTATACTGTTCTAAAACCAGTGTGTAAACTCATTGGTGCACATCACCAAAGTCAAAGATACTCAGCCTGACAACTCAGCGTAGTGCTGTCTGCAACAGTGTACACTGACCCTCTGTTTTCTTATGGGTAAAAACCTCAGTGAAAGAGGGGGCTTTACTTGGCAATTAATTCTGTCTTGTGCCTGGGAAAGAATCAAACAGTCTGTCCAAAAATATCCCATTTAACCATTTAGTTCTCTGGATGTTCAAATCTGATGACAGTATATAAGACTGTGGAGTTGCACAGACAGGGAAATTATTTTCTGAGCTGATCAGTTTATCCTGTCTGGGGATCTTCTGAAAGAATCCCATGTTCACCATAAGAACTGTAGAATTAATCTCTGTAAAGTCGCATGATGCTTCTAGAAATGGCCTTCTGGTCAAACTCCTGCATCTGTGCAAATCCTCTTGAAGGCAACAAAGAATTCTGAAGTGGGATTGCAGGCTAAGCTGTAAGCTCTTTAGGCTAATAACCTCCTGTAATTATTAAAAAATGCTTTTTAGATTTATAGCTTTGTGACAGTGGCTATGATATTAAAAAAAATATTCAAGAGCTGATAGTAGATATAGATAGGATCTTCTTAGTGACACAGGAGAGGATGTTGCTAGTTTCCGCAGAAGAGGTGTGCTGTTATCTAATGTGAGGAAGAAAAAGATGTATTCTTCTCTGAATCAAGAAGTGGGTGAGGGTTACTAGCTCCTAATGGTCTCTCCACATTTAAATCCATGGTGATTTCTATTCACAGGTTTTTAAACGCTTTTCACTTCATGGCAAAAAAAGATAGGATAATACAGTAAAAGGTACAGGCTAGTTGTATGTGATGAAACATTGCTTTTTTTATTATACACACACAAGGAAGTTGAAATGTTATTTGTAGAGGATAAAGGTGAACTTTGCTCATGGTTTTATGAACTTCTTTATTGCACAGTTCTCTTTGTGCAAACAGCACTTGACACTCTCTTACCTTTTGTTATTTCCAGTAGATTGGAGTCATTTGTTTTTCAGTGGTGAACTGTGACAGACCAGCAGGTGTTAGATAAAAAGAATCAAGATCACTTTCAGGTTTTGTGCAAATATTTAGGGGCATTTGTGAAGTACTGTAAAATTCAGTTAGATTTGCTTCCTGCCTCCTTTCCCCTAGACCACTGGTTTGCAATTCTGGAATAATTTATCATAATTTTTCCAAAACTGGAGCTGGTATCTGGACTGGGCTAAGGCTGTGGGGTTGGTGTTCACTTTGCAAACAGCCATGGTGACTGAAGGTGTCACCCTAGAACAGCTACTTGCTGCTAATCCTCTGCTGGGGGGTTCTGCCCTCTGTCAGCAGAGAGAATAGCATGGACTCTGCTGTTTTCTGCTTCAGAGTTAGGCTGAAAACAAAGCTTAACCCTGTGGTATTTTCTGAAATGAAAGAAATAGGATTCATGTGAATCTGCTAATAAGGAGAGAGGGGAGTAGATAAGAACCTCTGACAGCCATGGAAGACAAATATCTCAGGTCAGTAGCATCTTCAGCTGGAAGAGGACATCTATCCACAGTTAGCCTCTGGGTTTACCTAAAGAATTATTAACCTTGCAGAAATAAATAACTTTCCTTGAGGAGCTATTAAGGTATTGAAAAAGTAGAAAAGATCTCAAATTAATCAATGGAACGTCACCTGCCAGATTCAAGCATCTATATCCTTTTGATTAATTTAAGGTCTGCATGTGTCTCGGCCGGTGACCAATCCAACATTGCTGTCACTCTCTGCTCCTCACCAATTTTGTGTTCTCATCTGTCTGATTGTGACCACTTGTGTTCAATCACTGACAGTTCAGGAGGGTCTGTCAGTCTTCAGCCAGGACTGGACACCTATTAAACTGTGAATTGCTCAGTCCTTTCTCCTTATGCTGCTTGAAAAGAGCCTCATTCGCTCAAAACTCAGACTGCAGCTAGGATAAAGGTCCATATCATACTTGGTACAGTTTCTCTGTTTGAAATGTCAAGTAACATGATAACTTTTACATAAACTAATAGGTTAATCCAATATGATCACTGAGAAAGAAATAATTCTATTTTCAAATGTTTCCACAAGCCAGTACTGTCATGAACACAGATACTGTATTTCTGATGGCTGGTGAAATGTATTTCCATATTGGTCGTAGCACTGTACTTACATTCACATAATTAATTAATCTCAGTAATGCAGGATGCTGTAAGTGACTGTAAAAGTTTCATAAATATCCAACTAAAAATCAGCAGTGATTATGAATAAAGCCTGTGAAATACAATTTTAGTAAAATGCATGATGATCAGCAGTCAGAAAGAGACTCAAGTAAATAGGCAATTTTTCCTGAATTTTTGTTATAAGTACTGCAAAGGTAGAACATGTATTTTGCTAATCTCATGAAAAGTTTATTGAAGTTGCCACTTATTTTTTAACTGGAGCACCATCTAGTGTGCATGATAAAAATAATTTAAAAATAAATAGAAGGCCAGTTCACTTAGCAGTGGAAGTGCTGGCATGTTTTCAATGTCAAAAGCAAACAAGCACATCAGAGCTTAAGTCCTGCTAATTTTCAGTAAAACAAGCTTCAAGTGATATATATTCTTATGGACCCCCTCCCCCTTTTAATTTGTGCCTCACTTGAAAACTTGCTTACACTTAAAATAAATGCAGGAAATGAAATGCACAAAACCTAAATGTGTCTATTTACAAGCAGGTTAAAAATACAAAAATCAACAGCTTTTTTTTTTTTTTAATGCAAATACAAATTTGTATATTCATGCAAATATAAATGCGGAGTCCCTCACATTGCTGGAAGTTGATACTGTCTGCTCCACCAAACCCCTAGCTTTCAGCTAAATGTGTCTTGGCAGATGTTCTCTAGATCTTGCCGAGACTTGGAATACAGTCAGAGATGAATTTCTTTCCTGTATGCCTGGATCAGAGAGGAATGCATTTATGAGAAGTTCTGCTGCTGCTTTTCCTATTCGAGTTGTTTCATGCAGCATGTGTTCCATGGCATACTATGGAAGAGGCCCATCCATTATTGCCATTGCTGATGAACTTCATACTGCTGTTTGCAATACATGTTGTTTGCACCTGTGGTGCAAAGGCCTTCTGGCAGTAACTTCTACCCTCTTTCTAGTCACCTCACATTGCTCAGTATAACAAGATTTAGAGCTGCTGCTGGGGAGCATTTCTCATTCATCCATCACCATTTGTGGTTCTGCCTCTTGCTACAAGAGTTCCCATGATGAGGAAAACGTCTTCTGCTCCCATGTGCACTTTGGGTTTTGAGTGGTTTTAAAACTGGAGGACATCAAAACCTACCATTAGATTTATTTTTTTTTTTAAGCTTATGGTTTTGTCATCAAGTGAGCTAGTCTTTTTAGAAGTAGAAGGCAAAGGAAGGGGATGTTACCAAGATTTTTTAAACTTTGGGCTTGAGAGCCTATTGATTTTTGTTGCTGTTATTTTATGAAACAGGGACTGCTTAGGGCAGACAAGACAGTAGTAATTAAGCCCTGAAATGAAAGTCAAAGCTCATAAAACCACACACAGAGAATCAACTTTTTATAGGACTAAAGAAAGAAAAAAAAAAAAATCTTATCTGGGGCATTTCTCTTTCTTAGTTCAAACAAGATAGGGAGGCTTCTGGGAATGGACATGACTGGTCTCAACAGGCCCACGTGCTCTGGTAAACTTCAGAGCTCCCTACTCTGATACTGTGTTTCTGTGTAGCCTAGCTCTAATCTGAAGTAATTCAGATTGATAACTGAAATTTTTAATGCTTAATAGCTGTATTTGGGTAAAGCTTTTGAGCTTGACCTATCATTTGCTGACTCGCTACCCAGACATCTCGTCTGTAGCACAGTACAAACTACAGACTTTTCACCAAACCACACATCAAATGAATTTTCAAAATATATTTTCCAGATAGTAAGTGATAAAAACTACATTATGGTGAGTGACCCTGTCACCCACTGGGCTTTGAAAACTGTTCATCCTCTGGCACATGTGAGAGTTGTATACCATATGATCTAGGGAACAGATTTAGGCAATGCTTGTGTCAGGGGGATCCTCTGGTGACAATTACCTTCTCCATCTAAAACACTTTTTCTTTGGACTATGCTGACTATGCAGTGTGAACTAGCCTCTTTAGGCAGAGGAAGTTATTTCTTTCTAGCCATTTGATACAGTCTAGGAGTGCGATACCAAAAGGAAAATATACTGGGCTGGAAAGAAGGGTATGTCTCAGTGTTAAATTCAGGTGAGATGGCAAAAAATTGAGAACACCAAACATTCATGGAAATATTTTTTGAAAACTGTTAAATTTTTTTTTCAAAAAGTTAGATTCCCTACTTTTATCAGTGTTTTGTTTACTATATGGGAGTTTTAGGATGTTTATTTCAGCTCAGATTGTAATATCAATACTATTGAATGATTCATAACAGACTAATTCAGTTTTTTCTCTTGGAAAGGAAAATCTTGCTGCAAACCAGATGTTGTGTCTTCTGAACTTTCATGGGTAAGTTGATTACAAAAGCACACACAAATGTATAATTTGTCAGAAGCTTGAAAGCAGACAGGAACTACTTATTTTCCCTTAAGTGGGAATACATTGAAGAGAGCAATAGTAAAGTGATTTATAAGGACTGTAAAATTATTAGTCTTCAACCTTACTCCTCCTACCACACACATGTATCAAGGGACTTGCAGAGCTTCTGTTTTGCCAATTATCAGGCCTAGCACAAAGGACTCAGCCAGCGTAAAGATGAACAAATAACCAAATTGTATTTGATACAAAAGGGTCAGTACATGGGTGAGCACTGGGGGTACAATCAAGTCAGTCAGACTATACATAATGACCCAAACAACAACACTGCACAACCAACAATGGGTGGAATAAATGGTGAAATGCAGTTTCCCACAGAAGGGACAGGAGACAACTGGGTCAGCAAGCCAAACACATAAGACCAAGAAAGCCACATACTGAATCTCTACAGAGCCCATGTTTATAAAAGCCAGACTTGACTGGAGCCCAGTCCCAGGGAGGCAGGAGGTCCTTTCCCAACAGGAAACTCTGCAAAATGCATCCACCTCACAAACAGACACTCCCCTCCTTCTGTAAGTGGTTCCAGCTTTTATCCCCTAAGTGGGACACCTGACTTTTGTTTAATGTGGGACACCTGGGGCTCATTTACCTCATGGCTCTCCCTGCAAGGCCGGCTGCACCCTGGAGGGAAGCCTAAAGGCAAACTCATCACCCCTTTGTGAAGGGCTGTGGGAATCACCCATATGTCAACCTTAATTTGGGGCTTGGGGTTGAAACTCCAGCATTTCAGACCCCTACATCACTAAGGCATGATTTCTATTCCAGTCCTATCAAAGTTCAGGCAGAGCTGTTGCTTTCTGGTATGCAGCATAGAAAATGCCACCAACATTAAGAGTTAAGCATGTTGGTTCTAGCACTGCTGGAACTGGCTTGCTTACCTGAAGCACAGAGCAAAGACATTTTGGTGGTGCAGTCTCTTAGAAAGCTCTGCTTCAGTTGTTCTTCATTTCTTTGTGTAATTTCTAAAAAGTTCAGGATTTAATTCCTAGGTGTTTTAATACACCCTGCACAGTTAGTTATTAAAGTTATTTGTGTGGAAAAGAACCACTTCCCAGTAGGGCTTTACTGGTAATACAGGATTTCAGTATCTCACAGGGAATTTGGCTTTATCATTTGGTATATAGTTCAAGAGATTTGCCATTCTGCCTTTTTATCAAAATGCTATTTTTTGGATGGTATTGTTCAATGGAGTTTCTGTTTGTAAGCAGAGATATGTATTATTTTCTCTCAGGAGCATGGTTTTAAAAACACTTAGTTTTGGCTTAACTCCTTTCTTCTTCAACTGTAGTTATGTAATACTTGAAGACTGTTAAGTCTACTGCAAACACTTATAGGTCCCCATCCCCTCTAAGAGTTTATTTAAAAGTCAAAATCTGACAGATGGGTGAAGAAGCTTGGGCCATCATATCACATGGGATGAGGAGGGGACATCTGACATCCCAGCATGAACTGCCATCTGAAGCCAGGCAGTTTAACACCACAGAGCTCACAGTCTACATAGCTGCAGGGGCAAGGGTCTGTGCTTGAGTGCTTCTGACAGTCCCATACAAAATGTTAAAATTGAAACAATTAATTCTTAAAGGCAGTGAATGAAGAGGAGAGCTGCTGGTCTGATGCCAGTGAATGGGGAAGTCTGAACACCAGCACTCCAAGCTTCCTACCAGCACAACTGAAATGGCTTTGAGAGAGGTATCCTGAGAGGCACAGTATAATTCTGTCAAAATGTTGTAATTTTCTGTCATTTCATTCTGTGGAAAAAGTAGCAACCAGTCCTATTCCCCAACCTAGTCATCTGTCTGTGTGCTACTGGTATACCACCTGTGAAGTTAAGGAATAGGCTGAGCTCATCTTACCAGATATTAGTTATTTGTTGATCTCATGAAAGAAGACAGGCTGCCTGACTGAACAAATATGTTTTCTGCATTTCCAGTTTTCATGTATATATATATATATATATATATATATAAAATTATTTTTTTTTAGAGTCCAGGGACCTTAAATCTTCACCTTTTTTTTTCTTTTTTGATCATAGGTGAATACTTCTCTGTGCCAGAGTCTGAAAGCTACATGCCTGCATGTTCCTATTTCCTCACCCTGTAATTAACTTCTGAGAGCAGCTCCCAAGAATACTTAAAATCTTGTTGATCTTGTAAAAATGAAACCACCTTAGGAGAATCGGTTAGTTTAACAGGGAATGTTTATATAATGACTCTGAAGAGGAAAATTAAGACCAAATGAGAAGCAGACTAACATTTGGCTGTGGTTATACTAAAGAGCATCCTTTATGGAAAATTATAACTGATATTTTTTCATATAGGTCTATTGCATACTGTGCTTTCAGGAGTAATTGGATTAGATTATGTTAATCCCTTCCCTGTTTGCATCTGGTCATTAATGTGACTGATAATTTTTTTTGTCTGTCTGTGTTATTCCTGAAGGTAATCACCCTAGCTATCAGTGAGATAACAGAAAATAGAAATAGACAACAAAAGCTGTTCAAATATACGTGTTGCTCATTGTTCTGTTTAGTCTTTCACATCAATAATACTGTAACCCAGCAGCAGAATTGTGCCTTGTAGTGTCTTCCTTGCCTGTAAACCTAGCAGGGGATTTCAGATTGATACAGTGTCATCTAGGGATCTTCAGTGCATGCTTTAAAATTCTTCTTTGTTAGCAACCACAAGTGTAGCCTGAGATGGCCCGAGTAGTTTGTTTTAGAGAGTGTATTTACTGTTCTAAATAGTTGCTGTTGAACCATCACAGTTTAAAACCCAGCATATGAAAGTAATCTGACCTTAGTGCTTGTTCTTCTAAATATTTTTGACTAATAGCCATGATTCAGTATCTGCTGTATCAACAGTTGCATTGTTCCTGCAGCAGGAGCCACCCTGCAGGAGAGGTGATGCAGCAGTGACTGTTTTGCTTGAACTTTACATTACTGCAGTTGACAGCAGAGCAACTAGAAATTGTCCTTATGCAAGTTATAATTTCCCTCATGTCCTCATTTTTTCTATTAATTCAATGCAACCCTTAAAATACTGTGCCACAGGCATAAAGGATGGTTTCTCGTCTGGATGTGAAAAACAGGAGAGAGATGTTGGAAGGAATAATCTGACAGAGAAAGATGTATAAGGACAACCCAAACCGACATCTGCTTTTGTCTGCTTATATTTGGAGTTTGAATGGTCATTTAATACATGTATACAAATGTCCCAAACTGTCTCCAGACAGCACAGATCATATGAAGAGTGTAGGTCCTGATCAAGGCAAAACTCCCAGTGATTACAGTGGGCATCAGGGTCATGTGCTTCCTTGTCTCCATAAGGAACTTGGCAATGATAGGTAGACTAAAAGGGCTGTCACCTGGGACAATAATGTCTCCATACTCAAGGTATTCTACTAAGAATACTTCCCCTTAAAAGACTACTGTTTATAAAACAAAAAACTAGTTAAGCAAAGGCAGGAATAAGTGCTACCAGGTTTCAATAGATAATGCCTCAGTCCAATTTTTAATGATCCAAGCCCTAGATCTTTTGTCAGAGACAAGGTACAATCAATCTGGATCTTGCTGCTTAAAACAAGTCCTGTGAGTGTAGATTTATCAGCACAGAGCCCCGACTCCATTTCATACCATCAGACTTGTCTGTCATGTCAGATCCACAGGTATTAGCAGCTGTAAATCAATGCATCTTTTTTGGTTTCAATGTTAGTATGTTTCCTGTTAATCAGCGGAAGAGCAGACCAAGAATTTGCTGACTTTCTTTCTCATCTGGGTTATATTCTGTATTTCTAGTTAGATACTTATAGAGACTGTAGTTTTTCTTCTGGCTTTAAATTTTGTTCTGGGTTTATTTGCTAGATAAAAGCTGTATTTTAATGCATTCCTCCTATTCTAGCAAGTTACCTTGAATTAGCTTGCTGAATCAGAAAGCAGAGTAGTCTTTTTTAATGATAAAAAGAAAATGTGGAAGCTTCAATCATAAAATGTCCTGTCTTCAGAATTATTGCCTGTAATTGGCACCTTTCTGGGCTGTCCTTTACTCCAAATTTTATTTTGATTTTTTTTCGTCCAGCATTTCCGGTCTGTAGCAGACAGTGATAAAAGACTGGTGCATGAGGCTTTGTAACTTTGTGTCTTAGGTTCCTTTTGACAGGTGTAGCTAAAAATCTGGATCATGTCGTTAATATTTCCATAAAAAGCAAACAATTGCAATGTATTAAATTCAAGTTCTCTGGTTTATGTCTTTCTGTAGAAAAAAATTGGAGCCTGTGTCTTTTGTCTGGGATCTCATCTTCCAATTAAATTTTTTTTTAAAATCCAGAGATTATGATTCAAATACATTTTTCCTATATTTTAATCATATTCAGATTTGTATTTTCTTGTGTTTTGCATTACAGAAGGAGTATCTCAGTTAGTGTTTGCATATGCAGCTACCATTACAAGTGTGTTACTGTGTGAATGTTCTTTTTGTGCTCTTACCTTTCAGCAGTTATGCATATAGTTCTCCTTATGAAGAGACAGCTCTTCTGAAGAGGCTCACCACATTTTTCACCTTAAGACATCAAAGTATCTTGAGCCGCTTTCTTCTGTTCATAGCTTTCAGAGGTGGAGATGGCAGCTGGAAAGAGCTTTGTCTTCCCTTCCTGAGTGCTTACTCAAGATATGTTCTTGCCACTAAGAAATGGCGTTACTTAAAATAACTAGTGTAGCTGCAGGTAGTGACCCCTGCTCCCTTCAAAACTGGATTATATGTACTCCTACAGCCATTTAGGAATGTTCTGGTAGAGCGTGAGAGGTTTTTGAGAAAGACGAGTAAAACATCTTCCCAGGGTCTCTTTCATCATAAATAGTTGTGCTGCTGTGCAAACATGGTCAAAAAGGGAACATTAGGATCTCTCTGTATCCCTTTTATTGGTTTGTCTTTACGACAACCTCCTTCCCAAAAGCATAACAGGGAATTCTCACTTGCTAACAGTAAACTCTAAACTTCTGAAGGAGGCAGGTGTCTACTGACAGTATCTGAGTCATGAGGGAATGCTCACTGTGCAATGTGATGTGCAGTGTCAGGGGTTGACTGTCCTGCTCATGGAAGAGGAAACAAGAGAACTCTGTTTTCAATGAACAGGAAGGGGACTGAACCTCCAGCTCCTTGAAAGTAATTCTTTTTAGCAATCCATTTCAATTTAACATGAAGTTGATGTACTATTGTGAAAAGCATGCTTCCTGAAACGATATATCTCCTTGGACGAGCAGAAAGAAACCGGGCGTTTACAATGACAGTTATCTGAAGAATGCACAATCACACTGATACAAATGTCATCATCACAGCATATACTGCATGACAGAAGCATACATGAGGACTAAAAAATAGCTGGATATGAGAGCCCATTGTAATGTGAACTCATAACAGTTTGTGGATGATTTGCGATGGATGAAATAGAACCTCATTCTCAGTACGCTCTGGCTAAGTTTCAGAACTAGAATTTTGATGAGGTTCAAATATGAATGATATTTTCATCTCCATGAAACCAATGACCTTCCTGGATAAGGTGGGGAATAAATAGCAATGATTGGTTACATCTTGCACAAAAATACAGGTTTAGACATTAAGTCTGTATTCATAGGAAAGGAATGGCAGCTGCTTGTAAAGGCTTCTGTTTAGATCTAAGTGTGCTTATTAATGACTTGTTATCTCTTTCCAACAAAGTGAGGGTTAGCAGGAATGCCTGTTGCATTGATTCCGTTTTACCTCTTTTTGATACTTGGATATGGCACAGGAGAATGGTAAGGGAATTAATGAATTAGTGCTGGAAAGTCCATTGTTAACACAGAGTGGCTGTGGCTGAAGTTTCTAACCAGGGTGTAGATGGGATGCACTGGTGTAATTCCAAGGGACAGCATGGATGATCTGCTCCTTTCCCTAGAGAGTACAGTTCATCAAGTTTCCTTGTATTAGGGAAGAGAGGGCAATATCTCTCTGTACTGAAGTCACCAAGTGTGATAGCTGCCCAAACTGCATGAGTAATTTATTATCTGAATAAGACAGAAATATCAATTAGGACAAACAAACAGAAGTTGAACTGTCATAAAGGTGTAGTATCCCAACCAATAAAATAGCTATGGCTTGTATCAACCCTTTATGTTAGCATTTTATGTTAGTATTTATCACAAGATCACAGAAGAGTTGAGGTTTGAAGGGACCTCTGGAGGACATCTTGACCAACCCTCTGCTCTAGCAGGGCCACCTAGAGCCGGTTGCTCAGGGCCATGACCAGACAGCTTTTGAATATCTCCCAACAGGGAAACTCCACAACCTCTCTGGGAAACCTGTGCCAGTGCTCAGTCACCCCCACAGTGAAAAAGTGTTTCCTAATGTTCATAGGGAACCTCCTGTGTTTCAGTTTGTGCCCAGGGACTCTTATGTCCACAGGGCACCACTGAAAAGAGCCTGGCTCCATCTTCTTTACACCCTCTCTTTAGGTATTTGTATATACATCTATAAGATCTGCCCTGAGCCTCCTCTTCTCTAGGCTAAACAGTCCCAGTGCAGCTGTTTATTCTGCTTTACCCTTTAGGAACCTTATTAGCTTTTAGACAGTTTTTAGATGCTCAGTCAGTAGCTGTGATCAAGAAAAATGAAAAACCTTTTTCCAGGTCTTGGCTTTGTTGTAATTGCAGCATTTGCTCCAATGCTGTAATACCATCATGATAATGATGGCATTCCATCTTTGGGTTCTGATTTCTGCAACACACTTCACTTTGCAGGGCAATATGTAAAAAAATCGTATCACAATTAGATCAAATGCTGAATTTTGGCCATCGGCTCCCTTGCTGTGGGATATCCGTAGTACTTTGCTTTTCTGTAACCTGCACTGGCTGCCCATGCTAGCTGACTTGTGTTTGTATTTGTGGACAAAGTATTCACAGTCCGTCCCTTCATAAGTTATAGAAGAGGTCCATAGTTGAAACGTTGTTGATATGGCAAATTTTAATTGACAGGGCAGGTAGGGTGTGGGGCAAGCTCTTGTGACATTTCTTAGCAAATAGAAAGCAGTTACCTGAAATGACTTTTGTGAGTAATAACAAAAATGACTAGGGATTTTACCAAGACAAAGAGAGACTGAGAACAGATCATGCTGTTTCCTGTGCTCTATTAGGAAGAGCATAACGGAGGCATGCTGTGGAGAGACAAGCTTGATGTGGTAATCAACAAAGATTGGTTATAGAATATAATAAGTACTTAAGTATGTGGGAAATTTAAATAAATTTCTTACTTTTTTACAGAGGTCATCTTATTTTCAGGACCCAGTAAGGTTACAGTAGTGATATGTTTTGTGTGTTTAATCTCTGTTGCTTGTTATGCCAGAATGATCAGTTCCTAGTGGCTGGGGTCCCTATGCTTCCTTGGATCTTCGCAGGACTAGAAAAGAGAGGAGCCTTACTCCTACCAATACTGGTATACATTCTAGAGAGCAACTGTTCTCCCTCAGCTGTCAGAGGGAAGTCCAGTCAGGAAATTTCATACTGCCCTTTCATGGCGGATGGAGCAGCTGCTCATCCCATAGCCCATCTGGCGGTGACACATCTGTGCAGTCCCAGAAAGCTGTCTCTGGGAAAGAGCTGCTGTGCCTTCCAGCTAAAGCTGACTTTGGCAACTGCTCAAGAGTTCTGCACAAATTTTGACTGTGCCTTTACACCAGAATATTCTGAATTCCAGTGGAATTGTGCTGGTGTCATATAAGGGAGAACAGCATCTGCTTCCCACTTACTTTCAAATGGGTTTTTAAATTAAGATGTTGGGCTGTATATATTGCAGACTATTCCATGCAGGTATAACAATCCTGATGTGTAAGTACCATTGCATACAATGAATTAAAGTGAAAGCCTTTCATGAATTTTTTTCAGTATTTTCCAGGAACTAACATTTAGATTACATGGATCCCGAACTTAATTAAGAAATTATGTTGTCAAAGCCATGGGACAAATTGATACCTTGTTTTTTAACTGTATTCTTACTCTACTGTTGTTTAAAACTTGAGGATATAAATGAAATAAAATTATAGAACAGTAATTAATCCATTATACAATACTTTAAATGAAATATCTAAAGGGACATTTTTCAATGACACCTCAGTAGCAAAAAGCCCGTTAGGGTAAATATGCAAAGTTGGGTAACTTTACTCAAGACTGTATGCTACATTTGTCACTGCCATTGAATTTGCTGCAATTCATTTGGATTGCTGTTTTTAAATTAAATTTGGAGTTTACTTCACTTTTTAGAAAATACTACAACAAAAGTCCAAGAGAAAAGCAATAAAGATGCACACAGGCTGTGTACAACACACATACATTGTGTACAACACCCACAACTTTCCTTGTCATTATCTGAGATAGTACAGAAAGGAATTAATTAATAGGTAGTCTGGAAATCACTATTGAGCAAGAAATGATCCGTTGTTCATAGATGTGTAAGGACAGAGAGTGTAACTTCAAGAGTGTGACACACTGATGGCCAAGCTGCTTGGCATCTCCTTCTCAATTTCCTATGCTTTGCATGGAAGAATCGTACAGAAGGGGTAGGGATTGGGCTAAGTACTCATAGAGGTATTCAGTCATTTTCCTAGATATGTGAAACCAACCCCATTTACTTCTTGATTTCAGAAGAGTTCTGTATCACAAATGTGAAAGAATGGGCTTCCAAAACCAAACCAAACCAAACCAAACTGCAGAGAAAAAAAAAAAAATAAAAAAAAAGGAATTTCATTTAAGGTTGTCTGAAACTTAGCAAAATGGTAAAAATCTTGTTTTCAAAGACCAAAAAAATGCCTTTAATATGAATAAATTGCATCCAACACTAAGATTCTGTTGATAAAACTGTAACATTAGATATTTTATGTATAAATAAATATATATGAATACATTAAATATATAAATAAATATTTTTATATATACTTTTTTTTTTTTTTCCCCCAGGACATGGTAGTAGGCAAGCGTTTACAAGTTTGACCTCAAGCATGTCCTTAGAAATACAGTTGTCACAATAGGCAACATCTCATCATCTCTTATTGCTAATTCTCCTCAAAAGATAGACAGAAAACTAATGAGATAAAAATATTAAATGAAACAATCCCATCAGATTTTCTACTTTTCTAAGTTTTTAATCCAGAGATTTTATGTGGTCCTAAACTTAGTCCATGGAAATACCACAGACTTGCAAGTGGATGGAAGCACTTAATTTCATATGGTTTGATTCTGATATTTGAATATCTTATCCTTGTCTTTAGATATACAAGGAATATCATTAAGTTGGTTGATCAAGACTGTAAGGTCCTTGGAGCAAAGGCTTTTGCAAAAATTGGGGTTTTAGCATTCTGTAAAGACCCACAGTAGTATTAAATGCATAAGAAGTACAAATCCATGGATTGGGTTGCAGAATTTTTATTGAGTAATGATTTTTCTGTGTGAATATCTTTGTATTAGTGTAAATGAAGTCCTTATTTCCTTTATTGTTGGTTACATTAAAATGGTTAAGCATTTTTAAGAAACAGTTTAAATCTCTGAAAACCAATACTCAATAAATATTTTGGAGGTAAAGTACTTGAAGCCAAACTGAGAATGTTTGTTATGGGTAAGTACCAATAAATGTTTCTATTTCAGTGACTGGGAACTGCTGTTACTCTAAGGCATAGACTTTCTTTTCTGTGCTGAACATCTCTCCCCACACCACGTGTCAGTATTGTGTCCATATCAATTATTTCATATGACAGTAAAGGCATGGTAATGGTCTGTCACACTAGGAATATTTCCCACTTTGAAAATGAATGTCTTTTCTTTGCCGTGTTTGTTTACAATATGAGGGAGACCATTTATTATTGAATAACATGGCATTATCTCTTCACTAAATTACAGGAGCCTTTTTTAAAGACTGCTTTTGTTTGTTTGGCAAGCAAAGAATAGCTTCTTCTAGCAAACTGCTGAGTTGCACATGCAGGCTATGCTTCCAACATTGTAGTTTGGGTTTTTTGGTTTGTTTTTTTGTGGTGGTGGTGGTTTTTTTTGTAAGCGTCTATATATCTGTCTCCTATCTTTTTGCAAGAAGATGAGAATTTTAAAGACATGGACTAGGGGAAATAAAGCTTTTATTTTAATATTCATTGCAGCTGTAAACAAAAATTCAAATCCTTAAGCAGTTCATTATACTTTTTGTTTGAGGTACCTTCCAACCTAAATTATCCCATGTTGTCTTTTAATTTTGTCTTTAAAGTATTTAAAGTCACTTTTAATGAAAAGCAGAATGAAGTATCAAGAGCCCCCTTCCACTCAAAGCTTACTTTATTTTGAGAAATAGTTATAGCTGCCCTATAGCTGAAATGCTGGTGATTTTCAAAAGTATATGCTATATTTGAAGGCTCCTGTAGAAATCGGCTCGTGTATCCTGAAATAACCAAATGATAGTTAGATTTACAGGTATGTAATCTAAAAGTATCGATCATGGAAAAACTGGAAGTATTCTGTTGCTGTAAGAAATACAGAATTGGTGAGAGCTGTGCGTAGCTGGACTTGTCATCTGGTGAGGCATCTAGGAGCACTCAGAGCTGATTGCCTGGATTCCGGCTGCCATGTTGTGTGGCACGTGTTGTGGAGCATGCCAGTACATCGAAATGGAAGGGCAAGGCAGCAGGAAGGCTGGCCTCTGACCACCCCGTAAGCCCATGGCTTCCAGCTGGGAATGGCTCTGACAGCGGGGAGCCCTGAAATGGCTGCCTAGGAATGGCCGCCCTTCAATGGCCGCCCTCCGGGTGAGCTGCTGTGGAGGCCAGTGGCTGAGCGTGCCTCAGGCGGGTCACTGGGCACGGCCTGTCTGGGCCTTGGTGGCTGCTGTCAGTAACACCGCGCTCAGGGAAGGGCACGCGAATCATCAGTCTCCAGAGCTGGTGACAGACATTTTCTGGGTGTGCTACAGGTATACCTGATTTATAATGGGGTTTTCAGTAACACTGGTAGCCCTTCCTGCCCCAGCGCCCTGCTTTAGGAGAAAGCTTTTAAAAAGCTGGTGCACTTTTGGCCTGGCTGTTTCTGTTTCATCCTGGACCCTGTGGGCTGCTAATGGAAGTGGGCAGCACTTTATCCCTGCTTATGTCCTGGCCCATAACGAATCACTCTCCAAAGTCCATTACAAACCAGTCAGGAAGGGGCTGTTGCTTCAGAAAAATGTTTTGTAATGCAGATTGTTTCATTCCGCTGTCTGAAATGGAAAAAGTAGCCCTTCCAGTGCGCAACACCACCAGAGCTGGGCTCCTTACCACATTAGAGACCCACCCTGTAGTATATTAAATAGCTGACTTCTTTGGCATGAAGAACAGTTAATCAAACTCCTGCAAGAAAAAAAGAAATTCACAGTGGACTGCCTTACACTTCTAAAAAACCCTCCAGGCTCAGTAAAATCATCACTTTTTTCCAGAAAGCATTCAGCTCTCTGAAACACAAGGAAATGCATGAGAGATTCTCAAGCCTCTCCACTTTATTCACTTCACAAAGTTTGTTAATTTTTTCATATAATCTCTGAACTCTGCAAACTTGGCCATCAAAAATTTAATCACTGTAGTAATCAATATATGAGAATTGACAGTCTGTTGATCATTTTCTTCCTGCGTAGTAGTTTTGAATCAACTATGGAAAATATACTTAAGACAAAAGAGATGGATAAGTAAGGTAAAAGAAGCAACAAAAAATCGTCTTTTTAGTTACTTTTCTTTTTTTCATACTAAGCCTCTGCAAAATGCATAATTATGGAATATGCTATTTTCTGTGGCTGACATGACAAAGCTTTGAATTAATAATTTGGTAATCCATTATAAGAACCATTTTGGAACTAGCAAGAACAACGTTGTTCACACACATTTCAAATGCAGTAAACATTCAGAAAAACCAATAATAATCATGGTAGATGGCAAGCAGAGACATAACTAGCTTTGAATACAAAACTGCAGCTTAGGCAGCCATTTTACTTGCTCAAAGGTTGTCTGTCAGGGGTTCTTGCAACCCAGATGCATGCAACTAATCTCAGTGAAATCAATGGACTTTTATGTGGGAGTGTGAGAGAAAAAGACCCTTTTCAAGTAGATAACTATTCCATTTAATAAAGTTCCCTGATTATGTTTATATTGCTTCTACATTTCAAATTATTACTTAAATAATTGGTCTGTGTGTCACTCTTCATGCACTGTGTCAGAGGAAGCTGTAGTATAGCTTTTTTCTCTGCCGCTGTACTGCTGGGGCAATATACTGCCATGAAATCCAGCCTTGCCAAAAGAAATAGAAATACTGTAGCACCCTGAATGCAAAGTCAAATAGGTAATTAATTTCCCTAACCAATGTAATTATTTGTATTTATATCCATTTGCTCTAAATAGTCAGGTTGATTGTACTTTTTGTTTTTATAGTCAATGTTGTTATTTTGTAAAAAAAAGTGTTTTTTGACAAAACATATTTTCAGAAGTATCTCACTTGGGTCAGTTATTTGCCTTCAAAAATACAAGTGGTTGAATATGCCGGTATTTGGCTGATAATAAGACATTTCATTCAAAAATTCTGCTACAGTGCATCATGGGAATCGTGGTTGTATTTTCTTAGATTGTAAGACTGGGCTCTCAAGCTCCATTAAATTGTTCTTGATGTGCTCTGGCCACAGACTTTCATGATATACCTGGCTTCTCTCATGGTGTGAAAGATTATGTTGCACCATTGAAAATGTACAACTGAGAAGATAAATCAGTGAGGGAGACTAGTAATATGAAATATTAGAACTACATTTCCTCTGTATCTCCCAGTTGGCAATGTTTCTGAAGTGAAATATTTTGTTTTCTTCTGAAATAATTTTTGCTGTTAGATTTCCTTTTGAGAGGGGTGAGTATTGAACGGAAATAGTTCCTTATAAAGTTGCCGATAGCTCTTTTTCATTGTTTTTCATTTTTGTTAGCATTTTTTTCTATAAGTCATTTTTTTTCTACCAGCTCATTTAGTTGGGTACTTAGTATTCATGATTAATAATGAAGCTGTGTGACATGTTATATTATGAATGTACATTACTGTTTTAGTTCTTTGACTCAACAAATGGACCTTTAAAAATGCCTTATACTTCAAAAAAAATATTAATCTCCCTATGTATCTATCTCAGCCATGGACACAGAATTCACTTCTGTGAATATTCATCCAAACAAAATGTCAAACATATGGATGTTTTAAAAAGGAAACAAAAAGGGTGGTTAAAACATTAAATCACATTTCTAATTAGAAGCAAATTGAATGTCTTTGGTGATGTTAATGCTACTCACAGTTGCACTGGCAACTCTTGGCAAATATTTATTTTTAAAATGGTGACTAGTCTGTGGTTGTTGCAGGGAGCTGATTTGGAAATGGTATTCCATGCTGGTAAAAAGGAAACAAATCTGTCTAAATTGGAGTTGTGAACATGAACTCCAGGTTCAGATGTGTGTGCTGGCCTTCTGCCTTGGTGCTTTCTTCCATGGGGAAAGGAAACCTGGTAATGAGAGATAGAAAGGAGCTGTGGTTTAGGCCACGAAGCTGAATGTCCCATGGAAAATATTTGGGTATTGCCAAATAAGATGTGTAAATTAGATGACATGGCAGCTGTATAGCTGTAATAAGTGTAAATATTGAATACCTAGTAAAATGATATAGCGAGGATTTCTCAGGGAATCTATGGTCTGATTTATATTCTTAGAAGTCATTTTTTTAATATCTCAAAAAAGCAACAAATTACTAATCAATAAAAAAATCTGCACATGAATCATTTTCAAGAAGGGGAAATTGTTAAGTACTTCAATCAATGTAACATCTCATGGGTATTTGGTGAGCAAGGCCAGCACAGTCAGCTGAAAGGTAGGGTACTGAACTGAAATCTTTAAGTACTGTTTTCTTATCCCAGCAGGATTCCTAGCTCTAAATTGGTAGTCTCTTTAGGTTGTGCTGTTTTTATCCTGGCTAGTCTTTGGGAAAAGGGCTTTTTCTTATGCTCTGGTATCATGTGAGCTGTAGATAATAACAAATATGTGCACTGTACACTTTAAGTATCTCATCTGGCTCTACCCACATTCCCCTGTAAAGGAAATGTCACAATGGCACCTGAAAGGAGAAAGCTGGAAATATGAGCCAGTGGAAAAGAAAAAACCTAAAACCTAAAGCCGAACAATAAAGATTGTCTGTAGAATAACAACAGCATGATTTAGTAACACATACAACAGCCATCATTTCCAGATTAAAGAGGGAAAGTTATTTGTTGGGTGTCAGGATGATCAATGGATTGTTTTTACATTACATCAACACAGCTTTTTTTCAGTATGTTGCAGAATTGAATCAACATGTTACAGTTCCTGAATGCAACGTTAAAGAGAAAAAAGGTTGCTAGGCCAGTAGCAAGAACCAAAATTTTTCTTATCTATGACAACTTCAATTATTACAATGAACAGGTGCCCTGAAAACGTATTCTCCAAAAGCTGGCTTCTACCCTGTACTTTGAGAGAGATGTTGGCGAGTTCTCCTGATACCTGTTCCAGCTGAGGATTTGTCTGCCTTCTTAGTACATGCAGATTGCCTCGGGGTTTTCTTATGTAAACAGCAAAGTCAACAGCAAACAGCTTTTGTTGAAAGAAGATCATGTCAGAGGATCATAGAAAACCAGTTTGGAAAGGACATTATAGATAGGGAAGGACCTCTGGAGCGCATCTGGTCTTATCCCCACTCAAAGCAAGGGCAAATTAGAAAAGTTTTATTGTGGCATTTTCTGGTCAGGTTCACATAAGAACTTGCTTTTGGAATAGGTGGATCATCTGCTGTTTGATTGTTTGCACTGGCACTCTGAGTAGAGTCTGGATCTTTAAGGTGTGTCTAGACAAGAGGAATTGAGCTCTGTCCAGAGCACGTTGCAGGAACATCTCTGTTCAGATTTTCTGGTTTGCTTCTATGAATGATTCCTCCATGAGGAGAGAGGACTGTCAGAGGGAAGATCAAGAGGAAGAAGGGGCCAGGTTGATTGTCACTGTACCTTCATGACCATGCTTTGATCCAGAGATGAGTATAATGAGTAATAGCTGCCACGAAAATGAAAACAGGAACTGAGTTTATTGATCCTTGTCATGGCCCATGGATCAACATGTTAAACAAGTATATTATTTGAAACTGCTAGAAAGATAGTGATATCGCTGGGTCTTGATTTGATTTGCAGCCTGCGCCAAATCCTGTCCATAAAACCTCCCAGTAATTGAGATCGAGGGAAACATTGCTATGCAGACATCCAACACTGTGTAGAAGAAGGAGGACCCAAGGTGAAAGTGTTACTTGTTGGTGCAGAGTTGCTGAACAGAGCCTGACACTGGCTCTGGTTGCAGTGGGTGTCGCGCTTCCTCCAGGCAAGACTGAGCCAACCCACTCAAATGGTAACTGGAGTGGGCCTTGGGGTGTGTGTGTGTGTGTGTGTGTGTGTGTATTTGAGTGTAAAGCTGTTACAGCCAAAGTTTATCCCTCGTTTGATCCACTTAATAAATTGATCTTAGCAGTGTCACACTGCCTGGTGTTCCTTTTCCCTGTGACACTGGTATACATCTGAATCTAGGATGACAAGGAGTCCAGATGTCGCTGGCTCATATGCAGTCAGGCTCAGGAGCTGGAAAATGCTATTTGGCCCTCAACCTGGTGTCTCAGATGCTGAGACTTTCTTTATGGAGTCTTGCCTTTTCTGCAACTAATGGTCCTGTTCTTCATCCTTACTCTGTGGATCAGTAGCTCCCAGTGCAGCTTTTTGGCTGCTGTAAAACATGGCTAGGCTGCTGCAGGGTCCTCACAGAAAAGCAGATGTGGATTAACTAAAAACTACTTTTGCATGCAACACATGCACACATCTGCATCCCCTGGTTGTAGAAGCAGACTGCTTGCAAAGATGTAATTTTAACAGGAGTTGAACTTGCATCCCAGAAATATTTCTTCCTTTCTCAGTTAAGTAAAAGGCTTGTAATTAATTCAAAACTCTGAGGATTGTGTTGCAGATACAAGTTTTTATTCTTTCTGGCTTTTGAGTCTTGTATTCATAACATTAGGTCCAAGAAGGCAAAGCAAGTGTAAGACACTTCCAAAACAGATTGCTAGCTAGACATAAATATTTTCCATTATTGTTTTAGATTAATAAATGTTGCAAAAAAAGCAGGTATGCAAATTTCCTTATTTCTTGACCAGTATGAATGAATGTAGCTGGTTTGTCCCTTTGCAGGAGAAAAAATGGAGAAAGCATAGGTATATCCTTAAGTATAACTGAAGCACCTGTCATTGACTGCTGTGACACTCTGATTCAGTATGTATGGTAGTAATCTGTAGGCACAGGAAAACTACTTCATGCCAAATAGGCTGAGTGAGTTTTAATTTTGCAGTTATGCCCAACTACAGAGAAGAAATATTCTTAGCACACTAAGAATAATAACCCATTCAGTGAGGAAAATATATTTGGACAGGTGTTTGGCGGAGAACTTTCACGGCGTACAAGAATTGCAATAAACCCCATCCGTGGTTACCAAACCTTTTGGAACAATGCCCACTGCATCTTACTCTGTACCAGCCAACAGCCAAAAATAGAGGGATGGCATACTGAGGGACTTCTTAACAGTTTAAAATACTCCTTGAAATTTATATCAGAAGATTCCATGCCATCAGTTGTACTTTGGTTAACTTCATGCCACTGTGTAGCATACAAGGTAGTTGCAAATGAAAACAGTGCTTGGTTTTCTCTGGTCAGGATCCAGCTACCAAAAATCTCATGAGATAAAATGAAATATTACAGCACTATTGCTTTAGCCCAAAAGGAAGGGGCTAATTCTGCACAAAAATGAAGGGCTTAAGGAACTCAGCTGTGGCTCTGAACATGTGCAGGGTGTGAAATTAACCATAAAAATCCAATGTGCTTTAATTAGGATTTTTAAACAGCGTCTCCCTTTAAAGCATTGGGCCTGACTCTAATGATATCAGCATAAGGTAGATTTCATTCATTTGGAAGAAAATCAGATCAGCCTTTTGTAGCAATATGGCATAGCCCTTCCTTCTGGAGTTTTTAAATGAAAATTGAGGCTGGATGGTAATTCTGAATATATTCACAATAAGCCTCTCTGATAAGAATTACTGGTGATCTGCCACTGTCCATCAAGCAGCCTATCAAGGAATTAATTTTACAACAACCCCTTAAGGCAGCAATGTTCATTAAAAAAAAAAAAAAAAAAAAAAAAAAAAAGCAGAGCTAAATTATTTTTACATGACCATTTGAAGAAGAACTGGAAGAAACCTGGAAGTCTGAAGTTGTTCTTACCATCCCTAGCCAGAAAATTCACTTATCTAGATATGGAATAAGCAGGTGACATTAACTATATTTGTTCTACTGCTGGCATTTTCTCTGGTAATGCTTTTAGTCGCATGACTGTTGCCTGCTCTGTGGTAGCTTAGAAATTTTAAATTAGTTTTGAACCTTGGCCAGCTTCATAACTGATACAATTTGACATTGCTCTATTGACTTTGCAATGTTGACTATTACTAAAGGAGGAGATGACGAATCATTTCTAATGTCTATGAAGTCAAGAAGAATTCAGCCATATAAAAAACTTAAACACTGTGATCTTTAAATGAAGCATATGAGAATTCTGATTTAATGCCAGGTTAATACTGAGTTAGTACCAGGTTAATCGATGCTAACAGAACTGAACTGCTGCTTTAGCAAAATACTATGAAGCCATAGCTGGATCAGCTAGTGATACCGATAAAAGAATATACTCCCGGATTATTTTCTTCATGACTCAAAGAAGATAACTCACAACATGATATATGCCTCCTAAGAGAAACTGCTCTTGCTGTTTAGCTGTTTTCTAGAGATTAGGTAATAATGTAAACAACAGACTTGGACCTGACTTCTCACAATCTGCTGTTCATTACGTTGTTTGTGCATTGTTCATTCTGTACTGGATACAAAGGGAAGCAAATTTGGATTTGAAAAATAGGCTTCATTTTAGATTGTGATAATCAAGTCATGGAAAATTGGTTCTGTTTTCTGTTAACCAAGGCAGAGTTTACACTATGAGAAGCCCATTTCTTGAGTGTCAGTCTGAAGTGGTCCCCATGACTTCAAAGCCCTGCTCCTCTTTTTTTCTGCCAGTGATTCATCTGTTCACCTCCACTCTCACTTTATTATTCTGTCTTCTGCTTCATACTTCAGTGCCTCTTTTGATATATGTCCTGTGCTTGGACAGCCTTTCGTTTTGTATGTCAAGCATGTAAATGACATTATTGAAAGTGCTTCTTAAAACCTATTTCTTATACCTTGGTTTTCATCTCATACTTCTATTCCACAAATGAAATTCTGACTTCATTGAAGATAATTGTAAAACTCCCGTTGGCTTTCTGAGAGACAGATTTAATTTGTTGCATCTGGATTTGTCAAAGAAAGACTGAAAAGTATTTGGGCAGAGACAATTGGATAGATTTCCAGTACCTATGGTTATACACTGGCCAGATTTATAACTTTTTAGAGTGCTAAGATCTTCTAAAAAGATTTTTCCACTCCTGTTAAATGAAAGCTGAGTCCCTCTGGGATTAGGACTTCAGAAATAATAACATTTATACTCTTATTCATCCTACCTACTATCAGCAATTTAGCTAAGGCTTCTGTATCAAGAATTGAGTAATGCTAGTTTCTAATCTTCAGGTGGAGAGAAGCAGTCTAAAGAGACAGGTCTACTTCTCTATGATATGTATTACCATCCGGATGTGCTCCTGTCTCTTTCTAGTGACTACAGTGGTGTTTGCACTGACTAGACTCCAATTCTGGGCAACTCAGATTTCATCTGAAACCTTAATGTCCCAGAAAAATCGAACAAAGTACTAACTGAATACATTCAAGATTAAGTGAAGTAAAATCAGAACTCTGAGGCTGCTTGATTTGTCCAAAATTTTACCTGCTTGAAAAAAACTAGAAATGTTAACCAAGGATTTCCTCATGCTCATCTCTCTTGAAATGCTGGGCCATGATGCCTTACTGTATCCAGATCACACATATATCCATGATGCTGTGTTGTATCCAAACCCCAAAAGCACCCTTTTAATTTAGTAAATAATTAGGAGTAACAGAGCAATGCAAACACAATTCTGAAGTAGTTCTCCTGTCATAACATTAATGCTTTGAGACACTGCAGTCTTTGTTCTACATTTCTTGCTAAACTCTCATTTTCATCTGTTACAGGAGTCTCTCTAAATAGGAGTAGATTTTTTCCCTTTTTGTGTCTATTTATGAATCCTGGACTTTAAAAGCAATACGTTCTTGTTCAGGCAGGCACATTGTTTAGGTATGTAAAGGTAATTGAAGCACGGAGTAAGGTGACTACAATACCAACAGTTCTTTTAATGCTTTCCACAGTACAAATCAGAACTAACAAAAGAGCAGGAAAGATGCAGACAATATATACAGCAGTAAATAAAGAACAATGCCTATTAGCACTTTATAGCTCTTTGGACTGTGTTCCTTTCAGCCAGCTGCTTCAGTTTGAAGATACTGCAGAAAATACTGAAGAAAATGCCTAAAAAGCAGAAAATAGATCCAGAACAAATTTAAGTTTTGTGCCCTAAAACTGCTGCTTGTATCTTACTGGTCAGGTATGTAATTGTGACAAGATTTGTCATAATGAAAAGCTTTCATGGCAATGACATGGAGGTTCAGCAGCACAGCAGCAATCCGGACCATAACTATTTTTATAGCACAAAGTATTGATGTTTTAGGCAGCTGGTGGTGCAGATGAACAACTTTAAATAACTAATCTGTGATGACAGCGAGAAATACAATAATCCCTGTACTGTTCAGTGGCAACATGAATAGACTAAAACTGCGAGAAGTTCTTTGGAAATCCGATATTCTCTTTTCAGGTTGTACTGCATATGAAATGACAAACTAGTCAGCAGTAAGAAATCAGCAACAAATATGCTGAATAGATAAATGGTGCTTGGTCTCCAGGTATTCCTATAAAAGCTCAAAAGATGCTCAAAGCAATTCTACTGCCAAGCACAGGGTCAAGAATTATCAAAACTGTATAACGTCCACTTGTCATTTTAATCATTGCTGCAGTTCTATAACTTATCCTGGCTTCATCATCATCATTGTTGTTGTTGCTCAAAGCCTGCTGCCCACAGTCAATTGGTAAATTGAGCTGTTTTCTAGCCAAGACTCCATGAAGTGAGCTGCAGTGAAGTACAGTGAAGTTTCAAAATGTTGTATATTTATATGCAAATTATGAGTCATAGTGAGTATGATGGACTCTTTCAAACTGTTGAAAGAGGTGAGTAGTGAAATATTTGCTCAGATAAAGTATTGCCATAGCATGCAAAACCTTTCTGTACAGGTTTTAGGTCTCCAGCAAAACCATATGTACACTAAAACTATTGATTTTTGTTCTTGCTTTCATTCAGTCTCATTCTGTGAGAACTGGTCCAACACCAACAAGTGATTTCCTTTATTTGGGTTACTAAATCTGTAGATCAGTGTTCATTAGTCAACAAATACAGTGTAATCACCAGAGTCACATCCGTTCAGTTCTTTCTTTCTGCAAGTGTCATCAACAGCCATCAACATCAGCACAAGGAAGGAACTCTGTAGCTAAGAAGCCAGGTAAGAGGGAAAGACTCCTTGTGCTCCCTCATCAGATGTATCAGACTGTTCACTGAAACAAAATGTTTAATGATGTAAAGTCTTTTAAAATTTTAAACTGTCATTAAACTTTTTTCTTTCCTTTTGCCCATTAAAATATTACATTCCCAGGTAATCTTTCTAAACCATTCACTTTATTCTTTTTGTTCTGTTGGATAGTAGGCACCATTTGCCTTGATATGGTCTTATCTCCAAACAGTTCAATTCAGGTATGAACGGGGACATGGACTTAAGGTTTATATGAAGTCTAGAGATAGCTGAAGCTAACTAGTAGAAATGAGTTTTACAGGCATGTCTGTACCTTGTAAAATAATGTATTCTTATGCATTAATTTCAGGTATGTTATCTTCTGGAATATCCCCTTTTTCTTGAGTTGTCAGAGGAAATAAGTAAGAAAAAGCTTATTTTCAAAGCATTTATCACAGTACTACTTATTTCATCTGTGATATGAAGAATTATGGGTTTTATGATTAAATCACAGCTGTCAGAAAACTAGAAGGAATTCTTAATTAGAAACAAATAATTTTTAAAAAGGAAAAATATTTTTCATGTTGATTTTTGTTATATAATGTGAATGAAGACCTCTGTTTTGAAGAAGAGAATAAGAAAATCATAATTTCACCCTTACAAAACATTTCTACACTTCACTAGGATGTTTGGAACCCCCAAAGTCTGGCAGTTTGGTACCTTAACAGCTGTGAAAGCTGGGGATGGAGGTTCTTAGGCTTCTTCATCATGGGGAGTACCCCCCTTCCTGCTGCCCACTCTGGAGGGCTTGTATTGGCAAAGACCCATGAAGCCACGCATGAGATGAGCAAGCAACGTTCAAGCCATCGACCAGATATAAAGAGCGCTACACCCACATCACTTGGCTGTTGACCTCTGAACCACCCTTCATGTGGGAAAGCAGAATTTAGAAGACAACAATTTGCCTGCCCTTTCTTCCTAGAGCTACATTTCTATTTGTGCTCTGGTGCCTTTCATTTTGCATCTTTCAACTAATTAAGGATCATGGCATGGTTTTATGAGGATCCTTCATTGGAACCTTTATAAATTACAGTCTTTTTCCAGTGTCTCACCTGTGATGCTTTGAAGGTGGGGAATTTGCTCTGTGTTATCTTTGTTATGCAGTGTTATGCATGCAGGGTCCATGCTGTGCCCCTGTGGTAGTTGCTCAGTGCTTCTGTATGGATTTAATTCTTGAAACATGTTTTAGATTTGACAAAAGGAAATTGCTCAGAAAATTTCATCTAACAATAGCATATTTGACATAACAGCATAGAAAGATTAGACTGCATGGTTTCTTACCATAACTCGTGACTAAAATGTAAGGCAGCATTTGTCTTTCATGGCACATCTCAGAACTGTTACAGAAGTTGTTTGCTAATAGTCTGCATCATCCTGCAAAGGTTTACCAACTTTAACAGGATGGTTTTACGTGCAGCAGTTCTGACCATCTGTGAACTATTGTTGTCTCATTATATTTTAGATATAATGTGATATGGTAATTCTTGATGCTACTTCCACACATGCAAGAAAGTTACAGCTTAGACAAGATTTCTCAAAGATGTAAAAAACCCCACTTTTTCTATTTACTCACAGCTATCTTTGGATACTATCAGGCCAAATGAAACTCGTTTACAATTCAACTGAAATGTGTGATTGGCAGACCAAGATCCTAGATGTAAAAATGCAACAATAACTTCAAAACTAGCTCAGCATATATTTGGTTTTATTGCTCAACCATTTAAAATTAATCTGGGGAAGAGTTTAGATGCTAAATGCCATTCTTACTGGTTTTGGTCAGTCACTGCAGAAGCATGCACATTTGTGTTTATAGAATATATAAAAAAATCTAAGGGATGGTACCTAGAACATTTTGTAACATTTGTGCTCTTCTATATTCCTAGTATTATTCTTTATTCTCCCAATATTGCTGACTTAGAAGTAGTTGTGAAGATATATACTACCCTGGAGAGTTAGGAAGAGCAAATATTAAAATGTGTAAAAACCAGCTTATTTTGTCATGTGCCTACTTCCCTTCTTCCAGTACTGACAATAAAAGCGTCACCCTAATTCACACAGGAAGTTGCAGAAGGGCCTGCATGGCACCGATCAATAAAATTAATTTTGTGCACATAAATCCCAGTGAAAGATTTTGAATGTCAAACGGTCCTCCTAATTGAAATGTGTTTGGTTGTGACATGGGGTGACAGTGACCCAAGTGATTTCTGTTGGTTTAAGTTTCATCATATGGGTTTCATAGTTGCAATGCATGAGGAAATTAAATTATAACAATATAAATACCATAGGAAGCACTTGATAATCCAGTGGGTTTGGGCTCGCTCTTAAGCCTTTTTTCCTTCTTGGTAGGTTCCTGGATGTAGGGGAGGACAGATGGACAACCTTTCCTACCCCGGGAACCCTCTGAAGCAGTACGCACGGTTTTGGGGCTTTAGTAAGGTTGCCTCCCACAGGCCCTAAATAAGTTGTGGTAACTTCCTGAGCTCTGGAAAGCACACCAATGCTGAGCAATATGAAATTCACCCTGATGTGCTGGAGACTCTTTCTGCAGAACTGCCAGTGGAGACATGGGGACACTTTGCCTCATGAGCCTGTTTGGACTCTAAATTAGCTAAGTGAGCTTAAACTTCAATTTGATTGAAGTATTTATTAATCCTATGAGAGATACTGTAACTCTGTTTTTTGAGTTAAAGGAGCTAGTGAATAGGGGCAGAAGCCATAGTGAGAAGTAGAAATAATATTCAAGTCTTGCACTTCTGTGGCATGGCTGATTTCTTGGTGTGTTTTCTCTTGAATACTTTATTTTGGGCCACACAGAAATTGAGCAATGCTGTTCCCACTTGTGTGAGCTTTATGATTTGTTACACTCTTTTAATAACAAGATTATTGGTTTTTTTCCTTCAACCATACCAACATAAGCCCATGTAAACTTAACTCCAAACCACATTGAGGGCTGTGAACACAAAGAACATTGTTTTATTTTTGCATTTTAATTGCTTCTCTGCCTTGAATTAGTTTGTTCAGATGATAAATTGGAAAGAGAAAGGCCTATTTGTTTTCGACAACTATGCATAGAACCAACTAATATTTTTATATTTTTTAAAAAATATGTATATCTTGAAATCTTCACAGATTTTACTTCAATTTAGAAACCTCTTGCACTGTTCTGATCACTTTCTACTGCTGGACATTGCGATATGCTGTCTGACATGTCTAGTTGGTTAGCTAGGTTGTGTCTGGTACATTCCTCTTCCTGTGCTAACGCACAGAGAAAACGGGTTATGTTTCAATTGATGTATTCTGTGAAAGAGAGGGCAAAGAGCTTATGTTTTCCTTGGAGTTTTAGGGAGCTGTAGAGATTTTTTTTTTTTTTTTAATCTCTAGTTCTTTAGTCTTGTGACATAGTTTCCTCTGTGATGTTTGTGTCTCCCCTGACATCCCATTTCAGGGCTCGATCTGCAAGAGACCACAAAATAAGAGGTCACTGCAGGAAGATCTCTCAGCTGAATATCTCTAGAGAAGGAGGAAAATTCATGAATGTGTATGAATGTAGAGAAGCAATGCCTGCCTCTCCCGTTTAAGGCCTTCCAGAAGAGGTTGGACCCTTGCTGCAGTCTAAGACATCTGTACCTACCTGCTGCCAAAATGCACTGAATACTTGTGGCAACTAGATATGCGAGAGTACAGGACACACAACTGTGCTCAACTGCATTTCAACCACAATTGCCTCAGAGTGAAAGGTGGCTTTTTGTTCCTATGTGTGTCATTGGACTATGGATTTGGAGGCTGTGCTTTCCAAATGCAGTGGCCAAGCACTTGCACGTCCTGTCTCGCTTTGCTACACCCTGAGCTCTTCCCATCCAAGCAGACACTCTTGAGTACTTTGTTGTTTTTATTGGGCTTCTGCTTGAGAAAGGAAACTGAATTATTGGGCTGTGGCTTGGCTGTACATAACCACTGCTTAGCTTTTGTTCCATTATTACAACTGTTTATATTAATTGAATTTTTAATAAAAGCCCAAGCAATTCACACAGCAGGTGTTCTCTAAGGCTAGTCATAGTCTGAGGTCATCACAGCTTTCACTGATAATTTTGCATCTTTTTTATTTGTTCCCTGCTGTTTTGTTTTGTTTTCTATAGGTGCCCAAGAGAGAAATAATTGTGTGTTTTCTTCCTCATTTACTTTGTTTGTGGATGGATCATACACCCTTCTGATCATGCCAATACTTCATCAGTGAGTCCCTCCTCAGATCATTGTGGTGGAAGTAGTATAATGTACTTGTCTAACTGCTGGCTCACTGTTTGCTTGTTGTAGTCTATTTTCTATTTTCTGCTATTCATTCCACCCATAATTCCACTGATTTTTCTAGCTCCCCTTTCCAAATTAGACTTTGGCTAATGCAGACTTCTCAAGCCTCTTCTACCCTGTGAGACTCTGAGCGTTAATCAGTGTAAGAGACTTGACAGGTTCTTATTTCTTTTAAGTACTCCTTCCTCCCAGAGAATCACACAAAAGCTATTGGACAAAATGCTACATTCCTTTTTCCCCCCTGTTTTTAGGGGGAGAAATAAGAGTGAGGCATGGGCAAGTATTTGAAATTCCCAGAATGCAAAGTGGTCCCTAGGGCACAGGACCCTTGCCAACGTTTTGCTTTGTGGGTTTGTGCTCTACTGAGCAGTGAGCATTGTGCACATCTCAGGGCTGTGGCATGTGCACTCCCATGTTTGTTCCTCTGCACAGAAACTCCCAGAGGATCTCTGGAAGTTCACCTTGATTCTTCTGAGGCCTTCAGCTGGTCTGGATCTGTCTGTGAGATTCTTGGCCCTGTATATTGCAGCAAGCTATAGGGTGTCCCTGAGTTTGCTTTCCCATTATTTATTAGATGGTTAGTTTTTAGTTATCCCTACGTCAGTTTCAGAAAGCTCAGTGTTACTACTTCAGTCTCCCTAAATATTTATATATTTAGCTGTGCCATGCTGTCTCTCGAGATACCAGCAGACTCCAAATCATGTGCTTCAGCATTTAAGCTGCCAAATACTGATAGATGATAGGGAGGAAAATATTAAAGCACGATCTTGAAACAGTGCTTCTGATACTGACGGTATATAACTGCTTACTGTAAATCATTGTCTTCCTGTAATAGTAGCCTTACATACCAGTGAGACCTGAAGATGGCTTTCTCAAAGATGAGGGTGACTTCTAGGACCAAGATCTTCATGTAGATGCATTTAATTCAATTTATTTTTTTCTAAAAAGAAGTTAAATAACCACTGATGAGACTTCATAGGTATTGTTTACTGGATGTTTGGTCTACACACAGTTTTTCTCCTGGCACAAACATTTTTCCCAGGCATGACTTTTTTGATATTCTCTTCCAAACGATTCTACAAAAGTGCTGTGATTGCATCAATACTAACAGATGTGAATAAAGCAATTTTTCTATGCACAGACAAGTCCTAAAATATATTTCTCCTAACATTTAACATCATTGAAGAACCATATAGAGTTTCGATAACATTAAAGGAAGCTAAATTAATAATTTTATCTTTAAAAATGTCCTACTGTCTTTCCTTGTGTGCCATGAAAAAGGCCAGCTGTTGTTAATAAAATATTTCTATCTAAGCTTTTGAAATTACTTTTGTTTTCACTTTTTAAGTCCTGAATATGTGAAAAACTTTTAGCCCTCCAAAACCAAATTCCAATTATTTCCACTCTAAAGGAGCTGAACTTCTTCAGTACTATAAAATAAAAAAGAATATTATAGGGTAGATGTGAGTGAAATAATCTGGATTTTAGAAATATCCTCCAAACTCTCTATTTTCTGATAAAAATATACTGGGTTTAGTCATGTCTTTACTTAGTGGGCTGTACGCAGACAGAAGGGCTCATTAGAAATATATTTTCTGCACATCAAGGTTATGCCTGAACTACCTTTTGCACATTCAAGGAGAATGTAAAAGCTGAATTATGACCTCGGTGTAATCCTTTGACAACAGCATTTTTTAAACAACTGACCATGGACTTCATTTATTCTTTTTTAAAGAATAATTGAGGCCTTTGGCTCTTGTCTCTTTTTGAACAAACTAATTTGCATTCCTAGCTCTTCTTCCAGGATTTATGCTTCACAGAGCTCTTGCTTAATAGATACTCAATATTGTCTTCACAGTGTAAGTGTGAGAGTGGTACTCTTTAGCAGCTGACAAGACTGGGTAATATTTAGCTCATCACAAGATGTCTGTACTGAAGATAGGAAAGGAAGTGGGCACTTCTGATCTCTCTGAGCATCATATTCTTACTCAAAAGAACCTTCTTTCCAAGGGACACTGGCATCTGTGATATGGTTTAACATGTCTGAATATCCAATACAATACTAGACATTTGAATGTTAGTATTAAGTATAACCATCCTGATAACAAATCTGTGCAGAATTCTGAAAAAATATATTCTAATATACCACAGAGTAGGCAACTAGATAAGTCCGTGGAAGGTCCTCATAGTTTGATGAAGATTCTTCCAAATGTTTCCTTATTATCATTTATAATTATATGGGCCTGAATTTTCTTTGCTTCTAATGTATGACTGATAGTGGTATGGTTTCAGCTGCTGTTTGAGGCAGCATGTAGATTTGTAGGTCTTACAATGCTTGCTGCAGCTTTGCTTTCCATTTCTGGTGAATCAAGCACTTTAAGGGGCCTGTGGTTCACAAAAACACTGCGCAGCCAAAAAAGAACTATAGCGTAGGCTGGTCTTTTTTTGTTTAATTACTTTGTTTTTCTTTTTCAAATGCGGCTTTCAGCCATGTGCCTAATCTGTGTCCTCATGTTGCACCTCGTGAGCTGGTAACTCACCCCTGCACCCTTTCCCCTCCTACATACCTTTGCACTCCAGTTCCTTCATTGCCCCATCTGGCAATATTCCCTGTAACAAAACCTGATTAACTACCTAATACAACTGAGAAGGGGAAAATATACTTCAGTGGAGATAGGCTATTGAATGTATAATGGTGTCATGAACTTTCGGTCTCTGATGTTGGATATTTTTGCCATATGGGAAAAGCAGCATAGCAACTTAACCGCTACTCCTAATTATATAATATAAATGTCAGGCTTGTTCAAAATTCAAGGATTACACACTGCCAGAAGAAACTCTCTCTTCTGTAGTCTGAAGCTATTTATCAACAGGGTCTGAAGGAAGAAACACTTACTGTCTGTGATCTCATCAGCCTATTTCTTAAACAGTGGGGAGATGGACAGAAAAAGGGATTTTTACAATGTCTCTGCCAAGGGACGAGATAATTTCTTGCTTTCAGCTCTGAAAAACTCCCAAAATACACAAAATTTCAAGTATACGCAAATATAAATATTAAGTTTAGAAAGGTTAACAAATATTGACTGGATATTTAAGCATTAACAATGTTATAAAGCACATTCATGGAAAATTCACAGATGGGTATAACCAGCTGACTTTTAGGTTGCAGAAATGTAAAAAAAGACTTAGAAAATATTTGCTGAGCATTTAGCAAATGGTTATAAATTATTGCTGAGAAGATCTAATAGGTATTATTTTTATATTTTTACTATCATTCCTACTGGAAGAGATAAGAAATACTATACAATGCCTATAGTAGAAAGCTATCACAGTCTAAGGATCTTACAAGCTTAAAAGCACACAGAACAGTTAGAAAGGAAGTAGTTTTGTCTTTATTGCATGGCAAGAACTGAAAATGAGGTTTATGGCAATGCTATAATGAAAAGCTTTGGCAAAGCTGATCATCTGTTAAGTGAGGACTTGGAGAACTTCAGAATGGCTTCTTGTAGAATAGACCATACATGGAAAGCCAGTTAGGTGTTTGTCTTGATTCATATTGACTCTGAACAGCTTTTAATCAACTCAATAACTTCCAAAGTGATTGTTTCATAAATACTGACAAATCATCTGGCTGTGTTAAGAAACCTGTTTTTTTAATGAGACTGCAGATCAAAGCATTATATTTTAAAAGGCTATTTCATGCAATTATGCCTAGTAAAATTACCTGCAAAAACACTTTACAGAAAAAACAGAATTTAAAGTGACTTAAATTATAGTTATTCTTTATAAATGAATGGTTAAGGAAATTCCTACAGGACCTTTTTATTTATTATCTAATATGGCTTGATTTAAAGCTAGTGAAGCATATAAGTCAAATTTCTAATTTGACCAAGTGGTAGAGAACACATATATGATGTATTTAGAACTGGCAAAGGCTCATCCTGAAGAGTGCTGTAAATTACTTTTGATTAAAAAATCAGCAGAGGAAGTGAAAAATCATTACTACCAGAACAAGAACAATAAAACATTAATGCTCTGTGTAAAGATTGATGGGTGGTTGAGAAGTTGATTTGTAAAAGTCACCTGTACCACAGGGCATGAGTTTATTAAGAGTATGACAGAGGCAGAGTGAAAAATTACCTCATACTTTAATCAACAGGAATGGAAAATAAACAGCTCAATATTTGTAGGCTTCTTTCAGTGGAATTTTAGTTTGAGGGTAATTGACTTCACAGAACCCCCCACTGTCCACTCCTGTGTTATATAAACTCTTAATAGCTTTATCTGATCAGGAAAGAAGTAGAAGGCCCAACAACTTCAGTGAAAATGATTGGCTAAAAGTTAGCGATCAGTTGACCAGACCTTCATGGTCTCAGAAACAGCCGTCACACATTTGACACTAATTGTATTTGGCAACCTAGCGAAAAATCAGAGTAGAAAGTCCGAGGATCTCACAGGCATAAAATATCTTCTATTTTGAGAGATGACTCACACAGATAAGAAAGTACAGAGATGCTGGTGACTACATGTGTTTCTGTGTACTGTTTGCACTGTTGATGTAGAATAGGAAACTTTCTTGCTAAAAGTCCATGTACAAAATTATAGTCTTGGAAGCTGCCAAACCGACAGTCTTCGTACCACTGGCAGAGGTAACATACGTTTCTTATTCTATCTAGCCACTCTGCCTATATTTAACTCTGATCTAAAAGCACTGAAATACAGCGTAAAGAAGATATTTTATCCTCTTGCTCATTTATGGTTTACTGCAAGATGCTGAGCTTTTCTAGGAGCTGGTGGGAGTCTTTAACTCCCACTAGTTTTGCTGAAAATTTGATGTAAATATTTCACAAGAATGCCTGCCATTTTATGGAGACAATCTCTGAGTGAGTCCTTCACCTCTCCTCTGAGGTTTTATGAAACACTTCAAGATGATATAACTATCAAGCAAAGGTTTCCAGGTATCTAATTGTTTAGATAACTTCCCTCACAGTAAGCTTATTTCTGTGCCTGTGTGTTTGTGTGATTGGATTTCATCTAGAAGTAGGGCTAAATCTAAAAAAGACTTTCAGTGCCTGATAGGGAAAAAAAAAAAATCACTTAGCCTTGGAAAAGCCTCAAACTCAGATACCAGTTCCCTCTTTGGCCTGAGAACAAGTAGAAATTATCACTCTTCTCATGCATGACATAACGGTCTCTGCCTGTCATATATACGGTAATTATGTATGACTACTTCAGTTCATACTTCAAGACCATTTACACTTCTTAGTAGTGGAGTTTTTTGTGTTTATATTATTGTAATTTCTCTCCCAAGAGTCTTTATATTCACTATGAATCAAGCTTTTACAGCTCATGGATTATATGCTTCTCTTTCTAAAAAAACGAAGTATTTTAAAAATGTAAATGTGTAGTAAATGGCTCCACTTGAAGAATAATGTAATAATCATGTTTATTAGGCAGTAAACTAAATAAAATGAGACTTGGGAAGAAGGGGTACAGTGTTTTCCTAGATTAGGGGTGCTCTTATGGGCTCTAAACAGTAGAAGTATAAGGAACAAATCAGCGGTAACAAGAACAAATCAATGGTGTTAGCTCTCCAGAAATCAGCTTTCTCTGTGTGTAGTAAATGAAACTTTGGTACCATGGAGAACACAACTACCATGAGTATAAAGTTTTCAAACCCTTTAAATAGTAGGAAAAATGTATAAGGAGTTAACTTGGCTCAATACAGTGTTTTTGCATAATAAAAATATTAACACACACCACTTTGTTGCTTACAACAGTAGCTGTTAGATAGAGATAGTTGCATTGCTGTTGTAAACACGCTTGTCTGAAGATCCAGGACATACAGAGCTTGTAAGGAAGATGATATCTCTTCTTGGAACTGTACACCAGGTGAGCGGGCAATAAAATAGATAAGGACCCAGACTGTTCTGGTTATACACTGGTATAGTGCCAGATTAAATAAAACAATGTGAATTGCATAGGAGATTAATAATTTCATGTAACTTGCTTGATGGTTCCTCATTCTTCAGCTCCCACCATGTTTGGGTCCAGCCACAATTTTTACTGTGATTTTGCTTGCAATTGACAATATTAATAACATACAACTAACAGATTTTAAACGCTCTTCTCATGGAAGGAGGTAAGGCAAACTGGTTTTTGTCTACTTTTAACTTTTTTTTCCTAAGCAGTCCCACATCTGTAATGCCTCACTCCTCCTTTCCTCCAGTATCACTTGTGCCCTTGTATCCTATCCATAGGAATCAGAGGTCTGACTAAATTTTTATGTCTCTTTTATTGATGGAGGAGGAGTACATAAGAAAGAAAAAGAAAGAATGTGGTACATTGCCTCTTCTTTTAAACCAATGGTGTTACCAACAGCTGTAAGTTGCTGTTTCCTTACAGGACCAGTGGGTATCATTGCAAAAAGAGATGATGAAGGGTGCATCTATGCTGTTGTGTAACACAGCTTCTTGATGTGGTTCCTGGTTCCCTGATTATACACACTTGTGGATATGTTGGTTCACTCCCCAGCTCTCTTCTGGAGGGAACTAATTAGTTCCCTGGGGCTCTGTCTACATTTGTAATTCAGCACACAGGAGTGGAACAGTAGATCAAAACAGATGGAGCTGAGGATCCTCATCTCTCTCATAGTTGTGTGCCGCCAGTGTTGTGAGGGATGTCATGGGCTGCTGCCCTCCTGTGATCTGCTAGCTTGGATTCCCGCTGACATGAAAGTCTGCCTGTCTCGCATCTTGCATGAGGTTATGTTATGTGTGCTCTGCCTCTGATGTGCCATTAGAAGCAATGGCATACCGGCACGGCCTCCACTGTTGCCCCCAGTAAAATGATGTTCTAGGGTCACAGGCATATGACATGGGCCCCATGTGATGTCAGGTTCAGAGGGAGAGGAATGTGGGCAGGATTAGTCCTGGCAAATTAGGCACTACATTTAGTTTGAGGACAGGAAGTAACTACCTTGAGTGTGAGACTTTGAAGAGTAAGCAGAATTTATCTGTGTTGCTCTAATAAAAGGTATGCTCTCTTCCTATAAACCACTTCTCACTGAAAGGAAGGACATCTTTTATGTGACACTGTAAAACTTGCATTGTAGGTAAGTCTGAAGATTTATTTTTAAAGTCCTATTCTCGAGGTCCCTGGATTTTTTTGAAATCTGGCTGTTTAAGAAGTCAGTCTTTTGCAAGTTTGGCAGTCTTATCTGTGGTGTACCACAGCTCCTCTCAGCTGGTTTTTCTCACTTAGGAGAGAACTCTTCCCACTCAGGAAGTATAGAGTGTCTTTACAGGACAGTGTAGGAAATCCACTGCATGGCAATCCACTTGTATGGCAAGTTAAAGTCCACATGTAGTAATTCTTGCTGAAGGAACAGCTACTGTGTGCTTGGAATCCAGAACAGTAACTTCAAACACCTACAAAATATGCCCCACAGGCTGAGACCATTTATTGTCTGTGATGAGGGGAAGGAGTGCAGTGGTAAAATTGTTAATATTTCAGATAGAGAGGTTAAGATAGTTGTTAAGAATCAAATTTTACTTAAAGAACATTCATTTCAACAAAAAGCTAACGGTCTGTGATTGTTTTCAACTCCTCACTTCTGAGCTAGGATAATACTGAGTGTGCCACTCCTGTAGGCTCCACCAAGAGACATCTCTCCATATTGTCATGTTATTTACTGTTTGATTCCTTAGAAACATAGCAATTAGCAAGCAGCTCAAGGAGTTCATCCCTCCCAGGGATGGATACCTTGCTTTGTTAACATTGAAATGATTGGTTTTCCTCATCTCTTTCATTTTTTTTCTGAAACAGTATATAGGTTGGGTCTCTGCAAACATTTGACAGAGAACCAGGGAACAGAGAGAGAGATGCTGTCCCAGTGTTCATAGTTAATAAAGCTTCCCTCTGACCTGTCCTAAATTGTACCTGCGTTATTATGCACTTGGAGTCCCCAGATTCTCTAACAGGAGTTAACTGTCACATTCCTGGGTGGCAAATTTTGAGTCAGGTAGGTTGACTAAGATATAAGGTAGGGACTCTACACACACACATTTATGCAGGCACACTCTAGTGAGTGCTGCAGACATACAGTGCTTTCATGCAGAAGCATTTTCAGAAATGATGTGGCCAGATATCTAGAACGTTGATTTAATTTATTTTCAGACATCAGCAGGAAGAAAAAGGCTGGAAGGATTCAGGAAAGGAACTTGTAGAGCAGACAGGGATTCTTTCAGGAGCATGCTATTCTTCAAGGAGACACTACAGAAGTCCTGGCATACCTGCTCTTCCTTGGACATCAGCAATAATGAATGTCTTGCTATGAAAGCCAAAGAAAGCTGTGTCAGGTAGGACAATAGTACAAAATGTGAGCCCATCCATCTGTGTGATTAATGAAATGAGCCCCTTCCAGAAAACAAATGGAGTTGAGAGCTTTCCAGAGCTCATGGAATGTGCCTGGTTTAGCATTACACAGAGATGCAGATA
The DNA here is from genome assembly GCF_003259725.1 of Athene cunicularia. NCBI lineage: Eukaryota > Metazoa > Chordata > Aves > Strigiformes > Strigidae > Athene > Athene cunicularia. The sequence goes on along the minus strand of NW_020799097.1, from coordinate 98,068,348 downwards.
GTCTAAGAATTCATGTAGCTGTTGATGTTACCTGGGAAATATCAATAGAAAGTTCTGGCTGACTGAACAGGAGATCTGATCCATGCACCTTTTTCATGAACAGAACTAAAAGACAAAGGATCCTCTAAGTCCACCCTTGTCAAATTCTTTGTAGAGGAATGGGGAGGGAAAAAAATTAGTGGTAAACTATATGATAAAATTTTCTCTATAAATATGAATCACTCAGTTTCAAGTTAGCTGATTTAATTACACAGAATAAAAAAAACCCAACTTGCCTGGTCATCCATGAGGAGGCAGATGAGTAATTTTGCAAATGGTCCGTGTCTCAAATGATACTTATATACAAATTGTACTCTGAAGCCAGAAACCCTGGCCCACAAACCCAATTATCTGCCATGACTGTTCAACAACAGTTTACCCTAAAAACTGTTCCCACTTAAAATATGGGAAAATTCTTAATCTGTTTTAATCTGATCTTTCTTCAATGATACTGAGATCCTTTCCACAAAAACCTCCATGGGAATTAAGTACCTAGCTTGTTTTGGCCTTTTCAGAAACTGTTTTGTTTTGTTATGGTGACAGAGACCACCACCAAAATGAAATCAGTGAGTCGTGTCTAATGACAGTATTGATAGCACTTGTATCTGGAGCTCTCTTTCAGTGTGTAGCACACATACTCTGGGGGCAAGCGCAGCCATCCCAGTCTCCTCCAGGCTGAACCACAAGTTCTCTTGCTTTACCATTCCTTGCTAAACACAAAACATATTATCAAAACCAAAATCCTTCCTCACTCAAATATGTGATCCTGAGCCACAGGTGAAATGCTGGATTTATTAGCATCTTTCTCTGGCACATGGTGTTGAACAACTGTTTCTATGACTTTAAGGAGACTCTTTAGTCAGACTATTTTAAAATAGCGGATATATTTGGCTGCATTTTGGTATCATATTGTCATCTCAGTTTCTGAAACTTCCCTAGAACACTGTAGAGGAAATGTGTTCTCTATGATGCTGTTAATTTGGGTACATGCTGAAAGTGGCTTCCAAAACAGCACTGTCACTTACCTGCTAGGATGCCACTAGGGCATCCCACGCTAGTGTCTGAGACTTGGAAACTTACATCTCTCTTAAACATTTAGTTGCACTTTTCAAGTTACTGGAAAGGGAACATCTATTCATAGTTATAGCAGTATGATATTCTTCCATATTTACCAGTAATAATTGCTCTCTTCAGTGTTAACGCCTTTCAGCCCTGTAGGAACCTGTAGAAAAGCCTCTTCTGAGAGCTACTGTTATGGGGATGTAATTATTTTCAGTGGTAGTTTTTTGTCCCTCATTCTTCATCACTGTTACCTTTCTTTACTCCGTTCTTCACACATTATCTTCAGTCTGTGCTTGTTCTTTTTCTTCTGTTCAGCCTTGAGTATCATGAACTCACTGAAAATGTTTCACAGGACTGCTGGGTGTACTTCAGTGTCTTCAGTAGTCCCAGGAAAGGCAAGACTTGTCTCACACTGACCTCAGTGATCTCTTCTACTCTTCTGCCTGAGACTGAAGAGCATTTGCATGACTTGAAGAAGCAGGTATGTTGAGAGAAGGCAGAGTTATTTTATGTAATCAGGGGGTGGGGGGTGGCAGAGAAGAGTTTTGCCTTTAACCTAAACTTAGACTTGTTTTTAATTTCTTGGCTGGTTACAAATTTCTTATTTTGTTCCTTCCAGAGACTGAAGTATTTTCCTGCTGAAAATAAAAGCTAATTTGTGAAAGACAGGAGTAAAGTTGGAAAGCCTAACTCACCAGTGACAGCAAAAATGCTTTAAGATTTGGACAGCAGTGCTGGAAATCTGTTGTGTCTGTGATAGTTCATCATGACCGTACAAGAATTTTGGTCCAGCCTTGAAGGATGCCTAGTCACAATTACGTTGTCTTTTATCAATAGAGACTATGGTATACAGTTATTAATTTTTTTTTGAATGAGAGAGGAAAAAATTGTCCCTTTAGAAATCCTGAAGAAGGCCTATGTCATTTTGATGTCTTTTAAGCTTTAGTTTGAAAACTTCTGGCCCTCTACACAGTAATTGCCTCCAGTGAGGAAGTGCACACATTCTGCTATTTGTGCTAATTACTGATAAGGAAAGGGCAGGAGAGCTCAGTGATGAAACATGTTTCATTCTTTTACTAAGCCAAGTTCTGCAAAGCTGGCAGCAGTTACAAAGAGTGCCTTCTGTAATCATCTCCCCTCACTACAATTTGAAAATTCCTTCTCTTCTTTTCGTGAAAAATAACAAGGTAGTGGCTCATGTCTTGTCAAAATGGGCTTCACATGTTACATGTACTGGGTGGCAGGCAGGTAGGTAGGCAAGAGGCCATGCAGATGAGTAAAAAAAAAAAGGAAGAATTGCCTTATTTCTTCAACTTTGCTACTCACTATGAAGATTGAGGGAACAGATGCTGTTATAAATATGAGGAAAGGGGAAGGAGCAACAGCTTGGCTGGATTATGGTCTTGAACCCTAAACACCCAGTTTGAAATTTTAATGATGATAACCAGGATTGCCAGCTCTTTTTCAGTCATATAATACTTGGCAGTGAGACAGGGAGTGAGAGAGAGAGGGAGGGAGGGAGGGATAAATTCCAGCGTATTTCCTGCTTTCTAGATGTCTCTAGCTCTTGAGATGATGCTGGAAAGTTTATAAATGAGATGGGTTAAACCTGAAAGTAGATGGGTAAAAATGGAAATCTTAAATACTTTTTTTATCTTTACAAAATATGATTTTTAAATCAGTTTTGTGATTAGGATTTTTAATATCTAAAAGTAGCAATTTTGACTGTTGAGGGGTAAACTCATAAATTTCTGCAGAAGGCAACAAAACATTTGTAAATGTGTCCTTTGTTTAGGAAATGTATTCTGATACAACTTTCTGCTATTGAAATCAGTACCAATTCCCCTAAATTTACCTGATATTAGTTTAGATTTACTTTAATAAAAAGTTGGGCCAAATAGTGAGGCCAAAATTAGATAATTTACATCTTGCTGTATGTCAAATCGACATGCCTAAAAATATTTAAAAATCTAGGCACCCTTAATATCTGCAGAGCAGTGGCCAAATGTGAGGGTACTTTTCAGGAATTTACAATGTTTAGAATGTCTTTAAAAAGAAGGCTGATTTTCCCTCTGAGGAACGAAACAGTAATTTATGTCCTCTTGAGCTGCAATACCAAAAATAGAAAACTTTTATTGAGATTTTATTATAATTTATCATTAACACTGGCTGTCCCTTGGCCACTTTGAGGTAATTTTCATTTAAGATGCTTGTTTTTCTCTTGGTAGTGTTGGGTAGAAACAGCAATCTAATTGGCTGCTCTGACTTCCTTGGTAGCTCTATCAGGGGATGAACAGGTCAAGTCTGACAAGAACAGGTCAAGAATGACAAGAAGAATAAGCATCTAATAGAGAGACACTGCTTTACTAACCTCAGCCTTTCAGGTTTTATCAGCTATACTTAATATCAACATTCATGTGGAAAATTAGCCTGTGTTTAATTAATTTTTTTCCCCAAAAAACCTGATAAAGACAAGTTTTTAGAATCTACAAATAATTAAAAAAAAAAATAAAACAAAAACCACCAAACCCCTAAAATATTGTGGGAAACTTTGGAAGGTGTTTTGCTTTGAGAAGTCTACCACAAACTTTATATGAAGACTCATGACCAAGTATCTTTTCCATCTTGATGGAGAAATGTTCAGATTTTGCATATTAATCAAAAAACTTAGACTGACATTTTTGCAGCGTGGTTGCTTGAGGTGGGTGGGCGTAACTATGAATTGCCTACCTCCCTCCTGAAATGTGGTACTCACAACTGGAAGCAAGACTTTACCTGCAGCCTTATAAGTTCCCCATAGACTGAAAGCAATTCCTTTAGGAATTTGTACATCTCAGTACAGTTTGTTCTTTCCTTCCTAATGCCCTGCTGATGATCTGTTTTCATCTTGTGATTCACAATAACCTCCAAAGGTTTTCCAGTAGAACATTTGCATAACAAGTTGTTGCTCATGTTTTATGCAGTTGATTTTTTTGTGCTTATGTGTGTTCATTGTTGTTCAGTTGTCCTCCATGAACGCCACTCTGGGTTTTTTTTGAACTTTCCACAAATGTATCAAGAAAGTTTTGAATTCTAATTCTGACCTCTAGGATACTGGAATTCTACCTGGTTTGGGATTATATGTGTTTTAAATTCATATGCTGTCTATTGCATCATCCAGATTACTGTGATTTATACAGCATTGAATGCAAGACCATTTTGCCAGTCAAGGGCTAACAATTCTCTCCAGTATTTTATTCAGCTAGTTTTAAGTATTGCTTGAAGTTCAGCTGTGAGTATTTTTACCTAGACAATACTTCTGTGATTTGCTTTTCTCCTATGTGAACCAGTGTCTAGGGTCTTAGTGCGGTCAGAATATGACCGTTACTATTTCTCCGTTATCTCCCTTGTTTCTAGAGGGAAATTAGATTGTCTTGACCCGATGTTAGTTGTTGTTAACCCATACAAGCTATTGTAGGCTTATACAGTATAAGTATTTTTGTAGAAAAATTACTGGTTTGGTACACTGTTCTATGCTGGGTAATGAGACTAATAAGATATAAAAAGATTCTTTAAGAAAAACAGAGATTTCCATATGCCATATATAGTATCAGTAAGACCCAAAGATCAAAAAAGGTAGACTGTTTCTGGTCAAACTAGAGGGAAGTCAAAGATATTTATTAAAAATATAAAACACCTGGATAATTTTCATTGCTTCTACTGAAATATTCTTTTAAATAGTTCATGAGATATAACAGGAATTGGAAAGATGATACCTTCAGGAAGCTCAGCAGAGGTCTTTCAAAATCACATAACATCTGGAAGTGGCAAATTTATATTGCGGTGAAACAGTCCCATATTTATTTAAGTGGATTCAGTAGCCAAGACTGGACTACAGAAGTGTTTTGATATAGTGTGATGTGAGTGGGAGACTTATAGACACTTATTTTCTGATTCTTATGTTTATATGGTTTATTAATTCTAGGAAAAAATAATATACAGTACAGCTGAAAAAATGCACAGAAAAAAAGTGGGACAGCTAGTCATCCCTGGAGAAGACAGTAAGGTAAAATGATGTCACTGTGCAACTGCAGTTCTTCACTGTAGAAAAACTGAAGTATCAACAGGTTTTCAGGAAGACTTTATAGTATAGCCATTTCTGTCAGATCTTAAAACAGGTAGCGTTTTTCTGAATTCTGTCAGAAATTAACTGCTTAAAGAAATCAAAGCTTTTATTAAAAGGGTGGGGGGAAGAATTACTCTAGTTCTTGTCATTGTTGAGAAAATTGAAATTTAACCTTACTTCACAGTAAGGCCTGAGAACTCAGAATAATAAAATGGAACTCTAAAAAATTGGCCTAAAAATCAAGATGGTGCTTGACCTACTAGTCTTTGAATGTGTAGGGGATTATGATACTGAAATTTATTGCTAAACCTAAACATATCATGTTAGGTTAGCAGTGCAAAGAAAGACCAGACCACAGAGAGCCATACAGCGAACAAATGGTATGTATAGAATGATTGAAGAGAAGGTAATGTGGTATTGATCATTAAAATGCTGTCCAATAAATCTAACTCAATCTCTCTTAAGGTAAAGGCATAAATATTAAGGGGAATAAAAGTCTAATGTATAAGGGTGACAGACCAAGAAGCAATAAGCAGCATGAGCTGATGATGGAGGAAAAATCATGTCAGATAAACTTGATTAATATTATGGAGATTGAATTACAGATGGCTGCAATGGAACAGATGTGATTTGTATGGCTGTCAGATCCTGCTCCTATTTATACAGATCAAAATCCCGACTGACTTCGTTGACATCCATTGCCTTTTTGCTGATTGAACTCAGAGAACATGGAACACATCCCTAGCATTCACGGAAACAACATTTTCATTGTAAATATTCATTAAATGTGGCCATGTGTATTAGCATAGCCAGGTAAATTGATACGGCATAGAAAAATGACAAATGTATAGATCTGTGGTCTGGGGAAAGGAGGAAATGAGCGGTAGATGATAATAATACAAGCTTGTTTTGACTTGAAAACAAGATGGTCTAAATGAGAAGTTCCTAAAACATAGTGTGTTCATTGAGAGGACATGGTGCACTTGAGGAGCTTACGCCACATGTTTTATGGTCTGGGATGTGGTATTGAGGGTATGTGGGGAGTGATAGAGAATTCAAACCATGGTGACGTAATGCCAGAGGATTGCAAAGGCTGGAGGGAGACAAACCTGTAACCTCATTCATCCTGCAGTGAGTGGTCCTTAGGAGTGCTCTTCCCTCAAAGCACTCCCCAATTTTGAAGGGCACTAGGTGGAACACCCCAGAACAGAGCTGCTGGCTGAGACTGGGAACAGGTCTTAGTCTCGCTTCCAGCACTTGCCTGTTCAGGAACAAAGATGCTGAATCACAGGGTAATCAAAGACTGAATGAACTTGTGCCATGTGACAGTAGTTTCCTTTTTGCAACGGGAATTAAGATCACTTAGACAATGTCTAAACTGTTGATAGATTATGTACTCAGATTACAAAGGATATTAGGGTGTGAGGTAGTGATAGGACAGTAAAATTTCAGAAACTGATCTGATTAAAGTAGAACTGTGGTTAAAAAAAGAAAATAACATAAAAGTTATTTTTTATGCTAAGAAATATTAGGATTATTTTGAAATGGGTTTCGACACTGCTGGATTTCAAATTACCTGTACCATATTCCAGTGGAATATGTGGGAGAGTCATCAGTATATAACCACAGGTCTTGAAGTAACATTTTGGCTCACTGATTCCCATGTTACTGCTGCCAACCACAGCATACAGTTCTCTGTAAAATGGAAACACAAGGGCTGATAAGCTTCAAAGTTGTGAAGTTAGTACAAAGGGCTGAAATATTTGGAATTTAATACTGTCTACAGAGCAGGGATGTTTTTAAGTATACTCAATGCGCAGTGTGCCTAACACGGAGGGAAAAACAGTGGGACAGAAGAGCACATAGTTGTTGCTATATAGCTAGAAGGAATTATTTGATTGCTGTACTACTGCTCACCCTGAGAATATTGCTAATTTGATGTTAACACATCAAGAGGTAATACCTCAGTACAAAAGCAATTAAAGTGGCAGGAATCTTTTTCTCAGTCATCTCTGTTCTACTCTAGATGTCTTCTCAGTCGGGCACTTGAATTTTCACATCGAGTGATTAGAGAAGCAAAATTTTAACACAATAACTCTTTAACTCAGAAGACTAGGCAGTCTTTGTTTCTCACTGCTGGATAATTAGGATAAGTACTGAGCATACAGACCTTCAGAAACACCAGCTCTGAGAAGAAACAAACATATGTTGTGGGTGAAGGAAATGGAGGGCTAATGAAGCTTTTGTCAGATGCCTTTCTCTGCTTGTTTAGCTCCCTTTCTCTAGCTTGCTATTTAGCCTACAAGCCTCAGGGAAACAGATTGTCTCAATCTAAGTTTTTACAGTGCCTTGCTGAGCATGGGAGCCTTCCATCATAGAGTATTTGCTTTACTGATCACTCAAATATACTGGGATTTGCCTTTTGTACAGCTTTTATTTTCCTTCCTAGTCTACAGCAATAGACAAGCCTAAGCAGAGAGAGGGTTAGCTTTCTCCAAGAGGATAAGGAATCATAAAGAAAAACTCCCCTGAGCATTCTGCAATAGCAAGGTCTATCCAAGCCACATGGGACCACACTATGTCTTAGCCACAGGCTTTGTGGCTGTATGTGGTAGTGAATGCAATAAAAAACCTACACATAGCATGTTCAGGAACTCAATATTTTAATCCCTAGTGAAGAAAAGCATTTAATGAACTCCTTGGGAACAAATAAAGACAAGGAGGATATGCCATTCTCCAGTGCCAGATTGACAGGCAGTGACATTAGCTGTTGAGGGCCAGTGAGAATAAATATCCCCTCCCCACTCACCTCTGGCAGTAGAGTTGATTCTGTGCCCAGTCCTTGCTTTCAGGACACACTGATGAGCAGGTATAGGAACTTGTTCATTAACTCTGCCTTTGTTCTTCTGTAGCTCAGCTCATCCTTTCCTTCATCCCATTTGAAGGGCACCCATAGCAATGTCTCTGCTGCCTATCACTGCAGTCCCAGGACAAGTCCCTTTAAACCTTGCCATATTCCTTTTTCCCCAGAATATTTTTCAGTGCTAAAAATAGGCAGAGTAGAATTGTTCAGGGAGTTCATGTGCAGCCTGGATGTATGTGGCTTCCTCCAGCTAACGTGGCTGCCGACTGTCTGACTCATTGCTCTTTCTGGATACGTTTCTCCACCACTATTATGTCTTTCATGAAGGAGTCCTTAAATGTCCTTTAAAATGAACAATAGGGTTTTGCCATTGTTTGACCAGTCAGAGGATAAGATGAAATGGTATATCACAGAGAACATTTATTTCCAGGCACTTTTATTATAAGAAACTATCTCTGCAAGCATAGTTCTGAATAAAAACCCTTATAGGAAAAAAAGGACATCTGTTCAGGCCTTCCATGAAGCGACAGTAATACCAACTTAATGGAGAAAACTTCCAACAGGAGACTCTTAAGCTTTCCTTAATAAATTAATGTTATGCAGTTTTAATGGGGGTCTGAAATAGATGTGAAAATTAAAGAGAATAAAAAACCTAGGTATTCTGTGGAATTTTACTTGAGTTGATATAAAATTCTCTCAGACAACTGTATAAAAGTAAACTGTATTTTTCAAGCTGGCTTTAATGATCTATATCAACTGCACTATATTGCAGAAGGAGAGCTTTTAAAGCATGACTGGCTGATGTGTAAAGTTATCTGTGAGATACTATTCTCTGTGAGATTAATACATCCAGCTGGATCAAGCAATCACCATGAAGACCAGGGCTGAGAACATTTAGTTGGGACCAAGTGGTTTTAGGACTTGTTCCCTATCAGACCGATCCCATTATAAATTAATCTTGGATTGCATCTATGCTGGCTGGTTGTGACCTGTAAAGAGCCTGCAGGTTAGGATTGGCTGAGTGTGTTTAATTGCTGCCCCTAACTCGTGCCTGGTAAAATCAAGGCCACACCTGGAGGGAAGGGAAATGGGTGTTAAGGATCTAGCTGCTCCATTTTGTTTGCTAAGGCAGGCATCAGATTATTATTTTCTTCTTCACTCTGGAGCAATGTTTATTAATTTAGGTCTCCCTTTTTACTTCTGTACTATACCAGAACTTCAATTTGTTACAGCAGTTTCAATACTCTGGTGAGTACCTGTTTTATAAATATTATAATGACTATTGAGCACTTGTCATCTCTTTGGAATCTCTCTGCAGGTGAATTTCAATAGACTTGGAAATGTTCTATAAAATCTGGTTTTGTGCCTCTTTGGACTGACCCTGATATAATCTCCTTCATGTAGACTTTCTACAGGCTACCTAATGTACTGTATACTAGGTAATTTAAGGAACTTGTGTTTTCAGCGATATGTGTATATGTAAATTCATTACTGCTTCTTGTAAAAAAAAATTGATAGAAAACATATGGGTTTTTTAATGTAGTGAATGATTCTGAAGTTGATTCCCATAGAGAAAAAGGAAAACAAGTTTACTTGGCCCTGAACAAAAGATCTCTGTTTAGGTAGTTTATGTGGTATTATTACTGGAGCTAATCATGTCCCTGGGCTCTCAATTTCAAAAACGAACACTTATGTCACTTTAAGTAGTTGCCATGGAAATCCTCACAGCATGAACCTCTTCAGTGAAGACCTTATGGCAGATAACTTAAATTATGTCTATTATTTCCTTAAACACATCAGTCACTAGAGTGAAAGGGTTTTGCGTGCCTTTAAAACACATGCACAAGAACTACTATTTGCTTGTTCTAGTATACATTTCCTAACCTGCTTCAAAACTGATACGTGAATGTCAGATTCCAGTAGTGTGCATTTATTTGGGAAAGCAATACTATGAATTAAAGAAATCTTTTTTAGCTTCTAGTCCCCTAAAATATTTTCAGATGAACCTTATGTATGCTGAGCTTTTAGGAATACAGATATGGGAGATGTTATTGGCATCTGAATGCTTTCCATTGCTGTACTGTAGAGTCTACTCTGAGCAGGTATAATCTTTGCTAGGGCAGGGTCAAATCTGAAAAATGGAATATGCAAGTGGTCTTTCAGTTTCAATGTATAACTCTTTTGTTTGGATGATTAACAAGCTTATTTTAGAGATTGCTTTGGACTACACTTAATGTTTAGTTGTTTTTTTTTTTTTTTTTTTTTTTTGAAGTTGCTTTCATTGCTCTCCAGTGCTGTCTTCTCTATGTATCTGTTATCAATGGCATCTGGAAGCTGTTCCTTTTTAACAGAATGCAACTAATAATTTCTGGTTTTCTAGCATTTCTGTGAAGACTAACTCAGCTGTAGTAAGGGTGTTAGAGCACCAAAAGTTTTGTTCTATTACCTTGAATAAGGCACATTACAGCAAAAAGTTATAACCTGCAGATTAGAAGTGTCATGTTGGAGCGTGTCATGTGTTAAGCTTCATGTGTTGATGCAGTTCCATCTTTGTGTCAGCCTTTAGCTATAACACCAGTTGTCCTGTGTTGCAGTGCTTTGAGATCAGGGTAATTCCATTAGCTACAATTTTACACATACAGCTGAGAATAGCATTTGTCCCAATATAGGCATATGAAAAAATTAATAAAATGGGTTCAATGAAAAATGTTAAGAAATAAATATAGAAAATAGCAGTTTAATGAGAAAACACACAGACTGTATAAAATAGTCAGTAACACAGGTTTTCAAAATATTTTCTACTGTTCCTACGTGGCTTGTTTTTAAGCAAGATGAATATTAGTGCCTTTCACAAACAATATTTTTATTAGTCCTGCAGGGCAAAGAACTTGAAGATGACTGTTCATGTAATCATACAAATTATATTTATCTGTGGCCAGCTCCTACTGCACTGATGTTGATGTCCTGGAAATAGCATCTGTGACGAACTTGGTGCCAGCTGCAGCAAAAGCCAGTCTCAAATGCGAGTGGAAATGGCACTCATGGTGGGTTAAAGCACACAGATGAGCAAGAACAGAAAAGAAGCTTGCTTTGCCACCTAACAGCTCCCCCCATAGTAGATAAAAGGAGTACTTCATTCTCCTGAGCTTTCAGTCTGTCTCTCCATTCACTATGTTCCCTTTTAAAACTGAGTCTGTTTAGCTTCCCCTGCCAGACACTCTGGCACAGTTCCTCAGGCACTTAAATATCATTGCAGATTTGGGCTTCCGAGCCTACATCTTATTTCCCTCTGAGGGGGAGGAAGCTTTGCAAGTAGAGTTAATTTTGCTATAGAGGAAATAAATGCCATGAAACCTTTCTATTAGATTAAACCTGATAATAAAAAACAACTTTTGGCCCTCCATGAGGAACATCTGTGAGCTGCACAGCTGCCTGGGATGTTGTGAAAAGGCTGGGTTAGGTAGAGCATTTAGTGTAGTCAGCTTCCAGTGAAGCCCAGGATAGTGCTTCCCTCTTGTACGATCTGCTTTTTCTGTCCTCCAGCAGTATGTATGGAGTGGATCCAACCAACAGAGAGCACAGATGTAGCTGCTCCATAAAAGCTTCTGAAACATCCTGTGTCTGACATAAATAAAAATGACCTTTAGTATCAATCTCTGTCTCTCTGACTGCCAGTAATGGGCTAGTCATGTTACAAAATGCCAAGCACACATGGTATGCTTGGCATGAATTTCACCAGTATGGGCAAGATTCAACTAATTGCTGCATGAAAATACTCAGAAGGTGCATATAGGTATGTATGTGTATATATACAATAAAAATCTATTACAACTATGCAGTGGTTTTGGGGGGATGCAGGACACTGCAAAGCAAAATTTGCATCATTGTAGTTTCGTAAAATTCTCACCAACCTGATTCTGTTAACATACTGGCATAAATCGGGGCAGCTGCATATAAATGGCAAAGAGGTAGGTAGTGGCAAATTGCTTTCAGTGAAGAACTGGGTGTAAATTGCCTAGCTTATATACGAAAGATGAAAGAAATAGCTTTAGACAACTGAACATTGTCATCTGTATTGGAAATAGAAGCCAGAGTTGGTTAATTTTAATTTTACACTCTAAGTCTGATGGGATAAAGGAATCTGATTCCTGATTCCAGTGCTGGCATACAGTTTCCTATCTTGGTTTAAAAGTAAAGCTAATCCAGTAGGTTTTGGTTGATAAAAAAAAAAATGAAATAAATTCTTGTCACTCTGAAGCTTTTTTACTGAGTTTCATTCATTGTTTACCATTCTCTTCCTGAAGAGAATATTGTCTGATGAGGGGACCTGTGCATTGAATGTTTATTTGACATTCAGTAATAAAGCATATAGGGTTTGAACCACGTGGGTTGCTAGTCACCAATATCAGGAAGCAATCAGTAACTGTTCACATTTTTCTCAGGCTGTCATAAACAAAGCTGGTCTATTTGTCGTTTGACAATCTGCTGATGATTTTTTCCCAAGTCAAAATGTGGTGTTCACCTTCTTTTTGTAATGTATGCAAAGATGTTCTAGACAGCCCAGCTCACAAATGTGTTCAGGAAAATAATTGCCACTGGAACAATGGCTTCATAGTGGTATGTGAATTCTGTCAATACTTGCTTCTGTTTTATCGAGTAATATATTCTGTAACTGTATTTGGGGAATATGAATTATCCTCTAGCTCGCTGGCAACACTGTGGTACTTCCTGCATGGCTCAGCTGATCTTGCTGCAATACTGTGGAGCTGTACCAAGAGGGGGCAGAAATGACTCTAGGAACAGTCCCTGTGACTGGGATGTTCCTGAAGGACAGTAAAGATTTGAGTTTGACATCCTTCTCCTGTGCAGAGATGGGAGCTGTTCTAGGGGTGGCTTCTTGGGAAACTGCTCTTTTCTTGGGACTGTCGGGTGAAATGAGGTCTTAGATCTTGCTGTGATTTGCAAGAAGAGAATGAGCTTTGCTTGGCTCTTGAAAAGTAAAGTACAGGGCCCGGTGGCTCTGCAGCCCCTGAGAGCAGAGGTGCAGGGTGGCATTTAAATGACCCTCCCGGCATTTCCTTGTGGTTCAGCCGTGGACAGCTGTGTGTTGTGTCTGCAGTTCTCTGCTCAGCACAGCAGTTACTGCTGAGCCCATCTGGAGGTGCCCAAATCTGCCTTCTGCACAGAGTCCAGAGGCTGCCCTGGGGTTTTTGGAGGAAGGGAGAGGTACCAAAAAGCTACGTTGAGGTGCGATGACTGTATTTCAGGATCAAACCCCAGTAGTGTTTGGAAACTGTATGCTGAAGCTTTCAAGCTTCAGTTCTGCACGTGTGGTTCTGATGCAACTTATAATAAATTACCAGGCCAGAGATTTTGGAGATGTATTTAACCTACAGCAACACCAATTTAGAAAGAATTGTTCTATGATTTGTAGACCCCAAATAGGAGAGCTGTCTGCAGAAGGGAATCTGATGTGTGCATTGCATTGATTCGCCAAATGACTTTGTCATTTCAGGGTTTGTTTCTGAAAAGGTGCTAAATACAAACTGTCTGACTTCAGGTGTGTGTGTATCTATTACTGTAGCTCTCAAGCTTCAATCAAAATTTCAGTAATGTTAAAAGAGAGAGTTTTTATGCACATCCCCACTTTCTGGACAATCACTGAAAATACTGCTGACTGGATCCAGCATAAGATACGTCTGTACCAGATAGTGCTATGACCTCTAGGTCAGGTATTGACCCTGAGCTGCAGGGTGGGTATTGTCTTCTTCATTATTATTTTAAAATCAACAATTTTACTTTGGGTTCAACCAGCTATTATTCTGCATACTTTGATGCTGAAGAGTAGCTCTCCAAGTACTTGTGCCTTCAATCAGAAACAGACCAGGAGGTGATGACCTTCATTAGCCTGAAGTGTTCATTCAAGTGCACTCCTGGATTATTAACTGAAAATAAAATAAATAAAAAGAAAGCCCAAAGCCCTGAACTGTCTGCATTATGAACACAAGCTGGTTTTGTAGGAATTTGTTAAATAGCTTAAGTAATTTTTCTTCCTTTACTTATATGCAGTGATGGTGGGAGGGTTGCTTTCTGTGCATCTGTTCTATAAAATAAATGTGGCTGGAGAGCTGAAATCAGAGTACAATGAATGTTTTTAACAACAGAATGAAAGCATTATTATCTTCCTGCAACATTTACAGGTGTGAGTAAATGCTGTGTGGATTTCAGGAAAGAGTTTACCATAACACACCTGATTTTACCAGTTTAGTGATCTACCTAGTCTAGTTTCTGCCTCTGGTAGGTTTTGTTACTTCAAAGGAACAAGCAAGATCTAAAAATAAAGCAGTCACGGAGGAAGAAGAGTTCCTCTCTTGACTTTTACAAGCTGTCAATTTATGCACTGCAAGATGAAATGTAGTTAGCATTAGATCATTATTTTGCCTTAACCGTTCTGTGTTGGTTTGGGGTTTTTGTTGTTGTTGGTTTTTGGTTGGTTGTTTTGTTGGTTTTGGTTTGTTTGGTTTTTTTTTTAACTGAACAATCTTGAGCTCTGCTGTTGATCTCTGATATGTTTACTACATGATCTGTGAAGGTCATTATTTTCTCTTGTAGTTCTCTCAGAACCACAAACATAACATGTTTTGCATAAAGTTGCTTTTTGTAGATCTTATTTCAATATTATAGAAACAGCTGGTGAAGACTTAAGCTTTATTTACTGTACTGGGATTATTTCTTTTTGTAAGTATTATGATTACTTCAAGCAATATTAGTTGTGGTGTTGATGTATTATGTAATCTTGCCAATCAACATATTCATGGTCTCATATTTCAACACTTACTATATTCCTCCTTATTGAGAGACTATCAATTTATTTTCATAATTCATGTAAATCAGCATAACTCAAGAACATGAGTACCCTATCAGATCAGACCTGCCTAGCCTAGTGGCAATAGGAGACACTAATTACTTGAAATTTTTTTTAATCTATATTGTGAATTTACATGAACCAAAAAGACTGACTGTAAGATGGAAGTTACTTGCTCAATTTGAAGTACTGTAATAGTGCTTATATCACTCATTATACCATTTAAATGCTATAGTAATAGAAATCAAAATATATCAATAGCTAGAAAGGAGTGTTTTATCTTTCTTTACCAAATGTACCAGTTTTCTCATTGGGATTAAACATTTTAAAGGCACTGAACAACCACAACCTCTCTTGATATTTTACTTAGCTGACAGGATTCGGCTGCATCAGTTTTTCCCATTTGAAGTGAAGGGAAAAGCTCCTGCTGACTTCCACGATAGGAGAGACTCAGGCTTGGAATAACTCTCTGTGAATGCTTGTATGTAGAATCAAACTCCTTTGTGTGTGTTTCTAAGCTTACAAGTCAGCTCCAGTGTGTGATTCCAGACAATCCTGCATGTGTTTTAAGGTAATAATTAATTGATGAAGCATGGTGCAGGTATGGCTTCTGGTCTGCTTAGGCTTTATTGTAATACTGCTTAGAATATGTGTTTGTATAAAGGTTTTGCTTTTGAGTCCCGGAGAAACTGAGCAACAGATGGACTGTCTATGCAATACTGTACTAATGAGGTTAGCACAATCCTGCTAAAATGTAATAAGTTTATTAAATATGAAGTGACACAATATCTGTATGATTCAGACAGAAAATGGGTGCCCAAATCAGGGTGCAGGTGCATCTTGTATAAAAAGATGTAAAGAAAAACAGTTGTGTCTATGCATAGGTTTTGTGCTGGTGTGTTGTCATGGATGTACATGAGCAAGCACTTTGTAAGCAGGTGTGCATTAGGGTGCTTTGTGAACAATATGCCTAACTAAGCCTTTGCCACTGACCTAAGCCTGAAATCCTTCTTTATGAGGCAAGATTAGCATTGGAGTCCCCAGACTGTAATCCCAACAACTCTGATGCCAAAGTATCGCTGAGCTGACAGAAACAGCACCTAGGAGCTAAAAGGACTCCAGGAACCAAACTTGCATCTGGCTAACTTCATCCTAAGCAAAAGGAGCATGGGTGCATCTAATTATAAATGTACCACTGTTGGGGCAGTTTACAATATATCTATATAATATGGAGGAAGAATAAAGCACCTGAAAAAGATTCACTCACTGATAAGGAGCCCCCTGGAATTATTTGAAGACTTGGAAAGAGAGAAGTTTCAGGTTTCTAAACCACAGGGGTTAAACAGGAGGAGTAAATGACAAGTTCTCTTTGTGCTCTCACTTGTGCTCTGGCTACCAACTAATTATTGAATTGTGGGGGGACTGGGGCTGTGGGTACAGGGGGTGATGGCAGCAGTGAGGAGAAACAGAGAAACTGAAGTAATTCTCAAGAGAGACTAGAACACAAAATTATCTTCTCCCAGTACTTGGTAGTTAAGCCTTTTTATAAATCTTCTCATGCTGGTTTGAACCTGATTCTTAGCACTTACAGGACTAGACACCTTACCTAGTTTTTAATTTACAGAAGCTCGTCAAAAGTTAATTGATGACCTGCTCAGTCCTGATTTCTGAGCACAGGCAGTGTCAGAACTGTGGGTGATGGAGCTCTGGATTAATGCACCTGATTGCGTTCTTGCTCTGATGCGAGGCACCTAGCATGGGACTTGGGTAGAATTCAGGTGTTCAAGCACACATCATAAAATTACTTCATCACAAATATAGTTGGAGTGGAGCCTTAATTTTCAGATCCTGGGAGATATCTAATCCAGAGGACCTTAACTTTTATTCTTAAATTTCCATGGCGCTCAGTGCCTCTGGATAGGTGAAGAGCTCTTGATTATTCTGGACATTGTTGTATGTGTTGCTGTGTTTCATTCACTTATCATTCAGTGTGAAATATAGAAATATTTCTGTGGTTACCAGTAGACTAAAAAAAATATAACACTTTGGTTGAGGGATCTAGGGCACCATAGATGTTCACTCAAGGAGTAGGCAATTCTACAGACACACCAATAATCAGACAAATGACTCCCTTGTTCAAAGGGAGTGTTATATCTCCTTTTCATGTATAATAGCTCACACCCATAATAACCTTAAGGACTAGGCTCAATTTCCCAAATTAGGTTCCTTGTTATTAGGAGGATGCAGTGAAATTCTGCTGTATGCTTTACTAGAAAACCTAGTGAACTAAACCTTAACATGTTTAAGATACAGTTTAAAGCCAAGCTATTTGAGTCTTTCTCATCATAAGAATGAACACTTGAATATAACACACATGACAGTTAAACTCAGTTTAATGAGCTTTGTAGGTGATAGATATATTAAAGAAATGTTTCTGAACTTAATTAGATGACAACAAGATCAAGAAATGGTAACTTTTTGCTTTTTCAAACATGTAATTGATAATGCCTGCAGACATTTAAGCAACCTGTTTTCTGATGTTAATAATGCAAAGGGGAATTTAAAAAAACCAACTGAAACAACAACAAAAACCCAATCAAACAAACAAAAAAAAACCCTCAACCAACCAACCAAACAAAACAAAACCCCCTCCAGAGACTTCCTGGAATAAACACAGGAAAAGATGATTTGACACCTGTTATTTCTGCAAGAAACCTTACTGTTCAAAAAGAAGCAGCACTTAGTAGAAACTGATTATAATATTTTTCTGCTCCCTTCTCCCCCAACACACTTCTTGGGCTACTTTGTCTTGAGATTTGTGCTGCACAGGAAAACCCATGATTGGGCTGCTGCTCTGTTAGTCATACTGCAGGGCTGTGTTCTTGATAGTGTAGAGTATAGACAGCACCCAGCACGGAGTGTGGGGCGAGCTACTGATAGCTGTGATTGATACTGCATTGCTGGATTTGGTAAACTGATAATAAGTTGCCTAAAGCAAGTACAGTGGTCATCTAAGTAATGCTCAATGTTGTCGCAAGTACTGCTTCCCCTTTTAGTTAATGGACTTTCCTCTCTTTCACAAAGCACTGAGATCCTCCAGCAGTGCAGCAGATTGTTTTGCTTTTTAAAAGGCCTTTTAGCCAAAGATCTCAGACAATCTGTGAGCTACTGCCAATTAAAGCTCCCCTGCTGTGGGCTGGGCAACTACTGTTATAGCCAATTCATTACAATCGACAAAACTGAGACAAAAAAATCAAGACTGTTACTGAAGTAGACATAACAGTATCTGTCCTATCTCCTTTTCTACCTTTTGTGGCAGAGACCTGCATTTGAAAAGCCTTTAATTTATTCTAGATAGTATCATATATATTATTATACAAGTAATCCTGTTACTTGGATCTGTTTTCATTTCCTTTCAGATAAGAACTCTTGTTTGGTTTGGTTGGTTGATTTTTGTTTGGTTGTTTTTTTAAATACCAGTTGTAGATTTAGCTGAAACTTTAACTACATAGGGAAAAATTTTTAACTGGGCACAGCACTTAACTGCATTTAATTCAGTGCAATCATTGTGTTAGACTATTCAAATTTCCAAGCATTCTGACTAAAAGATCGTTAAGGTAGGACAAGTAAGTTAAAACTTAGTTATCATCAAAGTCAACTGACACAGGAGCTAGGTATAAGGCTGCTTGCGTTTTGGATCCTGAGCAATGTAGAGCGCAACACATTCTTCTGTTCTCTTCCAGCAGTACCTGGAAAAATAGAGAGATGATCCAATGTAGCGGAGGGGGTAGAACCACATACTCAAAGCAAGAACTTAAAAACACTGAAACCAAGAACTAAACCACTGTTGCTACTCAAAAGTAGGGGAAAGCAAACAGCTTCTGTTTTGATTACACTTGTTCTCTTTCCATACTGCTATGTCTTGTGATATTCCAGGGAATGATTCTTTGCCATCACTAATATATGCCAAACATCATTACATGGGGGAGATGAATTATGTCTACTTATGGATGAACCAAGGGGAAGGCATCTATTCTGATCTCAGTGACATGAGCACTGGAACAGAATCACCTCAGTACAGATATTATTTTAATCAAATACGAATCTACGAAATCAATAGATTTTTTTCTTGTAGTCATCACTTTTGAATTAGCTGTTTTTGTGCCATTCACAGAGGTGGCCAGAGATCAATCAGTGTGCAATAGTGATGTATACAATAAAAGGTACCGGCTGTACAGATCTGATAAACATCTTAATGCAATATAAACTGTGCTGGCACATCTCTGCACGTGCATCATACCATGATGTTCAAAACACATGCTCACTGATTGGCCTGCAGGACTGGGAATTAGTTTAAGATAAGTGATTTCAGAAGTGATGGAAGTAATGGTGAAGGGAGGAGGTGGCTACATGCTGGAATCACAGGTGCAGAGAACAGTTCTGTGCACAGCTGGATGGTTTCAGCTCTATCAGCAAATGTTTTCAGTGTAAATGTCAGCACTACTACTTATTAGATGTTTCCTGTAGGAAAGAAGGCCGGTTTTATCATTTGGCTATAATCTGCTGCATTGCATTACCAGTGAGTATACATCATGCTTCATTTCTTCATGGTGAGCACTTTATCTACTTATGCCACTCTTCATAATTGGGAAGTACTCCCCCTTTCCATTCTCTCTGGAAACTGTTTCCACTGGGCTTTTTCCCTTTACATGTATCACCTGTCATGATTATGAAACAGACATATGCATCCTACTCTGGGAAGAGAGCTGTGTTCTTAGTCTGAACCCCGAATCTTGCTGCACCGATGTTGATTAAACCTGGTCTGGAGCTTAGAGGATCTGCTGTGATTGCCAACTGGTGCATTCATGCTGTCTAGATTTATTCATGGTCTTTTGCATGCTGCCTTTTCTTGGTAGTGCTTATCTTTTTTATTTTCCCCAGCTTTAATCATAAGAGCTGAAGTAGAATGAATGTCTGGCTTGTTTCCCCCTGAAGACACTTCTGCCTTGAGGAATAATGGAGGCTATTGCAAATCCTGCATTCACAGACGCTGTGTTTCTACACCAGCTGATGCCCAGGCTGGTGAGGACCAAATACACAGAATTTATGTTCCTGGAAACTGGGAAATCATGCACTGAACCGCTGTTCATTTCTACTCACGGAGACTGGGCACAGACAAGCAGGCTGTCACCAGCAGATAGAGGCAGGGTTTTACCATCCATGGTAACAGTCGATGTGCCCTCCTGAAGGGAAAGAATAGATAACTGGCTTTTAATTCTGTGTCCTGTCTCTAGCAGAAAGAAAATCCTGCAGGTAAGTATGGAAATCTTTCCCCCTGAAAGAGCACTTCAAGCCTGCTCTGCTTCATGAGGCCTAGCTAAATAATCAGCTGATTTTCCCTGTCCAACATTATTAGCATCAATAAAAATATGCTTCATGGTTCATTGTTCCTCATCATAAAGCAGCAGCCCATTGCCTGACTCTTGGGGGTACACTGCTACCAATCTAACCTAGCAGCCTGCAAGCTGGTACAGCTCCGGAAATTACAGAGATAACCTCCTGGAGTACTTCAAGCTCCTCTTCTATTTTTCTGATTCCCAGTATCTTTTCAAGTCTTGAAAAGCAGTTCACAAGTCAGCAGGGAGCTGACAGAAATCACTAATAGGAGTCCATCCACACTGGAATGGACTCATCATTATCTTGTCAAGCAGAGAAGCCGAGTTCTTGCCAGCTACAAGGTCTTGATTGCACAGGCTGCTGTAAGCTGCAGTGTAAACAAATGTCTTTCAAGATTATTATTTCTTTAATTAGTGTTTGATAGTCCCTGTGAATTTCAACAGAACAGGAACTGACAGAAATATCTGCCTCCCAAGCTAGTCTGACTTGTGTAAACGAAACTAGCTTTTCTCTGTTTTTTCCTTGGGCTGCAAATGTTTCCCAGAAGCCAGCTGAATGAAGGGCATCTGGATCACCTCCCACTGTACTTTTGTACAAGTTTTCAGTTACCTTATTAGCTTATTGTAACTGATTCCAGTTTGACTTCAGTATAAGGACAAATACTTCAAGGCAGAAGTAGTAACAGGTGATTTTTTTTTTTTTTAAATCACTTGGAGGCATTTGGATATATTTACAGGGCATATTCTTGGTCGGGTGTATTAAAAACCCTACCAAGACCTGATGGAGGATGCCAGTATCTCTGTCCTCAACATACAAGATGAGAAAGAGGGACTATTTTTATGGTGGCAGTAGTTTACAGTTATTTTTCATGATAGTTTAAAGCTGAAGGGTGGGGCCTGTTGATGATCTTTTCTGTGAGAAGGAAGGTAATCATTTTAATTTCTGTTGCTGGTGCTAGAAGGCTTTGCTGTCTGAACTGAAAGATGAACTCATCAGTTAACAAGTGTGAATTGCCACGTACCAGCTGCCATATCCAGATATCTGAATTCTTTCTACTTTTCTCAGTTGTTCCTGGTCCAAAAGCTATAACCTTAAAAGAAAAAAAAAAAAAAAAAAGGAAACAGGGAAGAAAAGTAACAGTGACCAAAAGTGTACATATTCATCTTCCAACAGCATTTAAAACATTCTATTTTTACAGAAAATATTCATAGAAGATGACGTTATTTTTACAGACATTAAAATTCACATTACGTTTGGTATTCTCATATTGATTCCTACTGTTAAAAAGGGAACTGATCACACCTGCCACTCCTTATGCTCCTCTGCATCCTCACTTATCTATTCCTTCTGCCTCCTCCCACTCTCAGCTTTGCATCTATATATCCTTCCTGCTTCTGTTCTTGGAACAGGCACTTCCTCCTCATGAACTCTGAGCCCTGTCAAGAGCCTGTTGAAGTAGAAAAGATTCTTCCATTACTATTAAAAAAGATGCAGACTGGACCTTATTTTTCTCATCTGCCCTTTCTGTGTTCTTCCTGACAGTCCCACACTCTCTGTCACTTTGCTGTCAGATGTATTGGATTCTGCGGAGTGTGACTTCAAGCAACCCAGAGAAAGAATATGTTTTGTAAACGATTGTGCATACAGCAGATATCAAATGGTGACAGCTTCATTTACACCCAAACTAGACTGTGTTTGACTAAACTGAAAAGGGCAGTGCTTCATCACAGCCCAAACTCCCTGGTGCTGTCCAGTTTTCCTTGTTTCCACTTTATGTATATTGAGGGGAAGGGAAAAAAAGTGTGTTTACACACCCTGATTAGACTTGGCACCAAGAATGCTGTTCAAACATACAGGGAAGCTGAACACACTTATGAGTAGTATTTGCATTACGCTGGTGTTTCTGGTTTGGGAAATGGTTGGGGGGGCAGGGACTGGGAGAGAGAGAGCGCAAGCTGTTTTAATCCCAAAGTAAATGGATGGAAATAAGGTTCAGGTTGATTCCATGAACCGAAGTACTTGAGCTAGGCAGCCGCTGCCCAAAGCTAGTCAAATCAATGGATGAAGACAATCACTTGCAAAGGACAGGGCAGGCTAAGACTGAGTTTTTCTGTTGGGGTGCATGACTTTCTCTGCTGCCTACATACTATTCTCAGGCCTGGATTCATTCAGTCTGAACAGTAGGCACCTATTATCTGTACTTTTAAAAATAGCCCTCTCTTTCAGAGAAATTAAACCTCCTTACCTCTGTTTCAAAGTTATCTCCAAACATACTCAGGGAGTTCTTCTGTTTCATTTCACCACGATGATCATTTAACCAGCCTTGGAAGGAAAATGGCTCCATAACAGAAGTGGAATTTAGTGGGAAAGGTGTTTCTTTCAGGAGTTCATCTGTAAGCAAGTTAGAGGGCTATCAGTGATGCTTGCTTCCCTTGATCTTGGCAAACATTTTACTGTTGTTTACAGCTTGAAGGGTTCCATTTATAGATATTAGCTAGGCAAAAGTCAGTTGTAACAGCAAACAGTGCTATGGTCATTATCAGGACTTCTTACCTGAGGTTGTAAGATGCATGTATTTCTATATCTTTATGGAGATGCTTCTTTGAAGCTGTTGTCAGAACTGTTGTCCATCCACACTTGTTAGAAATACATTCAAACAGTATGCAATAGACTACCTAGTTTTTGCTGGCATATTCTTCATTGCCTTTCAGACCAGTTTTGGACTGGTATAATCTGATATATTGTCTCTGAGTCTTTGCTGAGTCACCCTTACATACCCCCATATAAGTGGAAGTAGGGCCACAGAACCAGCTTACTCCACATCTTTCATGTAGTTAATACTGGCTTTTTGTTTCTTCTCCCCCATGTACTTTTAAATACACCAACCACAGTGGAGCAAACTAGTTACCACAACCCTAAATCTAATAAAATGCCTCTTTTGTAGTGTTCCTGGAGTTGTAACTGGGTTTAATTTCCAGTAATTCTTCATAACTGATTTGATTTAAAATAGCTGGAGGACTGAATGCAGTTTCAGCGTAGCTGGTGAAAATCAAGATTTGTGCTGTTACTGGTATATGAAATTAGCTTTAGTTATTTACCAGCTCACAGTGAAGTGCAGAGACAGTGCAATTGCCTTGGTGTTCTTAAGTAGTTTCTTCTGAGATGCCATTGCAAACTCCCGTAGAATAATTTCAAGTAATAATGCCAACTGGATGCAGGGAAAACTCACTAGATGGCTGTCTCGGAAATGCATTGAGGTAATAAACTCACAGCCATGTCTTACTATTGGTACTAGTAATACAGTAGGTCTTTTTAAATTATTAGTGAATTCATTATGCAATGTTCTTCTGGTTCTTTTCTAAAGCTGTATTCCACTGCTCTGTAGTGTTTTGAATGTACCGTTTCAGTTTGTCATGGAAGGCCATTTCATATGCAGTCTTTGAACAGCATGTGAGAAGGTCAGTGCATCCAAGGGATAGCAGTGTACTGAAAAAGCTACTGCTGTTTAATGGATCATAATGAGCACTGAGTACCTACATTCATCTCCAGACAACCTGGACGGGATTCTAATCCTTTTATTGTAGAAACGGGTTTTTTGCCATTCATATTTCTTCTCCATTATATTAAATTAAATGGAAGAAGTCTCCATGTTTCTGCAAATGATTTGTCGTGGCCAATGCCTGTTTCAGGAAATATTGAAAGCAATCTGAAGAAATTTGCAGCAAAAGAAGGAATTTTTTGTTTGAAAGCTTTTTGCCTTCAAGTTTTTTTTTTTTTTTTTTTTTTTTTTTTAAAAAAAGCATCCTACTTTTGCATTACTTAAGTCAAATATTTAACACCCTTTTATTGGAAAGCAAACTTCTCCAGAGAAATTAAGAAGCACCAGAAGAAAAAATCTTTACATTAGATTTATTCTGACCTGGGCCTGGAAATATTAACAGAATCTAGTCTGAACATTTTTTATTTTATTTCCTGACAACACTAAAAAGTAGTGTTAAGGTCACTAGTGATTTATTTTCACAGTGCAATATGTCTGACTTTTTTTTCCTTAATTTTCACAGGTTCAACAAACTTGCTTTAGAGATAATTAGGAACACTTATACACTTTGTCCTTAAATTATGGATATATTCAGCTATAGCTGTATTGGAAAGTTGTTTTTTGGATAGATAGAAAATAAAGGTCTAAAATATTATTATATATATTTGCACACAGCAGAGGAGAAGAAAGACATTTTATCCAAAGGCACTCAGTGCAATTAGTATCGCAACAGATTTTTAAATATTTTCTTTTATTAATAGTAGAAATCTTTACCTTCTAAAGTAATGCAAAGACGATAAAGCTTTTTTTTTTTTTGCTTTTTTTTTTTTTTTCTGTTACCAGAACAAAACACGTCACTCCTGAATTTAAAAAAGCCTTTTGGAATACAAGAATGTTACCTGTTGGTAGGGCTTTCTACTAAAATACAGGTTCTAGACGAGATAGTTTAAAAAGACAACCTCCCAAAAAACCCCCAACAAAACACCAAACAACAAAATAAACAAACCACCACCGCTCCCCCCAAATGGTATATAGTACCCAGTAGGGTAAGAGACTCATACCGAGAAGCCGTGGTTATCCTGCTCAGCTCAAGGGGATATATCATCCAGAATTCCAGAATCAAGCTAACAGGTGAGTTCAGACTTCAGATGCTGGAGAATGGATAGCAAAAAGCTGAGTCTCTATGTCGGGCACTGTGATGTTTTAGGCAGGCAGAACTATGAGTGCTCCCCGTGAGTTGCAAAGAATTCGGGGTACAACAAAGCCAAAGTTGTTGTTTGTGTTCTGACCAAGAAGCATGCAAATCTAACAATGAAAAGTTACTATAAACTTCTAAGTTTGTAACTTAACTTCTGTCACTTATTCTCCACAAACATAATTTTGCTACTTTTCCCTCTGTCGTGATCTCTGACTCCAGCTGTCCTGATCAGCAGGGATAACACACACAGGACAACAGTAAACAGTGACCTGGGCGTATGTAGGGCCTATGCTTACTATGGAGCACTTTCTTGCTTGGGATGTACAGGCACTTTCTAACAGTTTCATTTACTTCCGAGTAAAGGTGGACTCTTTTCTATTTAGACTTTAAGTTCTTCAGGACAAGGGCTGTCTTTTGACACTTGTCAGCAGGCCTTGATTTTATCTTATTGCTAATTTTGATGTTAATGACACTTGCCTGGTGATAGCATAATGGCCTTTGAAAACAGACTGCATGAAACAAACCTTTAGTGTGATCCAGTATGATGATTTGATTGTTACCGCAGAACAAGTAAGAGAGCACTGTGACGATGAAATACATGACGTGTGTGCATATTATTAATAGCCTACTTGACTGAGTCGTCATTTAACCCTGATACTTATCCCTTGCATGACGCTGAAAGCTGCAGGTGCTCTAGTGCTTTGAACTTGAGCTAATGAGCTACAATGAGGAGGATCCAGTATTTTGCGATCCCACGTATATCACAGTTGAAGCCTGGTACTTCCAAAGGAACTGAATGTTTCTTTTCAGGCTAATGGCATATATTTAGATGTTGTTGAATATATTTCTGCTTAGCCTGTACATTAGCCTGCAACAATATCTCAGAGAGTGTGAGTTGGTGTGTTTCCGGAGTTCTTATGTTCTAGTAATACTGTGAGACAAGGAGACAACATGTTTAATGATGGTAAAGGTAAAAATATGCCAGAAAAATGCAAGAAGATGACAATGCTAAGCTAGTCAACTAAAATTCTTGTGTATGTATCTCCAAGTAATATATCACCAAGTGGAACATCAAATCAAGTATTCTCTTACATGTTCAGGAGATCCATTTAAATAGTTCAGTAGTAAAATATTCATATCACAGCAATATGGTCTTTATGGCGTTTATAGCTCTTTTCAGGTTTAAATTAGAATATGATATCATGTTAAGCTGAAAAATACATCACATTTACCGAATGAGTTTGTAAATATTTTAAAAAGATTTTAGAGGAAGCTGGTTTCAGTTAACCAATAGAGACTGTACTGAGACTGAGAATGTGAAGCTGTGCAAAAATGGAGAGAACAGCTTCTAAGAAAACAGCCAGTGAATGTACAGGTAGTTACAGCCTCAACAGAGATGATCTAAGGAAGAGCTTAAAATTGCTGGGAGTACTGTACTTCTGATAAGAATAAAGAGGACAGGTAAAAGAGCACTGCCACTGGCCTATCAGGTATATGTGGGTTTATTTGCTTACCCCAAACTCACTTGTTATATGGAAGCTCCCCCTCCTTACCCCAGTGATGTGCCTAAGCTTTCTTGTTAAGAAATCAGACCCTCTCATTCTCCCAGAGTGTTTCTTGAGCCCTACTTTACCCAGGTCTTTCCATAGCTATCTTGCAAACCTTATTTCATTGAGATTTGTTGCAAAGGAAGAGAGCAATAAAGCACATGAAATACAATATATTGAAATAGTGTCAACTATCAAACTGAATACATATTGGCTTTATGAAAAACTGTATTTTTCAGTGACATGCTATCCTTCACTTCTAGTCAGCACATTCTAGATGGAACAATCTTCAAGTCACCTTATATGTTCTGACTAATTATGAAAGCCCCTCCATTGTAAGTCACTGTGCTGCCTCAGAAACAGTCTATCTCTGCATGCTGTGGCCCCCTCTCCATGCAAGGATGTGAGAAAGTCCCTCACAAATGGTACCTCCCTCTGTAAAAGCAGAAGACATCCTTATCCAAAATGGAGCAGTTAGATCCTCTTAGTTTTGTTATCCTTTAGCTGAGTGTAAAATGGTTCAGACTAGGGATAAGGAGCCAATGCCAGCAATAATATATACTCTGGATGTTTTTCACGTATGTGCCTACCTAATTCCTATGAGAAGTCTGCTCTATTCTCAATGTTAACAAAAATGTTAGTGAGACTAGTAGGAGTTTAGTACCTCTGCAGATAAAACCTGTGGACTGAGGGATGTAATTTCAGGCATCTAAGTTTGAAAAAACAAGTAGTTACCTCATTCCATATAAAAATCCAGAGTAAAATCACTGAAGGTGACTGATTACTTTGGGGGTAGTTGGTTCATTTCACTGTTGTTGAGTATAGATGCAGAAACATTTAGCTGAAAATAGAGCACTCACTTGGTGTAATCATACATTTCCTTGTGTAACTGTATTTGTTTTTGTCGCATGCCCTGAGAATTGGCATGACTGCTAATTTATGACTTGTCCCTGTAATTATTTCTAGGCACATTTTTCTTTGTGTCACTAAATCTATGCTGGAAACTAAACAACAATTATTTTTTTCCTAATTGAAACAAAGAAGTTTGATGATGAAAGCTTTGAAAAATATTTTCATAATAAATATAGCCTCCTGAAAAGGAGGTATCACCAGCCAGAAGGAAGGGAATAAATTAGAACAAAAAAATTGCAAGATTTACACAATAATTGTGTTTTAAAGGCTTTTCATGATATAGTTAGGTCATTGTAATTAAGAAGGATAAATTTTATTGAGAAATACTGACCAATCCTAAGATCAGAAAGCTTAATTTTAATTTCTGAATCTGCCTTTTATATGACCGTGGGCATTTCATTAATCATCTTTGTGCATAACTTCTGCTTCTATAGAAGACAAATAGGATATTTCATAACAAGTGTTAAGACCTCACTACATTTTTGAGACAGGGATTTGCACAGCATGTATGAGCTATTACTACTAAATAGAAACACTAGTGAAAATGTCAGTGACTCCATTAGTGAGTTTTTTGTTTCAGATGTTGCTGTCTGGGGAGCATTTAAGAGCATAAGGAAGAAAGAATCTACCCTATTAGAGAAGACATACCTGTTATGAAACTGCTCTGAGCTTTAGAGCTCTTAAAAATATTAGATTTTTTTTCACTAAAGTCTGAACAGAATGGAAAATAACTTTGTAAGGCGTTTCTTCCAATTTCCCCAATAAGTTTATTATATGCATTATGTACTAAAGGTCAGAAGTGGCTTGGTTCCCATGGTGAAGCATTAGGAGAGCTCCTGGAGATTACCATTTACGTTCTGCCTCTCTTTGAGGATGCTCAGCTGAGAATATTGTGGGAGAAGCAGACAGCTTCCTGGAGACTGTTTTTTGGCTTTTGTTTGGTGACTGTTGTCACAAGCAGATCTAGGCTCTAGAGAGCCTAACAAACTTCTCAGACCACTCCTGGCTCCAGAGAACGTTCAGCCTGCAGTCCTGGGTTTTGGATGATGTGTAGTAGTTTGGGATTAAAAAGTTTAGTAGAATTTTCCATATGGCAAATTATAGCAGCCATACTCCAGACATTGTAAATCCACTTTATTTGTGTATTAAATGTTGCTGACTTAGGTTGATTTGTCCGAGCCATTACTGGAGATGAAGAGCTATATACTCACTGGAGACCGGTGTGGTGTGGGAAGTTGTTAAATATGAAGGGAGGGGAAATGGATGAAACCAGTGAGAGGTTGCATGGTCATACAGGACTCTAATTCTATTCCCTTCTTCCACATATGTACCCTTTGCAGGTGGGCTTCAGGAGAGATATGAGCATGACTTGGAAGTTACTTAAAGGATTTATTATCACAGGATAAAGATGAACAGTGTATTTATGTGAGCATCTTTGCCAGAATAGAGACAGTGAGGATGATATGATTGAGGAGTAGATTCAAGTTGTTGATAAAATTTATGGAGACATTGTCTCAGAGAATTGTACAATTATGGTGAGTGTAGACAGTTTAAAATTATTGACTCTTCATATTGGTTTGAATACTGTTCTGTCCTGGAGACTTCCTGGTGGTTGTTTGCAAAGTAAATTCCCTAGAGGAACACTCCTTAATATCTAAATGCTCATATGCTGTTTCTTTTAATACAAGTGCTCAAAGCAGAAAGAAGTAACATATCATAGAAGAGAACTAGGTAAGTGGGAAGTCATGAAAAGCTTCATAGCAAATAAAACCTATTTCCAAAATCACCATTCTTACTTACAAAAAAAAAAAAAAAAAAAAAAAAAAAAAAAAAGTTATAGTATCTTTAGAATTATTTCAATGTACCTACAACAGAAAGGTGCAAATATTTGTATAAGTTCAAAAGAATGGCCCTACATTTGCTCTAGTGTAAATGAAGACAGAATTTCTTTCTCTCCTTATTTTTATTTTTCAGAGGTAGTTTTAATTGAATTAATATTGCCCACTAGCCAGTTATCTTTATTCTTTAGCTTTCTCTTATTTTCAGTTACTAATACTTCTCTTTTGACTTGCTTCATTATACATCAGTGAAACAAGCTTGAACAGTACATACTGCCTACAGAAGTTGCCCTGGATTAGCTACAGAGGGTGACAGTACAGAAGCTGGTTTTTATAGTGATGAGCTCACCCTTATAACTTGTAATAGCACTACTGAAACCAGAAAACATTTGTTTATAGACCATGCCCTAGGCTGTATGGTATTCCTATTCCAACTGACTGAAGAAAGCACCCAATTTTTTAGACTCATTCAGTTCCTTAAGTTTTGGCTGCCGTGAATCCCAGGCATAGAACTGTGCTGTATTCTAACAACACCAATCAGATTTTAAGTTCAGACTGTAAATTAGACTAGATATGCCTAGAATCAATGAAAGTTTTGCTAGTGAAGTTACTACAGGACTGAGTTTTGTGTTATGTACCTGTATGTCCACTGACAGTAAAGCTTTTATGGACATTAAAATTTCATTGATAATTAGAAGTAGATTAATTAATTTGGATAAACAAAAACCTGACATTCTATCTACACCATTAATGTTCTCAAAGATCATTTTTACACAAGCCTATCTTAGGAAGTCTTTTCTTGCAATTTTCCCTATCAAATTCCACATAAAAGAAGCCCTGATCATTTCAGTGAGCACGGTAAGATAAACTTTTGAACTTCTGGATAATTTTGCAAACAATATTCAGACATCACTGTTTATTAGAACTGGGGTTTGTCCATCTGAACTGTCTCTTGTCCTCTTGACTGTAACATTGAGATGAAATAGCAACCTTGAGAGAATCTTGCTTCCAGTGTGATTCAACTGAAATTAGCAAGAGTTGTTTTGATAACTGTGATTCCTCATGTCAGAAATTGTGTAAAGTAAACCAAACCAACCTATCTTGAGTGTTCCATGTTTAGATTATATCCTAAATATATTCACCACTATTGATAAAAGGGAGAATGTTCTCAGCCTTTATTTCTGCATGTGGTAACAAAATAAACTACTAATTAGTACAAAACAGTTCCAGGGAAGATTGCATGCAATACAAGTTTCTGATTGTATTTCACCTGATGGTACTTGAGTCCTTTTTCTAAAAATGTATCTTTTTAATAGCTACTTCTGTATATTCATATATTCAGAGTACCCTGCTTTCAGAGGGACTTGCCCTACTGTTGGCTGAGCCAGAAACCATAAATAAATCAAGAAAAAGTCTGGACTTAGGTTGAGGTTTTTTTGTGTGGTATGTTTTTAAAGCAATTGGAGCTTGATTGATTCCAATTATAGCTTTCCTCTATGAGTGAGCTGCAATCAAGGGTTTCTTTCAAGATGTTTTTCTTCAATTTTATTCCATTTTTCTCTAAAAAGGTGAGTTCAGGCTTGTGTAGAGATGAACCCAAGAGCGCTTCATCTGGCACTTTTAAATTGATGGGATTCTGGATTTTCAGAAGAGAAACTGAAAGAGGCTGAAACCCAGCCCTCTGCATAGGCTAGCTACTGGTAGCTTGTTATATGCTACAAGTGTCATCTGGTTGTTGATTTCTACTTAAGAAAAAAAAGAGAGCTACTGAGGGAATAAATCCAAATCATTATTTCTCTGTCAGTTGGGTATGCCTCCAGAAGGAACATATTACCAGCTTACTCATATCTTGTTTTTTTTTTTTTTTTTTTTTTTTTTTTTTTTTGGTAAACCCAACTCTCACAGTTACAGGAGCTGCTAGCTAAAACTTCTGTAACTAAAAACCTGGGGTATTTTACTCATGTATAAAACATCACTGAGACTTTAAGCTTCTTATTGTCCATGAGAACTGAAAACTGGAAAAATTAAGCTGTTCCTCAGACTGAAAGCCTGCTATGTAACTTTGTTGACTGCTTTTTGCTTACAGCAAGAGTTAAACCAAGAGCATTTCAAGTATTTGTTGTCTTGGCTTAGTGACTAATCCAAAAGGAGAATCCGTTCAGGGTAAAAAGATGTATTGAGCTCTCAACAAAATAACTACGTTTACTTGCTTTATTTTCTTTGGTCTCGAAAAAAACTTTTCAGCTTTAATGAAAGTCTCTCATGCCTTTTGGCCTTTTTACAGCTTTTGAATAAATTACAAGGAAAGAGCTTCTGTACTGGATTTATCAATAACAATTTCTAAGAGTTCTGTGTTTAAAAAGTGTCAAGATGTAACATAGCTTCTGACTGATTGTCAGGCTTGTTCTTTAGCTCTAATCTTCTGCAAAAGTATTAACAATATAAACCTTTTTTTTCCTGCACTGGTATAATTAATTTGTTACCGACATATGAGCTCTCAGCTCAGACTGGTGAGGGATGCTTAATCACTGTATTGAACAGGAATAGTATGTGCGAAATTATTTTTTTTTTATTACAGCAGCATCTAGAGGCTCTATCTGAAATTGTATTTCCTCTGCTAGACACTGAACACACAGTCAGAGACAATACCTGCCCTACTACACCTTCAGCCTCCTGTAAAAAAACCCATAACAAAACAACAAGGACAAACCACCAACACTCAAACATGTCACATGGGTGATGTTCTCAAATTAAAATAAGCTCAAATAAAAATAAACACATTTTGATGTTAAGAAAAGTATGATCTTGGAGGCAGCAACATTTTGATTGCGAGAAACACAGACCTTTTTTCTGAGACATGTATTTCCTAGTCAGTCAAAGAGCCAATGCCAAAAGCTGGTTCAGCTGCAAATTCTTTTGTGCAGGGTTTCTGACTGGCTTACCAGTTCCTAATTGCAAAGGCTTATAAGGTTGCTATCTCATGCATAGGACTCTTCTGTGAACTTTTCATTTTGGTGACAGTGATTTAGTCAACTATTTTTAAGTAAGGTGATGTTCATACAAAAAACATCTTTCCCCGATTTTAGGATTTGAGTAAGAACTTTGTTCCATTATTAAAACGGCAGGCAGTGACATTTTTATGGTGACTATCAAGCTGAGAAATGGGATAGATGTGGAAATAATGTTTCAATAGAACTTTTGTCTCTAATAGAGTAATTCATAAAAATTGTCTTACTTAAGACATTTGGGAATGAATATGGAGATTAAGGATAACTGGTTCCAAAAACTTCTTAGAGAGGGGAACTAAAATTTAACTTGTGGCAAGAGCTATGGAATTTAAGTTATGAGTGTGACCAAAGGATGACATTCAAGTTTGTCATGTAGTTGTAAGAGCAGCATAGCTGGGTATTACGGCTGTGCATGTGTGCACATGCAGTGCACCTGAGACATAAACTTCCTGCTTTCCTTTGATTCCAGGTGCAGGATGTCCCCCAGTTAATCATCTGCATAAGTGAGACAATAAACTGATTTGAAACAACAGATCTACTTGAGCAATGGGATCAACTGAACTGGTGGCTTTCACAACAGCATTGGGCTAACTGGTGCAGGAATTCTCCAGTTGGGAATCTCAGGTTGTCCTGGAGATCCCACAGGCAGCTTCTGCTGTGTTTATGTTGATTTGTAGTTTTACATGTGTTGATTAAGAACCTGGCTTTGTCATGGAGACTCTGCAGGTAGTTCCTGCAGCAGAACTGGCCAGGTTGCACCTAACTAAACCACTTGCAAATGGTCCATAGAAACTGTTCCTGCAGGTGCAGAAATGGTCACATAGTGTAGTGTTTTGTACATAGTTAAGACAGGTGGGTGCTATTTTCCACATTAATCAGTAGCAATGGATCATGCACATGCTGGGTGTTCATGTAGAACTGACAACAGGATTGTCAGATTTCTGCAAAACCAGTTTCCCACTGAAGGTGCTGTTGCAAGTGTCCTTGCAATAGAAACTTCGCTTGCCGTACAGAAAGCAACCATCATGTTTGGGAGATCTGATTCCTAAAGATACTAATAAGTTAGTTTTCTTTAACAGTCACTCTGTCCTATGTCTTTGTCCAACAGACTCAAGAGTGGGGTTAAGACTGGAGTATCTACTCCAGTGTGGAAGTTGTAATCACTACCCACAAAGAGAGGCAAAATGGAAGATAGGGCAAGGCAGCATGGAAAAAAAATGTTAAATGGATCAGACTCTACATGAACTAAAAGTATCTATCCTTCTCTAGGTGTTCTTATTTCTCAAGAGGAGATCACAGTGTATAGTTATAGGTAAAGGAATATAAGTAGGTATAAAGTATGTAGATTCAACTAACAAAAATCTCATTCTGCAGAGTCAGAAATGAAATTTTATTAGTACAAGACTTGAATGGCATGCAAGGATAGAGATACTGGATTTCACACTGTACAGTTACTTGATAGGTCATGATGATGGCATCACATGAACAGCCAATATGCTGTTTGGTAATCATGATTTCACTTGTGGTTGGGGTAATGAGAGGAATTACTTCCCAAAGTAACTTTAATTTACATAATCAGAAAGAAACCGAGAAACTTAGTCATTTTATGTGGAGAGAATCATTACTGTTCGGATACAATAATTCTTCTAATTCTGAAATTAATTTGCATTACCTGGATTTGGTTTTCCGGTTTGATATTGTCTTGAATTGAAAAACCTGGAATAATAAACACCAGTAAAAAGCCATGTTCATGTTCTATAGGTTAACAAAGACTAGGCAGTAATATTGGACTTTAAGCTTTGTGCTGAGAATGGATGTGACAGATCCTCAGCTACTATCACATGTATTCAACAGGGCTATACCTATTTTACTGATAGAGGGTTTGTCTGGAAGTCCGCCAAAATTCTTGTCACTAAACAATTTCCTTGTTCACATTTAGCAACTGTTTAACAAATTGATTAGTTAATTGATGGCATTCATATATTTCCTAGAAAGCAGCTCTCTACCAAATTTGCCACAGTCCTGATTATTCATTAATAATATAATTAAAAGTACTTATATTAAAGCAAGAGTGAAAGAGGCCCTATGGCAATGTAGTGTTTTACCTAGTTAACTTAGCACCGATTCAGTGTTATTTTTTTCATTCAATTCTTCTTGGCCTTAGCAACAGTGTGCTTTTACTTGTTCAGAAAGTATCTACCAGATAGATGTGAGGCGCACTTGATTTTCATATTTTTTTAAATCTGATTTAATGAGTTTGGGGTATACAAGATGGGATTAAAGATTTGTAGAGCAGCAGTTAACTTTTAACAAGTCTATGTAAAATGCAGCATAAATAGAAAATTAACTATATTAGTCACAGACTGATAGAGACCTATTAGATCATTTTAACTGTTCTTTTAAAATTTACACAGAAAAAAGCTTACTCTTGAATTATTGGTATAAGTTGAGTGCCGAGATCTTCACAGTGAAACCATTTTTCAAAGAGGACATTAGTTGATTCTCCAACATAGTATCTGAGAAAGTAAAAACATTAGACAATCATTTTATTAACTAATTGACCAGGCAGTGTCAGTCTTTTCAAGAAGATAGCTACTTGAAGTTGTGTAAGAGCATGTTATTCTCAAGCTTGGTGTACTTTATTCTGAAGAATGGTTATTTAGGGAAGATTTCTGTTTCCCTGGTTAGCTGACTTGGTGGGTGGGGTGCTCAACCTTCTGTGGAGGGCCTTGTAGTTCTGCTGATCAACCACAGAGAAGCCATCAAATCCCTTTAGCAAACTTTCCAGATTTAATCCTGGAAATGATTGGTGCCATAGTTCCTTGGGACCAATAACTCTCACTTTGCATGTAGTTACTGCAAAAATAACTGGCCCCAAATACCGTTTCCAGTAACTGCTTCCGTGCAGCTGTGAGATAAATGTTCATATTCGAGAGAGTCGGCTTACTTATTGCCCGTGCATGGACTGATAAGAAAACAAGATAGCTTAAGGACTTGTTTGCAAAACATAGACAGTTTTCAGTTGTATGAATTTGGGAACTTAGCTCACCACTCTGAAAAGGAACTTAGTGCTTCACTTGCATTATTTTATGTTTTAACAAATAAATTAATTGTGCTGAGATCAGCAGGTCAAGGTTGCTGTAATTTATGGAATGGCAAACACAGAATTTACCTACAGATTTAAAAAAGACTGCACGGACTGGCAAAGGAGTGATGCTCCAGTACAGTCACTCATACTGTGACTGATTGTAAATAAGTCCTAATGTGTCCTTTGAGTTAAAGTCACTGCAATGTGTACTTGAAGAGAGAAACAAGGCTTATGTAATTATATAATGGATATCTGTGTATTCACGTCTGTCTTATGTATCTATACCCATATTGTCCAGAAACTTTCTAAGAGCTCCCCAGCCCCTTAAGTTTTGCAAAAACAGAGTACACAGAATAACGTTATTAATGCCTCCAATATGGAAAAAGCTGTGCTACAAGCACAGATTTTGAACACAGAGAATCTACAGAGAAGGAAAATGTTACAAATGTCTTGGCTGGGAGAAGCCTTTGCACTTGGGAAGGACTTTGCACCTTACTAGGTGTTAAAGAATCCAACCACACAGCCAACATCAAACTTTGTTTCTGTACTCATTTGCCATAAGATTAAGGTTAGCTAGTGCATTTTTCTTATGGTACAAAGCACGAAATCACTACTTAGGCTGAAACACTAGGGCAGGCTACTTATTCTTTACCTGTACAATAACTGGCATGTCAGGGGCTCTGATTTATGACTGAGGCTTGTAGGCATGATAAATAATGGAACAGTAATATAATATTAGACCTTTGAGTCACCATACTTCCAAGTTCATTACAACTTCCTCTTGTGGCTGGGAGTGAAAACACTGAGAAGATGAGGGGTTCTGGTTG
The DNA here is from genome assembly GCF_003259725.1 of Athene cunicularia. Lineage (NCBI taxonomy): Eukaryota > Metazoa > Chordata > Aves > Strigiformes > Strigidae > Athene > Athene cunicularia. Next base: position 98,032,061 of record NW_020799097.1, on the reverse strand, counting down.
TAAATCCCCATCTTTCTCAGGAGAACAGAGAGAGGCAATGTATGTTCAAAAGTATGACATGATTGTTCACTTCCAAAACTTCAGGTGCCTTTTTTCATCATGTCAGTGTGAAAACAAGGGCACTATAAACCTCTCAGTGATTTGTTTCCAGGCACTTGATTAGATCTTTTAAATTTGCTTTGTTAGTCCAATCATTTTTTTCCACCTGCAAACCATATGTTAGCTTTTGGTTTAATTTCTCCACAAGAGCATGACTATATTGGAGTGCAAATCTCTAGATCTACCTGGGATCCCTAAAAAGGCATTCAGCATCTCTCTAGCTCATACCATTCCCTAGCTTCATGTACAAGGTAGGTTATTTTCCTTAAAGTTACCTAGACCTACTTATGTTCCTTTATTACAAATAAATATTGTTATCTGAATCACTGGCCCATTGTTTCTAGCTCAAAATATCTTTCTACTAATGCAACGGCTCATGATCCACAGACCTGCAATGAAAGGAAAGAAAAAGGACAAGTGCATAGATGAACAATGTTTTCAATTAACTGGATTTGTCTTTAGTTTGGAAGCCAAGCAGGCGTTTGTTTTTTTTTTCAATGGTCCATTTCTTAGTTTTTTATATCTTTCTTTAGTTTGTTGTTTGTTTTGTTTGGGTTTTTTAATGAAAAAGCATATACTTCTACCTCTACACATTCACAATCTTCCTGCTGTGACACTACCCATGCAACAATCAAAGCCATAGGCAAAAGGACAGAAACAGTACATTGCAGATATTGCCCCAATTTTAAATCTTTGTAAATTACATGAATAGCTGTAAACTCTCTTTGGTCAGTTGTATCTAGTTAATATCAAAACAGCTTTTCCAGCTTGGCTTAATGTTACTGCTGTAACTTGCCTTCTTAGACTTATGAATTCTGTATGACCATAGGACAAGGCTTAGCCTGTCTCCCAGTAGAATACAGTATAAACCTCTCATTTCTCTGAAGATGTTGTTCTCACAAGGCAATAAAAGCTAGGCAGAGGTGTGTGCAATGTAGAGGGGTTAGTGTTAAGAAAATTGACTTCTGTTTCCAGCTTCCCACACACTTGCCAAGAAAGCTGCTCTTCGTGTTTTGGTTTCAGTGCTTACAAAGGAATTGATGTTCTGCTTGCCAGAACTGGTTTAAAAAAAAAATTCTGGTTTGTGTTGTTACTGAGCTCTGTGATTTTAAAACTTAAGACGATAGTAGTAAGCAATACATAAGTAGATAGCAATAACCACATCATGCATTTAAGACATTTCAAGCTGTTCCTTATTTAACTAGATCAAATGCTAAATGAGATTTCTGTTTATGTGCGTATAGATTAATAGATGCGTGGATAAAATTAGTGCAAATTTGCCAGGGTGAATCTGATAAATTATCAGGAAAATAAAATACAGTATTGTATTGACATGAGAAATTAGTTTCTGATATGAATCAACAGATCAGCCAGCAGTTTATACTTCACCTGAGCCCGTCAATTTCTGTCTTTAATCTTTCCCTCTCAATCACAAGACCCACAGTGTCTGCGTATCTCTGAGGAGAATGAGGTATCCTAGCAGGTAGGAGGAACATCTATTCAAAGAAATGGGAAAGCATCAGTGTCAGGAAGGCTTTATTCTTTGTGTTGTCCTTCCTCTGCCCCCCAACCTGCAAAATCCTCTGCTCCTTGCCCCACTTTTCCCCTACTCTTTGTTGATCCTGTATTGATCCTTTGCAGCTGTACCCACTTTGGTACCAACAACCCAGAAGATATTGCTTCTTCCATTCTGAGTGAATGATGACCATTGACTCCACAATCAGCACTGCCTTTATGGCAGTCACATGACCTCCTCCAAGTTTGATCATCATTGCTAGACACAAATGAAAAAAAAATCTAACCAGTTACTCATCTGGAATTTATAAATTTACTGCAATTTCCGAGTAGCAGAAATGGAAATAAAAAGCAAGTTTGTTGTCAGCTCAAGAAAAATGTCTAAACTAATCAACCACATGTACCCTTCCAAACACAGTGAGCACCTGTGATTGCATGATGAGGAGTGTTATTCTCTCCAGAAATAATTAACAAATATGAGGGGCTGCTTACTCATGCAAGTGACAAAGTAAATAGGCAACATTTGGGTGAGACAAGTCTATTACTGAGGTTTGAGAATAAACCTTTTTCTAGCAGCTATCTGACTATGTAGGAAGGTGGTAATCCTGTAGTGTTCTTCAGCACTACAGATTTCTTAGCCAAGCTTGGGCGAGTCATTACAATTGCTCTGACTGCAAAACAGACCTAATGATAGTGCCTCACCAGGACTAGTGTCAGTCTTCACACTAAGGATAACGTGTGTACCTTTTCATTAATGCTTTTGGTACATGCCAAGATCTCAGCTAGATGTATTTCTCCAGTATGAAGTGTATTACCAGATTTTCACCATCTATAGGTTTGAAAACACAGATCTGTATCTTCATTGAAAATGTCATAATACTTTCAGTGACATCAAGCTATTGGGGCTAATATGTCTTTCATTTTAAAGGCTGCCCCCACTAGATCCTTTCAAAGTCTGAGTGCAGTTCAAGCTTGTGACAATAATAATGAATGGCAGTTGTAGTACATCTAATAACTTGTAGTAACACTAAGTAAAATATCTACTCATGCTTTCATTAAGAGCACTGCAATCTATGCTTTAGCAAGTCCACTACTATAAGGAAAAATAACTGACTGCAGCTGGATACGTTTTATCCATATATTCTCTTTTAAAACTGTTCTCCTATTGTGATGGTTGCCAACGCTAGATGTGTGAGGACTAAAAAAGGCTGAAAGTAGCTGAAACTCTTTCGAAGTTCTAGGCAGTTCGCTTAATGGCATGTTTGAGTGGGTGGGCAGTATCTACTTGACAATGTGTAAATAAATGATTGATCCACTTGAATGCACGGGGCAGATTCCATGCCATGCAGAGGAATAAGAATTTTTCTCAATATGTTTTTGACTACCTGAATGGGTATCCCCAATGCTTAGAAAGATTTTTATTTGTTATTGAAATAATCAAATGTTGAATACAGTGTATTGTAGTTTGCTGTTAATTACATGGAATTTGCTATACTGCATTCAAGACTTTTAAAATGTTTCTTATCCTGATGCATCTCTTGCACAGCAAGGATAAATTGATTTTTAAATGATTAATTAAATATTCATTTAACATGTACAATAATAACAGGAAAACAACCCTGTTTTACCTCCCCTTCTCGGATGACAATGTCTTTTTGTTTCCCATTTTCAATTATCTTCAAACACATATCCCCTTTAACCTGGTAAAAAAGCTGAAGGAATAGGAAAGTAACATTAAAGCAACTACTCCAAAACATTCTGTACTTCATATTCTGTACATAAATGATACATGTATAAATACATTCAATCTGTAATTGCAAATACTTACTTTTTTTTTCTAACCATAAATAGCAGACTTCCAACTTTTGTTGTTTTGAAAATGTTACTAAATACATATTATTTCCATTATCTTACATACACTTGACAATCTAAGAGGTCTGTAACTGCTTATAGAGCTATTCTGTGAACCCAATGGAATTCCGTTGCACTGTCTTTACTCCTGAGGATTACTCTGTGGGGCTGGGACATTATGGTTCAGACATCCGTTAATTACCCTGTATATAAAGCTTATTTTCAGATGTAGCAGGGTCTTCACTACTGCATTCAGTCAAATTAAATGTCACTTTTCCAAATAAGCTCCCAATATGCATGCACAGGTTTTTTGGGTTTGTTGTTTAATTTTTAATGGGGCTTTCTCATTTGGGAATAATTGCCCATTTGGAAGCTGTTCTGCTTTATTTCTGTGGATACCCTCAAAGCCCAGCAACAGCTGCTTCTCTTCCTACTGTGTATGTAAAAGGATTACATTCGAAGCATATGTAAGGACAGAACCACTGAACCCATAATTCTGTCTTCAATGACCTTTCCACAGCTCTGTTTTCAGAGTAGTTTTGTGGGGGCTCTGAGGGGCTCTGACCTAGCCTCATGCTTCATGGCAGAACTGTGCTATGAACTGTAAGCAGGTCGGTCTTTGACCTGGAATAATGAGCACATTTTTCCTCATGTTATATAATACAGAGCAATAATACTTTAAAAAGTCAACTTTTCTGCCACTCTCTGCCAAGCTTCTATATGCTTTCCATGCATATCTAGTTGTCTGACATATCTAGAAACTAAATTCATATAACTGCTAGTACAGCTGAAACTGTCTGAAACATGATTACAAGTTAGAACTATAATGAAAATAATTTTATTTATAGTAATTCACCACAATTTTGGCAAAATGGAAAATAAATAAGGGAAAAAAGAAATGACCAAAGTATATAAAAATCCCAGACTAAACCTTGTCCAACATTAGAAACGCTTAATCAATTTTTTGAATCAGGATTATTCCAAAAGAGTTTTGAAATACTATTACATGTCCCTGTACTAGTATTCAAGAAACACCTCTATGAACATAAGAAATAATAAATGTGCTGTCAAGGGAATGAAATATTAGAGAATTGAAGATGTACTGGAAAAAAGCTGATGCTGAGAGCTCTTACATGACTGAAAAGTTCACCTTGTGCCAGGGACATCACCATGGATAAATTTTAACTCTTATCAAGACGGCCATGGTGCCAGGCTACTTATCCTCCTTGCATTCCATTTCCCATGTTCTTTTCCTGTCATTTTCTTTGGTGTTACTGAATAACCATACAAAATGCTACAGCAGCCCTCGTTACAGAGCACATCGGGCAGGGCTAACTGCTCGTTGTATGACATAAAGTGATTTGAGTGGGGAAATGATCTCTCCTTCATTTCAGAAGACTCATCTAAGACCGTAAGGTCCTGATGGATTATCACACAGGCCACTGGTAATATGGCACTGGTAATGCTGAAATTGAAAGGTCCTTTTTGAAATGTTGAGCTTTGGAGTATTATCTTCCCTATAACTACTGAGGGAGCTATTACTGAGCACATGCACAGGACGTGTAGGTGAGGGAAAGGACAACAGAGGCAGAGTTTTATTCTGCTTGCAACTGTGAATCATGCAGCTAAGCAAACCTTCTGGTAATGGAAGAGGGGAGAGGGGCAATACAGTTCAGTATTCGAGCATCAGAGTCATAAGTAAAGATTCTGAAGACTAAGTTTTGAATTAAAAGAACTGTTTTGCAATGGGAAAGGAGGAATGAGGTGGGCTACACATTGTCGTGTTTATCTGAGTGATTTTAAATAGTGCCTTTCACTGTAAATTATGGTCTGTTCTTCAAAACTTTTTTTTTTTTTAATGTCTGAGTGTTTCAGTCATCCATAAATCATCTGATGTAACTGTGAATAATACAAGTGGCAGTAGTTACTGAATCTATTGCTATGCTTATATTATACCTTGAACTTTTATCAAGAAAACTGTCAACTGTTTAATGTCTCACTAAGTTACAGTCCATGCCCATTTCACAGGACACACTGGCAATACAGTACTGCTGCAATGTTACTTTTTTCTAAATGCTGACTGAGATTTGCCTTCTGGGCACATCTAACCCTTTCCTAAATATCTCCTGGAAAAATCAAGGCCTGAGTAAGGAAGTACTGGTGTGTGGGTGGTGCATGCACACATGTATGTATATACACAAATATGTATGTGTATATAGGTAGTAAGTCAGCAGAGTTCATGCCACCTGAAAATATAATCTCTCCTAATTGGTCTGGTTTTACTGGGATAATATGGTATCCATTCTCCACAGCAGAACTGAAAACCGAGGAAATATGCAACATTTTCAGTCTATTAACATCTTACTAATGATGAGGTCTCTTGTTATGTGTAATATGTATATATGTGTGTGTGTGTATCTATCCTTGCAGAAAAGCCTAGATTTGTACATTGCTACTGCATAATGGGTCAAAATTGGAATGGATTTGTCTTTCTGAGTGAAAAATATGGCTCAAGGAAGAAACAAACGTTGTTCACCAGTCTTTTTTTGCTTTCTGTTACTGAATGTGCTTATCTGTTTATTATACTTCCTTCTTTTTTTCCTTTCATTCTCCAGACTTTTGCCTTTTGTTTAGCTTTCCACCTTATTATGTGGCATCTTTGCATTATGATTACTCTAAAAACACCTCCTCGTATTACTTCTCAACCTACCTCTAGAAGTTATGAGCCACCTAGAAGTCATTCTTTACACTAAGGATAACATTTTTTCATAATGTTGCTCAATATGATCATTAAAACTTCAGTTATACCTATGAAAACTACACTGAAAGTCCCTTAAGACTGAGTTTGTTTTCTGACTCATTTAATTTTCCTTGAATTCTCTTTACTGTAGGATAATTACATCCTACTTCCTTAGTCTGCTTCAACCTTCTTGATTATGCTTCAAATATGATAGTATTGTGTTAAGGTGCAGTGAAAGGCAGCATGACCAGAGCTGAATCATTGTCAAGTCTGTAAAGGGGTACTTCACCCAATTATGAAGACTCATAAAATAAATAATGCAGGCATTTTTGGAAAGGATAGGTGGAGATGCAGAGAATTGGGAATTCACTATTCCCTTCAGTGAAGCTGCTTGTCTTGATAGAAACTCATTTCATCAGGGTAAATGAAAGTGTGGACACTACCTTAAAAAGAGCACTACCACCCCTGCCGTATTAACGTGGTGAGAACTATATTGCTCCTTTGTCTAGGTATGTGTATCCTAGCAGATTAAAGAAGGAAGCATGCAGGAGGGGAAGAACACAGTATTTTTAATTGGTTTGTATAGGCCAATTAAAAAACAAGTCTGTTTTACTTTATGTATAGTAATGTATGTAATTTATTTTAGATCCACCTTTGATATCAAAATCTGCCTAGATGTAGGAGCCCAGAGCACTGAGGGCTTTTGTAGCTGGGAGCTTATTCACAGACCTCTAAATATACCTGCAATTTGCAGTGTACTTTGAATACTGACTGCTTCTGAAACTGGAATTTGGGATTAGGCATATCTGGCTTGTATTGCTTGTCAAAATGCTAAATACTAAATTAATTTGCAGAGCAACTCAAATTCTGCTGTGGGAGTAGATCCTGGGTGTTCTCCAGACTTCAGTGGCGACTGATCTATTTGAGGACAGAAAAACAATTTTCTTCTTCTTTCATCACAAGGTTTTTCAGCTATCAGAAGTATAGAAGCCAAACAGATGAGAAAGGTAGAGAAAACAATGTTGTGGGTTTTTTTCCCCTCTGCTCATTTACATGTCATCTGTGAAACCTAAATACTAGCCCAAACTCATCCCAACGGTTTTATGCAGCAAACCCATTTCTGAAAACACAATCTCTTTCTGATGAAAAAAAGATCATCACCCTTATTACTTTGTAATAGAAGCTTTTTTTCTTATTAAAATATTCAGAGTTTTCACCAGATAAATAAAGGGGGGGGGTAAATGTAAAGAAGCAGAAAAGTTTCTCTTGTTTTGCTGTGATTCATGTTCTCAGTTTTATTTAGGAGATAAGCACCACAAAAACTACCTACTGGGAATGCTTACTTAGCCCTTCTTTAGGCATCCATTATTGCCATACAATGCAAAGGGAGAACTGAGTTGCTAGGGAAGAGTTTCTCAAAAGCATGCTGACTAGAGTGCAACATATGCTAGAAGAAGGGGTCAGGCTTCATTTAAGCAGGTAATTTGTCAGCAACTGGAGCCAAGTCTTACTTGTGATGTGTGTGTGAGGGGGAGCAAAAGAGAAATCAAAACTCAGGTTAGAAAACTCAGACAAGCTGCGGCAGATATGACCTCAAATCTGTACCACGTTTCAGAGCAAGATGTTACTTTTTTCACAGAAAGAGTGGTCAGACAGTGGAATAGGCTGCCCAGGGAGGTGGTGGAGTCACCATCCCTGCATGTGTTTAAGGGTCGTTTAGATGAGATGCTGGGGGATATGGTGTAGGGGAGAACTTTGCAGAGTAGGGCTGATGATTGGACTCGATGATCCCAAGGGTCTTTTCCAGCCTAAATGATTCTGTGATTCTATGATTCTATATCTCAATCAGACCATGTAAATAAGCTAGAAGAAGCTGAAGAGATTGGCCAAGATAATTAAAGGAGAGGGAGTATTTGTTCTGAAAATCCTCTTTAGGACTGCAGTGTAAGGTCTCTGATCTGTGGGGCTCCATCAGTATTTAGGTGGCTGTATCCATAGGAAACGATCTAGATGCTGAGTGTAGAAATTCAGAGTAAAATACACACGGCACAATGAGAAGCAGAGATTTTAAAACCAAGCAAAATATTGTGCCAATGCAAATATGTTGCAGGTGATAGATGAAAGGCTGATTTGAATTTCTCTGCATGGAACTGCACTGTTTTATGTAGACTCAACATCAGAATATAAATTGTTAAATTAAAGTCAGCTAGTTGAGATTCATTGTGTTTAAGTGGTGGACTGAAGTATGTAAAGAGACAGGACCAAAACCACTTTTCTGATCCTCGGTTTAGCTGTTAGCATATATATTGCTTTCCCCCAAAGCAGCCCGCATGACGCAGTAAATAAAATCTGAAATTCTTTTACTACAGATAAGCTTTGTTATGATTGTGGAGTTTGTCTATCATTAACTTCCTCCCAAATATACCATTCCCTTCAGTTTTCAGTTACCTTATTTCCTTGGAAGTTATATAATGAATTTATAAGATAAGATTAGAAGGTTTCCTCCCCTCCCTCAGGCTTTGCAAGTGAGCAAAAAGGCAGTAAATACACCATGAAGTCTCTGAGGTGTGTAAGCGCCAAAACTCTTCTTGTCACAAATGCTACTGAAAAGTTCAAGAGACAAAAGTATGTTGAGGACCGTTCCCTGGTACCTGGAATGCACCTGCTACCCCATAGACATGTGGGCTTGAGCATCATGTCAGGACTGCCACAGAAGCTTTAACTGATCTCATCAAGTTGCACAAGAATTGTAGTCACTAGTCCATATAATGCAAAGCTCTCTTGACAAATGAGGTATGTTGGAATAATGATTCATTTGAAAACCTCACCAGACTGGCTATATAGCACTAACACTTTACTGTTAGTGCATAAAGTTTTGTTTGTATAGATATATAGGTCTATTCTCACAGCAGGTTTTTTGCCATGTTTCAACAGAAGATGCATTTCTCAAAGCAATTCAGTTTCATTTTAAGAATGAGTCTGATTTAGAGTCAGAGAATGTTCAAGTTGACTCTGTTCTGATGGAGAAGGGAGCAAGGGGCAACTTAACATTTTCAAATAGGAAAAAGACTGAATATGACACAGTGCTAAAGTCAGGCCAAAGAATACGAATGGTTTATCTCTTGTAAGGTGCAGCTTGATTTGGTTCCTTATAAAACCTGTCCAGTGGAAAACAATGTCTCAGGTGTGAGGCAGGACTTCTGTGAAGAAGGACAGCAAATAAATACTGCACAGAAAATTAAGAAGGAAGTGAGGTAGTACACAGAAAACTAAGAGGGAAGAAAATGTGGAGTTACATATTTAGGAAACTTCTGCTTGTTGAGAGGAGAAAAAAAAAATGTGCGAGACTCGTTGTCGTTTTAGCCTAAATGACTGTTCAGGAGATAATCCTAAAAGGCTTTGAAGAGAGTCCAAATCAAGCTTCCATTTTTTCTCATAATTAGCCAGTCAGAACTGATCTTCCTGATACATCTGCACATCAACTGAACCAGCAACGAACAGCTCAGGAGCAGGAGGATGCTCCTAAGCCCTTGTCTCTGCATGTGAACCCCTTGCTGCTATGAACTGCTGGCTGACAAGTGCAAGTTGTGCCACAGGACACACTACAAACTGTGTGATAACAGGCATAAAATAACGACTGAACAGGTATAAAAATTTCTAAATTTAACTTTCTTTTCTAAACTAACACCTCTTTACTATAGGAATACTAGTAGAACAGCATCAGCTAAATATGCATAAAGAATTTGTGGGTTTTCGCATTCATGATCTGGCCTGCTATCAGAATGCTTATATAGTTTGTCTTTCAAATTGTCACTCAGAACTATAAACGACCTTTTACCTGACAAAGTAATGAGCTGAATATGGTTTTGAATGGGTGTTTTTAATCCAAAATTTAATTTAGAATGCCCTTTTATTAGGATATTCTCTGCCTCACGATTCTTCTCTAATGAAAAACATGGATCTAAATTAGATCACAGGAAGGTGCAAATGTGTCTGATAAACAGCTATGGTAAAATTCAGTGCATGACTATTGTGCCTCCATAAAAATGGACAAAATTGGCCCATACATTAAACTGATACGTAACTGATGACGTTTCTGATGTGTATATTGCCAATTTTTCTATCTGATAGGAATTTTCTGTTTTCAATTTTGGTTGCTGAGTAACTGTGGGAAATTTTCTATGTAAATAAGGATGTATTGATACTTTAAAAATCTTGTATCCACTTGAATTAACAATAATTTACTATACTGTTGCATACTGATATACATTATGCCTTCACAGATGTTGCCAACTTCTTATACTGTTAGAAGGTCATATAATGGGTTTAGACTTATTAAAGTAGGCCAAATTCTTTTTAAACACGGGAACATCTTGCAAAATATAAAAAATATGTGGTAAATTATATTAAACTAACTTTAAAGGAAGGGGAGGAGGAGATAAGGTTTTTTTTAAAAAAAAAAAGAAACAGCACAGGAATGGGTTGGGGACCAGGGATAATCCAGTATGAACTGGGAAATGGAGGGAGAGACAAGATTGTAAAGAAAAGAAAAGAATAAATAATATTGTAGTGCAAGCTATCATGCCAGTTAAACCTCAGCTCATTTCTCATTTTTGTGTGTTCCTCTCTTAGTGTATAACTCTAATGTATTCTCCAGAGCAAGAAAATAAATTAAGTGTATAAAAATAAAAAGGTTAAGTTATAGAAAAAATTGTTTGGAATCACTAACTTCCATATGTACCTTCACGTACCTTCATTTTATGCTTTGCCAAACCTTGATGGCCTTGACCTTGATTATAAAATTAACTCACTCTTTTTTAACTTAACATATAATACTTTACAATATACCATAATAGCAGCATACAGATTAGATGTTCTTCTCAGTGCCTTCTGAGCAGTCATACTACAGATGTGATTGCTTCTCTCCCAGGGATGTAATCAAGTTGACAAAACCACATTTTGTTTTACCCAGCTAAGTATCTCTGGAATTTCCTAGTAAATATACAATGGATGCTAAACTCTTCTAGTTAGCAATAGTCACTTCACATGCACTGCCCTGAGACCTGGCTTTGCCTCCTTCTCAGCCCAAGCAACCTGATGACATGATTCCGGGTGTTGCCAGAGCTCCTCCTGTGTGGCCGATGAGAAGAGACATAATAGAGAGTGGTGGGTAACCTATGGTACATGATGGACATGCCTGTGCCCACAGCCATAGGTGGGCTGTGAGAGCGTGGTGGCAATCTAAAGCAGACAGAATCACAGTGATAAGATAGCATCCACTCTTGCAGAGTGGTATGGTTATCATGACCACAAACACCTGCACAGCACAATTATAACAGAAAATTGATAAAGGCTGTTGTGAAATGGTTGGCTTGGTTTTGTGAGAAATGATTCAATAAGTAAACCGAATTTCTGTTTCATTTTAAAACGATTTGTTGAACTTGACTCTCTTCTGCCTTGAACTATGTAGATGCTTAGGCTTGGGTTTTCAAAGGTACTTAAAATTAGGTGGCCAAATTTTATTGGGATTACATGAAATAAAATTACTCAGCTGGAAAGCAAGGTAAATTGTCTCACATCCTGAAATTCTTACTTCCAGGCCTCTAGTGTCCCCTTTCCCTTAGGGTTCCTTCAGAGCCAGTTGTGATACTTCAGACTCAGAAGAGTCCTTAGGCCAAGCAGACAATTCCAAGAAAAACACAATAAACAAAGTAGGTCCAAATTGTGATGATTTTGATAGGTTTCTACTATTTCTTCCCATATTGTGCATTTGGCAGAATGGCTACTGACAACTACAAGCAGTGGGATAGCTTTGTTTTGATAAAGATGTGCAGAGAAGGGGATTGATTTGAAAAATATTTAGACTATTCTTTAACCTCCCAAAAATGAATGAAAGCTGAAAATGCTGATATTTTTCACAAAATCCAGAAAAATATAATTTCAGGCCAATTAAAATGTTTCATTTTGATTTTTGAATTTCAAAGTTACTTTATAAATATAGATTGATCTTCTGCAACAAAATATCACTTTAAAAATATTGTTACCTTTCCAAAGTTTTGTTCCAAAACGTTGAAATGAGACATTTTGATCTGTCAGAATGCTTTTTCTAGTTTCCTGTTGGAAATGAATGATAGTAAAATAGATCTGATCTCATGTGCCTGCTTCAAAGGAAATGCACAGATGGTGTATGCTTCTTGTGAATGATTCCGTTTAAGTCTCTGAATAGATCTAATAAATACAACATCACTGAGCCTGGCATTGCTAATCTGTAGCTGTAACCAGATTAGCTGCATTTTAATCATTGCAGATCAATTAAACCAGCAAAATATAAATAGCCTATAGGTTACCTCTTCTCCTTCCTCAATATGATAATCCTTCCTTTCATTTGGTCCTCCAACAAACATCACATTTAATTGATGGCGATGCCTAGAAAAGAAAATGACATTTTAAAGCTACCTCCACTTGTGATGTTCTTTATTTCATGTAAGTTTTTTTCTCTTTCAATTCTTTGAGGACAGTGAGTCAATGAAACAATGCTGAGTGACAAGCGACATCCAGAATGAGCACTCAAAAGACCTCGGGTGCATCTCTCCGCTCTGCCACTGTCCTGCCAGGTGACCTCAGGCCAGCTGCCTCCTTCCTGGTTTTTCAGTGCCTCCAGCTCTGAAAAGGGGACAATGATAGTTACCAACTGTGGAAAGAGCTTTGAACTGTAGATAAAGAATGCTTCATAAGAGACAGGAACAAGAAGAAAATGTCTTTTCAACCTAAGCTGATTAGATCAGGATTTTGTAAAGGTGAAACACTTTTAAAGGTTAATAAAGGTAAAAACATACCTTTTTTTTTTCTGTATTGGGTTTGCATGGCAAGGTTGGGGGGCGTGGGGGTGGGGGGATGTGCTACATGGGCTTCTCCCATGTCTGAAAGAGCCAATGCCAGCTGGCTCCAAGATGGATCCACCACTGGCCAAGGCTGAGCCCATTGGTGAGGGTGGTAGCACCTCTGGGATAATGTATTTAAGAAGGGGGAAAAAATCCAATGGCAACAGCCACTTCAGATGGAGAAAGGAGTGAGAGTATATGAGAGAAACAACCGTGCAGACCCCAAGGTCAGTGAAGGAGGGGGAGGAGGTGCTCCAGGAGCTGTCACAGATTCCCCTGCAGCCCGTGGTGCAGCCCATGGTGGGGCAGGCTGTGCCCCTGCAGCCCATGGGGGTTAACGGGGGAGCAGATCTCCACCTGCAACCTAGGGAGGACCCCACGACAGAGGAGGTGGATGCCTGAAGAAGGCTGTGACCCCCTGGGAAGCCCATGCACCTGGCAGGACCTGTGGCCCCGTGGAGAGAGGAGCCCACATGGATCAGGTTTGCTGGCAGGACTTGTGACTGAAGGACTGCACCCTGTGGGAAGGACTCACATTGGAGAAGTTCATGGAGGCCTGTTTCCCATGGGAGGCACTCCGCACAGGAGCAGGGGAAGAGTGTGAGGAGTCCTCACCCTGAAGAGGGAGTGGCAGAGACAACATGTGATGAACTGACTCATTCAAAACTCAAAACTCCTATTCCTCATCCCCCTGTGCTGCTTGGGGGAAGGAAGTAGAGAAATGGGGAGTAAAGTTAAGCACAGGAAGAAGGGAGGGGTGGGGGGGAAGGTTTTAAGATTTGGTTTTATTTCTCATTATCCTACTCTGATTCAACTGGTAATAAGTGAAATTAATTTTCCCCAAGTCGAGTCTGTTTTGCTGGTGATGGTAATTGCTGAGTGATCTCTCCCTGTTCTTGACTCATGAGCCTTTGGTTATATTTTCTCTCCCCTGTCCAGCTGATGAGGGGAGTGATAGAGTGGCTTTGGTGGGCATCTGGCATCCTGCCAGGGTCAACCCACCACACTTTCCCATGGGTAGCATTACCAGAGGTACTCATAGTAGGAATTAGCAGCTAATTTCTCTTCTATTTATACTAATTTTGCTAAGGTGGAACAACATTACAATGGTTTCATTGGGGTTGTGGCTGATTCAGGCCCTTTATCATAACTCCACCCCTTTTAAGAGCCCAAATGAGCACTTCTCTTGGCTGTCATGAAGAAAGATATCACCCCAATTATCAATCAGTCCACTGACACTAATAAAGGGGTAAGGTAGCAGGTTTTCATTTGCTAAAAAATGCCCTATAAATCAGACCTGTTAGCTGTGATTCAAAATTTGTTCTTAAACTCTTTTTGACATCTGCTTTTCAGTGAGGAGATTCTGGGCAATATTTGGGCTAACAGGAGATCTTATTAACACAGAACCAGCAGAGCCACACTCCCCTGCAACACCCGGAAGAACAATGTGTCTCTGTCTCAGCACCTTGCAAGCCTTAATTGAGAGAAGCTATTTTGAATGGCTGAACATATGCATTTGATCTGCTATCATCACGTTTACTTTGAAGAGTATTTAAACGATAATGAACAACACAGTAGGGACTAGTAAAGCAGAAACAACAAGTAACAGTGACAAATTAGTTTGTCAAATAAAAGTCTAGAGAATTAAATTAGATTGCAATTCTTAAATTGACTCTTTTCACCATAGGAAGCTGTATACATTATAGCACTTGACTTCATGCCCATATCCTAAAATAAGGAACCAAAAGGGCTGACTTTGATTTATTTAGGCACCTGCTTGAAAGGATCCCTTGGGAGACGATCCTGAAGGGTATAGGGTCTAGTAAGGCTGGGCACTCTTTAAGAAGGAAGTGTTAATGGCTCAGGAGCAGGTGGTCCCCAGGTGCTGTATGAGAAGCCAGCAACAGAGAAGACCACCCTGGCTGAACAGGGAGCTTTGGCTGGAACTCAGGGAGTAAAGGAGAGTTTACAGCCTTTAGAAGAAGGGGCTAGCCACTCACAGTGATTACAAAGATGCTGTGAGGCTATGCAGGGTGGAAATCAGGAGGTCTAAAGCCCAACTGGAAATTAATCTGACTTCAGCAATCAAGGACAAGAAATGTTTCTATGTCAGTCACAAAAGAAAGACCAGGGAGAGCCTCCATCCCCTGCTAGACGCAGGAGGAAACATGGTAACAAGTGATGAGGAGAAGGCTGAGGTGCTTAATGCCTTCTTTGCCTCAGTCTTTAATAATAAGACTAGCTGTACTGAGGGAATCCAGCCTCCTCAGCCAGAAGACAGAGACTGGGAGAACGACCCCCTGCAATCCAGGAGGAGACTGTCAGTGACCTGCTGCAACACAGACACAGACAGGTCTGTGGGACCAGATGGGATACACCCGAGGGTGCTGAAGGAGTTGGCTGGGTGCTCGCCAAGCTGCTTTCCATCATTTACCAGCAGTCCTGGCTGACTGGGGAGGTCCCAGAAATTGGCCAAAGTGACGCCCATCTATAACAAGGGTTGGAAGGATGATCCAGGAAATTACAGGCCTGTCAGCTTGGCTTCAGTGCCCGGGAAGCTGATAGAGCAGCTCATCCTGAGTACCATCACACAACACGTGTGGGACAACCAGATGCTCAGGCCCAGTCAGCACGGGTTTATGAAAGGCAGGTCCTGCCTGACAAACCTGATCTCCTTCTATGACAGGGCAAGCTGCTTATTGATTGACAGAAAGGTTGTGGATGTTGTCTACCTTGACTTCAGTAAGGCCTTTGACACCGTTTCCCACAGCATTCTCCTGGCAACACTGGCTGCTCGTGCCTTAGATGGGCACACGCTTTGCTGGGTAAAAAACTGTCTGGATGGCCGGGCCCAAAGAGTTGTGGTGAACGGAGTTAAATCCGGTTGGCAGCCAGTCACGAGTGGTGTCCCCCAGGGCTCGGTTTTGGGGCCACTCCTGTTTAACATCTTTATTGATGATCTGGACCGAGTGCACCCTCAGTCAGTTTGCAGATGATACCAAGTTGGGTGGGAGTGTTGATCTGCTCGAGGGTCGGGAGGCTCTGCAGAGAGACCTGGACAGGCTGGAGCCATGGGCTGAGGCCAACTGTGTGAGTTTCCATAAGGCCAAATGCCGGAGGCTGCCCTTGGGCCACAACAACCCCCAGCAGCGCTACAGGCTTGGGGAGGAGTGGCTGGAGAGTTGCCAGTCAGAGAGGGACCTGAGGGGGTTGATTGACAAGCAGCTGAACATGAGCCAGCAGTGTGCCCAGGTGGCCAAGAAGGCCAATGGCATCCTGGCTTGTGTCAGCAATAGCGTGGCCAGCAGGGACAGGGAAGGGATCTGACCCCTGTACTCGGCACTGGTGAGGCCGCCCCTCGATTCCTGTGTTCAGTTTTGGGCCCCTCACTACAAAAAGGACATTGAATGACTCGAGCGTGTCCAGAGAAGGGCAACGGAGCTGGTGCAGGGTCTGGAGCACAGGTCGTACGGGGAGCGGCTGAGGGAACTGGGGGTGTTTAGTCTGGAGAAGAGGAGGCTGAGGGGAGACCTCATCGCCCTCTACAGCTACCTGAAAGGAGGCTGCAGAGAGCTGGGGATGAGCCTCTTTAACCAAGTAAGAAGCGATAAGACAATAGGGAATGGCCTCAAGTTGCACCAGGGAAGGTTTAGACTAGATATTAGGGAGCGCTTCTTTACAGAACGGGTTGTTGGGCATTGGAATGGGCTGCCCAGGGAGGTGGTGGAGTCCCCATCCCTGGAGGTGTTTAGGAGTCGGGTCGACATAGTGATGAGGAATCTGGTGTAGTTGGGAACTGTCAGTGCTTGGTTAATGGTTGGATTAGATGATCTTCAAGGTCCTTTCCAACCTAGCTGATTCTGTGAAAATCAGAACTGTTTGTACCACACAGATTTAATATCCATTTTCAAGAATGCACTGTAATACTTCTGCATTAATGAACAACTCTACTAAAGAAGGGCAGAAAGACAACCAGTAACACAGCTAATAATTAATTTTAAAAGTTAAAATTAACTCTGGAGAATAAGAGAAAGGCAATCTATGGGTAACTTGTAGTCTATTGTTGAGTTAATTTTTTTATAGAAACCCATACAGTTTCATTATTAGTTCAATAACTAAAAGTGAAAATATTGCTCTAAAAATCATTGTTGCTTAACTTTTTGTTTGGCATATCTACCATTAATTCTGTTACCCTATGGATTTAGCTGGGTTTTACATAATAAACAGGCAACTACAGGTTAATCATTCCTATCATTAACAATTATATAACACCACCATCAAAAAATTCCAGCTATGAAATACAAGCAGGAACTCAAACACGTTTGTCCATATCGCTAATTAAGTTGTCTGGCTAATATAGTTGCATTAAGTTAAGAAAAATCATAAAGAAGGAAAGAAGCCTCACTGAAGACTGCCAAAATGCAGTTAGAGTATCATAAAGGTTTCAAGGATGTGAAAAATTACTTGATTACACTACTTTTAGAATGAGGTGCTAATCAATGGCCTATAAGTTTTATATACTCTTATATTTCTCTTCTTAACCACATTAAAAAAATGGTACCAGCAGGCAACCTTTTAAAAATGTCTCAAGTCCATGAAGAATCAGAGAGTCAATGACTACAGTTAGGTCCCCTTATGGTAACTATCATATTCTGAACTAAAAGAAGAGCTTTAAAAGTGCCATAGCTACCTGTAAAAATCAGCTACATCAAGGGTTCTGATTTTGCACTAATTACTCATTGTTGAGGTTAAAAAGCATTTAAACTTGCAAGACAGTGTCATTAACATACATCTAATTAAATTGCAGCTCTTACATTGTATCTTTTTCTTGATTCTGGTAAAACCCTAGGTAAATGATAATTCAGGAATTGAGGTTTTGTTTTGAAACCTCAAATAGGTATTTAAAACTTTTGATCCTCTCAAATGTATGGAACACAACTGAATAAAAGCTTGAAAGCCATAATAAATTTAGACACCAAAAGTACTACTGATTTGCTGTAAGACCTAGATTTTAATCGTTAAATCTCTCTTGAAACATAGGATCATAATTACTAAATGTTTTCAGGTTGTGTCCTTTCAGTGATGTAGAAAGCAGTGAGAAGATTGCCTTATAAATCTCTACTCAGCATATAAAGGATCAAGCCTTTGAAAAAATGTTGGAAATCTATTAGTCACTTCTTGGAAAATCACTTAAAACCTTTTTTTGACAATCCTGAAAACATTTAGGTAGCACCAGGAGTAGGTGGTGATAAACTCAGAATCCATACAGTAGATGGCCTTCCTCTTTTTCTTCATAGGTTGAAGCTATATTGAAAAAATGGATTTTTTTTTTCTAATTATACAATTGCTATCACAAAAAAATGTTTCTTGTTTCACTGTGCCTTATTGAAATATTTATGGGGGACCTCTGCCAGAGGTCACAGAATCATCTAGGTTGTAAAGACCTTGAAGATCACCTAGTCCAATCATTAACCTAGCACTGACAGTTCCCAACTACACCATATCTCTCAGCACTGTGTCAACACATTTCAGAGTTACTTCAGGATTACACAGAACGGCTGGTAGGTGGTACAGAACAGTGCAGTAATAACAAAAGGGTTCATCTTACTGAAGAGGAAAGAAAACCACGAATATTCCATATACGTAAAATACCAAAATTCTACCACCATCACTGGTAAGCTTTAGAAATGGATATGCTTTACAAAATGCTTTCTAATTTTATTTTGAAAATGAAAGTAATGAAAACACTCATAAGGAGAAGACACTTTCCTCATTCTCTCCCTCTGTGAAACTATTGTAATGATTCAAGTTTCAGAATTTCTCGGTTAAACATACAGCTGTAGTTTCAACACAGACATCTCTGTAAGGATGTGCCTTTTGCTTTATCTCTGTCTTGCAACCATTACTTTGAAAAGTAACCCGTACACCTGTGAATGGAAATTAATATCACTGCTACAGTAGTGCCCATTCAGCTTTTGAGTAGAGGTAGCACTTCAGGATAGGGGAAGAGGAATGTTTTTTGATGCTTTTTTAATGATTAAAATTGTAAAGCAGTATTTTTTTTAATTAAAAGCAAGGAAAATGCTTTTTATTTTCTTTATAAAACCTGAGTTTCTATCACTGTTTAGAGATAATCCTTTCTTATGAAAGCCTTCTATATAGAGAGTTTTGGACAAAATGTATTGTCCTCAACTTCAGAGACAAAAGAAATCTTTGCTAACATTGTGACTAGAAGCTGCCACACATTGGACTATTTACACTGGAGCTTTGACACTGAGAACATGCATGCTGTACAACTGCATAATGCCTATACTTTTTACTTATATTGACCATCTCATTCAGAATACAGTTCATAGCTTTAAGCTGCCTCTTCAGCCTCCCCACCCTGCCTTGACAGCTCTGTAAATGCCCTGGAAACCTGTGTGTTCAGTGCCCTGCCTTTCCTTTCTCCTCATCTTTCCGTGATACATTACACTTGGTTTTGATTGCTCTTGAAACTTTCAGGTTGTGATCTGGTAGCACTAATCTGTTAACTAAATCTTCTCATTTGTGGATATGATGCCATCTCCTCAGATTTCTACAAGTTTTTTATCACAGGTCCTGACACAATTTCCCTTAACTCAGTCTAACTGCTTAAAAGAGATTCTGAGTTGAGGCAAGTATCATATTGAAGTTGATCTTTACAGCTTCTTCTGAGTTACTGCAGAACAGATTTCAGTCTCTTTCTGTTCTTTGAAACAGAACTCTGACTGCAGTCTGAGAGGAACTACAGTTCCTCTTTACCATAATCTTTATCATATATGCATTTCAGCAGCTTCCTCTTATAGCTAAGAATATTTATATAAATAACTGGGTAAAAAAAATTTTAAAAAACTTCATTTACTTACATGAGCTTATTGCACACAGGTGGCAAAAAGGCAGTTTTATTTTCTTCTATCCATTTTCTTACATTTACAAGAAGCTCCATGGTCCACCAGCTATGACACTTTTGACAGATACTAAGAGTTTGCAGGGTGCTCCTTCAGTGAGGAAACTGCACTTGATTCCATCCCTAGAGCTCAGGGGATTGGTTGGTATAATAGGTGTCTTCAGGCTTCAGTGTCAAAGGGACAGGTCCATCAGCCAAAGGTTACTTTGTAAAGAGTACTAATGCTCCAGAAGCTTAGCTAATAATTGACTAGTGTTTTTAAAATATATATTTTAATCAGAAACTGATTCTGCCCACAGTAAGTTTCTTAATTCTCTTTACTGCATCAACTGGTGTGTGTATTACCTCTCTACAAAAATTGCCTTGGTACATAGACAAACGGAGTTAGAAGAACAGGCAAGTCTTAGGCATCCAGACCCTTCAAGTCTAATACAGAAACTGGTTTCAAAGCTAAATGAAAGTTGAGAGCAGTTCCTCAAAGTTTAGTTACATATAAGAAGTATTTTTATACAGGCATAACCATACATAAGTATTTCAGGCCTGACAATAGAGCCCCATTTCCTTTTCACCACCTCCCCTCAATCTGAGGTTGAATGTTTGGGGGACGGTGTTTGAAAATATTCGGATCTTCTGCCAAATAACAAAAATAAAGATGTCTCTTGCATTTGTAAGACCAAAAGCAGCTGTCCATAAATGCTCATTTTAATTTGATCCACTCTTTGCCAGTGTTGTAGCAGGGCTTGTTGGAGAGCTGAACCTAGTTCTGTGATACCCTTTGGGAAAGTGCACCATATTGTTATCTAATTATCAGGCAAACATGAAACTGAGAACTACTAGGCATTTCAGATCTGTATTAGTCCTTATTGCCTCACTGGTTTCTGTTCAATGTCTACATAGTTCCTACAGGATTGCTCACTCTGTCACCCTCTTTTTTTTTAATAAGCAAATGTATAAACATTTATTTTCAGACTTAAAGTACATTAAATGGGTGGTAAACAAAAAATCCCTGAGGCTCAACAAAATTTTAGCACTTTTCAGTTCCTCTTGACATAGTTTAGTCTTCTGATTATATCTACACTGTGCTTAGTGGGTGAATGTGTATGGGTATAAGGTTATTATATGATTCGTTTAAAAGTGATCAGTGCATCTTCCATGGACTGCACTATGAGCAGTGCAGCTGATGGACTGAAGAGTACAGTTGCATGCTGGAACAGTACAAATTTGGGAGTTCTTTACCTTGTACCATTATAATTTTCCCATGGAAAAAAAGCAATGGAGTGAGAGTCTGAACTAATAACATGCTCTTATTCCAGTATGTGTAAGGCTGACTCTGTTTTACCTCCATCTGTATCACTTCTTTGAAGTTTAGTTTAAACTAATTACATAATTGATAAAAAAACCCTCCCCAAACATTTATTTTGGGATTAAAAAAATCCACATGTGGATTACAGTTCTGCTATATTAGTACAATCACAAAAGGACTGGGAATAATTTCCTCTGAAATAAGCCCAAAGGAACTATTTCACTCAATTAACACCACCACCCCCACCCCCAAACCCCAATATATTATTTATTTAGCACTTGAAATTTCTATCATCAGAATAGCTGTGGTGAGGCACCCATACATAGCAAAGTCATTAGGCCTGGTTTTGGACCCACAGACAGAAACTTTTCAGTGCTTTTTGTACTGTAGGCTGCTGGCACACTGTTTAGCTGTGAAGGAAAGACATCTTCTATTTAAAATGCATTTTCACTTAGGGGATTGTGACACAGCCTGGCGAGACCAGGAGAGCTGAAGATACTCTATTTTAATGGACATGGTTTTGCAAAGCTCTACCTCATCATTAGTAACACATATTGCAGAGCAGGACTGCATTTGTCGGGAATGAAAACCAAGAGACTGTACAAAGCCACAGCAGGAAAAAAAACACAGATCCTGGAATTGACAGAGCCAAGCCTTGTTCACCACCATATAAATGTGCCAGTTTTAACTGCAGGGCTATTGTCCGCAACCCCTACTCTAACCTCTAGTCTCCACTTTTTTTACACTAGGCAGAACACAAGGTACTATTACCTGCAGAGAAAACTATCTCAGTCACAGGCTGATAAATCCATTTTGTGGCTAGGGGTATGAAAACCCAATAGCTAGACCTACTCAGGGAGGAAACAAATGGACTTCACTTATAAAATTCACCATTAGTATGAAGCTGAAGTTATTATTACAGGGTAGTATTTTTCAGCAGCCTTCTGAAATCAACAGGTTTTGAAAAAAAGCACTTAATGGACTCTCCATCAGTATAATAAGTATAAGGAAACATTGCTGGGTTTGGGGTTTTTTTTTGAGGAGGGTCAAGAAATGGTCTGCATAGCCTGGAAGTATGGGGCCCTGTTTCTGTGAAGTGTATTGGAGAGGCAAAGGAAATAGCCAGTATTGCAGTCTCTGTAAGATGCAAGTAAATACGTACGCCTCATGACCTGACTGGGGCCTGGATTGTTTTTTGCTAGTCTGCTTCACAATGACTCTTCTGCTCTCACTTTCATCTCAGATCCTTCCCTTTAAGCAGATAACGACTTGACTTGTCAGCTTTTGCTGACACTGAAGCACAAAACTTCTACATAAAAATAATCCATCTTTTGTATTGAGGGTGCAGGAAAAAAGTGGTAGTGGCATTTCACTTTAGGACAGTACCTACTCTTTCTGCTTTCCTCAAGGACCAGACCTATTACAGACTTAAAGTTACTAGCTGATATCCAGCAAGCAGGGCATATTAACAAAAGTACATAAGCTAAATATTATGTTTGTAGTTAGAAGAGGTATTCAGGTTCGTTGGCCAGCGTTTTTATCTGTATTAAAGTGATATTTGGTCAATTTTTCTGTTACTCCCTTTATTAATTTTTTCCCACCTAAAGAACTGATAATAAAGACCTAGACTGATTTAGAGCCTCTGTGAAGGAGATAAGCAGAACATAAAGACAGCAAGCATGGATGCTGTCTGCTCCACTCTGCCCATTCTACTCTTGAAAGTAAACAGCATTGTGAAAATTGGCTCTTAAGCCTTGTTTTTTTCATAGTGCTAAGAAGGATTCTGAAAAATCTTCACCCGGGGAGGTCTGCATTCACCAGCAATTTGAGGGCAAAATCCTTTTAGTATCATTTCAACTTTGCCTTTCTGTCCCTGTGCAATACAGAGACTAATTTATCTACGTTGGTGTTGAAATAATGGAGCTACACTGAAGTGATAAACTGGATATTCTGCAAGCAGCAGGAAGCAAGTAACTTTCTGTGGCATTAGGACAGCTTTAACTTCTGTTTTTATCTTCTTTTTTTGTTGTTGTTGTTATATTGTGAAGAAATGGAAAAAGAAAGACAGATATAACTAAAATAGTCCATTTCACCTGGTTGAACGCACTTCTTATTTTTGGTCAACTATGTGCTTTTTCTGTTTATTCTTTGAGAACAAATACAAATTAAGGACTTTTTTTTTTTTTTTTTTAATTAAGAATTAAAAACCCCCTACATAGTTGCTGAAAACAAGCTTACTACAAACCTACTACTTGAACCCAAGTACAGTTATGTTCTCACAAACTAATTCACGTGGCCAAATTTCACTGCTATATTCATAAACATACTATCAAGGACCTCAATTTCTGTGGGGGGTAAACGTATTATAGGAAGCAAGTGAATCACACAGCACAACAGAATAGTTAAAAGATCCCACAAAAACTGCTAGAATCTTCACCATTATCACTATTAACTTTTATGGGAAGGCTGATCAAAATACAACAAGCAGTGACCATCATCTATATAAACACCAAAATTAGACTCACTGAGTCCTCCCTCTTGCCTGAGTCTAAGGTTAAATCTGTAATAAAGAGCTTGTCTGTACATTCACAGATTCAGATTTGATTCTTCCTGACATTCTTGTATTTGATAAAAAGCACTTGTTTGGATAAAATTATGTTCACAGCAATCTTGGTGTGATATAGAGTATTTAATTTTCTAGTGTAATGATGCACTGCTAAGTTTAATGAAGGCAGCTGCTGTTTTCTGGTATGCCAACTAAACCTACGTGATGATGGAAAAATTCTTGAAGACATGAACTATCAGCTTTCTCTTTTTCTCCACAGCAGCCACCTTCATCAATGGTCAGATACAGCAACTGCATGTTATTCCACCTGTCAGTGGTCTGTATCACTGAAACACATACTAAGTAATGCCCACAGTAATAGTACCAACAGCTGAACAACTTTCTTGACAAGTGAGAAGCACCTCATCTCCATTCAAAACAGTCTCAAAAGGTTTCAGCTCGTTTATGGATCAGAGGTGAAGGTTAATGAAATCACACATATCTGCCACTCAATCTGCCAAAAGTAGTTGGGAGATAAGTCCTGTTTACTTAAAAGTAGATGAATGCCAGTCACAAAATCACAAAATCATTCAGGTTGGAAAAGACCCTTGGGGTCATCAAGTCCAACCATCAGCCCTACTCTGCAAAGTTCTCCCCTACACCATATCCCCCAACATCCCATCTAAACGACCCTTAAACACATCCAGGGATGGTGACTCCACCACCTCCCTGGGCAGCCTATTCCACTGTCTGACCACTCTTTCTGTGAAAAATCTTTTTCCTAATGTCCAGTCTGAACCTCCTCTGTTGCAGTTTAAAGCCTTTCCCTCTTGTTCTATCACTAATTACCTGTGAGAAGAGACCAGCACCAACCTCTCTATAACGTCCTTTCAAGTAGTTGTAGAGAGTGATGAGGTCTTCCCTCAGCCTTCTCTTCCTCAAACTAAACAGTCCCAGCTCCTTCAATCATTCCTCACAGGATTTATTCTCCAGGTTCTTCACCAGGTTTGTTGCCCTCCTCTGCACTCGCTCCAGCACCTCGATATCTCTCTCATATTGAGGTGCCCAAAACTGGACACAACACTCCAGGTGTGGCCTCACC
Organism: Athene cunicularia; assembly: GCF_003259725.1. Lineage (NCBI taxonomy): Eukaryota > Metazoa > Chordata > Aves > Strigiformes > Strigidae > Athene > Athene cunicularia. The sequence continues at coordinate 98,007,097 of NW_020799097.1, read as the reverse complement.
AGTGCAGAGTACAGGGGGACTGTCACCTCCCTACTTCTGCTGGTCACACTATTTCTAATACAAGCCAGGATGCCGTTGGCTTTCTTGGCCACCTGGGCACACTGCTGGCTCACGTTCAGCTGCTTGTCAATTAGAGCCCCCAGATCCTTCTCTGCCAGACAGCTCTCCAGCCACACCTCCCCAAGCCTGTAGCCATGCAGGGGGTTGTTGTGGCCCAAGTGCAGGACCTGGCATTTGGCCTTGTTGAAGCTCATCCCGTTAATGCTGGCCCACTGATCCAATCTATCCGAGTCTCTCTGTAGAGCCTCCCTATCCTCATGCAGATCCACACTCCCACTTAACTTGGTGTCATCTGCGAACTTACTGATGATACACTCTATGTCCTTAACAAGATCATCAATAAAGATGTTGAACACAAATGGTCCCAACACTGAGCCCTGAGGAACACCACTTGTGACTAGCTGCCAGCTGGATTTAACTCCATTGGCCACCACCCTCTGGGACCGTCCATCCAGCCAGTGCTTGATCTAGCAGACCGTTCGCTCATCCAGGCCATGAGCAGACAGTTTTTTCATGAGAATCCTATGGGGAACTGTGTCAAATGCTTTTTGAAAACCCAGATAGACAATATCCACATATTTCCCTCATCCAAATAGTCATTTTGTCATAGAACTTTGTCACCTGCTGCTGGGCCACCAATAGTTCATTTTTAGAGGCCATAGAAATCCAAGCACTGTATAACACTCCCTACAACCCTACAACCATCCACCCTGTAATGAAATGCCCAGAGCTTGTTGCTTTGACTACAGTAAAGTAGAAAAGAAAATGCTTTCTAGTTCTTATGTCAGTAACTCATCAGAGCCACCTAGGAAAGTAAATATGGTGATGATGCCTAACCATGGGTGGAAAAAAAGAAGAGTATGTCTCTGTCTCAACTGTGTTACAGGGTTGGAGCATTGTTTGGGCTTAAATATGTGCTGATGCCAATTACATTTACCCTCTTCCTGCCACATAAAAGATAATACAGATCTGACCACAGAAAAAAATTCATGTCAACAGGTACACTTTAACAATAAACATGTGCGTAAGGCTGCATGTTTCCTTCTAGTAACAGTTTCCAAGCACATAATACATCTGCTATACACTGCGTTGTTTCTACATGTAACATTAACCTTTTAGATCTATTCAGCGTTTTCCTATCAGAGGACCTGAATCCATCCTTGAATTTTAGCAAACAGGAAGACAAAACTTTATGATATTGAAACGAATAGTTTAGACCCTGTGTATGTCACGTCTTCATATAATGGATGCTCTGCAGTTAGTAAAGTACTTGTGCCACACTAAAGATGAAGTCAGTCCAGGGGTAAAGTAGTCCCTCAGTGAATTATCCCTAGGGGATAAACCCCAGTATTTTTTATTATTTCTATTAACTATCATTCGAAAATTTTGTATGATTCGTTTCATCCTGTACCACTTGTTTTTGAAGTGCCAGGGCACCTCTTGTGCCAGGTAAAACGGCGGTGGAGCAGCAAGAGGTGCGCGAAGCCCCAGAGCGTGCAGCTCCCTGATACTACACAGACCATCATTAAATTTACTAGCAGGAAGTAGTTGCTTTTCTCTCTGGCTTGGACCTGAGCACGACAGACGGGGCGTGCGTTATTCGCCCGCTGATGTGAATTAGCGTGAGGACGAAGTCCGCTGACCTCGCACCGAATGCCTTTTACCGATGGCGGCCGGGAGGTTTGGTCCGCACGGCCCGGGGCCGGGGCCGGGGCCGGAGCCGGGGCCTGTCCGCCTCGCCTGCGGCACTGCGAGGGCCGCTTCCACCAGAGCACCGCCTGGGGAGGGCCAGGTCGCTCCCGCTCTAT
>NW_020799097.1:98001094-98005179 GCF_003259725.1 Athene cunicularia | reverse complement strand
GATTGCGCCACTGGAGCCCTTGATAAGCCCTTCGGGAGGAGCCGGTGTCAGGGCTCCAGTGGCGCAATCGGTTAGCGCGCGGTACTTATACAGCAGTACAAAGCCGAGCAATGCCGAGGTTGTGAGTTCGAGCCTCACCTGGAGCACACAGCTTTTTGGGGAGAAAAACGGGCTTTTTTGGAGCTCGCCCGCGCTCCGGAGGAAGAAAGAGAAAAGGCCACGGAAAAATTATGCAGCTGAGGCGGCAGCGTGGGCCCGCACGCGTGGGCTCTGCCACGCTCGCAGGCGTCTGCCTGCCGGGCTGCGGCGTGAGGCGTTCCCGTGTACGGGAGAGGTGGGGCACGGCCCGCCGTCATGGGGTCTGATGGCTGTCACGGACCTGCGTGGGGCTTTTTACTATTGAAAGTTGGCATCTATATGTTTGGTTACAGGGATACGTGCTCATGCATCAACCTAAGCTTCGTGTGTTCAGAGCAGCTTGTCAGTGTGGAACAACAAACGCTTACCTGGTAAGAGCTGCTTGTGTGAACTTGCAGGAAATAAAGGTTATTTTACACTGTTTAATACCGAGCGCAAGTAAATATTGTCTGGTGCAGTCACTACAACCGAAGGGTAATAAAAGCTGCCCCCTTACTTTGCCTCCTTCGGCAGTCCCAGTCTTTGTAACTGCTCATTACCTTGGTAATGCTTTACAAACGTGTGGGCTGCGGCCGGAAGGAAAATCATTCAAATCATTTCAGATTTCTTCTCACAATTTGAGGAGAAATAGGGCCATGGGAAAAGGGCAGCTTTCTGAAAGAGGTTAGGGGACACTGCCTGAATGTTTAGGCCCAGATCTTGTGAGCCTGCCTCCATGTGAACATCTAGTCTACTACTTTCACAGTGTAATTTATATCAGAAAGTTCAGTGAGACCCTCAAGATCATGCAGCCAGAGGTGCCTTTGCTGCCCAGATTAGCCCATTGGTGTCTGTACTGCAAGCATTATCTCCCTGAAGTGCCACTTTTAGGTTTTTAATTACCACTTCTTCCCTATTCTAGTTACTACTTTGTCCAATCTGAATTTTGCATTAACTTCATTGATTTTAGTGACAGTGCGGTCATGCCTGAATCTTGCGCCATATCAGTAGAGGAAGTCTAAATAAACAAGAGAGATATGTAATACATCAAAGGGTAAATAAAGTTAATCCTTTGCTCGCAGTGACTTTTGTGTTTTCTCCTTCATGCAAGAGTGCCATGTCCTAGGGCTGAGGAGTACAGTCAGTACAGAGGAATATTTGCAGAGGTACTGGAAATACTAAAAAATGAAAATGCCGCTTTTGTGTAACTGGAAAAAAAACCCACTCTAGCACAGGGAGAGGGACTCCATTCCCTAGACGGAGACCACTTTTTTCAGAAATTGAGTGGGGACAGTGCTGCTCCCTCCTTCCTCTCCTCCTTCCCTCGTGTGCCCCTAGGCACAGGCCTCACCAGGGAGAAACTGATAGTTCTGCATTTGGGATCTTGCTTTGGTGCATTGGGGGGGTGATTGCACAATTTTTGCCAAATACGAGGTGCACAAAGCAGATGCCATTCGTTGCAACTTTCCTCTGTGGTGCCAGAGAGCAGCTGGGACAAGTAGTGAGAGCTATACGATGCTGTGGCCTTCTTCACAAGTCCTCCTTCATCCCTTTGGACCTCCTTTGGCTTTTACTCTCCAAGATGATTTTTCTCTTGCTTCTGGGGGGAAAAAAAAAAGAAATCACCATGAGAGGCAACACTTTTGCATTCCTGTTGCATAGGCCTTACCTCCTGATTGACTCCTGTGCCTAACACCTAAGGGAAACATGTTCTGAGATGGGGCTTTCACACTGAAAATCATGCTAAATCAGGACAATTTATGGGGATTTACTAGAAATCCCTGTACAACGGAAGAATGTTATTTATCTTCTGGGTATTTACAAAATAAAGTGAATTTCTGCTAAAGCATGAGGGCTTCCTGATGGAGGCTGGGCTGTGAAATAAGATTAAATAAACCACGGTGGAGTGGTGCAGCTTGTTGTGGCTTGGCTGTGGGTACCTGGGCAGGGGCGGTGCAGGGGCCTCCTCCTGCCCGGCCCCGTGGAGGTGCTGCTGTGGGGCTGGCACTGGGGGTCCTCGTAGAGCCTGGGGAGGAAGGGTGCCGTGTTGGAGCTGAGGTTAGTAAGTCTGTTTTATTTTTATAACAGGGTGCTGCTGTGGGGAGGAGGTGAGCCTGGGTGCCCCTGGGGGAGCAGCTGTGCCTGGGGAGGGGGATGAGGCTTGGGCCTGGGTGAGTTTCTCTGACGTGTGTGAGGAGCAGGTCCCTGTGCAGTGCTGGGCTGGGGCAGCCATGGGGCAGCCCTTGTGGCCTCACCAGCTCTGACAGGGTGAAGTGTGGAGTGCCCCGGGCTGTCTCTTGAGTTTGCAACTTTTTCCTGACAGTTAGGTGTCATACAGGCATATGAAAAGAAAGTATATGGTTCTGTTTATGCTAAGGTGATTTTTGTTGGCCTCTTCCCCAAATAATAATGTGGTTCACTTTCCTCTTGAAAACCAGCTGCTGGAGGTTGTCCTCTCCAATTTGAGCTGCTGCAGGTGTTCATCACTGTCCTTGCAGGCAGCAGCCAGGGGACCCCTGGCCTCAGCCTGGAGGCTGTTGTCAGTTGGCAAGGGGCTTGGACAGGCCATAGGTGCTCCTGAAGTGCCTTCAGGAGGAAAGGTTTTGCCATGGTGAGTCTTCCATGAATGCCTGGTTTATCTAGGGTCCTGCCTTTTCTAGCCTATGCCAATGCTCTTTATTTGTCTATTAATTTGCCTGGTGTGGGTGGCATGCCTGCAGGTCAGTATCTCCCTAACTCCTCTGAAATCCTTCCAGGGTTCGTTTAAAAAAGATCCCTCTTAAAACTTGTGTTGCTCTTCATTTAAGCTGAATATGGACTATGCATTCTCTACAGGCTTATTCCAGCTGCTCTGAGTTCCCAATGACTGTGGAAAGAAAGAGGGCTCGTTTATAGACACAGAGAAACTTTACATGCTTATTGCTGGAAGGAGAATTTCACAGATTCAACCTATTGCCTGATCTTGGAGAATTAATAGTAATAAGGTTAGGGATCAGGCTTTGTGTTTATCCCTGTATGATCTTGCTCAATGAGGGAGTCCCACTGGTATGGGAGATGCAGGATCTAAGAGAAGGAAAACCAGGCTCATTCTGGATACCCTTTCCTGACATTTATTTCTAGAAGTGACAACTTTTGTTTCTGGCATGTTAGTACAGTTTTGGTGTTTGTGAGGCTCTTAAGTGTTTGCTTAACTTGTTTCTTTGAATGTATTTTTGTGGAACTTTCCATAATATTGGGGCTTGCGTATCCTAACAAATGCCTGTAAAAGCCTATAGTAAAGACTTGACCAACTAAAGTGTTCTGAAACCGAAGTAATAAATATTTTAAATCTGCAAATAGTAAATAGCCGATAAGAGTCTGCTCTTCACAACTTTTACAATAGATGGCACTGTGGTCCCACAAAGCGAAAAAGAAAAACCAAAGCAAAGCATTCCCAGACATCCTAAAAATAGAAATCACTTGCTAAATGCTCCATTGCGCACAGCAGAGAACAATAGGCAAAGATTCCAATGGTTGTTTAGAAAACAAAGTCCACTGGTGGTATAGATGCGTTGGTTTTGTTTTAGGCTCCCCCGGGCCTTTTTTATGTAACATCTTGAGGAACTTTCTGAAATTAAAATCTATTGATCAGTTGTGTTTGGAGTAACAGGTATAAAGTAACAAGTAGAAGCATAAAGTGTTACTCTTTTTAAGTCTGTATGAATTCAGTAGTGCATCCAAGTGCCAGCATAGCAGGCTCGGCTTAGATTCTCTTGGACAAATTTTGTGAAGACTATGTGGTGTTAGAGACATTTGTGCTGCCTCTAGTTCAGGCAGCTACTTCCCGCTGAGGGTGCCCATGCTATGGAGGCATCGGGCTTGGAAGCAGGAGCTGGGAAGAGGAAGAAAATGTAGGTGCTTGCAAACAGTGGGGAAGGACTCTTTTTAACCAAATAGAAGTGTGATATTTTTATGAGGGGAAAGATAAG
>NW_020799097.1:97996749-98001044 GCF_003259725.1 Athene cunicularia | reverse complement strand
AGAGACCCCTTGGTCTCTCTAGGGATTGAAGCTGGTGTTGGGAAGGCTACAGAGCTCAGATTTCTGGTTTGGACAGGAAGGAAATGGACAGTCAGTACTGGATTTTGTGCCCATTTAATTTTCTTGCTTATGCTGAGTTTGCTGTGTTGGGCTCTGCTTTTAAGGTGGAAAAAGCCTCCTGGTTTCTTCAAATAGTTTTGGTGCAGCCTAAATATTTGAAAGCTTGGAAAAGCCTCAAAACACAGCAAAACAAACTAAACCAGACCCAGAGAAAGAACAAGCTGGGGAAGTGGCTGAAATGGCAGGGGATAGTCAGAGAGTCTGTAATTAAAAATTTTGGAGGAGGGATGCTCCCTTGAAAGAGGCAATTGAGCCTGTACCGCCTGCTTTAGTTGAGAAATCTTTATACATGGAATAGCAGATTTATGGTAGTGCTAAGAAATACTTCTAGAAATTTTACTATGAAGTTATACATTTTAAGATTGTGGGGGAGGGTAAAGAAACAATTTTTAAACATTCGTCTTCTGAAAAGACTATAAAATGCTTAAGAGGCAATTGTGCTTCAGGTCATGTGGTGTAACTTAGAGACTTAGATGGTTTTCTGGTTATGTGAAGAGACTGTCAAATTAATGATGAGCATCCAAAATTATTTGCAAGGTCTCAGAGTCAGTTGACTTCACTGCTTGCATTTATTTTCCATGTATCCTACCCACTGAAATTGGGATGAGAGTTGGTTAACTATACATCATGATTTTAAGCACTATTTGCATGCTGTTTAAAGGAGAATGTACATCTGTCTTTAAGGAAAGTCACATCAGACTTGTGCCAGCATGTATGAAGGCCATTTCATATTAAAAAGCTGTTAATAATGCAAGTTTATGTAACTTTGTCAGTGAGCTGCATCCTAGACAATGGGTCTGTCACTTTTGTGAAAACTCTTACATTGTTGCAGCAAGCTGAAAACGTCTTAGAAGTGAAAATACGCCCACCTCAATTTGGGTTTTAGAGGAGTTTTGTCGGAAACTGATGGTGGATTTGACGGCTGCTCTGTGTCTCTCCACTGACCTTGCTTCTGCCTCACCTTCCCCCACATGGAAGGGCGCAGCCTCAATAGATGGAGGGTTGCCTTTGAAGCTGGCACTGTTTTAGGGAAGGCAGGAAGCACTCATTCAGAAGCTTCCTTCCCCACTCAGATTTCCCAGTACTCCCAACTGCCTCCTAACTTTGGTGGAGTGGTCTAAGGATTTCACACTGCCAGTGTGAGGTCCATGCCAGTCACCTTATCTCAGTGCAGCTGTGAACATGCTTCTGTAAATCCCTGTGGAGTGGCAGGAGGTGCTGTGCTTCCCAGGGTGGCTCAGGAGGGGCTGCTTGTCCACAGGTGGCTGTAGGGTGGTAGCGGCTTGTGCCAACTTGGTGGCCAAGTCTTTCCTTGGATCCAGCCCTAACACCTCAGTAATACTTGTTCCTTCTTGAGACTTGCAAAGTCAATTAAGCTCAGTGGCCGTGCCCCACTGTAATCAATGCCAGTAAAAAATGCCTGCATTCAAATCTACTGAGATTTATAGATGCTTGCATATGTATTTAAGATCCTAATAGCTTTGAAAATTTGACTGCTAATACTGAACTGTTTGTAAGGCCTGTAGTAACCTACATCTGTTTAAAATACTGCGTGACTGATAGGTGTATCTGATTGTGTCTGTCATTCTCATTTAACTATTCTGCGCCTGCAGTGTAACCTAGCCAAAAAAATACTTACTGCTATTTATTATGATAAAGGAAATGTTTGGTGTGGCTGTATGATTATTTCTTAAATTCTTAACATACAGCTTCTTTGAAAATCCATTTTTTTCTGGAGTTGGAGACTTGTGTTTCATTGGGGGTACCAGAAGTGCTATTGTGTGTCTTTGTGATTGAAGGCAAATTCGTTAACAGAGAATTAGGAAATTTGCCCCATTGTCTTAGGTTCCTAATAAGTGAAGCCCTTTGACAGGATTCTTACAGCACTGACAGATTTTCAGAGCTGTTCAGGGATGCCTGCCTGATGTTGATGTTTGTCTGCCTGCTTCTAAGCATCTGGATGTTGTAAAGGATATCTAGCAAACAGACCTCTTATTGCAAATGTAATGTATTTGAAGTGTTCTTGCAGAAGTAGCCTCTGTCATCTAAATACTTCTGAAAGTAAAAGCCAAACTGTCAAGGAATTAAGATTGAGGTGACTGTTTTTGAAATGTAGTATTAATGTATAATACAAATGGGTGCATTTTCACTGATGTCAGTGAATTTGCTTCATGTTCCATAAGAGGATAAAGACTGGTCCAAAGTAATGGGAAGCTTATGTCTGGCTGCAAGGAAACCAGGAAATTCATGGGGCTTTAAAGTATGACCCACTGCAATATTCAGTATGTGTGATTTTTGGCATGATTCAGCAGTAAATACTAGTTGAAAACAGAAGCACAAATTATAGGGTAAATAATTCAGGCCAAAGAGAGGCCTTCTGCTTGTGGATACACAGTAAAGGAAATTGAAGTAGAACCACAGAATACAATTGCTGAGAAGAACAGCAGCAGTTCAGAACATTCACTGCTAGAACTGTGGAAATGATCCTCCTGGTTGACACCTGAAATCAAACAGGCGTAATCATCTCCTTTGTATGTATTCATGTGCACTGACCAGTAATGCGTGTGAAAACTGCTGTACTTGGCAGGCATCATTTTGGAGGGGACTTTCAGTTCTGTGGCCGGTGGGTTCGAGGTTATAATCAGCATAATGCTCCTTTGGTAGATGATCTAATAAACATCTGTGACTTGACTTTTAAAACCTTTTTTTCCCTTTTTTTTTTTTTTTTTGGTGATCATTGGTCTAGATGTATCATGCACTGGAAGAAGATAACTTCTTTAAATTGGTCTTGTCTTTCACTTTGCATTTTTTTTAGCACTTAAATAGATAGCTTTGGCTGCTGACATTAGGTAGTGCTTGTCTCCTATATATAGAGAGACCCACCTAAGCAATGTTCTTACATGTCATTTGATATAACATTTTTACCTTCTGGCAACAAACAGAGCCAGGGTAGTCCCAACAGAGGTGTCTGGCTAGCGCTGTGGCTGAGGGATCTGGCTTCCATTTACTTCATTTGGAATGAGGAGGACCTTCAGAAATCAACAGGTCCCTTCCACAGGTAGAGGTGCAAATTAAGGCAAATAGAATGAACCATTACACAGTAAATTCTCTAGCTTGGGCATCTTTTAGTTGTTCTTGGAGCTTAGATTGCTTTGGCTTAAGGTGTACCAGGCTTTTCACAATGGGGAGAGGTATTACTGGTGTGTGACCTCTGTAGCGCCAGGAGTTGAGGAGGACAGCCAGCAGCACTGATCATGTATGACCCACGTCAAGCGATTGCTTCCTTGTGCACTGTGATAATTGGAAAACCACAATTCCTTGATGTCTCCAGTGAATGCTGGTTTGAAATACAAATTGGACTGTATTTAATTTTTATATGGAATATTTCTACTTATTAAGTTGCTTGTTTTCTCTGGAAGCTAATCCATGGGATAATGGGGTGAAAATTCCTGTAGCTTACTCCACTAAATTACTGCTGGACAGTATAAGAAAGTGGGGTTTAAGGGTCAATTTGGAAAGTAACTTAGACCAGAAGTTTCCAGTAACAATTGTGGTTTGGATACAGTTGAAATAAATTCAATTGTACTTTCATTGGCTAAGTAATGTTCTTAGAGTAGAATGTGAGCAATACGCATTGGAGACTAACAAGCCATATCCTGAAAGAAAATTGTAACTGATACTGACAAACTGGGGAAAAAACTGGTAGTGATTACAAGCTATGAAAGTGCTGGTCTTAGCTGTCCCACTCAATAAATAATCCTGAAGGGCTATTAGCAGCATTAGTAGTAGCAGCATTTAGCCATCTGGCTTGGCTTCCTTAGGAGGTTTAAAAAAAAACCCACAAAAACAAACAACAACCAAAACTAAAAAAAAACCAACGCCACTGTTAGTGGAACTGCATCCATTGAAATCATGGGAGAACCTGGCCCTGCCTTTTAATGTTTCAGTTCCTTGCACCTGATCTCATGTAATGCTTTGATTTGATAGGGCAGATGTTTTCTTGATGTTCATGGACCACCAGTGGTCCATAAGTCCTAGGTAGTGGTCAGTTCAAGTTACCATGCATCAGTCAAACCATGCTGGTGGTCTGCAAGAGACCTTGAAGTGGCTTCAGACCTACAAACCAGTGGCTGCAACTTCAAGCTTGTGTTAACCATTGCACTGGCGGGGGGTGG
>NW_020799097.1:97923077-97996699 GCF_003259725.1 Athene cunicularia | reverse complement strand
GGGGGGGTGGGGAACCACTGTTTCTGTTTCTCAGGTAAACAAATCTACTGTCTTCACTATTTCTTTGGCTTGGAATTGTAAATATGAGTGTTGATCTGGCAAAAATGCTTCTTGCTCATTCTTTACTGAGTGGGTATTTATGAGCTACTCAAATGAGTCTTTGCTGTAGCTTTGTGTTGGTGTGACTGCATTTCCCACATGTTCTCTTTGTGTCTTGTTTTACTGATAAACTCTTTTCATCTGTGTCTTTGTTAATGTAGCATTCACAAATGATAAACTTAAGTGTAAAATGTCAGCTTACTACATTAATATTTTTGACTGACGTTTAATTTATTTCCTAAAATTTTACTTTCTTCCTCCTATAAGAAAATGAAACTAAGGATGAATGTTTTAATCTCTGAGCAAAGGCTTTTTTGCCTTTTCTGTGTGCTACTGCTAGAACTAAAGCTGCCTTGAAATACATAGTCAATAGTATTTCCTGGTATGTGATTCGTACCATAATCAAACTGGCAGACATCAATGGAGCACTTACAAGTTTATGCTTGGAATTAAGTCCACTAAAACGCTTCTGGAATCTCCTGGTAATTTCCTTTTATCAATGTAAGTGATGCAGCATGAATCCATCATAATTACTGCAGAGCTACACCAAATTAGATTATATGATTGAGGTTGAATTTTTCCAGTGGACTTTTTTAATAAATAAGAGGTGGTAACAAAGAGGCGGGCTGTGTAACATTTATCATTTGATGAGTTTGTGTTCTTGTATATAGAAGAGACCAATTTCTTCTGTTCAGTGTTCCCCATGAGATTGTTAGAGTCTGTTCAAAGTGCTTATCAACTACTGTTCTAATACATTATTATAACTCTGTTCTTGTTTACTTCAGTGCAAGGCATAGACAAATCAGGCTTGTACTGTTAAGCATCTGTATCTGGTAAAGCCATGCGTGACTAAACTTGGTGCAGTGGCTCACATCCTTCGCTTGTTTACACCGATAGAAACTGAGGTCTATGTTCAGTCAGCTAAGCTGAGTTTTATTTCAGATTTATACTGGTGAAATGGGAACAAAAATATCTGGTGTGCGCTTTAAGTATTGTACTAGGATAATCTCTTCAGTCTCATTTATCTGAGAAGTGCCAATCGAACAGCAGAGGACAGGACATGAATGTCAGACTGCTTCATGGGTAACAGTTATGCAAGACCATACTACGTGAGAGTTCTGTATGCGTACTTAAATTTAGTTACCACAGCTAATGTAGGTCACGGTGAAAATGACGTTGTGGTACTTTCACATGAGTTTCTCTTTTTTATTTAGTGGCTTTCGCTAGGCAAACAACTTTGGTTTGGCCTACAGACGAAAAAAGTTGTCTTTTGGCAAACTGGATATGAATTTTGGCAGTTACAGCAGGCCATATCGTTGCTTGGAAGAAAGGACAACTCATTATTCCATGACTAGATGTGGGGAAATAAAAATCAATTAAAAATGTGGACTCCTAAGTTTTCCAACAAGTCTACCACCCTTGGGTGCAACCCTGGTAACTGGGACACCAGCCCAAGCTGCTGGAGGGGATGATGTCTGTCCTAATGTGCATCTTTCCTTTGTGCATAGCCAGAGGAACCTGCAGGCTTGGCTGTCCTATTCCAGAGTTGTCATTATGCCTAAAACATTGCTTCTGGGGCCTGATGCTGACAGGGGTATCCTTCTGCAAGGCTACGGTACTGCACTATATTCAGTATGTGGAAATGTAGGTTCTTACCAAGTGTTGGGTGGCCATCCCATTAGAGGGAAGTATAGCTACTGTACTTGACTACAGTTGACCTTGTATCTGTATGCCCTAATGCTTAATCCAGAAATATTTGTTACTCTTCCTCAAATTGATCAGATTAAATAGGTCTAAATATCTTTGAATGTTTAAAAGCCTGTAACTCCATCTTTGGAAATAGTAATTAGACTATTAAGACAATCTGTTTTCAGCAGATGGCAGCATTGCACTCTGTAACTTCATTTTTCCGGCAGTGGTTTTGCAACTCTTTACTACTTGGGCTGGTAGGAGGCTGCCAGCTAAGAAGTAATCCAAAACCACTTCTAAAATGTTTTGAAATACAGGTTTTAGTAGATTATGATAATTGAGTATTGTTTCAGACTCAGGGCTTTCATATGGAAAATACCACTGTGCTGCATAAGAAAATAATACACTAAAAAGTAGTGCAAGTACACCTAAATCTTTTCTGTTAACTCTTTAAGTAATTGCTTTGAGACAGAGGAATGGTGTTTGATAAGTGTTCTTATTTGTAAAAATATTAGCAAATCACTTAAAGATGCAAGAGTTAAAACTGAAACCATGTGTGTAGAGCTGTAAGTGACTTCCTGTATATTATGTCTTTAAGACTACAACACTCCCCCGTTCCTTCTTTAGAAAAAAATACACTGACTTTCCTAGTGCTTTTCATACTATACCTTTTACACAACACCCAGCCTGATCATCAGAGTCTGTAACTAGGCAGATGTACAAGTGGACATAACCTCGTTAAAAGTTACCAACTGTTTTACAGTGCTTAACGCTTCAGATGCAATAGTTTTTGTCTGTGAGAACTCAATTAAAAATACTGCATTGTATACAAAGCACATGCTTGATTGTACATTCCATCTGGTCAATTTATAAAAATTATGGCAAAACTGGAGAGGTTCTCCCTGCCTGCCTGGCCTTCCCTGTTGATTTATGGGAGTTCCAGTAAGACAGTGGAGGAAATGAAAGCTGCTCCTGCTAGTAAAGGAAAGGACTGAGTTCAGAGACCTCTTCAGAAAAAAACCTTCTAGTTCCAGACAGACATCTGTCTGTGATGTACTACTATATACATAATCCTAAACTGTGTAAGAGATTTCATATTTTGTGTATTCTCTTAGGGAAAATATAAGGCTATTCTTAGGCTTGGCACAAGATGCACTCTGAGAGTACTGCATTACAGCCAGCTAGCACTGATGTAAATGGCAACAGAAAACACAAAGCAATCATAAATGGAAACCAAGGTCCACCGTTGCAGCCATTCACAAAGAGGTGAAAAAACATACTTCCCTTACAGATTATGCCCCTGAAACTGTTAGGTAGAAACAAGTATACTGATATCAGTTAAATTAGTGATCTCATTAGGAAGTTTTACTCACCTACTTCAGAGTTTGCCTTCACAGCAAATGAAAAAAACCTTTATCCTTTCCCTCTCTTTTTTCCTGCAGGACAAAATAATACTATGAATAAAACCAAAATTCAGACTGAATCATTTGCGTTACACTGGTACGATTCTGACTTTTGTCATGGAATTAAACCACAATGAAAATTTTAAATTATTCTGTTTTTTGCAGTCAGAGTAGAATACTGCAGGTGCCAGATTATTTTGCCGAGATGAATGAATAATTTTCCAGCTATGCGCTGTCAGGATGTGACCATCTTGGTATTCTGGAACAAATTAAGCATATGCCAGTTTCACTTGAATGGGAGAATTTCAGGAATATCAGCAGCATGGAAGCTGGTATTTTGAATTGAGAGGGCTCCTCATACTAAACACATCCTCAGAACATGGTCTGATGGTCAGAACTGTCTAATGCATGCCTTTTTTTTTTTTTTTTTTCCCTCAAACCACATAAAGGCATAAGTGAGCAAAAGTTGTGTGCTACATAGTAAAAATGTGTGGCAAGGGACTTTTTGGCCTACCTGGACTCCCATTGCAACTTGGCAGGGCAGTAAGAATTGGAATTAATTTCCTGTCTTCATCAACAATTAAATGGAGCTTGCATAAGCCTGTTTAAAACAAAAAGCAAACCAAACAAACAGAAAGGTTGGTTAATGTTGCAGGAAATCTTTCCTAATCTTTGAAAAGATTAGCAAACAATATTTTCTCCTTTAAAGGTGCATTGAGAGACTGGAATTCACTGCTGTGTGTGCATATATTGTGAAAGGGTATTATTAGTTATCTTTTTTTCTTGGTCACGTTTTAAAGATTTGGCATGAAGATTTTGGATACTTTGAACAGAGCTGTCCTTTACTTTCTGCTCTCTACAGTTAAAGACATAGTATTTTTGTATTCTCATGCAAGGGAGAAATGTGTGCTTTGTAAAAAAGCAGTAAGTTTTGAAGTATTGTTTCTCTTGTGTAGTAGCATCCCCCTCCCCCAAAGCAGGACACACACACACACACTCTTAACTATATCTGCCCTTCCAAAGGTCTTGCAGAAAGCCAAGTAAATGTCAGGTTTTTGGTCTTGGAATTAAATCAGACAATCCATCTCCTATGTCTTTTTGGCTATTAAGTTTGTGAGATAATTCACGCTTTCTAAAACATCATTCACAGATCGTCTCAGAGTGTTGCACAAAATATTTTTCTTTGAAAATAAGATACACTCTTAAAACAAAACAAAAAACCCCAAACAATAAAAAACCAACAACCACCACCACCACCACCACCAACAAAAAACAGCCATGGAAGTCAGGTCTCACTGAGTGACTTATCCTTGCAGCTATGTGAACTATCTTCCTTTGTGGTGTTTGAACGAGCAGTTCCGGGGAGGGCAGCTATTTTGGGTGGCTTCTGCTGCTGGAATTTTGTCCAAAAAACTATATCACTCTGGTTTTGCAAGATTTTATATCAAGAAAAGTTTCACCACACTAACAATAGGCTTAATGGTGCATTAATTCCTGGTGTCACTTCATTAACACTATAGAGTGTATCCTGCATTTAAGATAAAATCTTAAAGATGTAAATTGTATTCCTCATCTGTAATACGCATTTACCTATTCTTTTTAAGGATTGAATGACACACTTTCTTCTGGTCTGCTTGAATGACCACGTTTTCATATTTTAATGAAATACTGGATTTTGTGACTCTGGTCTTCCAGGGGGTATTATACACTGCTTAAACAATCTCGTTTATTTTCGAGATACTGAGTGACATTTACTGTGAAAATTAGTGGAATGTGTGGATATCCGCAGTTCCCCAAGTCTCCGTTGCAGCTGACATGGTTGATTGTATTAATTAAGCACCAATCCAGATACTTACCTGGGTGTGTAACTGAATGTGGGACTGGCACTCTCAGTATGACAGGAGATGCCATCAGTTTTCTCTTTAATACTCCTAATGAATTAATTTGTGGTTTGGTGGGGTTTTTTAAATAGCAAATAAGCCTGCAATCTTGAAGGTAACGAGTCTGATCTTTGTTTTCTAAGTATATTCTTTCTTAGTCGATTATATGTCATTGTTGTCTACATTTCCTGAATACAAAGTGTTCTTCATTTACATGTTGAAGAGAATAAAAGATTTATTTTTTTTTATGTGTTGCAGCTCTGTAATAGTTATTTGCATCTTGTATACATTTTAGAAGGAACATATTCAAAGAGCTATGTAAACCATTCAGAAAGACTCCCTTGGGCTCTGTTTGCTTTTATAGGGCGGATAATTTAAGAATTGTTTCTTTTTAAAGGATTAACAGCTTTAAGAAAGTGCTTTCTAAAGAGTTGCTTTTGTTTTCGAAGTGGGACAAAGTCGGTTAGTAGATTGGCTTTCAAAGCATCTCAGTCCTGGTGTACTTTGGAACTTGCCTAAAGAAATGATTTCCTGACCTGTATAGACAACATTTCTTCTTCAAAATAAGACTTTTAAAGCCTGCTAGGAAAACTCTCTCCAGCGTTTGGATAAAGGAGAGATCCTTATAGCTGCTAAAACCAGGGACTGGGCTGGTAATTTTAAATATGTTAAACATGCTGAAATTCGACAAATATATTCACAAAAAATCCGGTTTATCTTTCAAGAGAGAAAATCATAGCGTTCAGGGATTTTGTTGTTGTTGGGTGGTTTAACTGTTTAAGGACATGACGAGAAAAGACAGTTTGTAGACAGAGGTTGTGTCTCCATGGTAGGACTAGTTTTACAGCTAGTAAAAGCAACCAAGCTTTCAGGAGGAACATGACTGACTAGATCATCTCTGTAAAAGGGGCTGTCTCAAACCTCTGAAGCAGAGATGACTCTTGAGACAGAGAAGTAGTAATGAGGTAGATGTTTTGGTGTGGGAAAGGGTTCTGACACTGCAAAGGTGTATAATTTCTGTTTGGGAATGGGGGAGAGGCTGTATGTGGGAAAGCTGAGGAGACATGTCACACCTTTATCGAGTGGAATGTGTAGTATCCAGTACAGATGTGACTTTCATTGTTCAGGATTACTGTTCAGTGTAATGGCATGAAATCAGGATATAATAATATATGAATCAATGTTATTTATGTATTACAGAATGAGGAAACGTAAAGGGTTTAAAAAACTTCTATATTCTACTCGGGTTTGGTGGAATCAAGGAAATGACTTACCCTGTTTCATCTGCAGCAAGAAAACTATAATAATCACTGATGGAAGGGTCTGGTTGGGATTCTGGTGCTGTGTGCAGAAATGGTCTCCCTTTCACTCTCAGTGAGAGATGAAGTATAGGAGTGTTCCATTTTTCAGATGGGAACAGTGATAACCACATGGAGAGGATCAACCTTTATGTGTAAGCTTTCAGCTAAAGCAGTAGGTCAGGCTTGTTTCTGTGGTACCTCTCATCTGTAGACATTTTCTATGCATTGGCTCTGTTAGTTCACTGCTCTAACATCCCACAAATATTTAACAGATTTATCATACAGCACCCCTTCAAAATAAAACATAATATTCCCTTCTTGCTGATGGGGGGCGCCGGGAGGCAGCTAAGGGATCTTTGTCTCTTTAGAGTCAGATATTTCGCATATTAAACTTTTCTGAGCAAGAACGGAACAAGCATAAAATAGAGTATTTTCTTCAATGCAGGTCTTCCTTCATATTGCAATTTTAAAGTCTTTAGGTTTTGCTATGCTGCAGCCTGCAGTTTTACATAAAAGTTGCAGCAGCAATACGAATAACAAAAGTAGTATTTATCACTCTAGAAACATAAGTTTTTAGAGTTGTACTTGGATGACTTCTTGTATTTTCTGAAACCAGTTACCACCAGGAAAGCATCTTTGCCATAAAGATTCATCTTCTAAATGAGAAAATGGAGCACTCTGCTATCTCAGCTGTGTAGCAGGAAGGCAGGGAGCATATATTTAAAGTGAATTGCTCTGGAATTTGTTTAGGACTGTATTTTAATATGATGTTTTTAATATCTAGACTATTTGTTTTTGAAGTCTTAATAAAGCCACATGTCTCATATCTAAATTCAGTCAATCTGAAACTCTTATTATCAGGACTCTAGAAATACGAGGCTATGCCTACACTGTTATCCTTGCAAGATATGGGAACTTGAAAGCTTATCTTAACAGTGAAATTGTAAATACTGGGATGGCAAATCTGTAATATTAGATACTACTCTGTGGCAAATTTTTTCTTTTTTTTTTCTTTTTTTTTTTCCTACATCCTGAAGTCACATCAGAGTAAATCATTGTATATAGAACCTCGTTATAATTGTACTACTTTTAACCCTCATTACAATTCATACCTGTATTCCTTGTTCACATACATAAAATTTTAAGCTATTCCTATCTGATAGCTGCTTGGGATGGGACCCATTTCACCCTTCCCTTTAACTGAAAACAACAACAACAAAACCCCTCCATAAACCTCAGGGAATATGTTCTTTATAAACAAAAGCATTATGCCACCCCCATGGCAGTTTTGACGTTTAATTCTGTAATGGACAAGGGGAAGTGCTACTATGGAAAGATACGCAGATCTGGAGACCCAACAAATCTCATGGCTGAACATATCTACAGAGCCAAAGATTTCTCAAAAACAGGAGAAGGGACTCTCTTCCGCTTAGTCAAGTAGGTGGATCCAGAGCCTTCAGAGAAGCTGTGGAATTCTGTTCGAGTTTTACTCTTCTCTCCCTTCAATTAGAAATCTAAGTGGATGCAACAGTGACTGTTGCATTCCCTCATTTATCACAGGCCTCTGCTGCAAATCAGGAAATATATATGGGGGCTAACCTACCTTCTTTTCCTTTTTTTTTTTTTTTTTTTTTTTTTTTTTAAACACTTTACCATATGGCTTTAAAAGGCAAATTAGATCTTCTTATTTGACTGGCATTGTTGTTACACTTTTTTTTTTTATATATAGAATTAAAGCAACTTCCCAACATCTAGTCATTCTCTTGTTTTGTTTCCAATTCACATTTTTTCCTTCTTCTAGTATAGAAACTAAAACAACATACAGCCCTTTTTATACTGACAGTGCATGCTACTGGATTTGTCAATGCATGTGCTCTGCAACCTGGTGCATAGTGGTCTTAAACACACTTTTTTGTGTGTGTTTGGGTTTTTTTTTGTCAGCCAGTTCAGGTATACTGATATATAGATTTAAAATTCAGAAAAAAAACAGAGCTGATGATTCAAATTCTATCATACTGGTTAATTTTAGTCTAAATCAGTGGGTGTGCAATATATATTTGAATATATAAAGATTTTATATATTCTGTGTGTCTGTGTGTCAGTCATCTTACCTTAGCCAATAGAAGAAACCAGCTGAAAAGTGAAGCCCACTATTATACAAGTTTATTATTCTCAGTAATCCATAATACAGTTTTGATAAAACTCATGCTCACTCGTCTATTCTGTGGACGTGGACACTGGTACTCACTGCAAGACTTATTACTCTAAACCATTTAGTTTTATGTTGGGATTTCATCAATGTAAAAAGGTAATAAATCTTGATTTGAGGTAATGGTCCATCCAAAAGATTAGAAATTAAATTTTGTACATTTCCAGTCTACAAGACCTGATAAACATTTACTTGACGCTATCTAGTATACACTAGAAGAAAATCTTTAAAGGTCAGTTATCCTCTGGCAGAGGAGTTGGTAAGATATTAAAACAGGTTAACATAAGCCAGAGCTGGCAGTGATTTAGATTTGTGGTAGGTAATATTTATGAGAGTTCACAAATGTCTAAGCGGCCCTGCCAACTTATTACTTATCCTTTCAGTGCTTACAAAATTAAAGTTGATTCTTCAGTGTTCTGGCATTTATGGCCTATACAGCAATGTTCATTTCTGTTTATTTTTACAAAAAGCAATTTCTCCAGCTTCTATGAGAGAATGATCATGATGGGATTAGAGTTTCTTTTCCGAATTGTTTTCTTTCCAAAATCCTCCAGTTACAATTACAGAATGTTCTGGTTTTTAGTCTTTTGGTTTTTTTTCCCCTTCCCTCATATGACTCCAAGCAAAACTTATTTTCACATTTCTATTTTATGGCAATACCAATACTGTACAGCCTTTCTGGCTGGTATCTTTTCAGTAATGAGCATAGTGATGTCTAAAACCCAAATTCATGGAAAATTCTGCTGGAAAGCCTGAGAAAGGTCATGTTGCTGATTTTTGTATCCACTGGAGGTATTCTGTGGAAAGCTCAGCAGAGCATCTAACCAGCTGCTTTACTGAGATTAAATAAAGGTAATAGGATGTTGGCCTCGCTAATAACACTGTTTTCTTTATTTCCCTAAGCTATTAATTTAGATTTATTTTATAAACTCTGCAAGCTAGTTAAGGGTCCTGTGTTCAAGGCCTAAGGGTTGTCAAGAACTGCCACAGGTTGTCAAGGAACTGCCACACGGCTATTCACACCAGCTTTGTGCCTCAACCCTCGGTCTTCCTTCAAAACTGGCTTCCTTAGTATAGCATGTCTCAGCAGCAGAGTAAGCATAATACACTGATGCTGTGCTGGCAGGCCAGTCAGATATGCTTAAGAGAGACCCAGCAGGATTGGTGAGTGAATGTATATGGCTAACGTTCCCTGCATCAACTGGCCACAAATGCTGCTGCCTCGGTCTGCGTTCTCCCTAGATGCCCATGTGGGCGCCACGGTCAAAGGGCAGTGGCACCAGCCTCCACAGACTATAAGATGGTATTCTTGTAATTGCAAGGGAATGTACACCTCGAATATAAGCTCTCTGAAATCTCAAAGCTCATAAAAGTTGAGGGTGCTCTGGGCAGTTGACAGCATTGACATTTGAAGTTTTTTAGTATCGGTTGGAATCTCTGGCACTTATATAGTAGTTGTCAATACCCGTCTGCTCTAACATTTCTGGGTATAGCTAGGCAGGTGGCTTAAGAAAGAAAACATGAATGAAGAAAAAAATGTGAAACCATTTTCTGAAGAATGGTCAGATACTGTGTTCTGATGCAATAAGGTAGTAACACCTCTGTCTATTAAATATATTTGTGTGTGTATGAAAATAAAGCCTGTAATGATATGGGCAAAAAAGACTTTCTGACTTGAAGCATTTCTAGCAATGTCAGCTGTGCACTGAATTAAGTTTCCAGTACTGCTGTACTGTATCTTTTTAGGCCTGGGAAGAAATGGGAGTAATGCTCTTAACAGACAACTTGGTCTAACCAAAGCAGAGCAAGCTGTTTTAGATTCAAATTCTACTTCCTTATCTTCCTTCAGAGCATCATGTTCTGAAATACACTCTGTATTTGTGGAAAGCTGGTGCTTCTCTTTTTCTGGCACAACCCCATTGACCATAATGCAGTTATCCCAGAAAAATTATGGACAATGCAGACTTTAACTTAGTCAGACTTGTTCCTAATCTTGATGGAAAACAGAGAGACAGACAATAAGCCCTTTCTTAGCCTGTAATATTAATTTTATTTTGCATTTCAACATTAAAAACCCCCCTCTTCATTGAAGTGATTGCCTTTGCCATGAGTCAGATAAAGTTGCAGTTATATCTCTGTTTTACTTTAGAAAGTGAAGTGTTGCAAATATAACTTTGCCTTAATTTATGCCACAAGCACCATGTTAGTATCTGTTGTAATATTTCTCTATATTGGATTCAGACTGCAAAAGAGGAAGTAAAATATGACCAAATATTTTATCAATGCAGATGCAGGATTGATGCCAGGAGGAGACTGGTTTAAGGTAGCTGGGGAAATTAAAAGAAATAGTGATGTCTAGTCAAAACCTGATGCTCAGATAAACTCTGGTGTCTGTTCTACTGAAGCCTAAGGGAAATAAAATTATACAGGTATTCCTCTATCTTAGGCAAAGGGAGAAAAAACAGAAGGGGGGGGGGGGGTTATTCTTCATTTTCTGTGTGTACACACTTAAATGTCTCCTTAAATTTATTTCTATTATGCAGGGGAGTAGTGAGTGGCACTTGAGCTGGTTAGGAAACAATTTTCCCATTTCATGGAATTTTGAATCTGAAAATATTGAAATATCTTGGTCTACTCTACTTATTCCTAAATCCTTCTGTTTTGGTTAGTGATGTGTATTTTTTTATCACTCACCTCAATGTTTAAGCTTAGAAGTTGTGTAAATAAGGATTTATTTGTAAATGATGAATCAATTGTCAGAACTTTTTTCCCAATTTGATGCATCAAACTTTTCACATGCAGGTTCTTAATGAAGAGTATTTTATCCTGTAATAAATCATGAGTTTGTGGAAGTGGAGAAAGAACCTTGTATTCACCTTAAACTATTAAATCTAGTTTTGGATATTGGAGAACAGTATTTAATAGATATATGAATTACAGGTTTAATTCAGTTCCTTTTTTTCTTTCTTCCTCTTTGGCTGTGAAGTCATAATGACAAACAGTGTTATTTCCCTTCTCAGCATATGCCACATGCTGCTGGAAAATATGCAAGAAAACGTAACATTAACATTTCCCTGACACTTCTAAAATTAAACAGAACTTTCAGGGGAAGGAAGCTTCATGTTAATTTATGAATTTCTCAGCTTCCAGGCTGGGGAGTGAGGGTAGACACCACCCATAGCAGCTGCTTAAGCCAAAATTACTTCTAGTGTGACGGTCAAAGTCTGATGAGCAGGAGGCTTGAATGCCGTTTTAAAAAATCTGGCAAATAAGAATTTGTCTCCATGTATTGCCTATGTTCTCCACTATTCTGTACTTTTAATGTAATGTCTCTCAAATTAATATTTTAAATACTGTTAGTCTATGGATTATGAAACCTAAATCTGATTTGTATTTCTTAATGGGAATTACTGCCAGTGACTCTCTGGAGTCTAGCTAGGCAACCCAAAGTCTGTCACTTTCCATATTCTATCAGAGTGACTGGTTTGTATTTCCTCAGCCTGGGAGAGTGCGCTTTCAGGTTTGCTGGAAGACATGTAGTGGGTCACCTTGAAAGGAAAGTAGCCAGGAAAAAGTCTCAGAGAAGATTGGTTGGTGGTGGGTTTTCTGTTGGTTTTCCCTTTTTTGGGGGGGTGGGGTGGTGGTGTCCATTTTATTAGTTCTCATGTCTGCTGGGCTAGTCCTGTCCAGAAAACAATCTTCAATTCATCGTGTACTTAGACTTTATTACATGTTTGGACTGAAGACACCACAGAGCTGAAGATTAATTTTTAATATACTAGACAGGTGGGAAAAGTAGTTATTTTACATAATACATTTATGATTTGCCTAATATGGTAAGACCTGGGCTATCATGTTTCATTCTGAGAAATCTGCCGTCTTACACTTTTGTACCAATCTCTACTGGCATGCATTCATTTCATATGAAAATGTATGTTTTAATGTATCTTCTACATTTGCTGAAAACAGACTTGTGCAGGAGCAAAGGTACCTGGCTATGTCAGAACACTGTCAGTGAAGGTTCCTTCATGTTCTTTTCAGTTGTGGCCCACCCACCCCTTCTTGTCATCTCAAACACCGACTTAATGGAGGTTGCAATGTTTTCTGAAGAAATTGTGCTTCTCACTGGAACAGAACAACTACATCTTCCCCCCACCTTAGTAGCACATAGCAGCAAGAAACTATACTGTCTTGAGGGCGGAGGGGGTACTCCCTGGAAATACAAGCTAGTCACCATGGCAGAGTAAGGAAAAATACAAACTTCAGACAGCCCAGTTATTTGATGTACATCCAGATTTCACTCCTGTGAAATCTCCTGTTAACTTAAATGTTCTGTATAAGGAAGAAACTCTAAGCTGTGTACATTTTGTTGGGAGCTTGATACAAAATTCCTTTGTGGATTTTACCTCTATGTGTGGTAACATGACATCCCTGCTCCCACTCTCTGACTGCTAATCCCCCTTCCTATTATTTTTCTCTATGCTGTTTGTTTTGGGTTTTTTTTTGGGGTACTCTTTAAATGTACACTGCATGAAGGTAAGGTCTAAAATAATTTGTCTTGCTCCTCCTGGCCAAACACATTTATAAGGAAGACATTGAACTTAAAGTTTGTTCAAGTCTGAAGAGACATACAAGGTACTTTGTGTTACAGCTACTATTCACATTTCATCTTTTCATCCAGAATAAATTTGGGTTAGGCTGTACATGTGTCTAGTGTACTTTCCTTTAGGTATTGATTTCTTTGACGATATATAATCACAAGGTTTTGGATATTGATCGTACTCTGTGTGTATTGATCACACGTTTTTGATTAGACATTAAAATCTTTGCTGTTCTTCATAGTGCACAAAGGGAAGCTTTTGCTTGTGAGGTGTGTAACCTTATGGTATATTTTGTGTCCTTCCTTAGTTTCAGCTTTTCTGGGAAGACTTATTAATTAATGAACAAGCTATGAAATAGCCAAGAATCATAAATTACCTCAAAGGAATTGCAGAGCACCATGGTACATAAAATATGTTCAGTCAACTCTCTCTTTGTATAAAATAGTGGGTGTTTCCTCTCCAGCATACTTCAGTTCTAAATTTAGGGATATATTCTCTCATTGGTGTATGTGGAAATTTTTCATGTAATTTCTGTTAATGTTACTGGATGTTAGATGGGGTCCAGCCTGGTTCCATGGCAGAGCTAAGAAAGAATAGATCCCTTTAGTTTCCTTTACTTTGATGTTGGATTTTAGCAATGGTCATTGCACACTATGTCAACCAATTTCAGTGCTGATGCCAAAGGTTTTCAGCCACATAGGTAGTCTTGAAGATGATTTTCCTGAAATTCAAAGCTCTCAAAAGGTTAAAAATAACTTTCCAAGAAAATTATACAGTAATGCCAGTGTTCCATTCTCTCTTCTGTGTCATTCACTAGTTCCCCAAATGAAAGAGGAAGAGGGTGGCATGGAGATGACCACAGTCCCATAGCAGTGTACAATATGTCTACCCATAGCTTTCTCATTCAGAGTGGTATTGGTGCTCTTGAATTTGCAACATGCTACCAGTATGCACTTCTGGTCTGGCATGCTTCATGAAGGGTTGTGGCACACTACCTCAGGAGAAGATGCCTTCTGCTAGAATTACTTGTGCCTTATGGGCTGCCAGAGAAGCAGCTTGTGAAAGCAAGCTTCTTGCAAATTGGTAGTGAGTCACGTAATGGCAGAACGCTTGTGTGCGCCTCATGATTTAGGTGTTTCAGGCAGACACAGTGAACGTCTGCCTTGCTGAAATATGTCAGTGATACGTGCCAGTCCAGGTACAGAGGTGCATTCGGGAAAACTGAGATTTGTGGTGAAATGTATGTTTAATATATTTAGGCAATTACCTAACATAAATGTGCTGCTTTAAGCTTCTCCATATCTCAGAAAAAGTAGGAGTGTCTGTGAATTTGCTCTATATCCAGAGGAGAAGTGCTGCAAGGCTGTAAGAGCTCACCAAGTGCCATCACTACGGAATAAAACCACCAGAACTGAGTGGAGAGAGACTTCCTATTCTGTTTGTGAGAGGCAGGCCCCTGTTCTCTCTGTGCTGTGTAAATGTGAACATTTGGAGACAAGAGTTAGGAAATGAATTCTAGAGAAGATCAGGGAGACAGGAGTCAATGACTAAATTAACATGTGCCTCAGGGCTGCAGGAGATAGCTTATGGAAAATCTACCCGTCAACTCTGTAAAAGCCAGAATAATTAGAAGGAGAGTGTTTGGTACTTTGCCCAAGATTGAAATAAATTTTAGAAGAGGTTGCTAGTGAATAGAGCGGATAGAGTAGTAAAGTCTATACATAATAATTACTTTTTAACATACAATTCTGCAATTTACAATGTGGATGTTCAGTGTATCCAAAAAATAAAAGGGAAAGAAGATGGTTAGTAGAACCAAATGAAGTATAAGGGCTGTAAAACAACTTCTTCAAAACATTCAAACAGGCTAAAAAATGAATGGCACAATCATGCTGCAACATCTTCAGAATGTAGCCAATGTATTTTTAAGTAATTTGGCACACATATGATTTGTAACTGTAAATCTGCATAAATTGTATCATTCTTTAAGTGTTTACAGGCTGTCTGTGTCTCTAAATATTAACCTCAATGTGAAATCAGTTTGTTTTTAATGTTGTATCATGGTCTAGACTGGGTCTTATATCAGCACACTGAAAATACTGTGGAGATCTTGATAAAATGAACCATCAAAGTTACTCAGATATAATGTGCATTTACGTCTGCAAATGAAAACTGAGTTTAGGTTGTGCAAGATTTGCTGAAGGCTTGCATGCTGGCACTCACTCAGTACATTAACATAAATACGTTAGCTGCAGTATTTTCAGTTTGAGATCACGGTTGCAAAAATTATTTTACAGACTTCTCTGTCTGTTGAAGGGGGGGAGGGGGAACCAGCAGTTGGTAGTTTCAGTGTTCTTGCTCGTGAGGCTTCATGTCATCAAGAGTATGATTTAATATGGCTTTCACTGTAGCAATAGAGAATAAGACTAGAGACCCACACAAAACATGCTCAAAATCATTATTTTCACTTGAAAAGGTATTTTCTGAGAGCTTGATCATACTTGTACACAAAAGAAGGACAAGGTATCTGTTTGTGTCTGTGAACAATTCTGGGACTTCAGGAACTGTTTGAGTTTTAAAATGAGTTAAAATCTAAATTAAATATAGACGATGAAGGGAAGAATGATTTTTTAAATGTATCTTCACTGACTTCAGGTCAACCTCTTTAAGTCTCTTATACATGCTGAAATAATTAGAATTTTGTTGGATGAAGTTTTGTTTCATATAAACCATCTAATAAGTCCCCTTGCTCACTCTACCTCCTGAAAACAAAACACAACTAAAATTAAGGCACACAATAAGCACCTGAAGATTTCTTTTATGAGCTGAATCCAGCTGTGCTTTTCAGACTCCTTTTTTACCCATATGCTGTGAGACTAGGACTTGAGCAAAAAGCCATTCTACAATAGGAGAGTTTCAA
Source organism: Athene cunicularia (assembly GCF_003259725.1). Lineage (NCBI taxonomy): Eukaryota > Metazoa > Chordata > Aves > Strigiformes > Strigidae > Athene > Athene cunicularia. The sequence continues at coordinate 97,980,597 of NW_020799097.1, read as the reverse complement.
TGAGAGTGCTTGCCTACTGAAAGTAGCACTGTTTTTATAGATGTTGGAGAATAGGGAGGTGAGAGAAATCCTGAAGAAAATGTTATCCCACTGGGAAATAAAAATTTGTTGTGATAGAGAAATTTTAGAGATGGTCTGCAGTGGCTTCAACTGGGAATGAGCACGATATACCTATAACTAATCTGAGAGGTCAGGAAACATGAAGGCTTCTAATGCCCATAGCATAGCCTTCCACTCGATCTCTTCCAGTTTTAAGCTTTTTTCAATTCTGTAGAAGAAAAAATTTCAAATGAGAGCATGAGGAGTATTTTGCTCTGAAGCATGTTTGGATTAGAGGTTTTCATCTTGTAGATCTTCGTGTGGAACTTTCAGTGTACATTGCTTTCCCAGCTTATTTGATACTTCTACTCTGAGAAGTTTTGTTCAGCTGAAGGATAGATTTGGGACAGCTATAAAATAACTTTATTTTTAAATGCAAGAAGGACTTCCTTTGTTTTCTATTCTCTGTATGGGTAAGTGGGAGTTAATTTGGGTTTGGATACAAATGGCACCTGAATTGTAATGGGCATGCACTTAAGACTTAAGCATGACAGAAACCTGTATTTACTCAAGTACTTTGTGTTCATAAGGACATACTTATTGTACTAGAATTTTTTCATAGAGAGCAAACCAAGAACACTGATGGTCAAGCACTAATGTTTAGGGGTGACCTGCAACACTATCTGTATCTCCCATGTAATGAAAAGAGGTGGATGTGAAGTGTATAATAAGGCATACCATGTTTCTAAGTATTTTTAAGTATTACATAAGTATTTGCACAGCTTTCACTAAGTTCATAAACATATACTAGAAATTTTTTGTTGAAAAAAGGAAAAAGCTTACTGCTCTGTATTTAAACCAAGGTTCAGTAGGATTTGTAAAGGTACTTCGCATAGCAGCCTTTATACTTAGGCTCCTTAAATTTGTTTTGGAAGCATCTTAGAATGAAATTGTTAATTCTTTTAGTTAATCTTTGGTAGAACTTTATCTTTTTATGCTTGAAGCCATCCATCATCATCTTAAAGGAAAAATGGAAAGAAGTCTTCTGTGAAATGTCCAGCAAATGACCACGTTTTGAACTGATGGAGAAGGATAAATTTCAGGGTTTGAATTGTAACTGGATTGTGTGCCATCTAAATTACTGGGTACAGTTAGAATGGGAACAGACCTCTAGCTTTATACCTCTTCTAGTGGAAATGTTTACAAGAGACATATTCTTATGCTGAAAACTCATAACAGTTTAAAAACAAAAAAGCCTGCTTATCATAATGGTCTGAGTCATGTAACACTTGCAGAATATTTGGGTTATACTGAGAACTTTTTAAAAAGGAAAAAGAAAAATACGCCCCACCTTTCTTGGTCAGCTTCGGCAAAGATGCAGTACTTCAATTCATGTGTGATGCTATCCTTGTGTGCACTGGGAACTGTAAGAAATCTTCCACTGATTGCAGACCACTGTATTGAAGCTTTTTTTTTCTGGCAATTAATTACTTGTAACTGTTTGTCTTGTATCTCTCCGTTTTTGAGAGCAGAATCATTTTAAAGATTCCTTTACTTTAGATTTTGTGTTTCTCATATAACAGACCTTCTAATCTAAACATAAGAAAAAAGAAAATGGAAACAGACGCCTCTACCTTTATACCTCAACTGTTGGAAATTTTTGAGACACAGACCTCCCCTCTTTTTTTTCCTCGTTGTTGAAGTGTCATGAAAGTTGTTCCCTCACTTTTTCAACTCTTATAACAGGGGAAATGTAGTACAAACCCAATATAGTAGAGTATGGAATTGATAAAATTTTCAGGTTTTAAAATAAAATGTTTGGGAAAAGTATAGGAAAAAGTACAGGAAAAAGTATTCTTCCTAATTCATTCCGTAGAAACTGGTAAACAGAGATGATGGGATATTTTGATTTTGTTTCCCTCTATCCTGAACAAGTGCACCTTGTGTCACATTGTGACTGGTTTGAAGGAAATGCTTATTTCTAATTTTATTCCAAAGTTCATCTAATGGTTTCTTTCTAATGTGGAAAAAAAAAATCAGCTTTCTGCTTTGTTTCTTAAACAGAGTCCCAATATATAACACTGATAGAAGCAATAGGGGAAAGTCAGGAAAGGAAAGGAGAGGGAATACTGAATACATGCTGCTAAACTCTTCAGCAGGTGATTATTTTGCTGTACAAACGGTGTGACCCATCAGATGCACTACATGTGCCATCTAGACTCAGTTTGCACATTTACTGATGACCAGCATACACAACAAAATCTGCAGTAAGCCTAACCAGAGGATCATATGGTGGGCACCGCCTGGCTGGCACATTGTGACCTGTCTCTGGTTATGTACTTTATTTGAGGCAAGTGGTTTTGCCCACTCTGTCTCTCTCCTCTTTCGCTGAGGCCCTGAATCAGTTAATCATCTACTAAGGGAAAACAAACTGAGAATCTGAGATAAAAATGTGTTCCAGGGAGTACCCTCCAGCAGATACCAAATACACCCACTTCCGTTCTAATTTGAAGAATTTGCAGAACCATTTCTAGCTTTCTTCCAGTGGCCTGTGACTTGTTCTTGCCTGATTTAAAGAACTTGTTAGCAAATTGGCCTCTGTCAAGAATTTTCTGAAATTTGTTAGAGGGGAGAATGGCTCTGACTGTCACTTCTTAAGGTGACAAAGGATGAATTGAAAGTTGTGTTTGGAATCTGAAGGCTAATTTAAGATTATACAGGAGGTGGGTGGCTTTCAGTTTTACAGTCCAACAAAACCAATACCATACAATAATAATGCAAATTTATTACTATTTCATAGCTTACTTGGAATAAAGCACATAATCTATTGTGCATGCATTAATAGATCTTGCCTGTGCTTAGAAGCAGGATGTTTTATGTTTGGAGAGTAAGGAGTTATGCCCTGATTTTAAAATGAAGTAATCATAGCAGAGATCTGACTCAGTGGTAGGAAAGGTATCTAAGATGACAAAATTCTTATAATAGATGAGAAAATTAAATGATTGCCAGGAAACTCCCATGCAAAAAATGAGCAAAACAGGAACAAAAAGATCCTCTTGGCATAATGAAGTCTGTATTCTAAACACAGCTGAAGCTAACAAAATAAATATCAAACTAGGCAAGATTGATCAAGATGGTCTGGAAAAGCTGTTACCTGTTTTATTATGGGCCATGATTCCCCAGTGGATTAAAACAACAGTAAGTTTGGGCGGGATAGATTAATTTTGTTTTTATTTTCTACGGATTTTTTTTTTTAAATACTTGGAAATTACTGATTATCTGTCTCAATGTAGTCACCCACCCAACTCAGACATATCAAGAGATACCTTGAAACATATCTTTGCTTTTAAATATGTTTTTAAAAATTCTTTATTTAAAAAGGAACAATTTGATAAAATTTCACACAACTTGTAACTCGTTAAATTTGAAAGCAGACCAGACTTCATATTTTTTTAGAATTTCGTATTTCTAAATACATCGAGTAACATAATTTCTAGAGTAACTTTCCAGATCATGAGCTTCCTCAATTTTTCTATACACTAATGTATTAAAAAAAGAGTCAATATTCAATTGTTGCAGAAAGGCACCATGCCTTGAATTCATTATGGGGATGGGAGGTTGAACAGTGGAGAAACAACAACTAGTTGCTTTCATTGTGGGATGAACATATGCAGTTGCTGAGAAAGTGTTAGAAGAAGAAGGAAGCCTTATTCTTGTATGAGCAGCACAGAGAGTCACTTGGCATGACAGTGTTATTGTTCAAGTAAAACTATTACTTCAGACCAAGTCATATGAATATCTCCACCTGCTGTACAGCATCTTCATTCAGAATTCATGAGTGATGCAAAATAAAGGGGGCATATTAGTGAGTCTGGTACTCTCATAGCGCAAACACATTAATTTCTTAAGGTTTTGCTGATCTGTAGCTTAATCAGGAATTGTCATTGTTTTGAGTCACTGAAGGCTTTCAGGAAGGGAGGGGTCAGTTGCCTAGAACGAAAATACTCAGTTATCACATGAAAGTTATCATACATACAGAATGACCCATGCTTTTTGGCATAGGTTAAGGACTCTGTAGGTTACTCTATTGTTCTTCATCTACTGGAATGATAGAACAGACCAACTTCCTGAGCATCTGTGCTGGTCTTCTAAGAAGCATGTTAAAAAACTGAAAGTTATAAAGAAAACAATGTTCCCGTCTAAATATATTTATGTATCTGTGTCTTTATGCATGTTTGCTGTTTGCACAGGAGTAAAAAATGCGAGTCGGAATAGAGTTTGGGTTGCAGAATGATGCAAATATGCATAAAATAGATTATTTTGCAGTGAAACCAAGCCAGAAAATCTCTCCTGGCTGCACACATTGGGCGTACAACAGGTCTAACTCAATTCATGGAATCCAAATAAGTGAAGTTCTGTAGCTTATCCTGAACATGTGCACAGATGCAAAGTTCTTGAGTTACTGATCTGACATGGCAATCTGAGAAGGCTTCTTACACTGTTAAAGGAGCCAAATGACATGGGCACCTTTATACTTGCTATCAAATGTCAATCTTCTAGCAGCAGCTCTGCTGTTCCTTCATGTCTGTAGTTCCACTCTTTTTATTTTTTTGTTACGCCCACCTTCCATTGCCCTTGCCCCTTGCCAAGTCCTTTTCTGAACCTTTTGTCTCTACAACAGACCACTTCTTATTGTTCCCCTTTCTAATTATCCGCTCAGGTCTTCAACACCTGGGCTTCCCAGAAAATCCACCTAGAGCACCGAGGAAATTGCCCTGCTGCTCATGAGCTTGTGCCATGAGAGAGGCTGGAGCTGCTGTGCCAGTAGGGTAACGTGGCAGCAGGGTCAGGAGGCTGCTGCCCTCATCACTACTGTGGGTTATGAGGAGAGCAGCAATCAGTGTACATAATGTTCAAGATGATGAACAGTATTTCCTTGAAGACCCAGAAACTGGAGACCACTCAACAGCTGTGCCCTTAGTGTAAAGATCCTGAACAAATATTTGGACATCCATACTTAGGGCTCCAGAGCAGCTAGTGTGTAAGAGGAGTTGGGAGGAGAGTGTAGCTTCAGCTCTGTTCCAGGAGCTCAGCATTGGAGTGAGGTTCACTGTGGTGTTACTGCTTGATGTGATGACACATGAGATGGTGTCACTCCTGAGTGAACAAGAACAGAAATACAGCTTGCTTCCATGTGGGAAAGTAGTAAAGTGCTGCTGTTGTTGGTGTGTGGCAGCTGCCAAGATAGCATGACACTTTGTAGAGAGGTCTGTGAAGGTTCCTGCAAAGCAGGCAGAAAAGGCTTGTTGAATAGCTTTCATTCAGACAGCTATGTCAGGACATTTGGTTCAAGTAATCAAAATAAACTGAAGTAGAAATCCAAGAAGAGTGTGCAGTATAATATCGCCTGCAGAACCAGCTGCTCCAGGCTGCTGATCTGCTGCAGGGTGGTACCAGGCCAAGATTGCTACTTCTCCTTGAAAACATGCTGAATTTGTGATTGAGCTGTGTATGAGGGCTTCTCTGTCACTTGAGGTTTCTCACTGCCCTGAACAGATTTTTTTGGCAAGCAAAGCTGTTGTTTTTTCACAATACTAAACTTTTTCTGTCTTTAATATTCCAGTAATTAACTTCATAATCAGTGACAAAAGAGATATGGGAACCTGAGGAAAGAAACAGATGAGCAAGGATTTTTATTCTTAACTGACATTCCAGCAAAGTGTTTATATTGGAAATGATCTTACATGGAGGGAAGGCTGGGCTTATAAGGGCCTAGCCAAGACTGTACTTTTATAGGTTACCTTGTGATGTATAGGTAGCACATAACACTTCAAGGTATGGTGTCTGGATGTTGGAAGATTTGGCATGTGTCTGAGAATATCCTTTACCTAAAGCAATAGATAACTTCACAGTTACTGAATGGTTACCAGTAAGTGTCCACTGCTGTAACAGAAAAATGATTCAGCACAGCTGCTGGTTTCTAGAAATTCCAAAATACGCAGATCTGGATCTTTAAGGCTAAATATCTCCATGGTTTGTTTTTCTTTGTGTGTGTGTTTCTCCTGTATTGTAACTTGTTCAAGTGTTTTAGAGAATCTTGTAAACTGATAGTTTGTTTCATTGATTAAGTAAGAGTTGTGTGTAGGAGAGACTTTGTAATGACAATTGAAACTATACACATAATTGCATAGTTTCCACTCTATAAAAAAGTTTTCTGCAAAGCTGGAAGATATCATTAGACTTGTGTTTATAACTCGGGATGGCCTCATTTCACCGGCTTTTCTTGCAAATTAGTTCCCAGATGTCAGAAATATTGTCCAGTTACCAGCTATTGCATAAACTCCTGAAGTGTGAGATATGACTTACTGCTCTTGCACTGACCTCAACTGTCAACAGGAAAATAAATGATCATGAAACAGATTAGATGAAGCAAGACTCAGAAAAGCAAACTTAATATCTAATTTTAAGTAGCCTTTGATTACACAACTATCACATTGTCTCTGAGATACATAATTTTGCCATTTCTCAGCTATGTTAGCAAAAAGCTTTGTATTCTTTGGATAAGTAGAAAACCTTTATACAGGTTGGCAGCTGTGTTTAAACCTCTAGCTATCTGACTTCTAACAGCATTTTTGTGTAATATAGAAATTAAACCCACTACTTTTAAAGTTGATCTGAGGTGGGGAAGTGGCTCTGAAGTCTGTGTCCCAGCTTGTTGATGTTGTCTTCCTAAGATGAGATGCTTCCAATTTGTGTCCTATGCATTTTACTACAAAGTGTTGTAGAGTACAAGATAACTCAACATCACAAGTAGCATCCCTGCCCCATATCGTGCTCTGCGTGGCAGTGGGAGTCTCTAAAAGTGATTTCTTGGAAAGGTCAGCTCCTCATTGCTAGACTTTCTTGGGGCCTTGGCCGAATTCAAGATCAGGCTGCACTGTCTGTATGGCACTAGTTTTGTGTTGGCCCCAGAGATGGGGATATTGCAGTATAGATCCTGTCACATAGCCACCCCCTGACTCATTCCCAGAGTAGCCCAGAAGTCTCTTAGACAAGACCTTAGGAGGGGAAGGCCTTCATGTCCTGAGAAAGCAAGAAACTGGGGTATTCAGTGTTGAGAGGGGTCAGCTGTGCTATAGCAGCTGAAATAGATTTTTGCTTAAAGTGTCAAAATTTCCCTGCATCCTTTGCTTCATCCTCTTTTCCCCTATCAATGCATTTTATAATCTAAAGCTTGGCATTTTGAGGAGTGTGAACCAGGGCTGTCATCTTGCATGAAAACACATTTTTATTTTTTGAGTGACTTGATTGACTTCTGTAGCAGAGGTGCTCTTTTTTTCATTTAATTTCAGTCCTGCAGAATCTGCCAGGGTTGCTCTTGTTAATCATAGTACTCAAAAATCACTAGCTAGTTCCTGGGACAACTGGATTATTTTTTTAAATATGATTTTATTTACTTTCTATTTTATCAATTTTAGGAAAAACTATTCTCATGTTTGCAAGATCTCTGACTGAGCTGAGCCTTAAAAACTTTCTAAATAAGTGAGATTCTTATAAAATCTAATTTCTAGAAACATAAATGCATAATATCGTGAACTTGCAGGCAGTACCCTTTATACTTGCTGTGTAATACCTCCCTTGCTTATTCATGTATTTGTAAATCTCATGGTTATTCATAGCTTGCTATAGTTGTCCTATAGTTAAATACCTGTAGTACTTATAGGTACCTATAGTCTTCCATACACATATGGATGAAGTTATAGCTGATTAAACAGCTGATCAGATAAACAACATATTAATAAAGATATAAAAAAATCTTTCTGCACCAACTGGACTAGAAAGCTAGTCAGATGGACTCTTTCGTGTTCGTTTGCTTTAACTTGTTTTCAGATATCAACCTCATTCTCTTAAATAAGAGTGTCTTGCTGTGTTACTCAGCAAAAAGGGAGTCGACTGTAGCTTGCAACAGCATCACCTTATTCCAGATTTGCAGACTCAAATGATTAATATCAGGCAGATGGCAGACAGTGTGCTGTAAATCATACAGGGCTGTCAGGTCATCAGTCATTGAATCTCAGCTCTAAAATGTGACACTGGGTTAACAATCTAATTTTGTATAGGGAGAATTGCACTCACAAAGTAGTTTTTCACTTAAATAGGTTTGTAAAATGACTCCACTGTATGCTTTCTTAGGCTATTGTTATTTCTCCATTTAACTTAATTTGTTGTCTATGTGCAGACTCATTAGATGGCTTCATAATCAAATTGCAAGGTTGGCCATAATTATGCAGTCAAAAGTGGCTAATGGGTTCAATTCTAACTGTAAATTCGAACTGAAAGAGCTGGGAGAGGGTAATTCTGGAGATTTTTTTTTTAAATAAAATTACCTTAAATTGAGATTTTTCAGTTCAAAATTAGAGAGATATGTGCTACTCAGAATTTACGTCGCTGTGTTCCTTTTTAAAAACTGTAAATTTTACTAGAGATGTAATACTAGAACGCTATATGTAGGCTACTTACTGTGTTTTAACAAAAATTTCAGATCTCACTCCAAGAAATCTTAGTGACTTTTTAACTCAGGTACACAAATAAATCTCTTAGATAAAGAAATATCAGCTGGTAGTTTACACTGGATTTATGTAAGGTTTATGACCTGGTGTCTTTTTGTGTGGTTCTGACTTATAGCTGATTTGGGGGGGAAATTTTGTTTGTTTTTGGTGAACCTATTAGCATACCTACTTGAAATGCTTGTATTTTGCAAGAATGCCATACTGGCTTCCTCTCAAACTCTTGCAGAAAATGCCAGTTGTGTAGGTTCCCTCTGCCAGTCAGCTGAAGAATAATAAATATTTCCTGTGGGGGTAGGGAAATTATTCTGGTTTCTGTGTTTAGAAAAATTAGGAGTTTTAATGAAGTCACAATTTTGTTTCCACTTCATTTACTAGGATGGTGTTTAGAAAAAAACACACTTAAACTTGAAATGTTTTGGCTTCTATATGGCATCCTCTAGTGCATAAAAGATCTTAACATCTGTTGCTTTTTTTTTTTTTTTTTTTTTTGTACGTATGCGTTCATGTATACAGACAGTATGAGAGTTTTGGAAATATCTCCAAAACTCAATTGAAAAAAAAAAAAATAAACACAGAAATGCTCTAAGGGGAAAAATTTCACTGCTTCTAAACCAGATTTTCTTCCTCACATCTAGGCACTAAATTACATAAAGTTTAAGACAGAGGACCTGCAAAGTTAAGCTTCATTTTCCAATATCTACAACTTAACTAGGGAATTTCCTTCAATTTACAGGGAATTTCTTCTGTCCTCTAAATTATTTTTATATCTGGAACATCTAGATCATTCCTTAACAAAACCTTACTTGCACTTGATTTCTAGCTATGATTGAAGTATTTTCTTAAGCGTTCAGGTATTTTTTGCATGCAGTGACACTTTTACAGAGTAGATACAGTGATGAAAATGAAAGATGCTCAAGATGCAGTTCCCACCATCTGCATTTAAATTCCAAGGCAGGCACAAAGCTGGCCTCTTTCCCTTCTGTCTTTGTTAGTATAACAGGCCGTGAAAAAGGGGGAGACTTGCACTGGATTTTGTTAACACCTACTACTTTCACCCCCCAATTCCCCTTAAATATCAGCCATTTGAAGTGTGCCTGTTCACTTTGATCACTCTACCCTCCATAGTCCAGGAGCAGTGGGAAATGCTTGCTGCCATCTCTGGAGCAGGACTCTGGCGGCAGCCTCACAAATTCACTGGTTTACAGCAGAATGAGATGAATAGCAACAAGGGCAGCAGATCTTGAAGAAATTGAGATACTTTGCAGGGTTAGAGCCAAGGAAAACTTAGTTTCAAGCAAGAGAATAGTCTTAATATTTCTGTGGTAATACCTATGTGGCTAACTGGGCTTTGTCCTAAATCAGAAATTCCCAAGACTGGTAAGGATGAGGTGAGCCAGCAGGCTTAAAGAGTAGGGAGACTACAGGATGTTAGCTCTGCCATAGTTTTCTGCAGGAATGTTTCATGAAACTGCTTCAAAGGTTTAATGGATCTTTCTAATTTCACTTTTCCTGTAAGCAGTTTGTGTGGCTATCAACAATGCTTGCAAATAATAGGAGGAGTACAATTATGTCTCTCATGGTTTGCTCCCTGAACAGTAATGAGAGATTATCTATAAACTGTTTTGAGGATGCTTGCCCAAAGGGGTTTGTTCTTTGGCAGTCAGATGCTTACCTGAGGAGATTTTAAGCATCTGTTGAAAATTGTTGCAAAGTGAAACGGAACAAAAGCCTGTTATAGTAATCTAAGCACTGTCCAATATATCAGAGGTTCCAGTATAAAAATAGATATATTGGAGATATATAAAAAGAGATATTATAGATATTCCCATATAGAAAGCTAAATTGGAAGACATATGTGAGGAATTATAATTAAATGCAAGGTGACTCTGTCTACAGTTTAATGATTGTGTGATTTGATGCAGAAAAACTTCCCACATGTAGTTTATGCTGAAAGACTTTGGTGAATGTTGGGGACTACTTTTTTTTCCTGTCAGCCTCACCAATTACAATTTTGAAGTTCCTTTTAAAAATCTCTATCCATACGGGTCTTAGACCACATCAAAGACACTTGATTTATTGAGAAAATAAGTCTACGTCTGTTGTGCCCTCACTACACTGAATAGTGTAGTATTCTAGCAGAATTTATGGCTTTGCTGGGCCTTTCTTTGTGTAAATCATATAATACCATATTTACACTTAATCTCTTTCTTCAACTTTAATAAAAAACAATTCCAGTAGAAAGTCCTATTCTTAAGACAATGAACATCTGGGAAGTGTTGGATATTCTCACAAAAGTTATTGGGAAGACACGATTGTAATTATTCTTTCAAGATGACTTCTCCCTCTCAGCTGTATTCTAAGTCTTGACTGAAAAAAGTGCTTGTGGACGTGTGCCTTTCTTGCACCTTTTAAAATTATTTTAAAATTAAAATCTATTTTTAATAAAGTCGGTTTGACTTATGACTCTATTTGGATGACCCAGTGGAGAGCTAGGACTGCTTACTGATATCATTGTAATCTCAAGAATCATCTCTATGCTCTCAGTACTTTTATACTTTTGATATGACGAACTTGTATACATTGGCATCCTTCTTTCAGATGTTAGGTTTTACTCTGATTTGTTTGAACTTACATGTAACATTTTATAAAGCCACCTCCAAATGGGACATAAGTAAACCTTATGAAATGACAGACTGGGTAATTATTCTGTCTTCCAGAAGTTGATGTGGCATAAAAGAAGACATATTTCCTACAGTAAAATTTTCTCTTGTAAAATATCAAGAGGAAAATTTGAGAACCCTGCATTTATCTTCAAGGTCTTCTAAGAATACTAGGAAACTTGTACTTCTGCATTAACATTTACAACTTACTGAGATTTCAGTGAGAAGAGACCATAAAATACAATGACCAATAGAAAATTCCATAGTAGGGTCTGAGTAGTTCAGCATACAGATTAACTTCTATTCATGATGAAGTTTTAAAACTACATTTATCATGAAATACCATGTCCTATGTATAATTTATCCTGCACTGTCATATTCTTTTTCTTTTTTCTTTTTTTCCCTCTCTGGTTTTAGATGCTTATTTTTTTTGGAAAGAATGTGTTTTTCTGTTCCTCTGTAAAAGATGGTGGGCAAACAGGGTGAAGGACATTGCCAAGAACATCAGACATGGGCTCAGAGGCTAATAGTTAACCCTTGGGAGTGTATATTTGAATAGTAATATGTTCATACTCTCTATAGGCTGCTACATGATCACAGGAGTGCTGCAAAGAAATTAAAAGTGAATTGTATGGATTCCTATGTATTTTGTTAAGAAAGGCTAAAAAATGTAACATGGTTGTAAGGCCCAATGTGACATTTTAAAGGTTTTTAAAGCATGGCGTTGCATATGCAATAATACTTCAGGGAATCATTGCAGGTATGCCCCCTCAGCAAAACCCTGGCCCTCTGAGGCTTTCAGGCTGCCCCAGGAATCCAGGGGCTTCCCCACCTCCTTGCCCATCAGCCTCCTGGCTCTAGCCCTTACCCAAAACCACACACCCTGGAATCGTTTCAGGAAGCCCCTTTTGGGCAGAGACATCTTGAAATTTCTTGAGACTGGCAGTGTTAGATTAACAGTTGGACCAATGATCTTAAAGGTCCTTTCCAACCTAAATGATTCTATGTGATACAGTTAATACCCATGTAAGGCACATTTATAGTTTAAACACCTGCATTAAGTTAACAACTACAAGGCATTGTGACTTGCTTGTTCTGGGAATCAAAAGTTGATTCCTTAGAGTGCTTAAAATTCCTAGGGCTGCTGGTGGGATTTCCCTAAACTGCTGCATGCATATGCAGAAGGGAGGAATGACACAAGAGGAATGGGGTTAAATAGACAATATTTTAACTCTATAGCAATATCCTATTCTATACAGACAGTAAGGCCTATCCCATCAATTTTTTTTTCACTGTCAGAATTTGTTTTCAGCATAAATGGCTAAATTTTCAGTTAGAGAAAGTAATGCTAAACAGTTTTGGATGAACTGGCCTCTAAATCCATATTTTTAATGCTGTTGTTAGCTCCTATAATCCAACTGGTTGGTGAATTGTTTGTGTTCACACTAAGTGACTACTCAGAGCTGTGAACAGTGGGTTAACTGCTGGCCAGACAGATGGAACTGAAAGGAATTCTCAGAAAGAGATGGTTGAAGAAAGTATCCCTATTCCCTACTTTAATGTTCAACAGTACACTGCTATTAAAATATCACTATTGTTACACTTAAGGGAACTGTTATTCAGCACAACTGATCTCAAACTGGTCAAACTAAGGATGCCCCACTAAGGTCATATTTTAAAAACTTTAGCTGTACCACTAGTTAATATAATTGTAGGTCTCAAACTAAATTTACTTCAGCTGTAACTTTACCAGATATAGTAGAACTACAATGTAAGTTACTTTCTTCCTTTATTAAATTATCTTGAAGGATTTCTTTGTTTATGTATGTTTCTCTGGAGGGTATTATTTTTACCTCTTGTAAACGTAACTGCCTTGGAGACTTTATATCTCAAGAGCTTTAGTTTGTATATTAAAAAAAAAAATAAAAATCCATAAATATCTAAACCACCAAACCCATTTAAGTAACACTTGCGGACTCCACACAGACTGTAGTTAAATGTAAAACAAACTACTTCATTTTGTTATTGCTTGTTACAATCCAAATAAAAGAAAAAAGCCTTTTTTCTTAATAATAAATGTGCTCAAAAGGTAACAGATGTAAAGATCTTTGAAATCAGCATTCTGCTACTGGGCTTACTCCTCTTCTTGTGACTGAGGCTGGATAATGCTGGTGTTGACTTTACATTACTTTCATACCTTGTTTTTTATCTATGTGTTGAAAAGTGACAGTAGTTGTGTGTTTTCAACCCCCTTCTCCTTTAGCAGGAACTTGGGTCATTCCTGTCATCTGCTCTTAATCTTACCTAATTTTGATCTCATTGTGCCTGCCACAATTGAAAGAGGTGCAGAAGACTCAAAAATATTGGAGGAAGCTCCCTGCAGTTGTGTCTAATGGGAAGAGGATTCTCTTCTTTGTAAGGGTCAAGTTCAGGTGGAGCAGTGTTAGTTATAGTCCACAGCTGTTGACTTTCATAGCATATTTTACAGTTGTTTAATTTTTTAGATTGGATTGCACTATTGTTTAGTTTTGAAAATGCAGGTCTCTTTCCTCTTTAAATATTTGTATACTGGGTCACAGCAGCTGCTCCAGAAGTTTTGATCCTGCAGGGTCAAGAGAGCACTTGTCGAGCAGTGCCCTTTTCTGTACACCTGGTTCTTCAGTTGCTTGCTTGGTAGCATCAGTTTGGCTGTTTGTTTCCCTGGGAGCTGGAAGGGAGGAGATACAATTAAACTTTTAAGAAGCCCTGTGAATAGCAGGCTAGTCAAAAACAGTACTTTAGAAGTATCAGGTAAATCCGTATGCTCATCAGGGCCGAAGTTTTATACATTTTTGTTGCGTAGTCCCTTGTTTTCTGGCTTCATGGGGATCTCTCCAGAAGGCAGACTTGGAGAATGAGACCTTGATAATCTGGTTTTTAAAGAGTAACTTATTTCTTTTAAAGTTGCTGCATCATAGTGAATGTAGGTAATTGTGAGATAAAACATTACACAGTGTAAATTTATCCAGATTTAATATATCAAAAGTAAGGCCTCAAAATGTTTCTGTATTTTCTCTGTTGTACAGAAAAGCTACTAGCTGGTCACTCACTGCCCTGTTACTGCAGGGTACCTGGGAGCATGATCTGCAATATGTAGTTGCAGCTCAGCCAGTAGCTGCTCAGAGACATCTCAGACTCTTCCAGAGTTGTTCAAAATTTTCCACTAATATTCTGTAAGGTAATTTCTGTGATAGTGATAAACAACACAGTATGTCTTATAACGCATTCAAGTGAGAACAAAAAAAAAGGCAGAGTGTCATATGTCCTGTCAGAAGTGCAGTGTAAATACGAGTGTAAAATTGCCTCCTGTGACCTACAGAGCCAAGAACACAGTAGTAATCTTCTAAGATAATTATATTTCTTCTCACATTGATTTACTATTTACAAGATGCTTGTTGTGTAATTTTAGAAGAGAAAATAAATAGTTCAGCTGAACAAACCAACGTCAATTTTTCTTCTCAAGCTGAGCATTCCACACAATTCCTTAGTTGATTTTCTTCCAAGTTTTCATTTATCAATAGTGTTTGTCATAGAAAAAAAAATAATCTTGTAGCTTCCTCATTCCAACTCCTCTTATTTCTTATTGCACTTATAGTCCCCTCCATTTCTCCTCCCCAGCTCCAGGGTTATTTGTTTAAAAAAAGGATATTGTATTCTTTCCAAGCTCTTGGTACGCCCTTTTAGCATCTCAAACATTTCATGGCTAGATGAAGATAGGAGTTCAGATTCTAGATGCCCCCTAAATGTAAACCTCTTGGACTGAGAAGCTTGCTTTGATCCTAGCAGATATCTGAAGGGGAAAAAAGTTTTTGGTCACTTAAGTATCTGGTGGGAGGAATGAAGTAGAAGCCTCTTGTAACTCTCATTTTACCACTTGAATGTGGATGGATAGACACAGTTGCGTCATGCGTGTTCATTGTAGGTGCTGGGAAGCTGGGGTTGCTGAAGGTGTGATGCTCTTAGAGAAGACTGGGCAGGAATGCTTTATCTCCATCACTTTGGACAAATATCTGGGTAAATTCGAACTTGGCAATATGAAAAATCTGCCGGGTGTGTTTTGCTCCCCCTTCCTTACTTTTAGTTCTGATTTTTTAGATCTAATGTAACACTTCAAAGCTTGTGTTGTGCAAACTCTAGCCTTTTTGGAATTACAATGATCTTTGACAGAGACATCCCACTTCAGTATTTTATGCTTAGGCTGTGATGATTCCTAGTGTATGTTCAACAAAACATGCATTTGTAGCAGTAATGAAGACCACTTCTTTGTAAGGAGCTGTCTGCTGTACAGTCTTGAAAACAGAAATGGAAGTTGAATAACAGAAAGTACAATATTGAGTTTGCAGCTTGTGCATGTTGGGTTGAGTAGCACTAAACAGGGGAGCACCTATCAAATGGAAATCTTCAGTAGGTATCTTCTCTCTTGCTCTGGTGCTAGGTACTGTAAAGCAGTTTCAGATCACTGTGGAAATGGCAGAGTTTCAATAATGATTACAACATTTCTAATCAATTCTGCCATGTCTATTCTTTAGAATTTTTAAGAAAAAAGTTTACAGATGGAGAACTGAAGTCGCTTGTGACAGGAGCTGCCGCAACTGTGACTATAATATCATAGAAGGCAGCATTCCTGTAGCCGTTTTCTGTGTTAAAAGTGTATTACTTTATAAGGGATTCTTCCTGAGCAAGGACAGAAGAGAATAGGATTGTTTTCTGCTTACCAGCTCCAACTGCAAGACCATTTTCTCTTTGAGACAGTTATTTAACTGCTGATTGCAATGAGACTGTAATCCCAACAGTGGTGTCTCAGCACTGCTGCAATATATGTATATTTTTAATTTCACCACATTTTTCCGCTGTTCCCTGATTTCTGTCCACCCAGTTCCCCAACAGTCATAAGAAACACTGGAAGCAAGCTTTATTGCTCAAATGAATGTTTCTTTTCTCCTTCTGTGTTGGCATATAAAGTCTAGAGGGATTGTATTTCTTGATGCAAATTTTATCTTTAAGCTTCCCTAATCTGAAACATAAAAGAAATGTATACTATTAATTTTCTAACAATTGCTCTTATAATTTGCAAATTGCATGACCACATAGCCTTACTAAGCATATAGTCATGATATTTTTCTATGGTGTATGCTTTCATATATGTTGGAACAGCATTTTGTGACTTCTGTGGTTGAAATTTTCTTCCATCCTTTTATGGGGATATTGGGTGTCCCGTCCCCCCCCTCCCCCCTTCCTTTTTTAAAGCTATAGATTTCCTTTCCATTTGTTTAGTATAGCTGAAGAAACTACCATGTGCATGTCAGAGCAAAAAACTGTTCGTCAGACATGTTTTCTTAAGATATATTTAAACATTCTGTGATCTGGAGTGTTCAACACAAGACAAGTTGTCTGAGAAATCACAGTTAAAAAAAGAGATAAATTCTTGTACCAGGCTTTATTTTAATGGAAAACATTGTAATTGGTAATGAAGTGTCCTTACAAATTTCCACATCATGGGCTTGAAAGTGAACTATGCAATGTATCTGACAAAAGGGGAACCAGAATCAGGATTTCTTGTGTGTATGAATACCTAGTAAAAGAAAACTGAGTCCTATTAAAGAGCCTGTGATCTAAATATGCAAAAATTAATGACTGAATAACTCGGTCTTGAAACTCTTCAGTATGTTGCCTGCAAGAATGGCCAAATAATTTTTTTTATATTAGCAAATGAGTTTTCATATTCGGATTCAGCTATGTTAACTGTAACAGAACCCTGTAATCTGCCCTCTTAAAACAACTGAAGCAGCAGTGGGCAACTGATTTTTTAGCTGTGGATGTAGTGGACAGGCATCTTATTCATATCATCATCTGTGATGTGACAGTTTTGAACTGCAGATTGAGTTGGAAGTGACTTGGGTGCACATGTGTAGCCTTGAAATGATTACCACTTCCAGCTGGAGCAAGGATTACTGGCTCTCCTTCTCCTCTTCCCCCATTCCCTTCTGTTAAAGAACAAAAGCTTGGGTTGCTGAAAACAGTGTCAATATCCAGTCTGTTGTGCTCTTCCAGTAACTCACCTATCATAGCAGTCCATTCATTCTAGTGGATTCTACTGCATTTAGACACCTAAACGGGATGCAGTGACAGCAGCAGCTGTGGATTGGATAACTTCCTTGAGAATTTTATCCCAAATTGTTCCTGACTCCTTGAGCCCAGTGCTACAGGTTTCATATGTATACTTTGCTCCTCACTTCTCAATAACGGCATTGGCATTAGTATATGCGGATAACATAGGAATCCTTTGACAAAAATGTCCTGTCCACCTGTTGTAAAACCAAGCAGACTTCTTGGAGTTCGCTCTCCCTTTCTCAGACAGAATATGAACTAATATTAGCTGTCTTTCAGGGGGGCACAGTTCCCATCCTTTTCAGCATGCTGCGACTTGATATTTTCAAACTAAATTATGTGAATTGATAATTTGAGATCTGTGGCAAGCACCTGATTATTTCTTATTTCATTTTCTGTTGCAAATTAGGTTGGGGGAGACTGAGTTAAGGCTTTGGATATTCCTATTATGTCATTGCATTTTCATATTGTTGCTTCCTTTGTGGAGAGTGAATTACAACCAGTGTCCTTTGAGCTCTCATGAGCTTTGGGCACTTTAAAAACATTTCTAAAATTCCTGTTCTCATATTAATTCTATGCAGTCCAACCTGTTTTAAGTAAAAGATGAAAAATGGGATTTTTTTTTTTGCTCCCCACTCCAAACAGAGAATACGAGAAACACACAATGAAATGCAAACAGATAATTTTCCATTTCCCTCAGTCTGTCCAGCCTACAGACAGGCAATGACTAAGGCTGAAGTTCAGAGTTTTTCCCATCTTAAGGATTTGGTTTTGTTATGTGATGCCTGAAGACGATGGCAGTTATGTTCTAACAGTTTCTCAAGGCTCTAAAGGGTATCGCTAGTTTTGCTTATGATAAAATTGTTCCTTTTTATTGAGGATAGGACTTGAACCGAGGGAAATGCTGTGCTAGACCATAACCTACCTACAGTGCCTCTTAATATATCACATAGTTGTGAGATGGGTGTTTGACACTTGGGGTTCCACTTCTGGATTAATAACGTACTGAGCTAATAATTATGCCTGTTCGTCATCTTGGTGAGGCAAGTCTAGTAAGGGTATCATATCATCTTGAGCTTGATAAGCTTAGCAAAACATGGCACATTCATGAAAAGCTTAAGCTTTGCAGGAATGTGAAAGTTACTCATTTGAGGGTCAAACCAATTCATCAGTATCTCCTTTAGATGAGCAGTGGAGCTAAGGAAGAGGCTGAAATTCATCCCTTTGAAATCATTAATGAACATATACAAATTCATGTTCCAGAACTGAACATGACTATAATGGCAGGGGTAGGTGGTTTCCTTTGGTGGTTGAGGAGTCTTTCCCATGATATTGTGATTTGTTGTGCCTTCAGTTGTGCTGACACAGCTGTTGTGTGCTGTAGATGGCATCACCAAAGCCTTTTATTTTCAGGGTGGTGGTTGTAAACAGCTCTGGGAGAAAACAGACATTTAAATCCTCCTGTCTTGCTGGATGTGTCAATAACTGAGTGCAACCAGTATGTTGGAAGATGCACATGCAACCATGTAACTTCTGTGCCTCAAATGTGATGACTGGGGATGTCCAGGAGTCCCCTTGTTTATTCCTTTCAGATGCCAGGAAGATTTCCAGATAATTGTAAACTTGCAATGCAACTATGTGTGTATCTTAGGTCATACAACTGAATAATCAGCCTGTAAAGAGTTATGTAAATCCCTTTAATATTAGAGGATAAGCTTATACACTAACACATATTAGAAACTTTGCTGCTTTGGTGGCTTATCTAAACACTGTATGTTTATTTTGATATCAGGATCAATTCTGCATGCAGCACTGGGCATGTGAAATCAAAACCTGGCTTTTGTGCTTAGGTTCACCCTGAGACTGCAAAATGCTCTAACATAGTCTCCTGTAATTGCAAAGGTATAGAGGGTTAGTGTTGAATTATTACCTCTGTTCTAAAAAAGCTTTTTTTTTTTTTTTTTTTTAGTCACTGAGTTTGGTTTTGGCTTTGTTTACAGGTTGGCTCTTTTTTTTTTTTTTTGGCCTTTAACCCTTTAGTCTATGAAGTAATGACACTACTGTAGCACTGGGAATGCGCTATGAAATTCTATCAGGTTTTACTTCATTGGGCTTTTAAAATTCAAGTCTATTAGTATTTATATTAAGCTTGTGCCAGGTCTTTTACTGCCTGTACTGCATACTATGTGCTTGAAGCGGTGAGCTTTAACCAAGATACCAAATAGAACTGCCAAGACAAACTGCTTACGAACTGTAAGCCATTATCTTTAACTCATCTGGAATCCCTCAGCAAGTACACTGGCTTATGCTGTGTGTGCAACATTTTCATTTTACAGATATTAGAAAAATAGTGTAGGAACAAGAGAGAATCTTTCCATTCAGAAGACACAAGCCAACCAGTCAACTGGTGGTTCTTTAGAAGCTGCTGTGGTTTCAGGGCTGCTCTTGCATTTTTGCATCCTGTTTTGGTTGCCAGTTTCATGCTGGAGGTTCTGCCAGGTTTTTGTTCCTGCTCTTTGCCTGCTGTACTGCTGCCTTTCTGAGGAGCAGGCTGGAATATAAGAGAAAAGCATGAATTGCAAATGCATGCTGTGGTTCAAAGTTGTCTAATGTAGCAGAACTTCATCCTTTTGAAGCCCGTTTACTTGAATTTTGTTTGATGTGAAACTGTCTTTCTAAATAGCGTTTTAAAATTTAAATTTCTGTTTGAAGTAATGGGACCCTCTCTGCAGGTTACTTAAGAGCTTTAAACTGGTAGCCTGGTGTAAGGCAGTAAAATTACAGTGTTTTTTAAAGCCAATTCAACTATTTATTTCATAATGTATATCAGACAGATTGAAACCTCCGTTAATCCTAAATAATTACTGCAACCCTTTGCACAATTAGCTTCAAACTTTCAGGTCAACAGAATAATTACATAAAAAGATGAACCTGTTTCTCTTCCCCATTTAACTCCCGTTTAGGTGGAAGAATAAATTAGGCTAAACAGATGCCATAGATTTTATTTGGTTAAGAGGAGATTTATGGCTTAGTATTTTGTTGAATCACAATTTCATGTGCACCTGTTTTAAAATAATGCAGAGATTGATTAGTAGTTTTTTGTATCAACTTTGCACTTCAGAAATGATTACATTAAAAAAAAAGAGGGGGGGAAAAAAAAAAAAAAGAGCCACTGGAAATCCAGAAACTACAAGTGCCAATCTGCATGGCCAGGTAGAATGGTATTGAAATGAAAGACAGAAAGCTTCCTTTTCCTTCTATAGTGGGTGATGTTTTATTAAATCAGGACTGAGTTTATTCTGATTGGCTTTGGTACACATTTCCAATGGTTACTTAGCTTAGAAATCAACATATATTTTCAAATGTCATCCTGTTGCTATTATAAGTAATATGCCCTAACCAAAGCCTGATTTGGTCTTTTCATGAAAGGCATATCAAAACTTTTTTCTTTTTTTAAAATGCTGGCTTGATGTTTACACTTGTGTTTCTTTCAGAAGTGAAGATGTGTGCTAGTTTTGGTTTGGGTTTTTTTGGGGGGTGGTGGTGACTCTGCTTGATTCCTTGGGATAAGGCAGAGAATTAGGATTTTTTTCTTTGCTTTTATTTTCTTTTCTTTACTTAAAGTATATTTCTATTTCAGAGGAAGGAACATATTTTAAAATACATCTGTCTACAGTGAGATAGAAATGACTGTCCATTTCTGATAGCGTCGGGAAGTTTTAACTTGTCTACAGCTTTCATTTTAAGGAAGCTCATCAAGGAAAGAGCTACTCTTACTGAAGAGTAGATGTGAGTGTCCATTTTGATTGTTTCTCTGATGTTTCTAATATTGTTCCAGTAATTACTTCTAGATAAATTAGCAAGAGGTAAAATATGCTAAATACTTCAGATCAAATGAAGACAATATAAGGTATAATTTTTTTTTAAAGTCCTTTAATCCTGTAAATAGACACATCTTTCTCCCACCATTCTTCTTACTTTCCCTTACATGCAACATCACCTGACAAAAGACTGGTCTAGAGAAAAAATTACTAGAAGTAACTTTAACATAACAAATATTATAGCTCTTTCTATGGCTTTACTCTTGAGTGGGATTTTTTTGTTTTAGAGTTTCATAACGGGCATTCTTTTATGCAATGATGTTGCATTAGATTAATTAAATATTAAGGTGTAGACAGATTATCTTTTAAATCTGAATTGTGTATAGCAATTCAACACAAACACTTGTGTTGAAAAAGATTTTATCCTCAAGCAGACCAAGAACCTCAAGCTTTTGGAGTGCAGGAATCAAAGAATCCTTTAGGTCGGAAAAGACCTGTAAGGTAATCAAGTCCAACCATAACAGGAATGTCCAGTATTGCCCATTCTTTGTTTTATTCTTATACAGAAATGTTTCTTGACCCATTTTGTTGTATCCACCTTCACTAATTACAACCTCCTTACCTTCCTTCAAGAAACTGCGGAATTAAATTGTAGTTTTGTGTTAACACATTGAGAATTGTTTCTTTGCAGTGGTTAGAATCTGTTCCTGTTTGTGCAGAGATAGCTAATGAATTTCTAATGGCACCACTGTGTCTCTGAGCTGCTGGTACTGTGAGAAGAGCTGTTTGTTCTAACTTTCTTTAATTGCATTAAGCACTGAAATTTAAAAAATCACATTCCTACGGAAAGACCTCTAAATCTTCCCATTGACTGCCAAGTATGAGCAGAACTCGACAAGGCCTAACCTTCATCCTCTTTGAATGATCAACAGAAATCTTTCAGGCTGCTTTCACACACCTTTTTATTCAGTGGTTTGGTGTATTTAAATGCCAACTTTACACATTTTAAAATAAGGAAAAGCATCTGGTTTAGTGGATGAAGTTGATTCATCCTGGACACACCTTTGTTTGGTCAGGTGCTGGTACACTAATTAAATTAAAGCCTCTATTCATCTTGCTAGCCTTGTCTGACATGGTTCAAGATGCCTGACATACTAGCTTTCACATTGCCTCTGGTAATCTACATGAGTAGAATTACATATTTAAAAAGCTGTTACCAAATACAGTGCTTTGTAGTTTATTGTAATGGGATGCTGGTGCTTCCTTATAAAATCTCGTCTTTGCAAATAGCCATTTTTGGGCCGTCAGTGCCAGGTGCAGTAACAAAATATTTTCCTAGTGCAACTAACCAAAAGGCCTTAATGTCTATTTTAGTGCTAGTAAATCCAGTTCTTCATTTATTTTCTTAAGTATTTATAGGTGTCGCAAGACTCTTTGCTTAGTTATTTTCCGTGCCATAGAAAATTCTATGGGGAGAATAAGAATAGTATTTATACTGCATTTAGAGAAGAATTTCCTGCTTAAGATGCCTAGGATGTGCTAGCTAGCTGTTAATACACTAAAATAATACTGCTAATTCTATTGCAGCACTTTTTTTTTTTTTTTAATTAATATGTCTAACCCTGATTATCCAGAAAACTGAAAGTACAGACTTCTTGATTCCCTCTCTACCCCTAACTACAGATAGCTATTCTACTAGCCAGTTCAGTATTTTTCACTTGTAAAATCATCAAGTAATTTCCTACATGATGTGTCTGATGCTATGTTGATCCTTTCTTGCCTTAATGAAAACAACTGAAAGTTTGTGTTAGAGATATGGAGGAAAAACACTGCCCTAAGTATGCATTTGGAGTTCCCATGCAAGTGGTATGAAGATAATGCAAAATGTCTTCTGTATTCTCAAATTTCTGTGCTGCATGCAGATCTAAAGTTAAGCAATTTGCACAATGAGTGCGCTTATGATTAAAAGCTTTTTTTGTTTGACTTTTTTCCTATAAGCATTTACTTCCTAGTCTGCTGGCTTAGCTAATAATAAAAATACTGTCCTATACAAATAGTGTATTAGCTTGAACATATTTTCAAAATTACTTCATATGGGAGGTGGCATGCTTTCTTTTCTTGCTCAAAATATGCTCAGAACAGTGAGTTGAATCCCCCACAGCATTGATATTTCTATCCTTCTGTCTGTCCTCCTCCAGGTGATTTGCTTCAGCCCCTGCCACTCTCAGTTCAGCTATTTCTGTGGCTGTGCCATAAAACTCGTTTGGATTAAAAAGAAAGCAAAAGCAATGAGCCAGCAGGGCTAGGTCTTCCTGTGTCGGCTCTGATGCCAGTTCAAACATTTTTGGGAACTGAGAATATCAGATAATAGACCTCCAGGAGCCTCTCTTTATGAGTGCTGCTGGAGTAGTGCTCCTTGAACAGCGGTAATTAACGGGCTGTTGCGAATGGGTCAGCTTTCACGTTTTCAAGTGTGGAGCCACAAATGTGGAAGCAGAGGAAGTGTGTGCTTGCTCTTAAGAAACCAAAACACTTTCTGGTAATTAAGCAGAATAGTTTACCTTACTCCTCTGTTCCTCCTTTTCTCTGTGTGAAGCACATCACTTCTTAATTTAACTACAGATATTAATCCTGGGATTTTACTACTTGAATCTAATTACTCAACATTGTCTAAGGGAGCATGTGATTAGGACAGTTACCAAAGGGATTATTCTATGCTAGTAAAGGCAAACTGGTCAAGGAAACTGCATTTGACTATCTGAAGTGCAAACCCGAAAGAAGAAGAAAATAAAGGTATTGAAGTCTTTCATTTCAAGCCCCACTGTTATTAGAAAAGATCTGCTTCATCATGTGCTTTTTTAACGTTACAGAAAAGAACTGAGAAAACCTTTCTTCACCTTTCTCATGCCCATGCCATTTGCAAGTTAATACTTGTGCCATAATCCCAGTCAGTTTGGTTAGTCTGCAAATTGTGAACACGCCTCACATGAGGTCCTGCCTGTGTCAAAAACCAAAACAGAGCCCTCTTGGAAAGGAAAGCTCCTCACCAAGCTGCAACTTGTACGACTGCAGAGATCACCTGGTGTTAGAGCGAGCCAGCGTGCCAGAGCCTGGGAGCAGCACATTACAGGGATTGGCTTTGTAGAAACACCACCACAGTTGCTAAGGAGCAGATAATTAAACCAGTCTATTAATCTTGAAGTGCCTACAGCTAGATCTGTTCAAAGGCAGCAGCCTTTTGAAGCTGGTACTTCAAACTGCATTGCAAAGGTGGGCAATTGCAAGTCACATGTGACCAGAGCTGCTTTTGCCCCTTGTTTTGGGCTGTTATTCAGAGCAAAAGGAGTTTGTATCATTGTCAAGGTTAAATGTTAAAGCTCATCCTTAAACCAAGGTGAGCGATAGCACCAACAGTGCTGTACAAAACTTCAAACTATGTGATTCAGAATGTATGTGAAAATGAAGTTGAAACGCAATGGAAAGCAACAGAAAAAAAAAATCTCAACCCTTTTTAAAAATATTTTTTTAATGGAAACTCTGTATCCTGGCTGTACTATCTGTATTTCTTGGGCCCAAGTACTAATGGACCACCTAGCAATATAGATTTTGTCTGACTGGGCTCAAACATGCAATTAATTCTTGTAAAATTAGCCACAGCAAACAAAATGAAGTATGTATGAGCCTTATTGTGTTTTTTGTCAGATATGGGAAGAAACATAGTATCTAATTTCACTAACTTTTTGACATCAGTAAGGTTTAGTCTGTTACTGCAATGAGTTCATGGTGAACATGGTATAGTTGGAATATCTTTTATTGGAATACCTTTTACTGGAATCCCTACAGTCCAACTTTATCATTAAACCATGACTTTTCTGTGTTCTCTTGCTTCATATAACTTGTGGTAAGGAAGTAGTCTTGTGGTGCTGTCAATCTGGGTTTAAGGAGCTGTTTATCAACATGCTGTGACAATTGCTTAAGTGTATCTGTGTGTTACAATATGAGCCACTAAAGCTGGTTTCATTAGCCTAGGGGCTAGCTACATAGTAGATCAGTGGGCAGAAGACTGATCATAATCTAACAAAGCTGACTGTGGGATCATTTGATAATAAAGAATGAAGGTTGTGTTTAAAAAAACCCTATAAATTCCCCAGAAGCCATATATAAGGAGAGTCTGTAAATAAAACTATATAAAGTTTTTCTGTGCATTACGGTACTTTGATATTAGGTCAATTTGATGTGCTTATCCAGCGGATGTTCTACTATTAAAGTAAAGCAAAAATTTGTATAGACTGGGTTAAAAAAAAATCCAGTTCTTGAAACTAGTCACACTAAAATCTCCTGTCAGCCACCATGTCTCAGAAGTAGTTGCTTCAGTTTTGATTTTCTACTCGTGGAGTGCTTAAGAAGTCTTAAGAAAACTGTGAATCCTAAATCAGCAGGAATTGCTTTATCTCACTCAAGCTAAGGAATAAAACCCCCTCTCTTCTTCCCTCTCCCACATACACAGAAGCTTGAGAGTGTAGAGCCAGTGCTGTGGGAAAAGAGCACAGCAGTCAGCCAGCCTTCAAGAGGAGTTTGGCTGGGAAGGGGGTAGATTAGTTGAAGTAAAGCGAAATCTTCAAAGTTTTAGATCCAAATTCATAAATAGTATAGGTTATAATTTTCTGTCATGCAGTCTGATTTTATTCCTCCAAGATGAGGAAACATACAAAGTAACCTTAACAAAACCTGTATACTAAAAACCTGTATCTGTGAATAAATAAGCATGTTCCTTCACTGGAAGTGAAGCCTGTATCCAGCAGTTTAGAAAAAGGATGTTTGGATCAACTTGGTCAATTACCTCAACCAAAAAAATGAGGGAAAATTAAATAGGGTTGATGGCATTTACCCTTCAAAGGTCATATTCAAAGCAGCAGATTTATTGTTTGTTTTTTAGATTTTGAGTGTATTGGTATTAGTCTTATTATTTATTCAAAAGTATCACCATTGTTTGTCTTCCCCCTACTCCATGAAGCAGACACTTAATCCAAATATAGTGCAGTTAGTTACTGTTGTTTATGAATACCTAAAAGGCCATATTGTTAGATGTCTCATAGGTATGAATAAATGTGTCTGGAGGCCCTCAGTATTTCTCAAGTAAAGATAAGGGGAGAAAGAACTCTGAAAATTTAAGTTGTAGCTTACATTTATATGTAATATGTAATGTAATACCCCCAGATGGGGTACTATGGCAAGCATGAAGTGAGAATTGCACCTGGTTTCATGGAAGGTACAAAAATGACAAATTTCTGTTTAATTATTTATAATTGCTATTTGGAACTGTCACTCCAGTAATTTTTAGCTCTGCTTTACTATAGTGAGTGAACCTAGAAAATACAGAACAAATGCTCTTCTGTGTCATATAAAAAAAAAAAAAATCTAAAAAATCAGTAATTGCATATGAATTTTTTACTTGCTTTCAATCCTAGCTCCTGGGTAGGTAATGAAGCTCCAGTTGCTCCTGTCTAACAGGGTGCTGAGATCAATCCTTCTGTCATTCTGCGTATCTACATTTGGTCATTGTTTATCACATGTCAGTTTTCTGTGGTTTCCTTACAATAGAAAATACTCAGATTCTGATTAAAAATATTCATTAGAGTAGTGGCAGAAATGGACAATTCTTTGTTTAGAAACGGAAACAAAACCACAGAATAACTACAGATCTAAAAGTCTGCTATTTTCTTTATTTATTCTTGAAATCAAACATTCAGTCAGCTTTTGTTTTCTAAGTGCAATCAGACATATTCCCTGACATTTGTTCTCAGCTTGCTGTTGGCTAAGTGAAGACTGACTTGTTAGCCAAGGAAGAAATACTTCACCAGGAGCCGGTCAGCCTAGGCTTTGGAAAAACTCTGTAGCTTGTTGATCAAGACACTTGTCAAGTTTCATTTTTCTTTTGCATTAAAGAAGATCCCAAGGCTGAGCTCATCACACAAGTGTCCAAAACTCTTATGACTGACACAGTAAGAGACAGCAACAGAAGACATGACTTTTTTCTGTGGAAAAGGATGACTAATGTTGTGGCCTGTTACAGGAAAATAGCAGATTTAATTCCCTGATGAAAATCAATTCATTATTCCTTGTTTTTTCTTTTATTTTTGTTTTTCAATGTCTTGAACATGAATGTTGCAGTTAAATAGCAATTAGGCAGATGAGTTGTGAAGAAAACCAGAATGTAAACAAACAAAACTTGTCAAATGTGACTTCAGGAATGAACATCACTAGTAACTAACACTCTCAGTAAAAATGTGTTAAACACGTTAAAACGTTCTTTCATTTATGAAAATATCATTAGCGAGCAGAAAATTAATACTTAAATATGAATTTCTAGCTGTCTCCTTTCTCCTCAGCAATGCTGGTACAATATTGTGGTTATAGAATGAAAGAAATCAGTGAACTGATTTGGCTGTGAAAATGCTTGGGTTTTAACTTTTTCAGACAGATCAGTGTCCTGAGCTACCTTGTAGCATGGCCTCACAGCTTTGAAGGAGAAAGTGAGGAAGGTAGAGCAAGCAAGTTCACCAGAGAGGTATCCTCCTCACTACCACTGCTGCTGGATGTTGAACCTTGCTTTCAGCTTCCTCCGGGAGAGCTGTACTTCCCTTCGCCTGAGAGCGCCGTGGACTCATTCCATCATGATTCTGCTGTGAGCTAATATTGAAACATCTGGATTTGCATCTGGGTGACATTGGGTTTGAGTTGTGGCCATCCATCTTGAGCAAAAAAGGATTTTGCTTTTTTATTTGGAAATGTAGTCTTGTAGCACATTCATGGTGCTTTAAGAATCAAGTGAAACATGAATGCACTTCTGAGCTGTAAGACTTAAAAGGAAATATGCAAGTTGAGAAACTTATTGCATAAAACAAACTGAACAGAGAGAGACCGGTGTATTGTGAAACTGACACTGGCAGCCACTAAAGATAATCAGTGAAGAGAAAAAAGGTGAGGACAAATTTTTATGGAAGGACAAAAGCTGTAGTGTTAAAGGAAGCATAGATTTTTCCACACGGGAAAATGTCTAGAGGCAGTTTATATAGCTGAAAATCAAGTGGTAATGGTTGTACTGGGACTAATATAAAAGTAGCCTCAGATGGTAATTTATTGTGCCATAGTACTACTTTTCACTGTTTGATTAATCTCAAGTCTCCCTTAGGAAATTCATGGGAGGTAGGAGAATAATTTTAGTTCTTTGGAAAATGTTAAGCGAAGCATCTCATGTTGTGCTCATTAGCAGAAGAAAAGAAACAAAACAAACAAGCTATAACCCATGCTGGGAGTGGTTCAGATGTCTGCAATCTTTCTTCGCAGTAATTTGCATTTCTTCCCACTAATTTGCTACTTAGTAATACCTGAAATAATACTGTCTTCATTTTTTCCTTGTCATTGTTGATTTAAATTTATACGTATAAAATCAGTGTGATCATGTTACTTGCAAAAAAACAGTTGATTGCAGTTGATCCATGGGTGAACCTTATTATGCAATTCTGTGTCTTATAATATACCCCTATATGAAATTTCACACATCACTCGGTGCACACCCTGTTCTGAAGATTTCTACAAATCCAGGTTTAATTAATTTTACTTATAAAGACAGATACCAAATTTCATGCAGATCATGAGAATTATCTATGCTTTACAGATGAAAAATTTTGGTCAAGGACAAAAATTTGCCTGGGATTAAGCAATTAAGAAGTAGAGTGGAGACAGCAGCTTGGCTCTCCCAAGTTTAGTTTTTCTGTTAAGCCCTTGTGCCTGTATACTTATATCTGTTTCTATATTGTGAAACAGGATAGGGGCAGGCAGAAGACAAAAGATTGGGTACCATGTTTGAGATCAAGAACTCGGACAAAACATAACAAAAAGTGTCAGCCTATCCATGATTCTTGTTAACAGATTCAGGAAGGTGTATGTTTCTTCTCAAGGAGTCATTTTATTACTGACTTCCCGCTGCGACACCACACCACACACCCCCTGCCCCCTGGTTGCCAAGGAATTATTGTAGTGCATGGAGACAAAAAGCTTGATCTCAGTTCATGATATATTATGGAAAAAATTTGCTTCCCCTCCCTTCACTATCTTCTTCATGAGCACAGTGCTACATCAGTGGTGGCCAGGTCAAGTACCTCAGGAGAAAACTAAGCTGTCAGATACGGCAGCCTCTCTTGGACTACATACTCTGGACAATGCAGTTCTATACTTGTCCCAAGATAAGCTTTGTTTGGCTTATACTAAGATTACTAAATTTTTGGTAGACTTCTGTATTACAGTGAAAAAAAAATTAGCCATTGTTTTACTGTGGCTTTTTATTTTAAAATCTCATAATTCTATAAAACTATTTCTGTGCTGCAATTATTTATCACTTGCTGTTGGCCTCATTTGGACTCACAAGGGATTGTGCTAGGCCCACAATCCATACTGGCTTTCAAAGTTGTGCCTTTTTATTTTGTGAGTTCATTCAACTTCAGTTCTGACCTAAGAGAATCTAGTTTTTCTAACAGTACTTCAGAGATCATGACATGTTGTGTGAGATGGGCCAGAGCTGAAAGAATGAGGTCTCCGAATCCATAAACATGGCAGAAGATTGAATAGGGAGTGTTAGTTCTGCTGCAAGCCATTGGTAAATCATTCTACTGATGTTGAAATTGTCTCATCTGGAGCAGGTACTTAGAAATGAAGAATAGTGTTTGGTGTGGGGAGTCAAACTCATGTTACACTTCAGTCTATCTTAAAATAAATAATTATATTCAAAAGACAGGCCCAGTTCACCACCTATCTAGCCATGATTGGCAAGTTACCATTTTAGCCTTCTAAAAATTGGCTCCTGAATCCTTTTCATCCATCCTGAAAAGTTGTTCATAAAGTGTGATTTCATAAAGTCACTCTTGGCCTTTTTTTTTTTTAATTTTAATTTTATTTTAAGAACAAATTATTTTTTTTTTACCCCAGTTCTTCTAAGGGTTGAGGTTTGATTTAGATGTAGTCAGTGTGTTGATAAAGCAGTGTTAACTTCATTTTCACCACTTAAAAATCTAGAATTTTCTAAATGAGGAGGAAATGGAATGACTTAACTAAGAATTAAAAATTCAGGAACTCTGAGAGTGATTCAAGTGCTTTGCCAAGTGACCTAGCTTGAAAAAATACATTTTTATTGCCAAGGAAAAAGCAGCTCATTTATGAAGTTGAAATAAAAAGGTTTTAAAATGTCCAAGTATTAAAATATGGGTGCCAAATGAAATTTTGGCCAACATGTAAATAACACCATGAAATTTGTTTTGAAACAGGTTTTCATCTTTTGGTGCTGTCACTTGCTACCTTGATCATAAATTTTATGGTTTGGATTTTTTTTTTTCCTGCTTGTTCCATTCCCCTTCTTTCCTGTACCACTCTCACCCTCCTTTCTGCAGGAAAAAAAGTACTTGTGTATATTTTTTTTAACTTTATATTGCTGGATAGCCAAATTCACCTTCATATTACATCTGGAAGGTGGAAAACAAGGGATGAAAAAATTGTACTCTGAATTTATTTGATTCTGTAGATTTCCTCTTTGTTTAAAACTGATTTTAATATCTGGAGAGTATTTCTAACAGTTAGCAATAATGAGTAGGAAAAATAAGTAATTTTGTGGTCAAATTATTTACATTGCTTGAATTCTTACTTGGGTACCTAAACTCCACTTTTCCAATAGTAAAGCTGAAAAGATAATTTTGAAGGCTTCAGAAGGGTGAATTGTAATAGTCCACATATGTAAAGTTGTAAGGTGGAGCTTTTGTTGATTTATCACAGGGATTTATCTTAAGAATATATACGGTATGTGCATGTATCCTTGAGTCACAAATATGAATGTGCAAGCTTAGGTATTTGGAGATAACGCTTCTTCTCAAAACTTGTCCAAAGTATACTAGGGAAAAATATTTTTTTTTCTGTGAAATGCTATGATTTATCTCTTCTGGGACCAGAGTGTAGTAGAGATGTAAATCCACTTGAGTGCAAAACTGGGCATGAGTGTTGCATTATTGTGCCTGAAGAGTGTTTTTCCGAAGCCAGGAACTCCCCTGTATTTGTATGTAGGATGAGATGCAATCTACTAATAGATTAATGTATCTGTATCTCTCAGGTGAAAAATCAGTGCATGGTGATAATAACCATAACATTTTCCCCCCCAAGTACTATAGATGGTTAAATATGGGGTTGTTTAAAATATAAAAACATCTGTAATCTGGAGGCTAGAGTTTTAAGGACAGGGTTTATCTTCTCTGTGTCAACAGAAAAGTTAGAAATAAATTCATCACTATGATGAGTAAGTAGTGACTGAAAACAAAACAAAACAAAACATATCAAGGCTCTGGGTACAGTTTAATAGTTGGATAGTAAAAGCTGATTTTAAATTTAAAAAAACCCCAAACAACGCTTTGGTTCAGATCAAAGGATTTTTTCCTCAGTGAAAAGGACATCACATAAAAATCTGTTTAAAATGAAATTTTTTATGCAGTGCGAATTGTTTCAAATCAAGGGCGCAGGAGTTGGAACTCGTGGGAGAGAGTGCTGGCTGTATTGATTGACTGGGTGGTGGCTCCACAAAGATAAAACATAGGAAATAACGATGCTTCCCGTACTTTCATCTATCAGTCTTACCATCACCTTCTGTATTGCCTCATTTAGTATAGTCAGTCATCTTTATCAGAAATGAATTTAAGGTAGTATAGGGGAAGACCAGTTAGGGCAGACTCGGAATTTGAATTATTTTTCTGAGAGGGGCTAGAGTAATCTCCTATTTAATGAAGCAAAATATTCCTTGAGATAGGACTGCTTTATGAAGGAAGATGCTTGCAGGAGTGGATAACATTTATTTAGAGGATACTCATTGAAAGTGATGTTTAAACCAGAAGCTAGAAGAAGGCTGTATGCTATCCAGGGAATTAAATTCTAAGATCCCATTCCCAATATTCCAGTGGAAGTAAGGAACCCAGCCTAATTGAAATATGGGGTGTTTTAGTAGAAAGGATTATAGAACAGAATTTTCAGTCATTTTAAGCTTAAAAATGTGGGAGTGCAATAGGAATATCCCCAGCAAGCCACCAAATTAATCCTGAAGGAAGTTTTCTTTGTGTCATAGTTTTCTGAGCTGTGATGATTTGAGTCTGTGCTTCAGGTGTTTTGCTGATCACCCAAGGGGACCGGGAGGAAACTTTCCCTGTTCTTCTTTGGTGGTTGGTCTGACTTTTACTCCCATTCTGTATCTTGGTGAGCTTTTTTGGTCTTCCCTTAAGAGTGGACTGGATTTGGAATTTCATCAGAGTATGGTAGTGAACAACTTCTGAGATGCCTGGCTGAGACTGAAGAAGAAAGTGATAAACTGTCAAAGTTACAATCAGGATTGCCTTTGAACTCAGGCTGAAGTTTTGCATCCTTTATATTCCTCCCTCTCTTTGAACTTTCATGAAGTAAACTATTCCTTGGACTATCTGAT
The DNA here is from genome assembly GCF_003259725.1 of Athene cunicularia. Lineage (NCBI taxonomy): Eukaryota > Metazoa > Chordata > Aves > Strigiformes > Strigidae > Athene > Athene cunicularia. The sequence goes on along the minus strand of NW_020799097.1, from coordinate 97,947,854 downwards.
TATGTCCCTCTGTAGATCTGTGCCAGTTTTGAGGATCCTAGAAACAGCAATGTCTTTTATTTGTCATTCTGATTGAGGTCACTGTTTTTAACTCTTTTGTTTTCATAAGTTTTGTTGTTCTTGGCAGTAGTTTTTATTTAAATTTATTTCATATATATTATTTTTGTTTCTAATTATTAAACCAAAACCAGAGGTTAAATGAGTCTGGTGATTTTGGATTTACTTCTGTGGACTCTCTTGGAATAAGCCCCATGGATACTTGTTCCACAGGTGTTGGGCTGGACCCAACACTTCTGACTTTTTTAGTTCAAAATCTTTGATCTGACAGGCTAAAGTGAATGAGAATCGGAGACCCTAATTTTGCAATGTCCTGTCCATTGAACTAGTGAGATGTGTCTCTAGTTTTCATAAAATTGTTCTCCTCCATATGAAACACTCAGAATTGTCAGTGAGGCAAACTGAGAATGACTTATTAGTGAATGATGATTTGAATACTTATCTGAGTTTAATTTCACTACCAGAAGACAATGGATCTCAAGATGCTGATTTAAGATAATGAAAATAGAAATAGAGGTTTTGTTTTCATTCTCTGGTATAAACAAATACCTTCCAAAAAATTTATCTCTTAAAACTCAGAAGTTAATAAGAGTTTTCATCAAATTAGCTGACAATTTTGTCTTTTGCAAGACTCAGTTATTTGTTATTTGTTATTCTTTTTGTATCATTGGACCATAGAGAGACTATGTTTTATTTCTTCTATAATTCCTGTGGGCAATGTAAAACATGAAATAGCTTGACTACTTTTATAGTTATTGCTGTAATTAAGTTGTTTATTGAGAAAATTAAGATTTCTGTTGCTGCCAAATTTTCTAGAACTCTTTCAGAATGAGAAATAATAACTAAGCATAGTTAAGCCTAGACCTTTAAAACAAGTATAATTAAGTAATTCTTGAGAAACTCTTATCTCCATGCTTATTGCCTTTTTTTTTTTTTTTTGTATGAATAGGTGACTTTGTGTTTGAAATTGGCTTCTCTAAAGTAAGTAATTGCTCGATAAGGAATTTAAGAAATTTAAATAGGACTGAATTATACTGAAGTCTGTAAATGTCAATATCAGTTATTTCTTCTATTCAGACCTTTTTAATGGAGTTTTTAAGTAGTTCTTATAATGATTTTGGAGTTTGTAAAATCAACTGACCACAAACTGTTTTTACTTTTTTTTTTTTTTTTTTTAATTTTTATTTTACTGCCTAATGACCCTATTAGAAAAATGTCAGGTTCTTTTGAAATAGAGCATTTGAGTTGTCCAGCAGGCATACAGCTGAAGTTATGGGTAATTCAGAAAACTTAATGGAAAGCATGATTTTGCAAAGTCAGTAATAGGAAGCAAGTTGGTTTTATTCCCAGCCTTATAATGTAGGACTCAACAACCTAACTGATCCATCTGGCACAGCAGTCTGCACTTGAGAAGACAGGACAAACCAGTGAGCCATGCACAGGCAGCAAAAGAGCTGTGTCATGGGGAGAGATTTTGAAGCCAGTGCCAGAGCTGTGGGTCCTAGGTGACTGTGGGCCATCTGCAGACATGCATTCTGGGGAGCAGCCGGCCATGCTGGAGCAGCTGTGGCCAGGAAATGGGCGTCCACCCTGTAGCTCCACAGCCGCTCTTGCGGCCTCGAGCTTGCAGGCACTTCCAGCAACTTCAGTACTCATCTGTGCAGGAGCCTAATGGTATGGGAGAACTAAATCTTCAGTGTTGATGCTTGCAGACTCTGTTGAGGCACAGCTGGTAGCTCACCCCCTGCTTTTTCTACTGTTTGGAGCTGCTGAAGAGCCCTCTTAAGTTGACCAAAATTATTCAGCTGTTTTCTGGTCACTTGGGTTAGATGTCTGGTGCAGGAAACACTCATTGTGATACTTTCCTAATAGAACCATAGACTTGATGTGTATGTGCTACTTAATTTATCCTCTTCCAAAAGCCAGATATTTGTTGTTGCGGTTTCTCTATGTGCTATGATTTCCTTGTGGACAAATTCCCCCTTGTGCTTAGGACCCAGGTAAATAGGCCATTTGGAGAAAGTTGTCCAAGAGCTTAACTGCTGTGAAATCTCCCCCATCAGCAAGAGCAGGAGTTTGGAGAATAAAGCATTTGTTTTAATAAAGATATTTTTGGAAACCTAATGTATGCTTGTTAAGTGGGTTTAAATCTGCACAAGTGCTACTGGTTTTATGAAATTCCTTACCTTTGTTGAGGACCCTTCCACCAGTGTCCTGGCAATCTTTGGAATGTCCTTTAGAAGGAATCCAATATTTGCCTGGTCTAATACACAGCATAAAAAAGGGGACCAATTTTCATTAAAAGTAAGTCTACTCTTTGGCATTCTTCAAATCATATAAATATGTGTGTTCAGTAACAGCTATGGATGTTTTCAGGCATTTTGCTTCAGCTAAAAATTAATAAAGATATGGGGTTAGGGGAGAATGTTTTCTAAACCTAAACTTTTTGAGAGTGCTTAATCAAAGGGACTTTAAAATTACTCTGTAAGTAGATAGATTTATTACAGGCTTAAAGCTGGAAGTTTCAGGCATGAAAGTACAAGGCTAAAAGTGGTCAGCACTGTTGATATGTGCGTTTATAGAAATTTATAACATGCTTGTGGGTGTACCATGCATATGCGTTTTCTTCCACCTCCCAATGTACTACTAATTGTTCCAACTTTCAGCTTGTGGAACTTTTTATGAAGTCAGATTTTCCCTGGAGCAACACAACTTCTTTCACTCTCACTGGTCTTAAGAAGACTGCTTTAAGCACAGGGCAAGACCCAGAACATTTGGGATGATGATATCAGGTCTCCCTCGTGCCTCTGTCTCTTGAATCCAAATGACATCGTCATTTGGCGGCTGAACTCAAAGGATCAAAATGAGCCAGATGTTGAGTGGACAGATCTTTGTTTGCCAGCAATCAAGCCTCTGCTGAGCATGCCATTGCAGCTCAGATTTCCATGTCTGCTACCATTTACTTCATTTTGGCTCATTAAATTGACAGCTTTTAAAATGAGAAAAAGGGTAGGATGAGAAAGAGCAAAAGTTAATGTAGAAGGCTGTTTGCATTGTCAATCCACATTTATTTTTAAAAAGTCCCAACTATTGATTGCATTTAAGGCCTTTTTATTTCCAAAATTTTGCTACTCTCAGTGTTATGACATAGGTTACTTGTTACATTCTGTGAACATGCACATTTGTTTTTATGATTGTTCCAGGTAGGTTTGCATTCTAATCTAGGGAGCTGTTCTTGTAATGTCTCAGACTTTTGTGCATAAAAATTGGATGCCTAGTTGGAAAATGAGGGAGTAAAAACCTGCTGCTCTGGTGCTTTTTTGATAGTGCTGCTGTTTTGAAGTAATTCTTTTCTTTTGCTACACTGCGAACCCTAACAACTCTCCACAAGTGGCATTTCTATTTAATTGTTGGTTTGGTACTCCCAATAGCTAAGAGAGAAACAGTCCACAGATAATTGTTTCCTAAATCTAGTGTGAACCAGTGGATCAAATCATGCTGTCCAAGTTGATGCTAACTTAAAGATCAGTTAAAAAATGATCTCTGATATAAACTTAAGCATGCTGTCACATATAGTATGCTGTTCCTGACACCTCACTTGATGTTACACCATCTTCAGACAGATGGTAATGAAATGTGGCATAATGTTTCTGCCTGATGCAGTCTGGTACTACTGTAGCCGTACTGTCTGTAGAGGGGTTATGATGAGCCATGGCTCCTGAGAGGTGCAACCTGAGAAGATGAGGGGATTCATACTGTCTGGAATATGAGAGCTTTCAGAAGTCTTCTGGGTACGCAACATGGGCCAGCTCTGTTAAAGTTCAGGGCCTTCAGCAAATCCTAAGTGACAAAAGCAAGGGGGCAAGTAATTCCTTTCAGCTGTAGGTGAAGTCTTGACAATGCAGATCCTGTGTCTTTCTGTTGGAAACAATTATCTAGGGAATGTAAGGTCTGGGGCAGGTGCTGTAGATGCCCATGTATCATGGCTGTATCAATACAGCTGACACACACAAAAAAATAAAATCATAAAATACGTGAAGTAATACATCAGTATTTCCTGAGCAATGCTTCTGTCATCCTCCTATCTTTGCTAGAATTCATGTTTTCACTGTGTCTATTCATATTCAAGATGGAGAAACTTTTCCATATGCTTTTCTACACTAAAAGTTTATGGTTTGCGGTAATTTTCTGAAAAAGGAGGAACTGAACACAATTTTTAAAAAGGAACGCTTTGTCCTTTATTGTTTCTAGATGGTTTTATGTTGAAGGGAGCATTGCTGATGGAAGGAATTTGACTTGATGGCATGGCTTGGTACACTACAGTCTTTTGCTCTGACTTACAGGCAAAATTAAGAACTCCTGTTTGTAGTAGTTACACAAGCATAAAAAACAATACAGGTGAAGTTTTAAACATCATCTGTTTACCAGCAAACTGTAAAGGGACATGCTTTAGTTGCTCTACACAACTAAAGTCACAGTAAATAAATTGCAGAATTTCCAGTTTCTGCAGTCTTCTAAATGACTTCAGCTGCATTGCTTTGGATGGAGTGAATTCCTCCCTGTTTCTGTTGGCTGTCCAGGGTTCCCGTGTCAGGTGGTTTCTCTTTAAAAGGTTCACTGACTTGTCAGTGGAAGCCTTTGTACAACATCCTCAGATACACAAGAACATCCAGATGTAAATTAAGACAATGAATAGAGAAAAGCATTAGAAAAGTGGAAGTGATGTGTTAAGTATTTAAAAGATAAATATTTATACACATTGGGGGCTATCGATGGATTAAAATGCTCTGCTACCACAGGCATTCTTTCTAGTGCTTTATAACTTTGTCAGAATTTTAGGGGACACTTTCTTCTGGTGGACACTTTCTGTGATATTTGGAAAATGGAAGGGGAAAGGAGAAGAAAGAAAGAGGAAAAGGAATTTGGAAAAACTTGTGAGAGTTGCTTCCTGTAAGCTCAACATCCTGGGTGTACATGTAGTCTGATACAGAAAATGATACATGTGGAATTGTCCCAGCTGCATGTAGCAACAGTATGTAAATGAAGCTTGATACAAGCAATTACTCTGTTTTTGAACTGTTCTTCTGTTCAAGGCCCTTTCCTCTAAAATCTACATTTTCTTATTTTTCTACATCAAGGGACATAAGGTTTCTAAACTTCTAGCATTTTATAACATGGGTATTAACTAAGAAACACAACTCCAGATCACTTTTTGCAGTCTCCCTACTAAGCCTATTATATTGTTTCTCTCAGCAGTTATAAACTACTCTTCTTCAAAGGCAGATTATGTTAAAAGATCAGAGGTGTTCTGACACTACAGTCCTCTCAACCATCACACCTTCATAACATGTTACCCAAATGCCTCGTCTCAGTTTTGATGCTGTTTCTCTTAGGAAGGGTGGACTCAGTGAACAATAGGTTGGCTTTTCCCCCCTGCCCCACCCACTTGCAAATTAATAACCTTGTCTTCCCATGTCTTCAGCAAGTGGAAAACAAAATAACAAAAGTAAAGCTTCTGTGGGAGAGCACAGAATAGTCAAATTCAGATTGAAATAATATTTGAATAGTAGCTTTCTATTCTACTTTGGATTTTCTTGCCATGAATCTCATGAGGTACTACCCTCACAGGAGGGTTATTTAATGAGAAGCCAGGGTAGGCTGTTCCTACACTTCCTGCAGACCACCATATTACAGTAAAAGAGAGCTGAAGGGTGAAAAATTGCCTCTTTCACCTTTTTAAAAGAAAGCTCAGTAGGTTTTCTGAGGCTGCTGTAGAGATGGTAACAAGCTGATTTGCAGGTGTGCTTTGGTAGGAAAGCCTGAAGATGATTTTTCTCCAGGAACATCTAGTGGGGGAAAAATTGCTTTGTAGGTCAAATGTTTCAACAGCGAGGTAAAGTAAGTGCAGAAAGCTAGGCTTATGTTCAGTGGCAATGACGCTGGGTTGTCTGGGACCTCTATTTTTTGTGAGGAAAAAGGGTAGTATTGTATGCTGCTGGAAGAGTTGCTTGGATCTTGCACATTTTAAATGTAGTGCACACTTTGTTCACTTAATGTGTACTCCCAACACATGAATCATAATTTCCTGTCCTACTTCAAGGAGCAAAATGCCTTAAGCTGCCACACATGGATGCTCGAAGTGTGGCCAGCAGTACAAGGGAAGTGATTGTCCCCCTGTACTTGGCACTGGTGGGGCTCCACCTGGAATGCTGTGTTCAGTTTTGGGCCCCCCACTATAAGAAAGATATTGAGGTGCTGGAACACGTCCAAAGAAGAGTAGTGAAGCTGGTGAAATGTCTAGAGAACAAGTCTTATGAGGAGCACCCGAGGGAAGTGGGGTTGTTTAGCCTGGAGAAAAGGAGGCTCAGAGGAGGCCTTATCACTCTCCTGAAAGGAGGTTGAGGCAAGGTGGGTGTTAGTCTCTTCTCCCAAGTAACGAGTAATAGGACAAGAGGAGACAGCCTCAAGTTGTGCCAGGGGAGGTTTAGACTGAATATTAGGAAAACCTTGTTCAGTGAAAGGGTTGTCAAACATTGCAGTGGGCTGCCCATGGAAGTGGTTGAGTCACCATCCCTGGAGGTATTTAAAAGATGTGTAGATGTGGCATTTAGGGACATGGTTTAGTAGTGGGCTTGGCAGTGTTAGGTTAACCATTGGACTCGATGATCTTAAAGGTCTTTTCCAACCTAAATGATTCTATGATTCTAAATATCTTAAAACCTGGAGTAAATATTTTGCTATTTCTTTGAGAAGTGTTCTGTGTGGCAAAACAGTAACAGATGCACCTTCTGTTTTTCACACTGGTTTAGTAAGAGCAGGAAATTCATTCTGGGTTGGGTATGTAGTGTTCTGTAGCAGCTTGTGTCTGCATGGGATTCGACAAGAATTTCCTTGTATTTTTTTCTTGTATTAATCCTTTTTTACCTGCTTCTAGAGGTATTTTTTTTTATGCAGACAGATACAAGGTTTGCTTAAAAGAAGAAATTTGAAAGAACTGCTCTCAGTGCTGAATATTTTTTTTTTCTTGAAAAGCATATTTGCCTGACATGTTCCTTTCCTCCTTTTCTGCCTTGTCCTGTCTCTTTGAAGGATCAGACGTCAGTAACTAGACTTCTGGCTATCTACCGTCAGTTCTGCTGTCAGCATGTGTATATCATGTTATCATTTTGCCTTCCACTACAGTTGTCCCCACATGTTATCTGGCCAGCAGAAAGCATTGAAGGTGTCTGGATTCCCATTCAAAGATTTGCAGGGACTAATTTGAAATGTAATGAGGTGAGATGAAAAAACCTTGTACTGGGAGAAGGCTAGGTCCCCTGAAAACAGGTTTCCTGTTAAATCCTGTCTAGTTTATTTGGGTCTTCTTGCAAAAACTAAGGAACACCAGGATGTAACAGCATCATGAACACTGGTATACGTATCTTATTGGTGTGCTCTGGACTCTGGTTATATTACTCATGTCATATGAGCAAGGAACCTTGAAAACCATGTTAGCTTTTGGTTTTTTGATGTTTGAGAGCTGTGCTAGAGAGAGTATGTCCCTAGTCTAAGCCGAATCAGTTTTATATTGTACTTCTAATGGCTTTAGTGGAGTTACTCCACACTTAGTGAGCATTGTAAAACTTTATGCCAACCAATGTTTTACAGAGAAAAAAACCAACATAACATGCTTAAATGCAGTACTGCACAGGTCATAATGTTTAAAAGAGCTGTGCAACTATATGAATATGAAGCTTAAAGTTATATCAGCATTTGCTGTTAGAGGATTTTTTTTTCTGGCACTTTATATAATCGCATTTTGAAAAATTCAGCATTTAAATGATAGTAAATTTTAGAACCTTCTAAAACTTCCCAGATACTTCATCATATTGTTTTTTTCCTAGCCTGTCAAAATACATTGTTAAAGCTACAAGTCTCAAAATCTTCAGAGTGAATATGGAAAAACAAGCTCAACCAGCTGACTGTCCTTCCTTTCCTCCTTCAACTCCCAAAGACAACAGAGTTGTTGTTGGTTTTTTTTTTTTTTTAAAAGGCAGAGGATGTTTCTGGAACTATACCATGGAAGTATATTATAAATATATGTGTATTTTCCAGTGAGCATATTTCTCTTCTTCTGAAGCTGTAACATGTTTTTGCAGCATAATCAGTTGCAAGAATGACCTTTAGTTTTATTGGAATAAATTTTTTTCTCAAGACCGATTAACAAAACCACACAAGTTCAAGCATTGCAGCATGCATGAAAATAAAAATATTTTTAAAGTCATTTTAGCTTCAGAGCATGTCATGGTCAGTCATTCAGGCAAGAGTAGGATTACCTAGTCTGACACATTTTTAAACAATTATTCTCAGATTTTTGAGTGTTTTAATGCTGCTTATATTTTTGTTTCTGTATTCATGCTTGCAGCGCATTATGAAATATGGAAAGTGCTCTGGTGTTTGCATTTAACAGTGATATCAGCAAGTCTTCACATGAAAGTAAACCAAAGTCTTTCAAATTCAGAAGTTGTGGTTTCCCATTCAAGAGATCCTATTATTTTAGCATTGTGTTTATAATGCCTTGGATATCTTTGTGCCAACACCTCTATTGTAACCTACCCCACCCACCATGTATTTTATAACTCAGCTTTTAAATTCTCCTCCTAGTTGAAACTTGTCCTAAAAAATGTCAACTCAAGAGCAAATTTTCTTTATCATATTTCCCCATTAAAGGATTCCTTTAATTTTTTTTAATAGGAAAGCTTTTCTGGAATAATATTGGTCTGTGGGTAGATACAGTTACTTCCATGGCATGTATGTATATGCATTTAGCAAATACAGAATCTAGATGGAATAAAATGTAAATGCATAACAACCACAAGGACCAAAGAAAGTCTAGTAACTGTAAGACCTGATTCAGTCTGCAAATGGTCTAAAGCAGCCTTGAAAGTCTGTTTCTGCAACCTACAATTTAGCAGCACCCCTGAGGACTTGGTTTAGAAGCTGGAGAATGCTTTCAAAAGTGTAATAAACGATTTCATTTGTTGGGGGTTTTTTGAGCAAATTTCTGTGAAACTAGAACTGAGTCTTCATAATATAGCACAGAAAGAAATCAGGAACCTGAGTTGTGGAATGAGGGGACAAAGGGACAAGCATGAAAGAGGAGGAGGGAAACACTGGGAAAAAAAAAAAGGGAAAAAAAAAAAAAAAAAAAAAGCGCCCTTCTAGCATTTCAGTTTTTCTTGATGAATTTACTCTATCTATCTCTTATCACGGGCCTTGGGAATTTTTTTTTAAATTGCAGTCTTGGGCGCTTCAGAGAAGAAATCTCCACTTTTCTGTGTCTTTATACACCTATGTGGTGGTTGTACTACCAGTACATCCCTGACACATAAATGTTCTTCTCTTGAACTGAATTTGTACAGTGCAGAAAAATACTGTCAAAGTGTGGTAGGTTTACAGACATTTTGATGACCTCCTACCCACTTGGCATCCCTAGGTAGTTAAAGATCTTCAGGTTTCTAGCTGGAATGTTATCTCCTGAATCTCAGTGCCACAAATCTGTAAACATAGATTTGCATGTGGATTAGGGATGCAAAATTGTGAATGCCTATCCAGATACAGTTTTCAATCTTCTACAGAAATGCAGAATCTAAACGAGCTTGATCATTTGCTTTTGGTCCAGTTTCAACTGTAAACATCTATTGATACCTCATTCCAGTTCTCTTCTGTGCCTTGTAAATGAACTGTACTGTCTCCATGGCTGAGGTTTAAACTAGTCAACCAGCTCTGCCTCCCTGTGCGATACCTGGGTAAAGCTTTTAAAGGTTTTTCAGATGCTTTTTCACTTGCCGCATCTTTAGGTTCTGATTTTTATGCACAATTTTCATCTGTGAAAGGAGCTGTATAATAGATCCTGTAATTGCCAGATTATTTGATTTTTAATTGTTGCACAGATTCTTGACCTCATTTACTACTTGCAAATGCCATATAAAATAAAAGTTCCTTCATATGTTTACCTATCAGAGAAATGTAAGAGTGAGAGTATCATTTTGGAGGATCAGATTTCTGTATTGTGCAGCTCTCAGCAATTTACTGGAAATTTAAAATTATCTAGAGCATATAAAGAGGAGACATATTTAGAAGAGGAAGGTTAAAACAGTCTGCAAGGAAAAAGATATAATCTTGTGTTTAACTTGCAAACAGATGTTCATTTCAAGCCTGAAAAAGAAAGGAGAGTCGTTTCCCTGCTCCAGCTCGAGAAACATGTAGTATAGGAGCCACACAGACTTAAATTCTTTACTTTGCATGTGAGCTGATTTTTTCTGAATGGGCAGAGATTTGGAAACAGAAAACTATTTTGTTTTTGAAAAGGTGTATATGCACAGATCAGGCCTTTTTTTTAGCTTTTTTTTTTTTTTTTTAAAAAGATAAAACCTACATCAGTAGCAGAAGCAGAGCTTTGCTTTGTCGAAAAGGGTGAGAACATAAGGGGTGTGGCATAAGAAAGTCACTCCAACATCCTAAAGACTAGAAACTAATATGTCTCTTATGCATAGGCAGCTATGGGCCTGAATACATTGTTTTACAGATCCGAACAGGTGAACAGATCCACCAAAGAATGGAGAGAGCATAGAGTAGCTATACCTCAATTACAGGAGAAAGGAAAAAAGACAAAAAAATGTACCAGTGCCTCTGAAAGAGTTTCTGTGCAATATAACATCTCTATGTGAACGAACGCACAGAGGACCACAACACATCATGTAGAATGAGATTTTCCTTGATTTCTGTTCATGCGTTTTCCTTTTCCCTTCTACTCCCTTCCTCTTGGCCACAAGCTTAAAATGATGTAAACTCTTCTGAGTGTCACACAAAATACATCTGAAGAGAGAGAGGGTTACAAAAATGGCCTATACTTGGGATGTCTGGAGAGGAAAAAAATGCATGCTGTTATACTTTTGAGGGCCCTTTCTCAAATATTCCTTGTACCACCTGCACCGTAGTGAATTAGAAGTACATGCCTTGTCTCTTCATCTGCCAAAATAACAGGTATTCATCTTACCAAAAATGACAAACTAGCTAACAAAGGTATCTGATACTTGTTAGACTAATTAGTCCTCCTCTGATGCCTCTGCTCAGTATTTGTCAGGACATGATATGTGAAGACATGCTTCAGCTGTATAATTTTAAAGTTTTTTCCTATGTCTCAAAACATAATGATTCAGACCAGAGAGTGACCTTGTATCCCACAGTTGCTAGAAATGGATGCCCAGTTGAATGTAAGAACACAAGTGTATTATATTTCTTTCTAAAGTACCCTTTCAGACTCCAACTATTTTCACTTCATTTTTAGATTTATTTTTTTTTTCTGAACCTGATCTGATTTATCTGTTTAGTAAATCCATGGTCAGCTCTCATGAAACTGTGCAGCCTGTCCTTTAACCTATGTATACTTTTTGCACACACAGTAGCATTTGGCAAGGAATTCCTGAGGTCTGTCACTTGTAGCTTATACAGCTACTTGTGTTTTTTACTCTGACACTTGTTTGGCTTCATTTGACCCCAATTTATATATTGGAACGGAAGTAAACTCCCAATACTTTTTTACCCTTTTCATAACACTTGTGGTGTTGTGGGCCTCTTTCACATCTCACTGTTAGTTGCATCTGTTCTAGGCTGCAGAAGCCCAGCCTGCTTGTTTGTTTGTCCTCTGTGGAACTGGTTTCGATCTTGCTGCCCTTCTCTGAAATTTTTCCAGTTGTAATACATTCTGAGAGCTGCCCAGTATTTCTAACATCATGCCAGCTGTAGGCAAACTGTAGATTTCTACCATACCATGAAAATTAGATTTTAAGGGTTTTTTTTCTCTATTCCTTCCTAATTTTTTCTAAAATGTTTCTTTTTCTGTTTTGACTGCTGCTGTAAGAATTGAGTTGGTGTTTATACCAAAATATTTACCAGAACTCCAGTGTTTTGGAGCCTGTCTGGTAAGTGAATCTATGGATTATTTTATTCCTTGCAAAACACTTTTATTTACACTACTGGTGCCATTCTATTGTCCAGACACCTAGTATTTTAAGGTCTTTCTGCAGTTACTAAGCTTGCCATTCCCTCTCACCTTATTTAAATATCTTTGTTTCGTCAGCAAATTTGGTTACCTCATTGATTACTCCCTTTCCAAGTCACTTAAGAATATGTTGAACAGCACAGTTCCCTCGGCACAGACCTCTGAATGTTTCTTCTGTGCTGTTTCTTGTCATTAGTCAATGTTATACTCTTATATCTTGTCCATTTAGTTTCTTTAAGAGACTTTGGGAGAGATCTTTTTAAACAGGTTTAGGAAACTTAATTTGACAGAGTTACCCTTAAATGAAACTGTATTGAATTCTTCATTTTATCAGCTGTGTGATAACCCTTGCAGCCAGTTTCGGTAGGTTTGCAAGGCAGGCGTTCTCTTCACAGAAACCATGTCAGCTTTTCTCTGAATAAATAGAATTAGTGGACACTGGAATAAATGCTATCCTTTGTAGTTTCTCTCTGTATACTCTGTCTCATATGAATATGGGCATAAATATTATCTCTGCCTAATGTGAGGCTTACAGGCCTGTAGTTGCCACTTTCATCACAAACCATTTTTTAAAGTCACATTTATGTTTATACAGCAGTCAGAGATTGAGGTGGGGCTTAAGAAATTACAGGTATGCAGGGATTCATATTTTTGTCAGAAGATAACAAAAATGATTCACTGAAGGCTTGATGGTTTGACAGAAGCCAGAGTTAAGAATTTAAAACTTTGTCATCTTGATGTAGAATGATTTCATATCATGTGCAGAAATGTAAACATCTTCACTCTTTTCTCTTATTGTCTTCAGCACCAAGTTTTAAGCTAATATAATAGTTCATTAAAAACATTTGTATTTAGTCACAGTCATGACTTTAAACTTTAGCCATCTTGTGATTATTAATATATAAAAGGCTTTAAGAGAAGCTGTCCAAGATTACAGATACATGGAAGTCGTTCTTAATCTTCTCTACAAAAATTATTTTGTAAAATTCACAGTTTTCCCCCCAGAGGGTTTTCATTCACTGTGTTTATTTTCCTGTTTTCAGAGTCCATTCCATAGCAAGGCAAAGTAGCACTTGCACCAACGTGTAAACTTTGGGAAGGCTGTAAACATTACTCCGCTCTAACTTTAGCTGATGAGATAAAGGGATATGCTTTAAACATAGCTAGACTAGTAGTTGCATCGAGTAACTGAAGTTACTCCTTGTGCAAGTGCACAGATCATACTTCTTCAGAAATGAGATTACTGTTTTGTTCCACAGAAGCAAAGAGGTGAATATTTTCCACTTTAATTAAAGTAATGTATGACAGCAGGAAAAAAAGGATAGACTGGTAATTCTGTATATATTCAGTACTGAAAATCTGGTAGAACTGTTTGAATATTTGGTTTATTGCATCAACTAATGTAGAAAACAGAAACAAATATTAAACCTGATTATGTGAAACTCTCTTTTGAAGTATAGGGACACTGTAATAGCAGTTATACAAAAAGTGGACAGAATTGGCATGTAACTATAGTAGTCTGAATTTGTAGTGTGAGAAAAAAAAATCACAGTAGATTTCATAAGTTGAAGCTTTTCTTGAAGATAGGCAGGAAAGGGTAAACATATGAAGTCTGCTAATGCATTTGATTTTTGTTTTCATTATGGCCTTAACAAAAAAGCCTAATGGGAGATGACACAACTTCTATAACTTCATTAAGGCCAGAAGGAAGAGCTGCTTTCTAGTGGCTAAATGCTCAGTATGTGAAGCAATATCTGAATGGTGGTGGGGGACATACGGAGTGCGGATGGTCCAAAGAAAGGGATGAAGTAAGAAGTCTTTTTTTTTTTTTTTTTTTCTCTCAAAGCATCAGCAGTAGCAGCATGGAATGTGGAGAAAGAAAGAAGGCAGATCAGTGCAACTGTGATTTACAGATGCTTACAGAACAAATTATTTGTATTTGGAGAATCATAATATTTAAAATAGATGACGTTGGTTTGATCTAATAACTTTTTGACATACTTTTTTTTTTTTTTTTTTTGGCCAGAACAGAGTGTTTAGTGGACAAAGTAAAGCCATTGTGAAACACCATTGTGTAATTGAAAAGCCTTTCAGTACTCTTCTACAAGACAGTGTTTTTCTAACCATATTAAGGAAATATGGATGGTGGTGTACTTTGGTTGGAAAAAATACAGCTTTTTGTGATTAAGCTGTCACACAAGAGAGGATGTTAGGTGAAGTTGTACCTGGCTGCATTCTGAACTCTCTGATGATTTAATTAATGATTTAGGCTGAAGGAACAGAGCAGATGCTATCAGACTTGATAACTTTATTTGGAAAGAGTTGCAGCTCTTGGGAAGACAAAATGAGAATGGTCTAGGCAAATCAGAGTGGTGATCTGAAATAAGAAGATGAAGCTGAAATACAGACACAAAGTTTTTCACTTGTAATGAGGGGAAGTACAAAAAAGAAATAGGAGTTTCAGAATACTAGTTCTCCCGATAATAATAGTATATGAAACAACAGTATTGCAAAGTGGATCTAAGACTTATGCTAGATGTTAAAACATAACAAATACACATGACAGAAAAATTAACAGGCTACCATATGCAAGATGAGGAACTGATTATCCCTCCTCTTCTGGTGGTGACTATGAAGTCTCACCTGAAAATTGTATTTTAAGAAATGTAGACCAATTGTTAAGATTCCAAAGAGGTACTTCAGTAATGAACACATTGGAAAACATGAGTTGTGAGGAAAGACTGAAACACAGAAAAGATGAAGACTAAACAGTTGTCAGGGATAAATTTGCATTCTGCTCAAGTGAAAGAGCATGGGCAGATCGAGTTTTTTTAGTCCAGCACTTTGACAGTGGTAATTTTGGATTTGTCAATAGCTGTGCTCTCTTAGCAGTAGCTATTTGAATAGAATGAGTGACTATGCAAACAGGGAGAGGAAAGACAAAGACAAGGTAATCGCCACTGATTTTTCCATGTAACCTTGAATATGAAAAGGATACAAAACTCATTTTTCTTAACTTCTCAGTTACTGAGAGAGTTTCCAAACCTCTCTAAATAAGGAATGGTAATGCTATGTCTCTTAGATCTTGTAGATGTTACAAAAAATGGCAACTTGAAAACACAGGGATAATGTGCAAGGAAACCTCCCTAACACTGTCTGCTAGTGTTCGTTTCCTCAGCTGCCACCACCCGCTTGCTTCTGCTTGCAGCAATTTTGGAACGGCCTGCATGCAGGATATAATTCCAGATGGTCCCATGCAAGTAGTCTGTTCAAGTGTGTGAATTCCTACCGTTGGAATAAAAATGTGAAGCAAAGCCTTGGGAGAATATTTTGTTCCTTGTCTATTGAAGTAACATGCAGACTCTTTTGTTAACATCAAAAAGGGAAGAATTAAGTTTGTCCCAGTGCAGAGGTTTCCATCAGAGAGATTTCCATAATTGTTCCCAATACAAGTTAAAACCAAAAAGCTTTAAAAAAATGAGACCGCTAAATCCAGCACTCTTGAACTTTATTTTATTTAGAATAGAAATAGAATTAAATTGAAGTATGCAAATTTGAGAATGAAGCACCCTTTTTTTTTTTTTTTTTTTTTTTTTTCCCCCTTGCCTTAAGATGGACTCCTACTGTTCTTTTGGATACATATATAAGAAGTCATCTTTTGACTTTTTAAGGAACTTACTGCCTTTATTGCTGCACTGAGAAAGTGTAAAAGTAGTGCAGAAATTGTGTAAAATGCAGAAATACTTTAAAATTTCTAAAGAGAAGCATGTGGAAATATTGGTAAGCTTTGTATTCTGAGACAAGGATGGACTATTTTTGCAGACTGAGGTAAGGATTTCCTGAAATGTTCCTGGAATGTAATTTTGCTGGGCTTTAGCTCTTAAAATAAATACCACATCACTGAGCTGCAGCAGAGGTGTAGCTCTAGTTGCTGAGGTGTGTGTGGTTGAGAGCTGCGTGAGAATTCATCTGTTTGCCAAGCATTGTGGAAAGCAGTTGTAGTAACAGAAAACAATGAGAGAAATGTATGTCAGATGAATGTCTGAAGACGTGGTAAATGGACAACAGGAAGAACCTGAAATCCAGGATAGAGACCGTTGCTGATCGTTCCTGTGTTGAGACATTCCCTGCTACATCTGCATTGATCTCCCTAAAGCAAGTGGCATCTGCGTGCTGACCAGATAGGCTGCCCAAAGCAAAAGGTGCTGGATGCAGCCAGGATCTGTGCCTGCAGTGGCACTACCCTCCAGCAATGGTAAGGGCAGGTGGCAACTGTAAATAAGATCTATTAGATGTACCAAAAGTTCCTCAAAAAAACCAACCAGAACTTTGAGAAACCTGTCAGCTACAAATTAGAGAGGAATAATTGTGAGGGTTAGATGAGCAAATGTAACACTTGTTTCACCGAGCAAACGCATGTTGTGTGAAAAGGAGTTCAGACAAGAAACTGATTTGAAGCAACTCAGCAAATCACTTCTAATTTGTCATAGTGTCCTACATGAAGTCTCACCAACTTTTCCTAGTGAAGAGTGGAGCAATTTTCTGAGAGATCTGTTTCACATGATGAAACTTGTCAATAAGGAGTAAGCAGTCAGAAGAGATCAGCAGAAAAGGCCTTATTTCTGAAATTCATTTGGCTTTGTTTTATTGTGAATTGTGTTTTCTTGTGGCAAAAATTAAGTAGAGATGATGAAATGTGATTATTATTTGATATTTAATGATTAACATGGTGATCATAAAATTACAAAGAAAAAAATTGTAGTACATTTCAAGTAATCCTCCTCTTAAAGATTCCACCCCACCCCAAAACTTTTTCAGAAGATGGAAGCTATGTGTCTTGAGTACATTTCAGGTTTTTTCCTTACTAAAGTAATTTGCACCTGCAGACAAAATTCACATAAAGATCCTGCAAATGTTTTTTAATTTACTTTTGATTTAAATTTAATTCATCAGTGTAGCACCTCTGTATTTAGGGAATTATTTTTCCAGAATCTCGGTCTCTATGCTGAAATTCCGCGGCAAGTGACTATGAAATTTTGTATAGATTCAGTATGCATTCAGATACCAGTGAATTAAGTTCTTCAAGGGAACACGCATGCAGAAATGGAAGATCTCAGAATAAATCTCTTGTAGGCAAAAAAAGAAACCCCTAAACACTCAAAAGCTCCCTTTCTCATCCACACTTTTTTAAATTCAGCTGCAAGTCTTACATCCCCTTCCTGCAAAATTATAAATCCTGGGCTTTTAAAACTATTTCTGAGGCATCTGTTCATGTAAATTGTGTGATTGGTAGATAAGATGATTATTTACTTTTCTGTAAAGACATCTCTGAAAGTGATTTTATTTTTTAACATTGTTAAAAGATGAAGCATTTAATGTATAAGCTACTCTCAGTCTATGCAGAAACTTCCTAACAAACCCAGCCCACATGTTGATGTTTTAAGACATTTTTCACATTTTAAAAATCTGTACTGTCCAGGTTCCATGCCTGGGTTTATAGAGCTTGTTGTTTACCTATTCAAAGCCTTTTTTTTTTTTTATTACTTATGGTTAAGGATATGGGAAGAACTTCTAAGGAATCCAAAGGCTCAGTTATAAAGGAGGTTTTGTTTGTTTCTGCCTTGTCCATTTAATTCTGGGATCACAGATTTTTGATGTGAACTGTCCATCATTAACTAGCCTTCATATTAACTACTAAGTTGCTTGCAAATGCCTAATTTTTGAGGACTGTTTAAATAATGCAAGCTATGGTGAGACCAAAGGTATTTCTTTTTGCCATCAGATCCTATTTTACATCAGTGACAATATCTAGAGATGGCAACTTTGTCAGAATCTGTTGTAATGTGATGTCTCACTGAAATGGATATCCTGTTGCATTAGTGGCTATAAAAACATCTCATCAAACATGTTGTGGTCTGACAGACACACATAAATATTTCAGGAGGAGAGGAGGAAGATTTCTTCTGCGCTTGATGGATAACTTGAAAATAGAAGAGTGAATGTTACCAAATACTGGAAAGAGAGAAGCTGTCAGAAACACAGAGCTCTCAAACCCATCTCACTGAAGAGGGTGATGTGGGGGGGGGATGCCTGCTGCTGGCTAGCGGAGGCTGTGGATACTCAACTCTAAGTATCAGTATTCTCTAGTCCAAGCATGGGGAGTTGGGCATCCAAGAATCCAGCTTGCTGTATGAGGAGCTGCGTGTGCCACCTCAGTCAGACAGATCTATACTGTTTTACTCCACTTGTTACAGGCTTCCACCATCTCAGCTGTTTCTGGTTGCTATTCAGCTGAGGGACCAGGAACCTCTTAGGCAGTTGGAAGCAAAAATCAGCAAAATAGTTACTGTTTTGCAGCTTTGTTTTCAATCTCCCAAATCCTGAGAACCTAAACCACCCTAATGAGGATGTCCATGCTTCTAGCACATGACTCTTGATGTCTTTGTGTGGTCTCTCAATGGAGGTGGTCTGCCTCTGGCCCTTCCTTGCAAGAGCTGACACACATGTCCAGAACATGTCTAAGGAATGGGACTCAGCTCCTCTGTGCCTGTATTGACTCTGTAGTTCTGATTGGAGTAGTTGAAGTCTGCGGTAACAGTATTGAACAGCAGCTATCAGAATATTTAAATGCCTGAAGTGATGGTGTTTGAGCAGTAGCCCTAAGCAACTGTAGTTACATGTAGCCTCAGCAGTCTGTTTGCTCTTAATAGGCTGCCCAAGCATGTGAAAAAGGATCTTAATTTGTGAAAACTGATATCTAGGTGCTTCTTAAAATCTGACTCTTTTGTTCCAGCACTAATTCTCTTCTCTAATGTACTCTTTTGTTCTTTAAAAACAGAATTCCCTGATAATTTTTGACTTCTGGCTAATATTTTTAATGATTCAGTCTTCCTTCTAGTGCATAAAATGAGTATTTAGGTATACTTAAGCATATAACATCTATGTGATTCGTTAATAAAGTATGTTTTTTGCATAGCCTAAACAGCTGTTATTTGTGCCTGTACCTTTTTTTCCCCATTGTATCCCTTAACGTGTGACGTAAAACCAGATTAGGTTTTCACTCTGCCTTTCTGTGAACATATAGTGAAACAGTTTTTTTTTTTTTTTTTTTTTTTTACCTGTTTGTTAAACAAGTTCACTAAGGGGAATTTCAAGAAAACTTTTGATTTGTTGATGTGGAAGAGTTTGATATCCTACAGTTGGGTGGATATTAAAAAAACCCATGTGTGCAACCCTGGGAATTCACCTGTTGCACATGTATGCTAAAGCTCTGAGATATAATCATTGGGTGATCTTGTAAAATACCCATAATCAATCTGTGCCATGTATGCTGGCAGACAACTGTTTCATAAATCAAAATAATTGCTGTTATATACTGATTTCTGAAGCTTACAGGCTTGCACATAAATTACCACTTTGTTTGAGACTGTGAATATAGTCTCCTGAAATCTTTTTCTCTTTGTAATCTTAACTGTTGTTTAGAGAATGTTTGGGGTTTTGTCATAGAAATAATTTCCTGTCTTACCCACTACTGTTTGCACATACTTGTGTGAGTGCTAAATAGATTAGAATCAAAACATATGGGGATTTTTGTTTTGTTTTAAATACTCTGCAGGACCATAAGGAATTCCTTAATCACTTCAAACCCCTCTCTAAGTTGATGTGTGTAGGCTTTCTTCTACTGGGATTACTTTAATAGAACTGGAACCAGTCGAGATACAGCAGTAATGTAATAGAAACATGTGGTTTTAGCAATAAGTGTTATTTGGAGGAGTTAGAGGAGTTTCAGGTGTTTCAAAACCCTTTGAGTGTAATAATAATGTTTGGTTATAACTGAAATACTTTCAGTGTACATGCTAATTTAGGAGTCGTGTTATAAAACTGGTTTGTGAAAAAAATGTAAAAGCTGATATTTTCTTAGGGTGCTAATTGTAAGTTCTAACTGATACAGTTCATTATTGCCTTTTTTCATCTACAAAGTTCACTCTGGCAATTTTTTTCTGTCAAATTTTCCTTCTGATTTTTCTACACATATTTGTCCTACAGCTGTCCTCTTGAAAGTCTTTTATTTTTCTTTACAATGACCTCTTGATTCTACTGAAATCAGCTAGTTCCATTTGTATACTAGATCTATATACAGTGTTTGTTAATTTTTGTTGTGACACTGGGCATCCTTAATTTTTGGTTTGGTTTCTCAAATTGGTATTAAAGCTATATTTGCAAGACCATTGCTGTAAAAATGGACAAATAAAACTCTCCACATCTGTCACATAGTAAAAACAAATGTTTTTTTGCCTAGGTGATATGTTTCCTCTCTCTTGGTAAATAGACACTATATTAATGGCTGCCAAAACAAATGTTACGTGACCGTCGTTTCTAATGGCAGGAGGTAGTTCTCCCCTTTCTTCCTGCACCTCTGCCTTGCAACCTGAACTCTGGTTTAAAACCATGTTAAGTGTAGTAATTTCTATGTTAAAACAGAGAGCTCTTAATTTACAGGATACCATTCATTATGTGCCATAGTGGCTAAAGAGAAGATCTGTCCTGATCTCAGTTTTATTCGAATATTGCAGTTTATTTGGTATGTGACCAAATCTTACACATTCATAAGGTTTTTGTTTAGGCTTTAAAAATCCTCCTCCTAAATGTATTGTTTACTCTGAAAAAGTATTTCAAACGTATTAGGTGAGCACATTAGGTGAGACTGGCTGTAGATCTGCATTCATCTGGCACATTATAGTTCTCATAACATGTTTCT
This sequence comes from Athene cunicularia, assembly GCF_003259725.1. Taxonomy (NCBI): domain Eukaryota; kingdom Metazoa; phylum Chordata; class Aves; order Strigiformes; family Strigidae; genus Athene; species Athene cunicularia. Next base: position 97,926,996 of record NW_020799097.1, on the reverse strand, counting down.
AAAGCAAATTGCTGTAGGCACATTTGCTAACTTAATTGCTGTCTGATATATTGTTAAGTGCCATATAGCTTTTATAGAAAACAGACCATGGATCTTTCTTAACTAGTGGAATTAATAAAACTACAAAGAATTTTTATAATTGTAGATTAGAAGTTGCCTTGAGGTTATTCAGTTTTCTCCCTCTTTTCCACATCTTATCATTGTGACTCGTATTTCTATAAAATTTTGACTCCTTTATTTTTACTTTTGAATACATACAAATGTATTCATTAAATATAAAATTCATTAAGTATAAACATACATACAATGTATTCATTAAAAGCTCATCAAGTTTGCACTGTGTTTAAAACTAGGAAACTGGATGAAGAATCAAAGAACCAAATTCAGATTTGGCAGTAATTGTATTTTAATGATAGTATTTATGATTGCTCTTAGACTACTTTGTGAATTGCATGTTGTGAGTTATGACTAAACCGCTCAAACCCGGTTTCCTAGTGCAAGACCCAAATGTACATAAGCAGATGCCTGAGAGAGGAAACTGCACCAAATGTAGTTAGGATTATGGATCTCTAGCCAAAAGATGTGGTCTGAATAGGAAAATTGGTTTTGGGGGAAAATTGTGCTTACCTTTTGGTGGCAGCATATCTCTGATAGCAAGGAATCTCTTCAGTATGATCTGCATCACTGATATTTTTGTAAAGACTCGGCAAAGGCAAAGCAGCAAAGACAGTAGCAAAGACGGAGCCTTTCTAAGTAAGAAATGATGGTAGAGACACAGCCGAGGTGAATGGTACTAAGTAGGGTTGAAGGGTAACTCAGAGCTCTAGTATGGGACTGCAGCCACTGGGCTATGAATCTGTAGTTGTTAATCTTGAGATAAGTTATAAATTCCTTGCAGAAAAGCAGGAGGCAGCTCTTCTGTTAACAAGCAAAAGAGGAACCTGAAATGCCAGATGCCCCAGGAATTGGAATGGGAAATTTTTCACAGATAGCCACAATACTGCTGACTTAAGTGCTGACTTGAGCACTGACTTTCTGAAGCTTATGTCCTTCTTTCTTTCTCTGACTAATTGCCCCAGAAATTATCGTTGTAAAATGGACTCAGTGCTTGCATTATATTCTCTAGTGCGGGTGACACAGGAAGTATACCCAAGTATTAAGTGCAAGCTGGAGTTGAATTTTAGAAAGCTTTTCTAAAGAAAAGCAAATATAGTCTATTTGCTACCTCAGAGATGGTTACACCTGGATAATCTATGCATGATGGTGTGCTTACCAGCTTGGTATTGATCAATGTTTGCCACCCATATCTGTGGGAACATCTGATGTTATGATTTAATCTGTGTATGAGTGAGGTAACCACCTTACAGAACATGTTTTATTTAGTAGATTGAGTGTTATAAAATGTAAGAGCACGGTCCAATTAAAAAACAAAAATTGACATAAAATTACTCTCTAGTTCTACCTCATGAACACACAGAACGATTGCAATTTCCACTTTGTACAACTCTAGTTTACTGAATAAGTCAAATTTCACCCTCCTATAATTTCTAAAACCAAGACATAAATAGCTAAAAATCTGTGTATACTTACAAAACCAAGCTTTTAAACTTTTTTTTTTAAATTTTTTTAATTTTTTTTTTATTCCCCCTAAAGTGTATTCAAGTCATATCTGAGTTGAAAGCCCTGGTATGAAAGGACTTGTTACTTTGAATGAGAATGGAAACTTGTTAGAGAAATAGCACTAGAACTATGATGAAGAGTGAAAACTATGTCATACTATCTACATCATACTATAGCAGAAGGGAGAGTTTTTCTTGTGTTGGAGACTATGCAGCACATAAACTGTGTTAACTTGTCTCTATAGAAAAAAATTCCTTAAACTTTATGACTCAGTGAAAAAAAAAAAAAATAATGAAAGTTTGAGTTTACTTTGCCTAGAAGTAATTCAGAAGTAAGGGCAGACCTGCATGAAGGGGTAGTGTAGTTTTGGAGTAATAAGCAAGGCAGTAAAGATAAAATGGTGGCTGTTGAGTATCCAGAGTATCTTGAGATACAGACCAGGTATCTTTCTGTTTGGGCCAAGCTACAGGCAATCCTTGTCAAGATTAAGCATTCAGAAGGTCTTACTTGGAGCAGACTAAACTTTCTTTTAGTTCATGACAACTGCTACAGCCTTAGAGACTTGGAATAAGCAGACGGACATCTGAAAATCCAAGAGGCACATTAGCTCTGTCTTTTTTCCCATGCCTTTCCCTGCAGCTTTTGTATGAAGTTTGCAGGAGGTTCTGTAATGGTTTGGTATTAGAGTATAATTGTTGTTGCAATGTTCTCAGCACAACACAAGCTCCTTTTCATTGTCCAGCCACACTAGTGGTACAATAGAAAAGCTGTTAAGGTGGAGCTGAAGATAGTTTTCCTAAAGAAACTAAGTCTTTTTTTCCCCCATAAAAATGTTTCAGTGATGAAGATGGTGGGGGATAAACAAAAAGTTACCAAAAATCCGAGTTTCGTACTTACCTACTCTTCTCTGAAAATAAAAATTCAGCAATATGACTGTTAAGAATTGTAATCTGAATATTTCATATTCTCATTCTTTTATATGTGAGCATGATGAACAGCTGGAATAAGTCTCTTAAAATGAAACGCAGTCATTCCTTTCTACAGAACTGATCACAGGAAATGCATCCGCTTTGAGCTGATGGTCTGATATTACCAGGTAAGAACTTCCATGAAACATTACAATGATGTTTTCAAAATCTAGACGTTGGAGTCGGGATATATATATAATTTTTATCCCTGAATATTTTTTTAAAATTAATTATTAAAATTAGTAATTTAGAAAAAGACTTGAAGCTGTAGATATCTGGAAATTGTTTTCTGATACTAAATATACACATACTAGTAATTGTAAGTCCACAGTGTATAACTTCTTTTATTTGAGTGTTAAATAAAAGTGGAAACTCAATAAATTGCTACCATATCAAATATCCTTCTAAATTGATTTAGCTTTGGGTAATAAAACAGAACTGCTGATGCAGCATAATTTCCAGAAGGTCTGAGGACACAGATGGCAGGAAAAAATGGAGCTGTCAGAAACTATGAGCATTCATATAGACTGTCACTATTTGTCCTGCTGCTTTTCCCCCAGAACATTACAGAATTCTGCAGTGTGCAATGCCTAAGAACTATTGGCCTTCAAAACAGAACAGTGTGTCTGGACATCCACATACACAAGTAATTTGTAAACCACAGAAAAAAAATGTAAAAGCTATATTTAAAGTATTATTCATGGTAAAGGTGATAGATTTATAAAAATTGCCTTGTGCAGTCAAGGACAGTAATGAGAAATACCATGACATCTGCTCTATAACACTTCAAGAAGTGAAAAGTCTTAAATTTAGGAGTGCAAGTCTATAGCCAAGACCCATATTTGGCAATACATAAATATCTATTCCTTTTTCCCCTTTTTAAGTTCAGCACTGTATTTATAGGCATCAAGCAATTTTACAGAGTGAGAAATTTAACTTTCTTACGATTTTCTTCACTGGAATTAAACCCCTAAGAAGCTAAAAAAAGTGAAAGAGGTCTTCAAACCATTCCCTCAGAGCAGCACAGAAGATCTGCTACAGCATCATTGACAGAAGCCAGACTTCTGTCACAGTTTTTCTCTTTAGCCAGAAAAACATCTTTTAACTTAAGATATTTTTAAAACATTTTAAGGTATAAAAAGAGAAAGAAAACTAACAAAAAGCAGCAACTCAACAAGAGGTTATCTTCATATTATCTGAAATCAACCAACCAGTAGATAGAACCCCATATTCTCCATATATTCTTTCAATTACTTTCTTTGATCCAACTGGAATCTGAATGCCAGTAACAACTCTTTGTGTGCACTTGGTTCTTGCCATAGTAGCAGGAC
>NW_020799097.1:97884002-97923027 GCF_003259725.1 Athene cunicularia | reverse complement strand
AAAAAAATGGGGGGGGGGTTGTGGGTGTGGTATGAGGAGGCAGATAATGCATGAGGTTTTTCAGTGAAAAATCAATTGAAAGTTACCCCGCTCCTCCTCCAACTGTAAACCTGTGGAAAAGTTTCCTTAAGATCTGTATTTGTTCTAGTTAGTCTAATTAAACTTTGCTTTGAATTTGCTGTAGTGTAACAGTACAGAGACTTTGTGAAAGACTATCCAATTCCCCTGCACACTTGCTTTGCATAGGTTTATCAAAGGCTGTACTGCAAGATTTCCACTTGTGATTTGCTTGTGGAGAATTAGTCCTGGAGTTCCCACTGTGAACTGGATAGCTACTAATAGCAACTGTGCCTTCTGACTCAGGTATGTGAAAGCTTGGAAGATGCTGTAGTTATACTGGAAAAGCATCCTCTGGAGATGCAGGCTCTTCTCTAAGGACTTGTGAAAATTTTGTGAACCTTTAGTAGATGGTGGAGATTGTCATCATGTTTAGATTCTTCAGTGGCTGGTAGCAGATGTATCCTTAGAACTATCAATAAAGTAATAAAGTATGCTAGGTGCTAAAGAGGAATATGAGCCGTAAAAGGGTGTTATCCATGTGGATCACTTATTTTAGGGTTATCTTGAATGTAGTGGTAGAATGACATGGGGAGAAAATGCAAAAGCAGATTGGAAGTTAAAGGAAAAGAAAAAATAAAATGAAGCAAAGATGGAGCTACAGGAGACAGGCACTGCAGCATCTTGAAAGGTAGGAAGAGCAGAAAAAGTTCATTAATTTAGCAATGATATTGAAAGAAATGAAGTAGAAAAGCGGGTAAGGAAAGATTGCATACAAGAAGCTGAGAAAACACTAAAATATGTGAAAAGGATTCAGTGAGATAGAATAGACTCTTAAAGAAGCAACTGAATGGTTTGAGAATGAATCAATATTTTTCCTTAAAAGTCTGCTGAGATTAATCTTGGCTAAAATGTAGCAATGACTTTTTGCAAGGGAGGAGGTAACAGATGGACCCAGAGAGAGTCTTGACTTTCATGTCTGTACAGATTTTTTTAAAAAATTTTGTTTGTTGAAGGCATTAAAAAATATCTCTGGCAGTTTTTCCATTTCCTTTGGATTTCATGTCTAAAGAAATATGCAAACTGGGAGAGGGAATGGGAAACTGAGCCAGGTGGCAAGCCTATTCATCACCTAGTCAGTTGTGGAAAATATTGAATGATCAAATGAAAGTGTCTTAAAATAACACGAACACAGAGACAGAAAAAACTGCCAAGGGAAGGAATTTGTGTTAAAAGAAAACTTGCAGTTTCCCTGTCCAGTTGTAATAAAAGACTTCAACGTTCAGTGGAAGGCAGTGTATGTATCATGTGCACCTATAATTTTTTTATTATTGTTACTTTTTAGAGTAGTCATTAAAAAATACGTTTTTATGAAAGGCATTCAATTTGAATACTTTTATGGAAAATACCTCTTGTATTTATTTATATGTGTCTGAGTATGCCTGTATGCCATTTTTCCCCATTTTTGTAAATAAAAATAATTTCTTTAACTTATTGAATAAGCTGTGAGGTGGTTTGGTAGCTCTGTCAACTTCAGGATGTAAACCAAAAGAACAGGAGAAAAAATTATCTTTTAAATGAAAAAGGTTCAGATCTTGAACTGAAACTGACATATCAGCTATGTATATTCATCAATCTGCATGATTAAAAGGGGCATGGTTAGTTTTATTATAACCCGCTACCTATCCCTTATTTTTCACAATGTGGAAAAGGTCAGCTGGTAGGAAATCCTGCTTCTAACCTTGCTTTCTTTGTCTACTTTGTATTCATGAACTGAAGAACAGTGTCTGCTAATAAAGACTACAGTGTTTAAAAACCATTCTCAAGTTTTAGAGAATGTTCCAAATGTATCTGCTGGGAGCCTCTAATATTTTGCTGCTTGATATGACTAATTATTTTTATTATATTTGACTAAATTTAAAGGGTTAGATAACCATGAAATTTTAGTTATTTCCCAAAGTAGGATCCCTTTTTTAATACCCAGTCACCTTAATTAGAACCATTTAGGAAGTCAGAGCTATATACCAGCACTACTTAAAAATCAATTAATTGCTTACCTAAGTATTCCTACAAAAATAAAACTTGTAATGAATTTAACTAATATTTATATGTAGGTAAACTAACATTGGCCTCAGCAAATGCTGCTAGAATCCAGGTGGTTATCTTAAAGACTGAGTCTATACTGGACACATTTTACCATAGATGAGAGAGGAGTTTAAGGTATAACCTCTTCAATTTAGAGAAGGCACAGCCCAGAAAATGCTGTTGTAAACATGTACATGCTAACTAAATCTTGTATTAATTTGGTCCAGGTGTAGTGAGAGCTTAAGACTTTAATTTGTTCCCTGTAGTCTTAAATGCAAAATACTGTGATTGGTTGGCCAGTGTAGAAATGTGAGAAGAAATGAAGAGCTTCAAAGTCTTGTAAGAAATAGAAAGGAAGTATTTTTGAATCATAGATTTGGATTGATACATTCTATCTAAATCAAAAACCTGATTAATTTCTCCCCCTTTTTTTTATAGCAAAAACACACTTTGACCAAACTGGCCAAAATATTTGGAAGATTTCTCCCACCATTCCACCCCCTGCGCAAATTGTGAATGAAAATGGAGATTAAGCTGTAAAAGCTTTAAAGACAGCTTAAAAGATCTTCTGGTCTCTGGCCAGTTCTCAAAATAAATAATATCCCATTTTTACCATCCCTCTGTAATAGTTTGTCAAACATGTGCAGAAATAATCATATTAGCATTTATCAATTATACAAATGTCATTCATCAGCCAACACTATTTACAAACAAGAAAGTATAATGGATTTTTAAAATCCAAACTGCTTAAATTAAAAATATATTTATTTCACATAGCAGATTCAATGTTTTGAGATTTGTTTTCTGGGCACATGAGCTCTTGGGAACACGAATTGTCCTAGTCAGGATTGTTCAAATTTGCTCTGCTTGGTAACAGGGTTCTTGAGTGCTGCTGTAGTGCAAAGAAAAGTGATGTGCCAGAAATATTTTGACAAACACTTAAAGAAATAGAGGAGTAAACTGTCTTTAAAGACATTGGTCCCGATGTAAAAATGTCTGTGTGGTCACTGTGAGGCAGACAGATTTGGAATTGACTTTCTTCAAATGTCCCTGACTGGTTTTAAGCTCCAGTGCTGCATAGACATTCTGAATCTAGAGTTTAACAGTTGAAACTGGGCTTGAACTCAAATGATATAATTGATTTAATTGTTTTATGCCAAATAGTTCTTAAAAATTTCTCTGCTTGAGTACAAGGTTAGCAGGCTTACTGTTCAGCCACCTGAGGATCTTTCTCAGAACATTCTCAGACTTTTATCCCAAATATATTTTTGAATTATATACCATGCTTAATGAAAAGCAGAGAATTAACTGGAACAAACGATATTGGAAATTAGTTTTCTGTGTACATGAAGGGGAGATTTATAGTTCCTGTATATTTCATGCCTTTGTAGACTGGAAGGCAGCACCTTGCAGCATTAGAAAGCAGGCATGAAAGAACCTTTTAGAAGATGAAGAAAAAAGCAAAGAACTTTCTTGTCCCAAATTTTGTGGTTTTGGATCTTGGCACAGTTGTATTTCATGGAATTAGTGGGAAATGCTTTAAAATGGACAGTCATTTTCATCATGAGTCATTAGGAATAGCAAGATATTATATATAAACACATTGTTTGGAACCAATACAGTCAGTTTTATCTTGTGGTTCAATTAATACTATACTGAATGTGATCTTCTGGAAATAGAATACCTTGATTAGATTCTGCCAGTTACAAACTAATGAACCAGCTCTGGACTTCCTTTATTTGCAGCTGACATCTTGCATTTATTTAGTCAGAAAGCTTCATAGATTGAGGTTCCCTCTAGCTACATAGAAGTGACATACAGCACAACAGCAAAAAGTTGCCATACCAGAATACAAATCATCAATATTGTAGATTAATCCATTGATATTCCAACAAAAAAACTTTGTTTTTCATTTTTATATGAGTTTTGGCCCCTAAAAATTATGGAAATTATGAACTTAACAGTGTTAGCTTAAAAACCTCTCTTTTTAGAAACCTGCAGGACCATGAGAACTACCCTGGAAATTTCAGTCCACAAGCTGCTGTCTTTACCGGTTCCTGTAATGTATCAGTGACATAAAAGTAGAAAAGTTGACAAGTAGGCATGGCTCTTTGGAGGTGTGAAAAATCCATTAGGCTTCTTTTGTATCTTTTTTTTTTGACTGGATTTCCAAGGAGAAAAAAATCAGTAATGGATTCTCTGAGATGGATTCTGAAATGCAGTGGTCTTGACAGAATTTCATCTATGTACACTACTTAATAACTACTTAAAGAAAGGTAGGAAGCTGGTGGTAAATCCAATAAATGCAAGTTAAACGCTACTGTCTGACCTTTATTTGAACTGCAGAGTAAGATCCATCACAGGAAGATTGGTTTATCCTCTTGTGTCTAAGATACTCTGTAGTAAACATAGTATTTTTGTCCTGGAGAGCTTAGTTTACAAGTGAAAACTTTTCTGAGTCTGGTAGATTTGATTAACACAGGCTAAAACAACGTGTGTGGCTAAGGATGCTCTGTTAGCATTTCAGAAAGTCACACCAGTTCCATATGTAAAACAAACCCTTGTTTGAACTACAGGGTTAGTGCGATCACAGTATAATTGATTTATCCTCTTATGTCCAAGATGCTCTATAGTAAACTGAGTATCTTATGTCCTGGAAAACTCAAGCCTGGCCACTGTTTTTGGTTGCTTTTCAGTAATTGTTGTAAGAGGAAACAGTGAATATTCATTCCCTGTTAACATTGAATGTGCTAGTAATATTTTACACCTTTATGAAAATTTTCTCAGGCTGGAAAAGAGAGTCCAAGTAGATATAATAATTTCTGGTAGGTAAGTTGTTCTGTGTCATTGGTCATCCAGGTAGTCCTCCTCTGTACCTTTGTTACCTTTACTGTATCTGCTCAAGAAAGGAATAATCAAAAGTTAAGCTTTTCTGGTGTAATTGCAAAATACAGTCACTCTAGTGTTATGATAATGCAATAGCAAGTAAGATATCTTAGTTGAATCTATTAATTTTTCTTATTAGGATATGATTTTTAAAAAACATTTCAGTAGTTCAGACTACTGAACTTAAGTTTCAGTGAAGCCCCTTGCTTGATGTTTTAGCATGAAGCATGGATCCTGTGTTTGAAAACCTTTTGTGCAGTGAGGTGCTGACAAAAGGGTGAACTCTAAAGTAATCTCTGCCTCAGATTAACTCTTTATCCCCTGCTTCCACAGTAGTTGAAGCGCAACACAACCATTTCTCCTAGGACACCTGCACGCTTGAGGCTAGGCTTGGGAACCTGTCTATATAAACATTTATACAATAGGGTTTGGGAATCCCGAAAAACTCAACACCACCCCCACCCCCCAGCAATAAAGGCTTTGTCAGTGTGATTTTTTTTTTTAATTTTTTTTAAATTAATAACAAGATTTTACAGAATCTGCAAATAAATTTGAAATATATCATTAGGCCTTCTATCAGTAAATGCTTCTTAATGCAAAGGGAAGTGAGAAATTCATGTATACCTAGATGTAGGTAACACTCAGGATAGCATGAAAGAGTTACCATTTTGTCACCTCTCAAATTAATTTTAATTGTTCATTATTCTTCTTACTTATGCACTACAGTGGGGTAGGAGAACAGCCTAATAATTCTTCATATGAACAGTGTAGGTGATCATGCAGGTGTTGGTCTTTCTACAGCTGCTCTAGAAATAAGGGAAGTGGTCTAGGTGACTCACAAATCAATAGCACAGTCTGTGACTGCAGAATTGTCTCATATTCGATTTAACTGCATAGCTAAGCTAGAAAGTCTATCTTAGACCGTACTCATTGTGTCATTTGTCTCATCTTCAAAGACTACTGAGTGTTGGAAAAGTGAACAGTGAGGATTTAATTCAAGTGTGTAAGCAATAGGATGTAAATGTATGATGCTTTCGCAGTCCTTTATGTTGTTGCCATTATTTCTCCTCCATGAAATAGAATTGTGGATTGTATCCCAAATTCAGAAAACACCAGTGTTCTCTGAAATGAGTTGTAACTAGAAGGTGACCTGCAGACTAACTTCGTGCTAAATGGTGGTGCATTGAGGGGGAATTGTTTCCACTGAGGCTGATGTGTATTCAATTAACTCTTCCAGATAGGAGGACTAGGTATAACTTTGTAGTTTGACTTTAAATATGATAAGTTTTCCTAATAGAGCTTCTAGGTTTTTGTCATGCTAAATCAACTTATGTGTCCCATTCTCATTGCTCTTTTTAAGACAATGGATATCTCATGTTGTCAGAGTTGGATTCCCAGACAGAAACGTAATCTCCCTCATACTCCTCTTAACACAAATAATGTGTGTGTGTTGTGATAGAGATGGCGGATAGCTAAGCAGCATTTTTTCTGTTCTGCAGTTCTGTGCAGCCCTGCTGTTGCTCTATTTTGGAACGAGACTTTGCAAAGGACTCATGGACTTCATTTAGCTTTCTAGAAAGTTAATGGGTGTATCTGAAGTCAGTTAACTGGGCTCTCCCTTTAAATGGTTTAAGGATAGGCAACTCCAGAGAACAGTTCATTCAACAAAATGATGATTGTTTAAGACAGGAAAAGTTCTCATTTTAGAGAGATTCTTATTAGACAGATTTAATAATTCTACTTTGTGAGTTCATATCCAGGTCTATTGATAGAAATGAGATATTAAGAAGTTATCTAATGCAGAGTATACTTAAATCACAATACTATTCTAGATCCATGTTTTGATTTGATGACAGGAAGCATGACAGTACTTGCTCTGGAAATCTGTATATAAGATTTGTGTAATTTATCTAAAATCTTTGTTCTCAGAGAGCTGTGATAGCTTTAATGTAATAGCTGCAGAAAATTCCCTCAGTGTTACCATGTATGCTATATGAGTACAACTGATATGTATGATTACTGTGCATTTTAAGAAACTTACCTCCTGGAAACTTTTCTAAGTGATTTCAAATCTCTTTGTGATTCCTCATAAACCAAGCTCACAGAGATTAGAAACAATTTTTATATATAGCCAGTAACCTCTTTTGACCAAGAGACTTAATTGGTTTCTATTCCCTAAATTTGGAAAATAGGTAAGCATTTTGGATTGGGTCCATAAAGAAATAACACATGTACTGCGAGCCCACAATAAGATGTTGTGATTTTTTTTATATTTGCAGATATCCTGTTTTCCTCTTGGTTTACAAAGAAAACTCAGTGTCGAGGGAACTGAAAACTGGGATGTGCTGGGCAAATACAAATTTAACTGAAGCCAAGAATGCCCCTGGTTTGGCGCAGAATAGAGTAGTAAGCAGCCAAGGACATTTGGAAAGCCAAATCCAAACCAGTACGGTGAGCCTCCTATATAGTACTGCGTACAGCAATAATTATATATGTGAATTTTATTCCATCATGTCTTTATATCTTGTTTTAACAGAGGATAGTCTGCTTTCTAAGTGCCAGAGCAGGGTGATAATAACTTCATGAGTGTCACAAACTTTATATTCTGCTCTTCTAGAAAGAGCTTTAATTTCTTGTCATTAGCTCTCTGCTTTTTAGCCAGCATTGACTGTATGTCTCTAGTTTGCCCTGGTCAGGATGTGGGAAAAGCTCAATCCAACATACAGACTGACTTTAAAAAGTTATATTGGCACAGAGACAGAGTCAATAAGTAATTTATTTTGCAACATAAGTAGAAACCAGGGTGTGATTAAAAAATAAAAATAAATAGCAACAATAGTTTATCTTCTTTTGTGATAACACAGCAAACCTTGATTTCTTCCTAGGATTATTATTTACTCCTGATATTATGCTCCAGTAGTATCTCTCAACAGACTCTCCCTCTAAAACTGTTTTCACAGAAAAAATCTAGCTATATATTTGTGTTAGAATAGCCTCTGTTTTATATACTATAAGGTGCTAGAGTTATAGTCTCTATCACTTTGGTAATTTTTTATCTAGAGTAAAATAAGATGCTTTAGGCTGAATGAGATTCCCTGAGAGGTATCATTCTTTAATAAAGTCGTTCCCTGTTTTCATGAATGTACAAACATTCATGTGGAATGAGTATTCACCGTATTTGTAGATATACTTGCTTTATATTTTCACCAAACTACTTATCCCATCTAATTTAAATTATTTTCATCTTGTTTTCTAGAAGATCCATGTGCTCTTACTAATTTAAATCTTTCTGTTCTTCTCTTCCCCATTTTTCTCTCTTCTTGCTTGTTGTTGTGCCTGAATTAAAAACATCTGGATTAAAAATTTTGAGGTTTTGATAACAAGCCTGTCTCTCATTTATTTTTCTTGTAAAATACCACTGCATCCTTTCTATACTTAGCATCCAAGAAATGTTGAGATGTGTTGAAAGTTTTCACTAGAAACAATTTTTTATACAAAATCATTGTTTTGATCATGATTTTTTTTTTTATATATGAAGTTTTTACTTCCTTTGGTGAGTTAGCTTTTCATTACACCTCTGAAAGGGAAAGAAAACTGGATCTTTTGGAGCATCAACAGCTGAGACTGAAAAAATGAAAATTTGCATGTACTTCTAATGATTACAGTTGTAATTGCCTTACTGCTGTGCTTTCATGTATTTTGCCAGCAAATCCTGAAGGGCCAAGTGCACTCAAAAAAAGATAAGAGGTGTGTACAGTAGATGAAAAAACCTATGCAATGATAACATGCATTAGCAAACCATTCTTCACTCAGCTGCAGCAAAAAACTATACAGAAAATTTGCATGTTATTACATACTAGGAAGAAAATTCCATGCTACCAAAACAAGGTATGACTGAGGAAAACGAGTGCTAGTACAGCAGCCTAGCCAAGGATCTTCCCATTCGTTTTTTATTTCTTGCCAATCTCACTATGTTGCAACCTGCCCAGAAACAAGGAGAAAGTGTAGGCTAGGGTATGAGTTTGTTATCATAAATCCAGTGTTACCACTTGAAAATGGATTATGCAGATGAGTAACATCAAGCTCTTGACACAATTTGTAACAGTAAAGTTGGAAATTCAAGTTAGTGCAAATGCTCTTCAAGCTGGAACAGTTGCTACTGCAAAAGCAAAATGAGTAAAACCTATGAATGGCAGACTTGGGGAGTTTGTACGTTGTTTACTGAATATCACATGTTCAAATCTAAGGGAAGTTCTTTTTCAAAAGTTACCTGATTCAGTTGGAGCCACTGAAGAAGAATAATGCTTAGAGATTCTGCATCAACACAGGGTTCTGTGTCTTCACAAGTTTTCTCTAATTCTGTTATTGGACTGGAGTGCAACTGCAGAACCCTGCACATTTTGGGACAGTTTATCTACGGCCTGAACTCTACAAATCAGATGTGGTGTGTAATTAGAGTATTTGTTGTAGAATGAAGGAATTCTGAGCTCTGATGTTGATTCATCAACAACAACAAAAACTGCAATCAGGAGGAGTACCTATTTATATCACTTCCATTTATGTTCATACTGAACTCTTGTGGAACTGCAGAACCAGAAATAGCTGTGGCTCTGCCAAGCAAAGACAGCCTCAATTTCCACTGGACATTCCAGTAAGCATTACACTTAATTCCTGCCTTTATGGTAGAGTACAGTAATTAAGTGATGTGCTGCATAGCTATGGCCCTCTACCACTTTCTACATGTCATAATGCATCATGCTATAAATGAAGTCAGGAGTGGAGCTCCTTTGCTGATAATCTTGTGCTTGGCAGGATCTGCAGATACATAATAATTAACTGATTCCCAATTATACAACATAAATTGTCGCTGCTTTCTCAAGCAGGTAATTGCATATTAATAAATGCTAAATAATAAATATTGTAGGTATGAAAACCTACATATTTTTTTTCCCCCTGTTTATAAAGCTAGATTTACCTATTTTCAGACATATTCTTCATACACAGAAGCTTATTCTGCCTTCAAATTTCATAAATGACAGTGTAATTCTGGTAAATTAAAGATGTAAAAGTATCTGTCTGTCTTTAAAACTTCAATCTAGTTCTTGAGCTCTGACCTCATAGGAAGTGAGCATTTGGCTCCTCAGTAAAATCATCTCTGGATTAGGTTTTGCTCACATTCAAGTCAGCCAGGCAAATAGTTTCTGCCATTTGACTTCTCACAGGCGGAGTTGTACTGCTTTCAATTAGCTCTCCCCATCTTGTCCACCCACCCCAAGCCTCCTGGAGACCAGGAATAGTGTATTGAGTAACAGGAATTTTCAAATAGCACAGTATCAAATTGATTCCAGGCTCTGCAGCCATGTTGCAAACTAAGTTTTGCCGTGAACTTTTATTTTAAAATACCTGGTATATTTATTTTCTATATCTTTGCCACTTTCACCTTCTAAAAGAAAAGCTTGTTGACAATTTACTGGTCATGTAGAAGGGTGAGGAAAGAAGATTTTTAACACTGGAAAACTGCTTGCTTTCATAACATGTGTCTTGGTTTACATGTAATAGAAAATAAGCTTGAGATGACAGTTTCTGAGGTGCTTGTTTCCAGAGCTCAAGCTATGTTGTTTAAAGGGGTGTCTGTGTAGACAGCTTATGTAATTACTTTGAAGAGGACCTGTACAGATTATCTTCCTGTAATGTGCAGTGAGAAGATCAAGTTGCATATTTTGCAGTGTGTGCTTGTGCTCTTGTGTGTATATATTATATATGCGTGTGAAGTAAGCACTGGAGAACTGAAGCAATAGATCCCGGCTGTGAAATTTTATGCAATGTACACTTAACACATGTAAATGCTTTGTCTGGCAATCATGCCAGTCACCATAGAATAACATGCAATGAGTAGAAAACAATTTTGTGGTAAGTGCAGCCCACAGTGGTTTGATGAAAAGTCCTAGTAAGAAATTGCTTTCACGTCAGAAAATTCTGTATCGTCAGAAATTCCTGAAATGTCAGCAAGGGTGTAGCCCTTATGAAAATCCTTGAATACTCCAGGGTTACTTTACCTTGCTTTCCTTTGTGTCTTCTTTTATCTTCTTTCATCAGGTGTATGAGCAACCAAGTGTATAAGTATTGCGCAAATTTGTGTATTTATGATGAATGAGTCTTAGTCATTGGTGTATTTAAATTTTTTTGTTTTAAGAGCAGTTAGCTTCTTTCAGAGGTAAAGTTTTCAGTGCAGAACAGGCACTGCAAGAATCCTGTCAAAGGGCTACCTCGCACAGAACCTTTTCAGTCCTTTGTATATAAGCCAAATACCTACAGTGTGCTCAGTTTTCTGTTTGGCATTTTTTGATTTCATAGAAGAGCCCCAGGGAACTGCATGCTTAGCTTCCTTGCAAAATACCTGAAAAATACATAAGCAGAAAAAAGATAGGAGGTACTTGACTTCCCCCCCCCCAAAAAAAAAGTGTGGCTAGAAAAGTTAAAAAGTCCACCTTTTTTTTTTTTTTCTGATTGAAAACAATAAGAACCTACAAGAATATCTATCAGCCATCTCAAAATATTTAGAGAGAGCTTTTGCCTTTCAGGGAACTCCACACACCACATGGTAACAGCAGGCTTTGAGGCCGAGGGTGGGAGCTGGCCACATCACCCCGCAGAGACTGCAGAGGTGGGAAGGGGCTGGGGAACAGCATGGTGTGAAAGAGCTGGGCCTCAAACCTTTCAGTGTGCCCAGTGGGTGTTTCTGTTCTGAGCTGGCTCTGTGATTTGGGAAGGGTGGGACCTGAAGGGGAAAAGGAAGGAAGAAGAGCTTTCTTCTTGCTTTTATCTTTCCATGTGGTTCTGCACTCGGATGAAGGTGTCTTCCCCTGAGCACTTGGCTATTTCAGTAGTGCATAGTCAAGTGCATACTATTTTAAAATCCTAAAGCAAAAAAAACGCATAAACTCTCTTTTATAATGGTATCCTAGCTTTCATGTAATCAGGTAATTCAAGGTCGACCATCTTTTTCACTATAGGTTTGCCAAACTATTAGACTTCCTTTGTTACTATTTCTTCTAATGACCCTAATCAAATGTGTGATTTTGAAGAGAGGGGGAGATCCTTTTATGCTTTCTGGTTCCATTTGAACTGCATACTGCTAAACAGTAAAACCAGAAAAATTAAGCTCTGTTTTGATGGTGTAAGTCAACATCTATTATCATAAGAACATATTTTTTGGGGATTTTTTTTTTAATTACAGAAGAAAACCTCTCTCATGTCCTTCCAGATGTCAAGTAGGTGACACACAGCACTTTTTTTTTTTTTTCTTCCTTGTAGCGTTATACTTCAAAATGAATAAATTTTGTTTTTGTTTGTGCTGAGTGGAAATTAAACACTGACGCAGCCTTATTCTGACTATGCTTTTACTGTCAATTGTAACCACTTAAAGCAGTAGTCTAGTAAATAATGTTGTCTGCCAAGAAGTTGGCTTAGGTGGAGTTTTCTGAACCACTCCCCAGCACTCTGAAGAACTCCTGAAACTTCCAGTATCTGTTGCTGACACTTGAGAAAAGAGGAATTTGCTGCCTTCACACTCTCACTGTGTTCTTCTTGAGATCACAGTACTAAATCTTTTGAAGGTCTAATTTGGCAAACTTGAGTTTGGAGGCATCATTTAGATTTCTGGTGGTCTTAATGAGCTGCAGAGGAAGAAAATTAGTGTTATGCCCATATTCTAATATATTTACATATGTGTGTGAGTATAAAAATATATATGACCTATACATCTCTGTTACATAAGCATTCAGAGGTGTTGTCTCCTCTAACCCAGGACTAGTGTCTATATGAGTTGTTTACATGTGTGTCAATGATGCCTCAGAAATGGTATTCCACATATAGAACTAAAATAAATTATTGGTTATTTTGAAAGTGATTGTTCTCTGAAGATTCCTGTGCCATGTTGGATGTAGTTGTGAGGGAGAAGGATCAGAGTGCAGTAAGACACTGAAAAATGTTGGATATGTGAAATTTACTGTAGTGCTTAAGGAATCATATAGTATCATAATGTTATGTGTATTGTGTGTACATAGAAAGAGAACAAACTTCAGACAGAGGACAGCTGTAACTACCATGAAGTACAGCAAAGTTTTAATGTCCACACAAACCTCAAACTGAAACAAACCATTGAAGATACAAATGAGTGTTATTCCCCTATGCCACTTCTGAGTAGCCACTTAGAGTAAAATTGAGCAACTTCAGCCAAATTGTATAGAATATTCACAGAATTTTACTACTGGAGGCAAATATTAAAGGCTTCCTCTCCTCAGAGCTCCTGAATAATAAGATGGCCTCTGAAATACTCAGCAAATTTGAACCAGTTGCTACAAGATTATAAAAGCCCTAAGGCAGAGACCAAGTTTTAAGTGAGCACTTTATTACTCTTGTGTGAATCCAGCTTGATTCACTCAAGCCCTGTATTTAACTGCTAACTGCCTCGTCTGGAAAGGATATTCTGTGTATCCTGTGATAGCTCATCCATCATCATCAGAAATACATTTAACAAGATAGGAAAAACCCTCATATTTGACTAGTATGTACATATGCAAGGAAGGGGAGGAGGAAGTTTTGAACAAGGTTCTCCTTCCACTGGCCAAATAAACACACTGCTGCCTATTATAAACAACGGTTATGTTGCTGATGAGTTGGAAATTTCTGCATTGCATATATTGCATAGTAACCAATAGAACCTACCATTTTCCATAATGTTTGGTCTGTTCAAAACTTCAATTCTCCTCCTTGGAGGAGCACAATTATATGAATTGCACTGAAGATTGTAAGTAACTTCAAAGTTGCTGGTTTAGGGTCTTTGTTCAAAAAGAGTGATCAGTGTGTGAATGACAGGTAATGGTGCAGATGGTCAATGAAATATTATTTGTTGTAATCTTTTGTTGACCCACTACTAATCCTAAATCATGAAAGAGAATGCAATGGCTGATACCTAGAAAATACAGACTGTTGCAAATATGGGCAGAATTGCAAAGACAAGACAAAGGCAAAGTTATCTAAACTATAAAAATTCTTATAATGGAGAAGACATGTTTGCCTAATTGAGACTATCCCATTTCAGCTGGTAGTTTTATATCAGCTAAATGTCACACATCCATTCCCAAGTCAGCAACGTCAAATGTCTTCCTTTG
Source organism: Athene cunicularia (assembly GCF_003259725.1). Taxonomy (NCBI): domain Eukaryota; kingdom Metazoa; phylum Chordata; class Aves; order Strigiformes; family Strigidae; genus Athene; species Athene cunicularia. Next base: position 97,908,826 of record NW_020799097.1, on the reverse strand, counting down.
CCTTTCACAAAATTACCGTGACCGATGTATATTATTGCTTCAAAGTGTTAAGTCATGTCTCATGATTGAATCACATGATAAAGAATATTCCTGTTGATTAATAATTGGTCTGATTGCCTAACCTGTACTCACTTTGGTAGTCCCTCAGAGAAACAAGCTTCAGGAGAATGACTCAAATGTCAAATAAGTATTATAAGTTCGAACCTTGTTTTACCAAATGTAATCTCTGTTGCAGCCTATGGGAATTTAAAACATTGAAATAACCTGAGTCTCCTTAAGGTTTTGTAGTGACATGATACTCTGGGAGGGGAAAACAGGGTTCTTTGGGTTTTACTATATAATCCAGTTTTACACACTGGCTGCAAATCAGGGGTAGTGTCAAGATGACTTGATTCTACAAGCTAGAAAAAAATAGTCTGTACTGAGTTAATTTCCTTAACTAATTTGAAATTGTAACAAATAATTAAAAATAATTATGATACAGTTCAACTCAGACATTTTGAGAAGACATGCCAAATTCTGTAGGGCATCTGATTTCCTTTAGTTGGTCCTTATGTTGTTTATGCATGTTGATGTTTGATTTGCTAAGGCACGGATAAATATGGCTAGAGATGCTGGGGTTTATTTATCTTTTTCAGGTCTTTTGGCTAGTTGCATTGCAGAGGAGGTGACTTGCTGCTTACGAGTCTGAAGAATGATAGGCTGTTTGGGGTCTGCCCCTTAAAGAAAATGTATGACAGTTTAGGGTGAGGGTAAATAAGTTTAGGGTAAGGGTAAATAAGACAGAAATGTATGAACACAGCGATAAGGAAAAGCACATGTAGAGAAGAGCAGTGCTCAAGGCTGAATTTACAGGCTGTTCATTACTGATATACAGACAGCTGTAACTGCTGTGAAAGTACCCTAGTGGGTTGAGCAGCATGGGCAGAGTGCTTTGAGTTGATCTGGGAGTACGTGGAATAAATCATGCTGTTTCCACATCTCCTTGGCACCCATGACTGCAGGACCCCTTGCGATCAGAGGATCACTAGCATCGCAAGTATCTCCATAAACAGAGCATGTTTTGCTAATCACTGAGAAGAAGCAGGCTCTGATAATTAATTACCTGCCTGGTGTTTGTGTGTAGTTCATGCTCAGAAGTTTTTCATGTGAATATAGCAGGACAACACTTGCTTTGTGTCCTCTGGCCACACACTTGTCTTTATGCTGTTTTGTGCAGTCACTAAAGTAACAAAACTTGACATACATATAAGTTATAGAAGGATAAAGCTGGAAGTTTTGTTGAGTCCAGTTGTTTACGCTCACAAACACAATTTGTATTATATAAACTAATACAGCTCCATCTTGAAAAGCAGTAAATTTCTCCAGATGTTTTTTTGGAAAGGTGTCTTAAGAAAGACAAATTCTTCTCCTTAGAAACTCATTTGTAATTTCTAGTCTGAGCATATGCATGGCTACATTTTATCCATTTGTTCTTGTGCCATTTTTTTTCCTTTACCTTAGACAATGTTTTTCCTTCCTGGATTGTCCCTTTCCCCACAATGAATTTATAAGTAGTAATCCTATCCCTTCCAAGCCTCGTTGTATGAAATTCTGTTGCTTCTTGGAGGATCATCAAACCTTTCTCTTAAATAATCCCATTCTGAAGTAATCTCTTGAATATGACTGGCCATTATTGTGTGTATTTAACTAGCTACGTGAGTCTCATGAGTGCCTTGTAAACTGACAATATTTTTTATCTCTATTCTGAAACATTAAGATACTTGTGTTTCCTGGGGCTGTGATACTGATGCTCATAGATAACTTGTCATAAACACTTTCTAATTCTGTCAGCTAATGAGACAGCAGCAGATGTTTTTAGATCCAGGCATTTATCTGTAACTCCATCTTAAATTCTGAACTCCTGGGGTCAATCTATCTACTGCTGTTCAGTGTCAACCAGTTATTTCTCTGTGTAGCTTCCACCTCCTATGTTGTCAATGTCTTCTAATTTTACACCAGCAGCATCTTTTGTTGGCACATTCCTGGTCTTTGAGATGGGCACCTTAGAAAGATCAAGGAACTCCACCAGTGATATCCTTCATTACTTTCCTTCTTGCATCCACCTGTTTTCTTCTCCTCTTAGCCTTGTTCTAAAGCTGGCCTATTATCAAGGTGTTTAGCAATTCCAGTTACTCCGGCCCTTCTCCAGTATTGCATTGAGTATTGAATTTGCTATTCTCTTGCCCTAAAAATGGAGATGGTCATGAAAAAACCTTTTCTTCACTATCCTTAAGTTTGAAACTTAAACTGGATGCAAGACATGTCTCTCTGAGAGGCCTTTAGGGGCTGTTTCTGTGAACAGAATAATGTGAAGAAGCAAAGGACAACAGTAAATGGATATTCCCTTCTACCACTGGGTTTGAGCCTTTTTTGACCTGATCTGATCCTGTTCTTTATGTATACACATTTAAATTACTACGTGTAGTGCGCTTTTCCTTCTCTCATACATAAAAAGTGTGTGTGTAGATCTTGGCTGGTATTTTGACACTTTTTTTGTTTGGTCATATTGCTGAACTCAAATTACAGTATATGTAAATAAATGTAATTTCAAGTTCCTGCTGTGGTATTTTAGTTGTGTATATGATCCTGTTGGCAGATCCACAGTGTCAGGTACATAGAGTGATGTTCGTCCGTAATTACACCCTCTTTTACAAAGACTCACAGTTTTGCATTTTGACCATTTTCTGCATTAAAGGGTGACTGAGCTACATGGAATACCTCTATAGCTTATGTGTTAGCTTGACCAGTCTTCAACTTTTGCTTTTGTTTTCCTTTGGAGATGCAAACCCTTCCCTCAGTGAATGGAGATTTCCACTCTAGCCTGTCTCTCTGCTTTTACAAGTGGTGCAGTGTGCTTTATTTTTGCCTTAAGAGGGAGGGGGGCATGGGTTGAAAGATAAGAAAGCTGTGTTGTAGTGTACTGGTTCCAGAAATGATAAAATGTGAAAAATAACAGACTTGTTCCAGGGCCATGCAATCAAAATAGATTTTGCACTGGAGATATAAAAAGTGACTATGCAAAACATTCCTGAAATAATTTATGCTGAGTTCAAGTTTAAAGCCAGAGATATACTAGTATATTATGTGTTCGTCTGGCATTGTGTTTTGAAATCAACAAAATCATCTCAACTTTTGCACTCCTCTCATTGCACTGATTCCCCTAATATTGTACAGTCAGAACTACAGGTTTGCCAGTTTTTCAACTGGAAGGCTTTATGGGTTTTCAGTGTCAGTTACCTGGTTTCTATGACAGTCATATGCTATGACTTATTAGTATTCATGGACTGAGCTATCAGCTTCTTTAGTTACACATATTTCACTCTGTTCTGGGCTGTCTTGTTGCCACACTCAGAAAGAGAAGCATTCATATGTCTCTTTGCTTGACAATGTTTTTCTGGTTATGCTTACTTATGCCAACCACCAGTGTAACCCACCTGTTGGTAACCAAGCTGAGCTGGTAACATTTGCCAATCCTGGGCAAGGCCTGAGTCCTGCAGTGGGCAAGGTAGCTTGCCTGTTGCAATCCTAGTTTAGAGTCTAAAAGGTTTTACATTTTTGTGTGTGTGGCCTGGCTATGACAGTGGCCTTAGGGCCAGAGAAAGTGCCCTGGCTCTGCTTAGCTTGCTAACGCAGGTATAGGTATAGCCAAGGGGTAAAGACCTATCAGGACATTTCCCAAGACTGAATATTTTTGTTGTGAAGGTATTTAATTTCCTTCTTCTTTCCCTAACACATAATTTTCCTCATTGCTTCCAGATCTTTTACCATCTTATTTCATGGAGTGGTTTGTTGTTTTGTTTTGTTTTGTTTTGTTTTGTTTTGTTTTGTCTTGTTTTGTCTTGTTTTGTTTTGTCTTGTCTTGTTTTGTTTTGTGTTGTGTTGTTTTGTTTTGTTTTGTTTTGTTTTTGTTTTCCCCAGATAATTAGTTATTTTTAATTCTGATTGATCAGGAAAATATCCAGGAGAGAACTGAGACTAGAAGGGCGTTAAACATGAGCTAACTAATTTGAACATGTACAAAACCATCTGCAAAAGGCTTCATATAACAAGTCTAAATTCCTATAATAAAATAACTTATTAATCTGCAAAGTTAATGAAGTCTCCAAATAGCATGCAAAAAATTATTCTGAAGTATAGTCTTTCAGTTAGGAAAAAACTGTAATTTGAATTTAGTCTGGTGCAAAGCCCACTGAAACAATTGGGAGTTTTGCTAGTGCTCTCAACTGGGGCTAGACTTGGCCTCCAAATGCAAGCACTTTTAGGGTGAAAGAATTATAGTCCAGTGGAAATTACATTTTCCACTCAAAATAATCTCTCTGTTCTGAGAGGTCAGCTGAAAGTGTCCCGGAACTGGGACTTCACCAAAGAGTTATAAAAGTTACATGTGAAATTGTATATGCTTTGATAACAAGGTAAAATTAAAAATGGGGGGGAAACATACAAAGCCACAGCAAAATATTTTTTTCGGAAATTATATCATATGCATAACACTGTAGAGATCATACTTAGCATAAACTGTCTCCATTCATTTTCTGGAAATGTCCTCAATATCTGTGTACGTGCTTACATATTTATATTGTAAATTCTCTGCATTTGGAAACTAACTGACTGCCACAGTGCTACAGCAGGTGACCCCTGGAGCACGTGGCAAAGAGTGGAAAGCGACAGCCATTGCTGAGGCTGGTCCTCCCTTCACTGCCTTGTACTCAGCCTGTATTTCCATCAGGGCCCTGCTCTGCCCAAAGACACAATTATAATTTAGTTGCAAGTGTCTTCATAATGGAACAAATAACTTGCATCTTGAAAAAATTGTGGTTTTATAGCATGCCTGGGAGGATTTGTGTTGCATGCCGTGAATGGCTCATGAAGTGTTTGAAGGGATGAGACTACATGGGAACTTTTGAAAGACTGACCCAGATATGGGGCCAAAAATAGCATAGTTTAGCTCCAAACCTTGCTTTGAGTAGAGTGAACTGTCTTACCAGGTCCCAGATATCAGGAATCTTGGGTGAGCCATGTTAGCAGGTTCCAAGTTTTCTTCTTTATGCTTGCTGTAGAAGGGAGTTTAGAGACAACTGCTGTTAAACGCAGTGTGAACAAACAGGGGCTTGAGAGCCAGTGAGGGAATTAAATTACTTGATAGTATAGATACATAGTCTGCAGAGGTCAAAAGGAACCTGAATCAACCCTTGGGTATTAGCCTAACATGAAGTTGCTTGGGAATTTTTTTAAATATAATTTGATCTCCTATAAAGAAGTCATAATGAAAAGTGTATGTGTGTGTTCATGTTTATGTACAGGAAGGAAAGGTAGAGTCTGAAATATGATCTTTGAAAAACTTTTGTGCCTAGTCCCAATCATAGGCTTAGGCTGGTTGAGGTCTCTCTCTCTCCTAAATAGGGAGAATCAAGTGATTATTAGGGTGTTAATATTGAGTTGGGGCTGTCTATGCTTATTTAAGATTGAGACGTGTTAGTGACATGTGAATGGGCAAATTAAAATTACTGGGTTTAGTTCCTGCTACATTTATTTTTATTGAGACACACAGTTTAATTATGCTGCAGTAGGGGTTAATTTAACTTGTCTAAAAAAGAGAAAATCAATTTACTGCCAAATTCACATATTTATAATACTCTAGGTTATACTAAACTAGAGCTGTACTTTGGAAAGTAAAAAGTAAATTGATACTTTGCACTGTAAGTGTATAATATTTAGGTATAGAAATAATATAGGTATAGAAAGGTAGTCAGATAACTTCAGTTAGAATGAATGAAGTGATTTTGTTTTTAATGATTTATAAGTTACTTATATTTAGTACACTGAATTTGTTGTGTAGCATCCATTTGAAAATATAATTTAAATATTATATATCACATTATTACAGCATTTATATGTCCTTTTAAACCCTTTGCTCTACCTTTTGTTCTGATACCTTCCTTTTAAATTTATGTAGTCATCCTTTGAATGATAGTGAGAGGTTGCTTCATGGAAACAGTGGGGGAACAAGGTTTAATGAATAGCAGGAAAGTGTTTGTTCTGCTGCTTTTTTTTTTTTTTTAATTAAAAAAATTTTTTTTTTTTTAATAAAAAAAAAAAAAAGCACATTATGTGTATTTTCATGGAAAGACCTAATATTTGTTAGGAATGGCTGACTGATTTTTTTTTTTTAAGAGAACTGATGTAATTAGAACTATGGAAAATACAACATTTTGTTTGTATTATATACTTCCCAGTTGTTCTTCATTAGTAGAATTATTTTTCATATCTGAACATTCCTCCATCCAGCATTGTCTACTGTTTTACTACCCTAACTCATCACAATTTGCTGGTATGACAACTTAAAAATGTCAAGAACATATTTTAATAAAAGTGATGCATAACCTACAGTTCATCCATGAGAAAAGTAAAATCTTGTTGAAGTCATTGTTTTGTTTCTTTTTGGGAAAATGTCAGGTTTAACTTTTTGTAGAGAAAAAATAGTATATATCTTTACTAGATCTGGAAGAGATTTCCTCAGAAGTATCCATGAAGACTTTCTGAAGAGTCAACTTCTTCAGGGTGTTAGTTATTTGCCTGAGTCGGCAGTTCTTTAAAAAGAGATGACATGAGTTCTTCTATGAAGAATTATCAGAAAATGAGGACCTCGCATATTTTAAGTTTGTATTGCAGAAATACAAGAATAAGAGAATGATTTTAGATTTACACCATGTTTTAATCTGTATAACACTTGATGAGATTGTTCAGTTATTATTGGTCCTGGCCTCCTAATTCCTATTTTCCTTATTCTTTCCTCTCTTATTCATGAGCAATAAGCAAAACAGACATATGGTAATTAAAAAGCAGTCTAGTTAAGACTGAGTATAGGTTTAGCTCAAGCTGAGAGACTTGAAATCCATGAAAAGGGCTTGGGATCATGTCCTATTGATAATTCACTCAACTCAAAAAAAAGGTATAATAGGTCTGATTCTAGATATGTATGAAAATATGAGAATGATCAGTGTTAGGTTAATGGTTTGCTAGATGATCTTCAAGGTCTTTTCCAACATAGATGATTCTGTGATATGTTCCAGATGAGCTAGCCTATCTTTAAAGTGTCACTCTGTTCTCAGTTTACATTAACACTTGTTGTTCTTTCTGTCTTTTATTAGTAAAGCACTTGGTAAATTGAGATCTTCATCAATAACTGACTCTTAGGCTTTGCCATGGTGCAGTTACACAGCTAATGACAGGGAAGGTGTTAATATTGGCTCTCCGAGATAAACTCCCAATCAATTTCTGAAGCATTAGCAGGCTCAACATCATACCATGGATTTTACAATATTTTATTTTCACAAATTTTAGTATAAATGACTTGGTAGGGCAACGGCCAGCATTGCTGCTTAGGACTATGCAATATACATAGTGTTTGAAAAATGCTACTTTTAAGGTAATTTCAATATCTCACATATATCTGTTGTGTAATAATACCAAGTACAGACTTCAAATCTGTAAATAACCTGTAAACATAATTAAGGAAAAGAACAAACATATTTGACAGGGTGCCTGTAGTTCATCCCTGCAATGTAACATTCAAATCATGCTGTGGGGTTAATATGAATATTAGGATAGCTTGTTAAAAATATGGATGTACATGTGTAATTTCAACCAAATATATCTTTACCTTATTTATAATTAAAAACATATACCATAGCTTAAACCTGGCTAAACTGGGTTTTTTTGCCTTTTATCCTTAAAAAAACACAGTAACATCCACATCTTCTAGGCTTGTTTGTTTAACTTATAGTTTCATTCTAATTAAATTCATTAAACCAGCTTCACATCAAAGTATATTCATGGACTCAGGAATTCAGTACCAACCTTGCTTGAAAAGTTTGCTCTGTTTTGACAGTAGAGATAAGATGAAGTTTGTAATGGAAATTTTAGACATAGCCTTGGCCTGTGTGCTGTGAATTGTTGCTGTTGTAACAGGTTAGCTTTTTTTTAAAAAAAAAAAAAGTCGCTGATTTTTGCTTTTACAATGATATTTCATAATGCAGCTAATTCTGTCTTCACCCTGAAACCTTCCTCTGTGGTCTTCAGTGGTGAGGCCAGAATTAAGTCCAAGTTACATATCACAGTAACAACTTTCTATTGTAGGTTCCTGGTCTCCATCTTGCATTGTAACTCAGCTCAGTGGTGGTACTTGAAATGATGAGACGAGAAGAATTTAGCCCTGTCTCTTCTGTGTAAGAAATACTGGCAGTGGAGGTTAGTGGTGTGTTGCAATCTGCTTTATGATATGTTGGGGCTGAGGGAGGCAGGAGGCCGACCTATCACATCTGCCTTGGAAATCTCCCCAAGGTAAACAGGAGGAGAACAGCATGTATGAGGGAGGATGACCCCAGTGTTGATGAGTAACAAAAACAACCAATAAATTCACATCAAGGATGCCATCCATGACATGAATATATACTTAAGTGTGCTATCTGAATGTACTGCACTACATTAAAAAAAAAAATAAAAAATCACCCTTGAATAACTGAGAATATGTGACTGGAATGCCAAGCAAAGGGTCAGTTAGACAGGAGGTAAGGAGGAATTAATAATAAAAATGAAGCAATGGTGGAAAAAAAAGAGATAGGAAAAAGAAACCCTTTTGTGCAAGCTTGTCAGAAAATGTTGCGCAGCATACATTATGAAACTTATACTTTAGAACAATTTGCGTCTTCTTTTATATATCTTTTTAAAACTATCTCTTGTTAATTAAGATTTGTGACAGCTGTTACAAGGTAAATAATATTTTCATTAAAGTTCTTTGTGGATATTTGAACGGAATTCTGTTGGCCTTGCATTTAACAGGGAAGAAGTATTGGATACTATTTTAGGTAATGCAAATTTGGGCTAAAAAAGTGACAATAACTTTCAGGAGAAATGAATCCATCTGTAATTTTTAGTCCATTTGATATAAAAGGTCCCTCAGTTACAACATCATTATTGTTCTGAGTTAATATGCTGGAGAATTTGCTTTTTCTGTGCCTGTCTTCCATCTCTTCCCCCCAGAAAAGAAAAAGGAGCAGTTGTTAATCACAGCATGTAATGTACATTTTCACATGCACAGTGTGAAAGAAAAAAACAATAAATACCTGAAATGAATAATTCATAAACATACTATTGGTTGAAAATGAATGAATTTTTTAGTGATCACTTAAAAAAAAATACCGAAAGAGAAATCAATCTGAGGAGGCAGTCTAATCTTTGTTTTCTTCTGTAGTCTAATTGTGAAGATACGCTTTCTTAATGTTTTGATGCTTTTTTCTTGTGAAACTACTACCTTTAAAAATGCTGACAGTTTGAATTTGTTGACAGCTGTTATTGTTTCATCAGGCATATTGCCGTGATGCAATAAAACCAGAAACATCTGAGAAGTCTGATCCATTCTTGAAAACTTATAATGAATCAGAGGCTTGCTGTTTTGTGTGGAGCTGTTATTTGGAGGTACTAGATCAACTCATCTCAAGCATATGGCTGATGCATATCCTTGTATGCCCTGTATGATAAGCTACTCTCTTTCAAATATGTAATACTGAACAATGTAAACCGGTTTATGTCCCCATATAAGTAGTGGATATGACATGATGTTCTATCCCACAATACTGGGACTGTTGATAAAGTCATACAGTGGGGAAAAATGACTGGGGAGCTCCTATTTGCTTTAAATGTATTTGGAACATAAGAAGATGGATAATTAGAACAACTAGTCATTTATCTCCCAGGACTTGATGAGACTGAGCAACCCTGTTACAGATTCAACTCTTATTAACATTACAGCTGCAGCTCTTAACATTCAATATGTCTTATTTAAAAGAGACCTCTGATAAAATCATGAAAGTTAGCAGATATTGGTAGAAGTATTATATTTGGAGGAAGAGTTTTAGAGGAAGCACCTTATTAATTTGATCACCAAATCTGATTTATCCATCATTTAAACCAATCCAGTAGAATTGGTTATGGAGTTCCATAGTAAACCAGAACAAGGAAGAGATCATGGTTAAAAAAATAATCCTAAAAATTGTAAAAGACATCTTGTGGAATTGCAGCTAAATACAGAGTAAATGTAGAAGAGTAAAAGTGGTAGTTCAAAGACACTGAGGGTCTTTTCCTATCTTTTTCTGATACTTTCCTTTTCTCTTAAATGGTTGTATATATGTTTGCCTAGGAAAATTTATCTTAGATCCCAAAAGTAATTTAATTTGTAAATGTCTGAAGTTTGGAATCCCCAGTATTAGACAGGGATTCAGTTTTTATGGTATAGATGCCCAACACCTTGCAAAAATCAAGGGTTTTTTCCTGAGGTATCTCAGACAGGGGAAATAAAAGCTGATGCACTTGCAATTACTGGGTGCCTTCTAAAAATTTAAACCTAGAAATTTATGGAGGTGGAATTTATTGAACTGGAATGGAGAAGTGATGTGTCTGAACCGAAACCAGTTGGTGCTACAAGAGGGAGTTTAGTTGAATAGGTAGAATGTTGACTGAAGTTTCTGGACTTTAATGAGCTGAATAATTCAGATGTCAGAATAGAAAGATAGATCCACTGTCTATTTTTTTTGTGTTTAAGCAAGGACCAAGCAGGTACAAATAGTACTACAATAAAAATGCAAATAAATTATACTGATTTTTCCTGAGTCAGCTAAGAAATATATAGAATAATGAAAACAAAGCAAAATATTCTTCTTATCTTTGATGTTTTCTTCTCTCTTCATACTCTTATTTTGAGTTATTTAAGCATGCTTGAATGATGTATTATTCAATAATATTTTCATTCTAAATTACCTTTACTGTTACTTCATAGCTCATGTAATTAAAATAGTTGTTCAGAGTATGCAGATGACTTGCAGTTTTTGTGAGATCATGTCTTCAGGAGATAATGCTTGAGGTGGATTACCAGCTGCCTTTGAAGCATTTCAAGTAGGTTTAATTTGAGATAGAAACAACCACGTTTTTGACACAAATCCATTTCATTGATGTTCCTGTTTGCCCTCAGAACTGTCTGAAGTGTCCTAACCAGGATCTAATCGTACAGTTTTATTCTGTAATTTCACAATTGTGTACTGCGTTTTGTTCTCTTATCAAACACGTGCATAGTGCTCAAATAGAAAACAAACCCACCCACAACCAAAATCTGACTTTAAAGTTGGAAAGATGATTAGCAAGGTAACTATTAAAAAAACCCCACCAACAACAAAACAAAAAACCAAAACAAACATAAAGCTTAAAGTATGTTAGTGAGTCCAAACCAAACTTACATTTAAAAAAGGCGAGATGATTCTTGGTCAAGTATATCCTTAAAACCTAATGAACAATGGTATGTGCTGGTGCTGGGAAATTCAAATTTGGAATTCAACATATGTTTGTGAAGATCTGAGCTGCAGCAAGCTTTATAAAAGCTATATGTACATTGCAACATGGAATAATCAGTTACTGGCCTATGCTGATGGTACATATTTTATGATAGTTTATCCTATGCACTGCTTTAAGGATTTTTGGTTTGCTGGTTGTTTGTTCTTGCTGTATTTAGCCCTTCCTAGAATAAATGCAAAAAATCTGTTTCTCATTTTTTAAAGATTCATAGCTTAGCAATGCAGAAACACACACACTTGGAGAATGCAAAACAAAAAAGCAACTGAAACGTTTCAAATTGTGTGACTACTTCCCTTTTAGATAAGAGACCACTGTAGATGTCAAAATTTGAAGTATTTTCTCTGGGTTTTGTTTTTTCTAAGTGCATGTGCTTCTGACCCATAATTTTTAGTCTGTTTTTTAAAAGCAGAAAGAACTTTTAAAAACAAAATGTTTAGTTAGTAGTTAAAACAAATCTCTGTGTGGGTGGGTTTTTTTTTTTGTGTGTGTGTGTGTTTCTCATATATTTTTAGAACAAATCCTAAACTTAACCATAATATTATTCACTTACAACTTTTTAATTATTCATTAATTTCAATGCCTTGAAAACGATAAAAACATTCGAGAACATTAACTAGTAATAGATGTAGTTTATGGCTTCAACCTGAAGGAGCTGAACACTGTAAGTAGTGCCCGTTGCATTTAGGGATGACATTCATAAACTGGAAAAATAAATGAAAATATCAGGAATGCTGATTCAAACTCTGGCTCTGTGCTTGCTTAAATAACTTGGAATCTCATACTATTTATATAGTCAAGTAAATATCCTTTAATTTTCGGTCTGTCATTTGACTTTGTACCTGCTCGAATTTTTAGACCATTTTGTTTGGGAGGGGTTAGGCAGTTTAAGGAGTGTCTAGAAACTGTCAGTTAAATCTGAAATGTAGTATAAGTCATGGTTCAGGTTACCAATTCTGAAGTATGGGATACATTATATTTCAAACTAATATTTCCCTCTACAGTTGATGTTGTATCTGAAATAGAAATCAAAGCTCAAGTTGATGAGCATCTCGGGTTAGGCTGCCTTTGAAAAGGCTGACCTGTCCCAGGCTCCTCGTGCCAAATCTGAACACCCTGCCTGACTCTGCAGGACTGTTTGTACATTGCAGTGTGTCCAGGACTGCATGATTCTTGCCCAGCACACTCTGTATGAACATGTAGCTGTGGTGTTACACTTGGATTTTTTTACTTCTGCCAATGGTGCAGCTACTCTGGGTATTCTCTTATTTGCATGCCTTCCGGTAAGTGTGGCCTTCCATCATGGAAATAGCTTTATGACCCCTATTGTGCAACAATGCATGAAACTGCAAACACCTGGAAAGATTTTCCATGGTGCAAGCATTAGTGCATCAGTAGCCAAACATCTGGAACTCATTGGGAGATTCCCAGTGGTCCCTTCAAATGCTGATTGAGATTTCTTTCTTTTATAAGATGCACATCTCTCTTTACGCTGATTCTGAAAAAAAGAGTGGAAGAGGGAAGAGGTAAAGTCTCTGATTGGCAAATGAAATTATCTACCACCGGGAACATTTTCTATTAAAAGTGTAAAATACCAACATGTGTGTATGTAATTTATTTTTTTTTTAAATGATCACTTAAAATGTCATTTGTGGTAATTACCAAATAACAGAATTTTGGGTATCAGGATGTCTGTAAATACTTTGGTCTTGAAATATGGATTTTAGCCTAAAATGAAATGCTTTTCAAAGAAGTTGTAAAACTGACCCAGGTCTCAACATAGTAAGAAATTAAATCCCCTGACTTAGGCTGGTTCTCATAATGTATGTTCTTGCCCTGGGTTCTACAGTTTTTTTCCTTTCTTCTTTTTCTGTGTAATGATATGTATAACCTAGAGGTTAAAAGTAAAGAGAGATGAAGCAGCTCCAGTTATGTCTGCTATTTCCAGTTTGTCAGATTTCCTCCTTCCTGATCTTTCACATGTGAGTCCTTATTGTGACTTGTTGCTAATAGCTGCTGATATTTTGCTTGCTACCACACCCTTCCTGGGGACATCTGGCACATTGTGGCTTCACTACATCTGGAAGATGGTACAAATTAATCTCTGCTTAATGTCAAGTCATTTTTGAATGGCCACAGTGGCATAATTTTCAAGACTGCATGATGACATATGTGGAAAGTGCCTGTACACTTTTTTTTTTAAAAAAAAAAACCTATTTTCCTTTTATTTTGACTTTTTGTGTAACAAAATAAGGCTTCATCCTGGGATGTTTTGGTGCTACTCAGCAAAGGACATTTATTGATTTCTTCCTTGTCAGGTTGGACACTCAGTCAAGTATTGGAGGCAAAAAAAAGGCTTCCTTATCATACACCATTTTTTTTTTCTCTGTGTAGAGAGACTGGGAAGCGAATTGTACAAGCAATATCTTGATGACTGTATGCTGCTCAAAAATACATCTTAGAGGGATATAAGATCATAGGTCTAGCAACTGCCTCCATGTCCTGCTGGAGTGTCAGAAACCAGCAGGAGCCAGTCACATGATTTAGCCTTCACTGTAGAATTTATGTTTAAAGGTTTCCATCTGCATATTTTGATTGCTTCTAATATTACTTTTTAAGTTACAGAAAGATACTGATTATTGTTTTTTGGTGTGTGGGGGTTTTGTTGGTTGGTTTTGATGTTTGGTTGTTTGGGGTTTTTTTAATTAAAAAAAACTTCTCCCCAGTAGTCCTTCTGATTTATTTGTATATGCAATTGTTCAAAACAGAGGAAAAAATAACCAGTTCATAAACTTAGCTCTGTATTGACTTCATTAGGAGCAAAGCCCCAAAGTCTCATTGCTAGTGTATGCGCTGAGAAATGCTGAGGGCCCGTAAAATTGAACTGTAGAACAAAATGGAGAATACAGTGTGTACATTTTGAGATGTTTTCCTTCAGACTATCTCTCATGTGGATCTTTGTTTTAACTTCAGCTGAAACAGATCTGGTTCACATACTCCAAATCAATACTTAGGGTGCAGGGACAAGTGGGAGATTTGCTTCAGAAGTGTCCTTGGTGATTTAACTAAGCCAGTAATTAGGCTCAGTTATTGTTGACTTCAGTCAGTGATGACTGGTTTTGGAGATATTATTGGTATTAAAAGAGTGTGATCTAAAAATGAGATCTTTTTAAAAAAAGATTGAGCCTAGGTATACATATTGTTACTTTTCCTATGGAATTTGGGATTTCATTTTCAAAAGCATGAAATGTACTTACAGGCCTTTTGTCATTTTCAGGTGTCTTTTTTTAATGCAAAATTTTATGATGATCTTAATTTTAAATAGAGTATGAGAAGCATTTTTCAGAATCTTGTGATTTATAATCAACTTATTTGACTGCCAAATGTTCCAACTGCTGACCTCCACAAGTTTGGCATATAGAAATTTAACTAGAACATGTTTGACAGAAAAGATACACAAGGATGCAGCAGTAACTTCAGAGAATTTGGATCACAGAACTGATAAGATTTACTGGATAGGTACTGACTTACAATGGAGAAAGTGTCCAGTGTAATTCTGGGTGGAAAACAAAACTTAATCTTATTAAGAATACATATATATAAAAGAACACCTCTGTTGTCTTTTCTGATGTAGAAGAAAGCTTCATTCTGGTGGCTAGAGTAACTGGAAAAAAATTAAGCAGAATTTGGATGTCACATATGATTTAAGTCTTGCCAGAAACTGAAGTCAGTGGGATGTGCTGAGTATATTACTGGCCCAGGATCTAAGACTCTTCCAAAATCACACGAGACCTCTGTGGTAAATGTGAAAGCTCAGTTCCGATCTTCTGACTCCTAGTCCAGTCTTCAGATTGCAGGAGCATCCACGCTACCCTTTTGTTCTTCATCTTTCTGTACTGTTTTCTTATGTGTTAAGCAAGAATGACAACATATTTGTATGTCAAAGAGATGAGCCACAGGTAGATCTAGGTATTGCATCCCATACTCCCTAAACTCTGCTTCTATAATCAATGGAAGTAGTCTGTAGAGATAACTCTTACACATAAAAGTGATAATATTGGGTTCTTCGTCTCTAATGTGCTCTTTTCCTTAGGTTACCTTCCAGTTTTGCTAATACATAGTCAATACATTAGGCATTGTGGAGAAATGTAAACTTTTAATGCACTGAGCAATACCAACTGTAGTGCAATTTAATGATAAAAGAGCCATTGAAACTTTTTGCTGGAAAGACAGGCTACATTTTTCAAGCATGTGTTTATAAACTCCTGCTTCTAAGCACAATGGCTGCATTATAAACGAGAGCTCAGGAATAGGCAGTGCTCCAAGCAGAGTCAGGAGTGGAAAAGGAGTAACAGCTGAGTTCTGTTTATCAGAGCAGCTTGGGCAGGATGTGCTTTCACATACCTAAATATTTATGTAAACAGATGCACATTAAACCACTTAGAAATAAATAAAGCTCTCTGAAAATAGAACTCCCCAGTGACATCAGGAGCTGTTTATCTTCAAGAACTGTGGGAATGGGCTTGAATATGCAAGTATTTCATTGAAAAAAAGGCAATAAAACTAGCTTTAGATGTAATTTCATAAGTTTATATGACACAGGCCATCTGACTGTGCTGAGTGTACAGATTTACTGGTAGTATTTTTCTAAAACCAGCCAACTTTACCTTCTTTCCCAGCCCCACACAATGGTTGATCATCTGTACTTGTTGCTAGTAGGGCCTTTAAGTGAGAGTGTGCTTTTGTCTGCCCTTCTGAATACTAAGGCACAGAAAGCCTTGTTGGAGCATGGCACACTGCTAGACAAAGGGCAGTCTTGGCATTGGCTGTGTCTCACCCACACAGCGCAAACATACCAGGTCTACACGGCTTTTCTACCATTATATTACGTGTCCATATAGAATTGTGTCTCAGCAAACAAGGGTTGCTTTTAGTACGATTGTATACAAATGCTGAATTAACAAGTGTTATCATCTACACCTATCATCTACAAGTGTTATTTTTACAGTGTGCTAATTTTTCTGCTTCAGTTCCACAATTTGAAAGATAGTATACTGCCATCACAGTTTAGTAGCTGTTTTCTCTCTATGCTTTTTTACATAATTTTTTGCTGGGGTCATGTTGTGTAGTGGTGTTTTTTTAAAAAAAAAGTTCTATTTTTTTACAGCTCTGTGAAAGCTTTTTTTTTTTTTTAATATAACTTGCTGCATGCACCACCTCAGTTAAGTTGTTACTTCTTTAATGAAATACACCAAACTCCTAAATTTCAAACATTACTATGGACTTCTCTGTGACCCTTTGTCTCTGAAAATGCAACACAACCTGTCTTCCAATTTATTTTTCCTTGACATGTATCTTGGTTTGCAGATAAATGATTAGGACTTATTTTAAATACATTGTCCTAGAGTATATAAATTAAACTGCTCCAACTCAGCCCAAATTTATACAAGAAGAAGAAGGTCTGCTTTCCATGGATTTTTATTACATTTTCTGTATGTGATTTCTTCTACTTGAAAACATTAGTTAAGATTTTTGATAGGTTTCAATTCTATAACCTTGATTGCACTGTTAGCCCTCTATGGCTTATTGACCAGTTTTATCTCTAAAAGCTTCCTGAAACAGAAGCTAATAAAAGAAACATTCAAACAAGCTGTTTGTTGTAAATTTAGGACAAATTAACTTGAGGGGATATAATAACCATGAAGATGTATTAGCAGATTTTTATGATCAGTTTACATCAATAAATGCCAGTCCTTGTTCCATGTGTTCTTACTGTGGTCAAATGGTTAGAGTTTGTGGTTGGAAAAGGAAATTATTTCTGCTCAGTCTTGAGTTGATGTAGACAAAAGCAAATTTTTTTTTCTTTTTGCATGAAGCACCATGCTTCTGAAACTTAGTGGTTCAATACCTTCAGTTTGTCCTTAATTCCAATAAATGTGGAAGTGCTAGTGCTGCAGCCAAGTCAAGCATTTGTGTTCTGTGATTATGAAATCCTTGTAGTTGCTTGCTCCCACGGAGCTTCATTTTGTGAATGGGACAAACCTGACAATAGCTCTTTTGGCCATAACACTCATGATCATAAAGACTGACTGAATAAAACCCCAATTTATACCCACTTTGTCTACAGTTACAAAATATCTCTGTTCTGACACCCTAATATGTGTGAATAAAATGAACAATTAGACTTCACAGATAGAAAAAGTCAAAAGCACTATTATTTCAGACACAAATGCAAAGTTTGGTCCACCTTTCATTTTTTAAACCTGAAACAATACCCTTGACTGTGGATAGAATTTGTTTCCTAGAATTTCCCCATATATTTGAAACCTTTTTTATGTTTCTTCTACTATATTATATGTGTTGATGAATGTTAAAATGAGGAAAAAAAATGCAGATAAGAAAATGGAGATATTTGTTGTGTAAATCTGGATTTCACCAAGCTTAGTCAGTTACTTCATTCAGACAATAATTACTTGCAGAACAAAATAATGCTTGGGCAGTATCAGAATGCTACTCCCGGGCTCCATAGGATTTATTTTAGAACTTACTTAAATTGGAGTAAATAAATTTTCTTCAACATTAATTCCAAATGTATGATAACTCTGTGTTGATTAAAGTGGTGTTGTACTGCTATCCAAGACTTCTCCCGATGTTCTCATACAAATGGAAACTTACCAAATAGTAATGTAATTCTAGGTAAATTCTGAAGTTGCATTTTCCAGTAAAATCAAGAAATTTTAATTTAAAAGTGGAACATCTTGAAATACAAAGTTAAAATAAAGAAAAAATAAAAATGTTTCTCATCTCAGGAAAAACCTGATAGTCAAATCTTGTTTATTCATAGTGTCCTCCATGCTACTTAAATTTTTAAAAGTTGGTTGACATAAAATTTATATTTATACTCCCATGTAACTATGGATAAAAGATCTGGAAGGTATATTTCTTCTTTTACAAGTGATTCTGATATTTAATTAAAATATTGATTCAGACTTTCCTTTTAGGTATGGTATTCTGTGAGTGGCAAAGAAATTTCTCTTCCTTTTCCACCTGCTGTCTTCTGAATAGCAAACCACAAACTTGCTTACTTTGGAGTTTTTTTGTTGCATCTCCAAGAGGTCATGAGTTTGTAAGGAATATTTCTTCTCATCTGGTGAGATCAGAAAAGCAGGAAATGGGAAAACTTAAAATCCCGATTCCAATTTTTGTGTAGTCAGTCAAACCACTGCAAAATTAATGATATGAATGCCTCTGAAAATATTTGCATTTGTCATGCTTAAACTGTGCAAGACATTGGGGACAGATATTCTATAAGTGTTTTCCAGTGTAGTTTACTCTTGTTGACAAGTCGGGGTATAATGTGATTGTGATAGATATATTTTGCCTGTGCTTGCAGCTATATAATTCTAAGGGAGTTAAGACCCCTTGGAGAATAGAGATGTATTCCTGGCATAGCTTCAATTTTCTCTGCTCCTTAATCAGTGTCATCAGTTGAAGAGTTTTCTGTGAGCACTCTTCCCAGAAAAAAAAAAAAAAAAAATCGCTTTCATGGATACTCATGTGAGAATGTGTTGAGGAATGGTGTATGAAAGACAGAAGAGTGAAGTAAAATTTTTTTAAAGTGATTTCCCCCACTGTTGTGAAGGTGTCCTATGTCCACATAAGTGCACATTAATAATCAGGAGACTTAATGAATTTTAGATACTTTTTTTTGAGCATTTTCTAGGATTGGTGTCTTACACAAGTGATAAATTTCTCAAAAATCCAGAAAATAGATCTGTACATATTCAATTTCCCATTCACTTTGTCTCTGCTTAAAATATTCTGCAGTGCACCCAGTGTTAGAGTGTGTGCTGCTACTTCATGCTTCATGGGAGTTCGTGTTTTTTTTGTTGTTTTGTTGTTGTTGTTGTTGTTTGTTTTTTGTGTTTTTATTACTTAGATGTTAATTATGGATAGTATGTGAACAGGTGATGTGGTTTTGACAGTGTTCATTATTGATCATCTTGGGCCTTGTAGAGACACACACGTTTTAGCACTGAATTTTTCTCAGGACTGCAAATTTCAAATGATACACTGTTGTTATGAGTTGATTTGCTATTAGAGTTTAAATTTGCTATTGCAGTTTTTCCAAGATACCCACTATTGAGTAGTAGCGTGTTTGGCTTTGTTGTTGTTTCTTTCCTTTGCATCATGAGGACTGTAGTGCATGCTGCATGTTCTCTAATCACATGTTGAGAGAGGAATAAATTATCACAGTCATAAAAGTGTTGGTTGCCTGGAGCCTTTCAAGGTCATCCAGTCCAACTTCCTTCTCAAAGCATGAACATCAGATCAGTCATGGCTTTGGTTAGTTTTAGTCTTGAAGGCCACACGCTGTGGGCCCCTGACCATGTTAGAAGCCTGTTACTTGGACCCTCTCCAAAATCCCCAATTCTTGGAGGGGAGGTCCAAAGCTGGATGAAGTTCTCCAGCTGGAGTCTCACTGGTGTTACATAGAACAAGAAAGTGTCTTCCCCTACTTTGTTGCACCTGTTCCTCCTGATGTAGCCCCATTGTGGTTTGCCTTAGTTGTGATAGAATTATACATTTATCTCATATGTAGTTGGCATCTGAAGTAACTACGAAGCTGTTTTCAGCAAGTGCTGATACATCCTGTGATTCTGCCCCAGGAGCAGAATTTTTCACCTCTTGTTGAACTTTGTAAGTTTTCTGCTGGGCCAGTCCTCAGTTTTCTCAAGGCCCATCTGATTTAAAGCTCCACTGCTATTTCTGTTAAAGTGTTTGAATTCCTTGCAAAAATTCTGGGTTTGCCATACACTGGATATCTGTGGCTTGAGAGAGCAGAGGAGTCACTGTCTTATGTGGTGTTGCTGCTCTAGACAAAAGAAAGTAACAAATGTCAGAGATAGTCTTTCATGTTACTATCCAAATGACATTTTTTCATTTATTAAACTCTCTTTAAAGACATTTTGGTTGATAAAGGCATTTTGAAGACAGATTTCCACATGGATAATAGTAATTTCCCAGGAGATAGTGATTAAACTTCATGCACGCAACAGTGGGGGCCTTGAGAAAGAAGTGTGCCTTCTTTCTCAAGTTTGTTTCTGTTGCAAGCATCTTATAGATATTCTGTACAGTTGTGCTCCTAGCTTGTGTTTACTAGCATTCATGAATAGTCATGTTGTACAACTTTACAAGATTAAAATCTTTAACTGTTACCTGTCTTGAAAGCTTCCTATTAGGAGGACCAAATCTTTCTGACATCCTTCATGGTAGTCTCACATGGAGCTTGTGTGGCAGGAGTCTGAACTACAAAATTTTCAAAAACCTTGCATGCATTGTGAATGACATATATGTATGTGCCACTCAGAATTTCTTAATGTCTCCTTTTAAAATCTTAAGAGTGCCATTGTGACAAAGTGCTCGACAAATGACATTCTGGGCCCTAGGTGTTTTGTTGTTGAAAGAGTCACTAAGTAGCATTTACTATGCAGTATTAGGAATGCAAAAGTCAAGATGGCCATTAGGCTTTTCATGGTGGTTCAGGAAATCGAAACCTAAAATGTGTTCAGTAATTGCATCACCTTCCTGGAATCCTTCTCTCCCACTGTATTGACATCTTTGTTCTGCTCAGTGTCTTTCAGAACTGTCTCCATCTGTCAGTGAATCTGGCAGATGCATGGCTTTGTCCTGTGGGGTTCTTACCGGCCAAAAGGTATACAAACATAAGGGGAAAAAAGATTCATGAGTTTTTGCTGGATGTCTTCAATTTTGGATAAAGAAACATCTGAGGGAGATTTATAGACATTCTCTGAGGTGATATTGCTTTTGTGTGCTATTTTAACCGTGACCATTTTGACTGGTCCACTTGTCAGTACTTAGTGCTAAGATGTCCATAACAACATTGTCTGTTGTTATTCCTTCACAGGAATTTCACCACAGATCCAATTTCTAAGTGGTACTACAGGAAAAGATCTACAGGCCTTTAGTAACATTCCTGTAATGACAACATCACTGTCCTTTTGTGTTCCCTTTCTTTAGGGAAAGTTATAGAGTCTTATGTTTCAATGTAATATTTTCCTTGATGAAGTTAATTTTGGTACTGGAGACACAGAAGACGTGGTTGTCTCCTATTTTCCTCATGCTGCTCCCCTTCTTCATGTAAGGAGCTGTGCTATCTTCAGAGATCACTGAGGAATTCAGAACAAGATGTGAACAATACAGGGAAAAGATGGTCCTATCTTGTGGCAAGCGAAAGCAATCTTCATGTAGGTTGCTAGAGTGTGCTATATCTGATATATTGGTCTCTTTGGCTGTCAAAATGCTTTTGAAAGGTGGAAAAAAAGCAGCAAATATTGTGTTGGACTATAGTATTTATGGAAATACTTGTTGATGTTCCAAGATTGGGGACAGTGATCTTGGAACATCATCTGTCATATCAGCCAGATCATTTTAGTAGTGTATATTTGTAGTCTTGGAATGCTTATGAAAGGAAATGATAATACCAGATTGAATTTATACATTTTGGTGATTTTTTTAAAAAAAGTAATTTTAGGAAGTACAATACCAATTTCTGTTAAATGTTAAACCTGATGTACCTTAAATGAACTTCTGAACCTGCTACTGCTGGTTTCAGTGAGGTATTATTTTTTTGTGTGGAAACCTTTGCATTTGAAATTAATTAATTAAAAAAAAAAAATTCAAAATTCTGAAAGGGTTTCTAAGAAACAATTGAGGGAAAATAATTTCTTAGCAGTTTTTCAATTTTCATTCATACTGCCAGGTGCTACTCACATGCTTTGGTTAAATCCTGTTGGTTTGTGGATTATTTTTTTTCTCTTTCTGCCCTAATTTCTAGGGTTATATAACCCTTGGCTGTGGAACTTCAGCCAGTTCATGTAAACCTGAAGGTGTCAGTATCATTTCTGGATACCAGATTGTTTCATCACAAGAGAAATTCCTGGTAAATATTTTTTTTAAATGGGTGGAGATTTATTGCTCTATTCATTTTTATAGTTTCTTAATCTGGTTTGAGTCACTGGGAAGGAGGCCATGGACTCTTTGGTATAGAGCCTTTGAGCAGCCTGTGTGTTATTGTGCTGAATCACAACACCTGCACCAGCCTAAACAAACCGTTTTTCTCGAGCCCCTGGAGATTCTAGACTTATGAATAGCAATTTTCTAGTCCAACCAATATAATCGTAATAAAAGCATCAAATATTTTGAAATTGATAAATATTCATCTGCTTATGCTTGGTCTGAGCATAATTAAATTACACCTGATGTTTATGATTCATTCTATGAAGATTTACAAATAATGTTTTTGTGGTATGAGAAATACTTTGAGTGTCGAATTGCTTTGTGTGATACAGTTTATTATTATTTCCATATGCACAAACCCTGGGAGTTTTATTATCCATTTAACTTCCATAAATCATTATGAGTTACTGAAAAATTGTTGCTTAGGTCAGATCACATTTTCCACAGTTTCATTAAAATATATTTTGTGGAGCTTCTCTTTTTTTTTTTTTTTCTTTCCATTCTTGATGCCCTATGCATTATTTTGTATGTATAAATTCCATCACTAATACTTGATAATTAATTTATAAAAGTATACAGAGCAAGAGAAGAGAGAAAGAGGAGGCACAAGTTCTTTTTCTCAAACTGACTCACATTTCTTATGTGAATTTGGGCAAATAACTCCTCCATGTTTGTTTCCACATCTGTATAGCAGGAGTAAATTTCCCATGGGCTTTATAAAAATTAATTAATCTTTGGAAAGTACCTAGAAATTCTGAAATTGAAGGGCCTACAGATTCCAACATCTTGCAAATTACATCATGATGGCATCAATTAACTTCGGCCTTGGTCAAAAGAATGTGCTGATTATTTGTGCATTTGTGTCAATAGTTGTAAGTAGTATTAATTTATGCTTCACAGGACTGTATGATTATCACAAACCCTCTGCATTGTTCTCAATGTTTATATACTGTCATCAGTAAACTTGACAAATGTAAGTCTGCTTGGGGTAACATTATGACTAGAAAGTTCAGCTACCAATAAAATTGGAGTAGGACAACAATCTGGAATTAAGAATGGTTTAAAAAAAATACTTATTATCAAGATAAATAGTCTTAAAACTATTTTTTTGTTCATAACTTCTCTTGCCTGTTATTGCTCAGTGTTTAACCTTTCCCTTTTGGGCCACAGGAGCAAAAAGGATTGAGTATTTGCAAAGCAATGCTACAGCTACCTGGAGACCTGTGCCTTTGGCCTTTTTCTTTTTATTGTCATGATAATTGTACTGGTTTTCCTGGCTGACCTTGTGATCAATAGAAGTCTAGGCATATCAACACTGATTACTATTTTAGATCTTATTAGAAATAGCAATTAGAGTGACAAAGTGCATTTCAGATTTCTTTCAGATGGACCTGAGAGGGATAACTAACTCCACACTGAGCAAGAAACCTCAGAAAGGACTAAGCAGGTTCTTACTGTCTAGGGTGTGACAAGGCAGTTGTCTGATGGTCCCTTTGGTGTCCTACATCCAGCCAACTGAAGTTGTCAGTCTGATCCAGCCTCTGCTGAGCAGGCAAGATTTTTCAGCCTCTGGAGACTTACTCTGAGTTGTAACGTAGGGCTGAAGTGTAGTGCATTATCATTCTGGGCATTATATGAGAGTTACTCAATAGGAAGAACTGTCACCTGAGGCCCTGTGAACATAAGGCAAAATATAATTCTCGATGGATAGCAGTAGTAATAAAGACAAAGCCCGCTAATAATTAGCTGCATAATTACTTTAGGGTAGACCTCTGGAAAATCCATTTTCCCCATACCCTTTTCTTCCTCCTCTCCTTTGCAAATCAGCCCTTGCCAAATCCTAACTTAAAGCATTTGGCAGGCAAAGCTAGTCATGTCCTACTCTGTATAAAGTACCCTCCATGTGAGGCACACATATAGAGAAAGTTTGGGTAATGGTTGGCTTGGCAAAGAGATTTTTTTGGATGGATAAAAATTCCCAAGGTCTCTGTTTATTTATATAGTTCTTGGAATAACCCTGTTTTCAAAAGGCTGCTGGCCAGCTGCTGAGACAGCGTTCCAGCTAATATATTCCCAACGCAATCACCACACTTTGCTTTTCCCATCATGATATCCCCAAGGCTGGTTTTGGTTAAATCTCATGACTGGAATATAGGAAAGTTCACATTAAGTCAAAGCTCACAGTGCCACAATGTTTCTCTCGCTTTTCTTTTCTTTTCTTTTCTTTTCTTTTCTTTTCTTTTCTTTTCTTTTCTTTTCTTTTCTTTTCTTTTCTTTTCTTTTCTTTTCTTTTCTTTTCTTTTCTTTTCTTTTCTTTTCTTTTCTTTTCTTTTCTTTTCTTTTCT
>NW_020799097.1:97804623-97883952 GCF_003259725.1 Athene cunicularia | reverse complement strand
ATTCTATTCTATTCTATTCTATTCTATTCTATTCTATTCTATTCTATTCTATTCTATTCTATTCTATTCTATTCTATTCTATTCTATTCTATTCTATTCTATTCTATTCTATTCTATTCTATTCTATTCTATTCTATTCTATTCTATTCTATTCTATTCTATTCTATTCTATTCTATTCTATTCTATTCTATTCTATTCTATTCTATTCTATTCTATTCTATTCTATTCTATTCTATTCTATTCTATTCTATTCTATTCTATTCTATTCTATTCTATTCTATTCTATTCTATTCTATTCTATTCTATTCTATTCTATTCTATTCTATTCTATTCTATTCTATTCTATTCTATTCTATTCTATTCTATTCTATTCTATTCTATTCTATTCTATTCTATTCTATTCTATTCTATTCTATTCTATTCTATTCTATTCTATTCTATTCTATTCTATTCTATTCTATTCTATTCTATTCTATTCTATTCTATTCTATTCTATTCTATTCTATTCTATTCTATTCTATTCTATTCTATTCTATTCTATTCTATTCTATTCTATTCTATTCTATTCTATTCTATTCTATTCTATTCTATTCTATTCTATTCTATTCTATTCTATTCTATTCTATTCTATTCTATTCTATTCTATTCTATTCTATTCTATTCTATTCTATTCTATTCTATTCTATTCTATTCTATTCTATTCCAGTGATGTTTGCAAGTTTTGTGGTGAATGCCCATCAGATTACGAAGCCTGTTTAGCTAAAGGCAATGTGCACAGCGGCACAGGCACTGCCATGCCTGGTCTGCTCCCAGGTGTGGAGGTGAAGGACGGTGAGGTGTGTGAAAAGTTGTTCAAGTCCAGCCTGGGCATCCTCTCCCTTATAGTGACATCGATTCACTGCATCTCTTACTCTTGAAGCTGATGATCCCTTCCCTTCCCTTCCCTTCCCTTCCCTTCCCATCCCTTCCCATCCCTTCCTCTTTAAATAGAAAGGTGACTGTTTCAGCGGCTTTACCTGGAGTATTTGTCTGTGGGGGAAATAAGGCATCTGTAATGCAGTGTATGGCTCCATATATAATGCTAAGAATAAGCAGATCACTATGGTGGGCCTCAAAAAGTGCATGTGAAGAGGTTTCTTTTACCAAGTAGATTAAACATTTTATTTCAGTGACTAAGATAAAAGCAGAGCCAGTGCAAAGGATCTCTCTGGTATAAATGCCCTTTTAGCATTTCATTGTTCTTAGCAACCGAGCCATGCAACCGAGCCACTAAGGCAATGAGCCAGGACAACAAACTACACTTTTTTCTGTTTGTTTTTATTTGATTTTTTTTTTTTAAAGTCAGAAAATTAAAGAGCAGGGCTGATATGTCTCATGGTCATAGTGCACAGAGAGCCTAAGGGACTTAGCAATGTTTGCAAGAATTTTTGAATATAATTAGTTGAACTAGTCTCATTGAAGAAAATTATTGCCCATTTCTATCCTTCCTACCCATGGCAATTCTCATATTTCTTTCACAGGTATGAAAATAAAAGTGAATAATGACACCTAAAGAAAACAGAACAATGAGCCAAATGATTCATTGAGATCCATAGTACCATTTGGCCATGTGATGAAGGCAGGTCTGAAGGTTCCCCAAGCAAAACCAATTCATGTATGCTTCAACACCCCAACTTGGCCACAGGAAAGATGGTTGCTCTATGCTTCTCTGTGGTATGTACAGTCTTGGGCTAAGCTTTATGCAAGAATGTGCATTTTTAGCAGAGGTTGAATACAGGGCAGAGCTGGGCCTAGCAAACCTATCTTGTAATATAAACTTACTCAAGTGATATTTGAAGTGTCTGCTGTTCTCCTGTCACCGCTTGACTACAGCAAGCAGTCAGGAAGACTGTTCTGTTATTTTTTGTTTGCTTTTCTACATAACTACTACACTTCTTGATTCTTGTATCCATGATAAAGCAACTATTCTCCACTGCTTTACCTGGTTTCTCTATTGAGTACCACCAGTTGTCACAGAGATCCTATCAAATTAAACGTTTAACCCTTCCTCCATCCCAAACCCATACTGCTTAGGCAGAATGGAATTTAAAGTTTGGGCAGTTCTCAAAATCCATGTTTCATTTTCTTCCTTCCTACGTCCCGTTGTGCTTATTGTTAACCACAGTTCATCTTCACTGTGGTAAGCAGTGCCACAGACATCTTCTTTCTTGATGCCAGGTTTGACTTTGTGCTGTGGGGAGTTCTGTGACAGATATTTGCTAAGACAGTAATTCTAAGTAGAAATAGATTAACCACCCTGAGAGTGGCACTGGAAGGAGGAGGTTCAGAAGGCAGGATATTTCACTTAGTGAGGGACAGCCAGCACTACAGAACTATTTGAGGTCATCTCTGACTTCGATTATATTACTCACTTTAGATAGTTAGCAGGTAATAAAGCTCTGTGTTGGTACACACCTGCACATCTACAGAGCTCCATTAATTCCAGTAAGACTCCAAAAACACACACAAGTGAATTAAAGAAGTGATGAAACTATCCTGGAGAGAGACACAGGGATGGAGCCCTGGAGGACAAACATGTATTTTCAGTTTGTCTCAGGAAATTAGGACAAACTAGAGATCAGTCATACATGGGAATGATTGATATTTCATTTTGTTCAACATTTTAGGGCACTTCTACACCCCCCTAAATTTTGTTAGTTTGGTGCTATTTATTCAAATAATCCATTCTGAGAGGAGTTACGTTTTCTGAGCATCCAGAGAGGTGGATCTGATTTTCCCAAAAGGCTGGTTATAAACCTAAGGACACTGCAGGTTGCTTGTTACAGGCAGAAGGTTGAAAGATCACTGCATGTTGAAGATCTTTGCAGCAGAACTCCAGGGAAACAAAATTTTTCTTGAGAGTCCCACTGTGTTTTATAGATGGCAATATTAAAAAGCCTGAATGCTTTTCCTGATGTTCTATTAAGTACACATGGGAAAGCAGTATTTTATGTGAAAAGGAGCCCAGCTCATGTGCACCATCTAGTTTGTGTTATCATCATTTGCATCTTTTGTGCTAAGAGTTTCTTATGTTTCCACATTTTTTTTTTTTCTACATGATAATACATCTAGTATCTATACCACTTGGATTGGAGGACAATAAAAATGTCCCATCTCAGCTTGTAAGATGATCTTTGGGAAATACAAAACAAACGTTATGTAGGTTATTTTAGAGTCTTTCAGAAATCGGAGATCATGGTAGAGTAAGGTAGATTAGGAAGAAAGCACCACACTAATCATTACGGCTATGACTAATTGTCCATTATTAAAAAAAATATTGCCCTGTTACTTTGATTAACTTCTGAACAGGAATGTATGTATCTGAGATCATATACATGTATTTATGTGTATTCTTAGTGAAGCAAATATGAACGCTAGCTGTTTATGTATGCATACTCTTATGGATCAAAAATTTAGACTTTTTTAACTTTGCACAGGTTATATTGATCTCTTTTTCAAAAATACATACAAAAATTATAAACTCGCATAGAATAAGAGATATCTATATATATATATATATATATATAGATATATATATATATATATAAAGATTTCACTAGCCCCTGTTTCTTTCATCTGCATATTTGTACACATATACCTAGCCTAAATGTTTCAGTATGAATACCTAGGGGGTGGGGGAGGGAAGGGTCAGTCAGGCGTAGTGTAGATAGATGTGATTATTCATTTAAAAGCTACTGGCTGGGCTACTTAAATAGCTAGTTTTGATCAGTTATATCTGGTTTCCACATGTGTTTCCTGTTTTTCTCCTAAATTCTATACTGCTCAGGGACTTGGGGAATGCAGGTCCAGGATTTTCCTGAAAGGAAGGACTGCTTTGTTCATTACTACCATGGGAATGTGTTAAACTTAAGCATGTGTCGTACAGGTCTCAACTGTGTTTCTCCAATAGCAGATACAAGATTAGCTCATTAGAAATATAAGAATATGGTGAAAGGAATGGTGGACTCCTACTTTTTTTTTTTTTTTGAGTGGGTAGCAAAGAGGGGGGGGGATATGTGTGTGTACTGTTTACTCTAGTCCTCTTTTTCTGTCTGCCAAAGTCAGTTCAAGTAAATTAAAACAGTGACTTTGAAGTATGCAAACTAAAGTAGCTCTGGTTTTTAGCCTAGCATAAACAATGTAAAATACATCAGTAGTCTTGAACACTCAGGAAGAGATAAAACATCCCAAGCAGAAAACCTGGGAACATATCAAAAATGTGTTTATTTGAAATCTGTGTCAAGGCACAATTGTATTTTTCTCTCCTCATACAATACTGTTTTAATTATGAGTGGTTCTGTCTCTTATTATGGTAATCTGCCATAAGCCCCTAGAAATTGTTTATTAAGAATTAAGATTCTGACTGTCCAGCTAAGAGGAAAAAGATACTAAATCTATTGCAGCCAGGTCATTATCAACATATTTTTCTAAATGTTGTGTGCTCACTTTTAGTTGAGTTTCCACAGTAAAAAGTAGGATTTTCCTGACTCGTTTTTCATGAGGGAGGAGTATCAAATATATTCCAGTCTTAAGTACCATAATACACCCAAAAGAAGGCATTTCTGTGGCCCACTCCAGGCCTCTGATAAGTCAGAGCATGATTTCTCTAAATTCCTTTTAGAGTCAATAGAAAATATACTTTTCTGCAGAAAGAATCACTGCAACATGCAGTTGTTTCAAGAAACATAATCTCCACTGAATCCTCAAATGTTACCATGTTCAAAATTAGCCATCCCTAACTTTGTAGCTTCCAACCTTCTACAGCCAAGCTCTCCTGCTTCTAGAGCATCTCACAGTCACTGTTAGAGACCAGGCCTAAGCCTATCCCTAAAATTCTTTTTGGCTGGCAGTCCCCAAATATTTAGTTAGGCTTGGGATAATTAATTCCACTGGCTTCTTCCTGACTACCCAAGACAGCAGAAGAGGACCTAACAGCCTCCTAGCATGCCTTTCTTCCATGCCAACTCCTAATTAATTTATTTCATGAAATCATGTGGTAGCATATATGTGATCAGATTTCTTGACTACCTGCCCAGTTTGTGACTAGCCTGTGCAGTTATCTCAGCTCCTTCCATCTGGGCTAACTCAAGACTGTCTTGGTACCGAGATTCAGCAATTTACCTGATAACTAGGCAGGTGGGGAGAGTCACTCAAATGGAAGACACAAGTCTTAATAGAGCCCTTCATAGAGCTTTTTCCTAAAGCTTAATGTTTCATAGCCAAAGCCTGATAGTGAGTGCATGAATGTGAGTAAATGAGTGGCAATATTTTGATCTCAGACTAAAAAAAAAACAGATGTAATGCTGAGCTGATGCTAGAGTCGCTTTGTATTATCCACATGGCGTAAAGAGAAAACAAAGTGATGAAGTCGCATGTGTTAGTTAATTACAGTCTTTAGGGAGCAGAGATGGAAGCATTCTTAATCACATATTAAACAGACTGCATTTTTGTTCAGCTGATTGAGAAAAATGTTGCCTAATATGTTGTTATATCAGGTCTTAAGGAATCAAATGAAGAACTTAGGCAAGATGAAAACTAAAACCATATTTCAAAATGTCAAGAACTGGTTTGGGATTTCCAGTATGTCTTTAAAAAAAGTATTCCAGAGAATCATTCTTCGTATTATTTTTTTAGGAAACTGCAACTTTTGGAAAAAAAAAAAAAAGACAAAAGGTTATCTGTATGAGAGTATTGTTAATAATCCCTTCCACTGAGAAGATTCTTCAGAGGGCAAATCTTGCTTGGAAATCCTTGTGTATGCTTCACCAGTTTACCTGGCAAGATTTTAAATAAAGAAATAGGGTCAAGATATGGAGGGTGAGAAGCAAAACTAATCACCTTGATAAATGACAAAAAAGGTAGGGAATAATACTGGAGAATACCAGATCTGTGAAAACAGGATTTTGCTTCTCACTTTTTGAAGAAGCAATGGAATGCAGAGTTGCTGTAGGAAAAGATGTATGATTTTAAAACAGTTATAGAGGATTATTTAATATTTGCAGATAAACATAGAAATGAAGAGCAAGATTAGGTGCTGTTAAGGCAGGAAAAGTTTTATAACAGAGTTATACAAAACCTAAGTTTGTGAAGGAAATTAGTGTTTTTCAATAATGTGCCAGATTCAAAGCACCAGGGAGAGGAAAACTCTACCATTACTTGGGTAGGAGCCGAGAACTCACCTAAGTTGCTACCATAATTACAAAGTTGTTATTGTGCTACCCACTATAGAGGAAATTTTAGAAGAACTTATATGACTATATTAGCCTTGCCAAATTAGAGTATAAACAAACATGAACAAAAAAGTGTGACAGATGAGATATTTTGGCAACTGTATGTTAAAAACTTTAGTCAGAACTTTTTCTTTTGACTTTTCCACAGTGGTCTTGACTTTGCTTCAGGTAG
Source organism: Athene cunicularia (assembly GCF_003259725.1). NCBI lineage: Eukaryota > Metazoa > Chordata > Aves > Strigiformes > Strigidae > Athene > Athene cunicularia. Next base: position 97,877,510 of record NW_020799097.1, on the reverse strand, counting down.
CAGTAGAGACTTTTGTTCAGCTATGGTGGCTGTGAGTTTTTGGTATTTATAATAGCTTTTCTTTCAAAGAGAGTTAAATTTTTTCTCAAGCAGTGCCAAGTCAGCTTTATCTCTTCCACATTAGACAGAGCTCTGCACCTAAACACATGCAGTTACCCTCTCTAGTACTAATGCCTTGGCTGTGTCTAACTCTTATAGAATTACATTTTCTTTTCAATTTGAAGAAAGTGTTATAGTTCTTCAGTTAGGAATATATATTAGAGTTCCTCTCCTCTGTGAAGAAATCTTGACTTAGTATAGTCCCCAGTTAAAAAGTTCAAATGTGACGATTTCTCTTTTGAAGTCTGGAGCCCAGTTTCATTCCTATTTGTGTTGGCTGAGAAGATGTTTGTTTAGTTTTTTTGTCTCAAACTGAGATAGTAGTAGGTACAGTTTAATGGGGAAAACTTCCTTTGATCTGAAGAAGAGTAAAGATTACTAGCAAATTTATGTAACAGCTCATACTGTGTATCACTGCTCCTGCTTTCAGGGTTGTCCATATTTCAATATGTTGTTGGTCAAAATTGCCTTTGTCATACCAGTGTACAAGAACAGGTGCCAGGTCAGAGTAATAATAGTACACTTGAACTACTGTGATATCCCATAGTGTATTTGGCATATCACAAGTAATTTGTGATATGCCAGATCACAAACTGGTGTGTAATCACCCACATCACGTATTTGTGATTATTATATGACATTTTTGTGATTATCACAAATGATGTATCCAAATCCATTTCATATGAGCACTGAACTGATGGCTCTTATGGTGACGTAACATGAAGGGAAAGATTGTCATAATGTCTGCTGGTAGCATAGAGATGGTTACCATAAAATCTGAAAGTATTTGATAGATAAAGCTCTAAGCAAAAGTTACTAAAAGCCGTCAGGGTTTTTTTTGTGTTGCTGTGACACCATGTAAAACAGGGTGGTTGGCCCTTAAACACTGCACCTGATTGCTAGTGATGAACACAGCCACAAAAATTGTGTTGCTTTTTTTTTTTTCTTTCTTTCTTTCTTTACTGGTTACTGTGAAACCAATTTGTCAAATATGTTGTCTTCAATTTGAATTTTGAAGTTGATGCGCAAAAGTCCCGGCAGTGTGTGAGTTCACACTTTTTGTGTCACAATTTAACAGCATGTCTGCATAGAATGACTTCAGTAAATCCCCCAAAAATAAAACTGCCTTGTTCCATATTATAGTTCTTCTGGAAATTCCTTGATGATCTTCTCTGTGGATTTATATATACTGTGAAACTGTTTGCTATATTTTTTTTTCATAAGCTAGTTTTGAAATTCTTTAAATTCTGAAGATTTTTAGAAGCATAACAACAGGCTTGATGTTATTGACAGGATTACTTGACCCATTTTACTGAATCTGTTTCAAAATTTCTTCAAGATCAGACTGTCATATATCAATGAAATTTATTTTTATTCTTTACATTTATAATGGTACATATTGAAATATACACACATGCTGATTTTTTTAAACTGAAAACAGGACTCCTATCTGACAGTCTCAAGCCATTCTGTCCATTCAGAGGATCAAATGGTTCTGCTCTTGATGCAATTAAGTGTTATTGGCTTTTTCTCTGACCTAATATAAAGACTTGAAGGCAGAATCCAGGCAGCTTTCAGTTAGGTCACAGTATTCTCATTGTCACTATGTCAAGAAGCATATGTATTACCAGAAGAAAAAGAAATATAAAATTACCGTTCTTGTTTTGACCTGATGCTAAAGTACCATGAACTGACTTGGAGACAGGTCCTACTAAATGTTTTGCATACATAGACAGTTTTGATATAAGCTAGCATTCCTCATGGAGCAGTGTAATTTTTTGTGTTTCCACTGATATATATTTCCTTTGAATGGGAAAAAAAATATTTTTCTATAATTCATGAATAGATATGAAAAGACGGTTAGAATAGCTTTTATTCTGAGAGCCTCTTCCTTTTAAATTTCCACTGAAAATTAATCTTCTTTCCTTTCTTGTAGTTAGCAAAATTGCAATTGGTGTTCATTAACATTCTTAAAAAAACCCCCCAAACCAGAAAAAAGGTAGATATTTGTCCATACTCCAGTTTTCTAGAACTATGTCAAGACGCAATAGTTAAAATAAGCTTCTTAAAAACTGTAAAATATGACGCAACTAGTTTCTCATAAATTTCTACTTCTTGAGTAATAATCAGCCAACAGTGTTCATAACAATTTTCTTACCAAAGGAAAGTAAATATCTAAGTGTAATTGATAATGAGATGAATGACAATTGTCAAAATCTTTTTGAGAAAAGACTTGTGTTCCATCATAGCTGACTGAGCTTAAACAGAGCCCAGGGGAAGTGTCTCTTGAATTCTCCCTGCCTCCACTGAAAGTTTCTGAAAACAATCTGGAAATTCAAGTTCATACACTGAATCAAATACCTCTGGGTGAAACCCCAAAACAATGACAAAATGCTAAGTATATGGTGTTGAAGAACAATGCCACCAGAGGTAGATGTTCAACATAAAAAAGCTGACATTCAAAACAGTCATTGGTATTGTTGCAGTTCAGTGACTACTTCAAATTCTTCTCATTTTCTTTATTTTGATTATTGCATCTATAATTTGGGTTCCATTACCACCTACTTTCTTACTTTTCTACTCTGCTTTTCTTTAGGGATTTAGTGCTTCGAGAACTCTCCTATAGCTTAATGGAGAACTACAATAAGAATGAGAAGAGCATAATGTAAAACCTTTAGGGGATAAAGGGGTTTTAGGTTAACCTAAAAGTTTTCCTCTAGTAAATATGTTAAAATCCTGTCACAGTACGGTGCTGTGTGTTTCTGATTAAACAAAGTTGACACCTCATTTATTTCTGCTATATTTGCCATTAGCTCTGTCATAAAATATACTTCGAGTAATTTTTTTCCTTTTGATTATTGTAATGGCAGTGCTCCAGACACTTTTTGGAACACTTTAAATGTTGCATCTCTCTGTAGAGAGATTTTTCTCCAGAGAATTGGACAATTCATACAATGTGTAGAGGCTTTTGTTTGGGTTTAGTTTTTTTGTTTAGACTATTAAAAAAAAAAAAGGTCTTTCTTCCTTTTGGAATTATTTTTCCTATTTTAGTCCTCATGTTCAGTTACAAAGGGTTCAAGGACAATTTGCAATGGAACAGTTTATTTGTTGGCTTCTAAATTTCACCTTGAGTCGAGAAAATTAGTCTGGACAGAGTCCTGGGTAAGAAAGATGTTAAAAGATGGGTTGCATAGTTGAACTGGTTATTGTTAGAAGGCAACCTTTTTTTCTGCTTTCTGACTTGCACTGAACAGAAAGGAAAAAAGGGTATACCCAGTGACTTCAGGTACTGAGACCAGATGATACATTGTGGATTTAGGAGTATATTAGGACAGTGATGATATGTGAAGGTCTTAAATTAAGAAGAAACTCCAATTGCTGAATGGGAAGCAGAGTTGAAAGCTACACAAAAAACCCCTCTAAAACAGTATAAATGTATGTAATTAGGAAACTCATGAGGATTTTAAAGCATTCAGGTCTGATCTGATTGTTGAAGTGCAAAGGATATTCACATGCAAGTACAGCTGTAGAAAAAGGAAAATCCCAAAGACTGGGCAGAAGAAGACGAGGAGGGAAAAAAAAAAAAAAAAAAAAAAAAAAAGAAAAAAAAAAAAAAGAATTGTTTACAATAATAGAAGCCTGATCATGGTACCCTGAAAATCTGTGTCTGTGTTTGTCTGTATACATTATACTCTTACCTGTATCAGGATGCATAAAATATGTGTATTTATATATAAGCTTAAGATGTATGTGCATGTAAATACAAAATAATGAAACTTTTATTAATTAAACATCAGTTAAAACTTACTTATAAAGAAAAAAATCTTACCTGTTCATAAATTAGTCTTGTGCAATTGGTCACATTTTCACAATTCATTAGCAAGTGCAGCAAAATAAAATATTTTTTTCTTAGTTTTTGGTTACAAATCCTGACCAATTTGTCTTCTCAAGATCCATTTTTTCATGAGAATTAACTCTGAAATTTGCATTGGGTATAATTCAACAAAATGGGTCAAAAGAGGTAGTCTGTGTCGTGTCCATGTAATGCTTAACTTCAGTTTAGACCTCTTTTGAGGTCTTAACTTTGTTTTAAAACTTGAATTCAAATGAAAAACAAAACTAAAATACCTTTGAAAGAAAAACAAAGCCCAGTAACTTCAAAATGTTTTTCTACAAGAAAATTCTGGATGTTTGGCCAAGATGTATGACACTACAGTTAAGCTTTATCTCACTTTCTTTATGTTGTCTAGTAAATTCTGTTTGTTTGAAGTCACTTTAAACTGTATCAGCAAGTACTATGGCTAGCTTGCCCTTTCTTTGTAATAGTTCTGTAGAAAACATTTAGATTGATACTGATTAGGTTATTTTATAAATTTCTGAAGAGAATAAAATAACATAAATATCTGTGGCAAATAATTTTTAGTGCAATTCCTCAGAGGACCGCACTTTGTCTTAGAAGCTGGTTTTGGGAACTTCATTAAAAATTTTATTTTCCATAGATCTAAGAATAATGATTAAAGAAATGTCTGTGTTTATTATTTGTATTCTTCAGAAAGTCTTCATACTATACATCTGCAGACTTGAAGTCCTTGGGAAGTGTAATTTGCTTGTACATCCTTATGATAGAAGATTATTAAGAAGAACTTGATAATACAGTTAAGAAAACAAAGTTACTTAAGAAAGTGAAAATGCTAACAGGAACTTCTAAGCAGTTGCGGGTATAACTAGTTCCAACACAATAATTATCACTTTATATTGTGTTAAAGGGTCTTCCTGCCAATTAAAAGCAGTCATCTTCAGATGTGAGCAGATAATTGTGCTGGGCCAAAGGTGTTATGGTGGTTGTATTTCTGTTGCCGTGCACATCTTGCATACTGTCTGCTGGAGAGCCCTCATAGGATATTCTTTGAAATAAACAAAAGATGAGATAAATCTGGATTTTAAAAAATTATATATTTATTTCAGATTGAACATTAACCTTGCTTTCACCAGTCACAACATCAGCTTCCCTATAGCAAGTAATAATAAAATAAGAACTTCACTGAATTTGTGGACATTTTACTAAGATGTCTTTATATTTACACTCCTATCATCTTGATTAGTAGCTTAGAAAATTGAACGTGTGGTAGGTAAATTAGTCAGAAAGTTTGCAAACAAAGTTTTGTGTAAGCTTCTGTAGTCTGTTAGCCTGCCATGATAAACTTATAGCAATTTACTTCAGTACCCACAAGCCCTTGCCTCCCTGCTTGGGTCAGCAGTAGGAAGGTTTAAACAAAAGTCCTGAGCAAGTGTTAAACTAATGCCTCTGAATCCATAGCAGGATACTTAAATCTTTCTGAGGCGGGGGTTGGTAAAAGGCAATATCCTATCAGGATCCTCTAGCTAAGTTTTTCTGGAATCCCCTTTCTCCTTGGATCACGGAGACATCCTGAGATATCAGAGTTTGCTCCTACCATGCTGGGTTTCTTGCTCCATTTCTTTTCATTGTGTAGCCATTCTGCAAGTGCCCTGGTGGGCAGCATACTCTCCGTACCCTTCAGACCTTCCTGTCCCAGGCCAAATCTGGACTGGAGCCTGCTATATGCAGTAGCCTTGAATGCAAGAACTGTTGTAGCAGAACAAAACATGGTCCTTAATGTAACTCCAGGCTCAAGTTATAGTTGAAAATTATTCTTGTTTGTAACTCGCTCAAAGCGCACCCTTTAGAACAAATGCCAAGGAAACTATTGGAGAACTAGAGGAAGGGGTACCATTAGAGTGTCAAACTATATTGCTGTTGTTCACAGTTAAACAGCCTTTAATTAAACTGACCATAGGGTCAAGACCATTCTTCAAAGTCTTCTGTGTTACTGAAAACAACTTTCTTTGAAAAGGAAGACTGAGAAAGAGTAGTGCTAGTTGGGTAGCCTTTTGAATAGTTCTTAAGATGAGGCTAACTCTTGGACAACTAAAGTGAGCCCGCTAGCTCCGAGCTGCTTTAGTGTAGAAGCACCCTCTGGTCTGAGCTGCCAGGTATCCTGGACCTTGTGCCTAATGAAGTGTGCATCCTGACATCCTCGGGTTGACAGATCTAAGTGGCTCTTGAGACTACTTTAGCTCATTCCCATCGCACTGTGGAATGGAAGAATTATAGGGGAAGTATAGGCTCATGACTAGCTCCTTGAGCTCCCTATCCACTGAATTCTTTGCAGTATGAAGTATGTATTATGTAAAGTTCTTGGGGTTTATAATGTGGCATGTAGGATTAATAAGGCTGGACATGCCTAACCTAGGGCATTTTTAGGTATTTGAAGGTTTCTCTTTATTAATCCTTACTTTTTCAATAAAAATGCAGTTATCATATTAGGAACTTGGTTTCTTTGTTTACTGATCCAGAAATAAACTGTGAAGACATAACTATGGTTTTACGGAGGAAATCTAAAATTAATGACAATGTTATAAATGCAGTTTACTTGACCTGTCTCGTATTACTGTTGCACATTTTATTCAGTAATGTTCAGACCAAAACAGCTCTATAGAACTGTTATTATTTCTAAACCAGCAAAAAGAAACAATTGTTTGACATTTAAAGCCATCAGCTTTGACTTCCTCAAAACTGTAGTTATATACTGTAATATCCTTTAACTTAGCAATAGAATTCTGTACTCTGAATTTTTTTTTAATTATTGTTTTTCCCCTCCATGTAGACTTGAATGTTATGTTCTTCTTCTGTGCTACATAGTAGCTGGAACTTAGAAAAAGACTTTGGGAAGTCTGGAGTTTGTCTAACCAGAAAGAAACTTCTGTGTTTTATTTTTCCTCTTCTAGCTTTATGAAAAGGTCTCATATAAGATGTTATCTTTGACAATGATGCTCAGTGTTTGAAATAATCAGTGGTGTCATAAAATTATTGTGTAAGATTATAAATTTCAATTACTCTGTACAATTTTTGGTTCTTCAGGAATATCTACAAGCTGTTACTAATTTTTAGTTTAACCTGACATCATATGCATCAGGTAGCAATAGTTTCATGATGTACTTAGTGTTCAGAATAAATACATGGTTTTCTGATACTTACGTGTCCTATCCAACTATTATATATTAACCATGTCAACTAACAGTTCTGGCAAGCATTCAGAATCTCAAAAGATATGGAATATTTTAGTCCCGTTCAGTGACAGCTCTGTAATTTACTATGGGCTTGACCAGGATAGTTAGCCTAGATGTAAGAATATGGAGCCCCTGAATTTCAAATATTTCCTTTACAATCCTATTAGTAGTTAATGCTTAAGATGTTTACAGCAATTTATTACTGCTATTCTAGTGATAGGTTAGCACTTTCACAGTTGTCCTAGTCAAACCATCAACAGAGATAAAGCTGATGAGTTATCTTGCTTTTTTTCTTTTATTTAATTATTTTCTAAGAAGTGGGATAGACTCTATAAACATGGGATTGCCAGGAAGGGCAGATAGACTTTCTGTGAAATCTTGCAGATTACTTTAGTTTAATTAATTCTGACAGCTCACCTGTCACTTTAATAGGCTTCTGTTAAGTGAGGAAAAACAAATTTTTCCCCTTTGGCTGCCATGAGAGAGGTCAGGAACAGAATAACTGACGGTTTATAATACAACATTTTTAAAGGGTTTGTTGCAACAAAGGCAAAAACCATCTGTAGCAGCAGAACAAAGTATAAAAAGTCAGTTCTTGTATAAACTCTGATGATCTACCCGTACTTTGTCTGTTGCAAGGACTAGAAAGCAGAAAATACCAACAATAAACATCACTACTCAAAAAGAAAAAAAAAAGGTCTTGGCAGCAAGTTTTAGGCAGCTTGCCAGTATCCTGATTCAGTGTTTATGGGAACATCTTGAAATGACTCCCAAATTAATGACTATATCTTCCATCACTCCAGTCTGATGTCTGAACATGAGGAGAAATAAACAATAGTTAATGACCTGGAAGCTGCTGGCAGTTACTGTATTAGTTCTGGTTCTTATTTTCACTTATTAACAGCAAACTATTCTGATCAGATGTTTATCTTTGAAAAACATATGCAATGGAAAATTGCACCTCAGATTGCTATCCATTACACCGTCTCTTTAACTGGGACAGTTTCACACAGAATGAAATTATCTCAATTTGATTTCATAACTAGCTGCTTTTAAGATTAAAAGTTCTGCTTTAAAGTAGACAGTGTTTTCTTTCTTTCTTTCTTTCTTTTTTTTTTCTTTACAGTGAGAGACCCTAGACACCTGAACATACTGTAGTATGGGTTTCCCTTGCAAACTCAGCAGGGATACGTGCACAACTGTGCTAAAAGATTTTCCCTGCTCAGTACCATTGGTCAGGCCAAGCTGCTGGGGAGAGGCAATTAGTTCTTTATGCAAAGCAGTCAGATGATAAATTAGCATAAGAGTCATGATCTCTCATTTTGCACTGTGTGCATATATGATGTAAAGCGCTTATGTGACATTAGCTGTAAACTCAAAACTGGCTTTTCATTTTTCTCCATTTATTTGGGCATGAATTTATTGTCTTGTTGGGTAGTGTCTTTTTTCTTTTTTTTTTTTTTTTACAAGCTCTTGCAGTCTGGTACAGTATGTAATTATATGCAGAGGTAAGATCCATGTGATAGATTTCACAATCATATGATAAATGTTTTCAAAGTCAGTTCTGAATTGCCTAATTGTAACGTTGGAACTAAGCCTCTCCAGGTCCCTTAGCAGCTTCATAGGCTCATGTGCTTCTTCAAAATGCTTTTTATTTTTGCAAAAGAATATTCCATAGCAGCTGAGAACATAGGACTGGATGAGTGCCTTCATTTATCAAGCCCAGACCCCTGGTGTTACAGGCACCATGTGAAATAACTCCTTCCCTGTATTTACAGTGCTGCATTTTAAGAGTTCTTCCTCCTTTCCTGCCTCCCTAAATGTGGAATTCTTATTCTTCCTCAGAGATCAAGAAAAATCATTCATTCCCCTATAAAGGCTGTAGCTTTTTCTAATATCATTTTGGCCAAGCAGAGAGAGAGTGTGTGTGCTTTACGTTGTCCTCCCTCTTCAAAATACCTATTTCTAGTCCTTGAAGAAAGACCCAGGATGATGCAAATCAGCATTATAATATTCTGCATAGTTCAATTAAAAAGTTTGTCTTATCTGGAGGTATCACATATCAAATTTTAACATTTCTCTTCTACTGAGTAACCTTCATTTTGACTTATGTTACTAAGAGACTAGAGCCTATGGTCACTTGTTGTGAAATACAATATTTTTTTTGTTGTTTTTTTTTTTCTCCCAGGTTGCTGTGACACTTTTATGGTGTCATAGAGAAGTTCGAGAAATCTTCATTTAGGATGATTGTAAAATGCATCATTGCTATGTGTAATTTAAATTTCTCCAGCTAAGATGATGAAAATCTTTGTTGCATTAGGATATATTAGCTTCTTGTATACTTTTGATTCCTAAACCTATTTGCTGGCTTACTCTCTAATTCCTGCCACTCCAGCTCATGTTAATAACTTTGCTTACTTCTCCTCCAAGAACTGTTACTATTTTTCTAGCTACATTATGAGGAGCTACGTCTCTAATGATACGCTTCAAACACTTCTGGGGTGGTTGAAGAAATTGCTAAGTGATTTAGAAAAATGTTAATTTTTGTTGTCTTAATTATGGGGTTTGATTTTTTGAATACTCTTGTGAAATATTCATATCAGATATCTTCAATATTTTGTTTCTTAGCCTGAGACCCCTTACAGAGGCATCTTGTTTGTAAACATTGCTAATGACCTTACAACTGATTTTAATTTCAGAGTTTCAGAACTGTGGTATGCAGTGTTTCTAATCCCACAAAAAAATGGACATTTTACAGGAAGCTTCCGAAGTAACAAAATGTTTTTTGCAATGAATTTGCTGCTGAAGTTTGGGTGAACATACATCATCAAACTTGGCTCAAAATGTAGTTTAGGAAATAAAAATAGACTTCTACAAGGTAGAAAAATTTGACCATTGTCTGTTGAATCTGGGTAAAAATCTATCCTGTGTTAATTAATTGAAATATAACTATTTTTTTTTCAGTTGAATGAATGTAAATCTCGACATGAAAGAAAGTAGCCTGGACCTACACATGGATGAAAAATGTCCTTTTAAGAAAGGTCTCTTAAAATTACTTTAACAAAAAATGAAATTAATTTTTCAGGAGTCAACCATTACAATTGCAGTTATAGAAGAATTCTCATGAAATGAGGGCAGCTTGCTAGACACAAAAACTTTTCCCATTCTACAATTCTCCTCTGTATTAGACATAAGAGAAGAAGCAAGATGTAGCCAGACCTGTAACTGAATTTAAAAGAGAACTAATTTTGAGGTTTGGCAGATTTAAGTTAAATGCAATCACATCAGTCACATCCAGCACCTCTGCAATTCCTAGTATCTTGTGTTTTAAACCAATAGAGCAGATACTCTATAGATGGTCTGTATAGCAGAAATACTGATTTTATAGCCATAAATTCTTACTTGTCTGAAATTCTATTATTTCATCTAACCTTTTATCAACTTTATCCATTTATGCTTAGTACTATATTTGGGAATAAGCTCAAAGGCAAGTGGAAAACTGTGCAGTTTGCTGCTTGACTCTTGTAAGCCTGACCTAGACATGAAATCACTTTCCAGGCCTTCCTTTTACCCTGTATAGGAAAGGATTATAGTAAAGAATATTTATGGCATACATGTTTGGTATTCTGCTCTGGAGCTACTGGTGTGCATTTACTCTTTCACCTGGTTTTGCACCAGCAGTTATTTTCAGCTGATCCAACTGCAAATAAGTGTAAGTAGGTATTTAGTGATTGGCAGGGGAGGGCAGAAGAGGCAAGGGTGTCTGTGTATGATGCTCCAGAAACAGGTCTGCTTTAACTGAGCTATCCTTAGTTTCTTGTCTTTGAGTAGATCTTTCACCTTTATGGATGATTTGGTTCAGCATTCAAAGTTAGATATCCATATTTGAAAACATGAGTTGGTGTCCGATATGAAGAGATGATTTCATAATATAGATGCAGTAGAATTGCTATGATTATGTCCAGAAGTTATTTATGATTTATAATTTAAATTAGTGCACTTTTCCTTAAGTATAATGAAAGTGTTTTTTTTTTTTTTTTTTTTTTTTTTGTAAATCCAGAGTAAATCCAGGGGGCTCTTTTTTAAAATCCAGAGTAAAGATCACTCTGGATAAGCCTCACATGCAAGTATCTGTAGGCAAAAAATGTGCACTTGGATTGAAAATTTAACATGAATTAAAAATCAAAAAGGACAAATAATACCTACTGAAAGACAAATTTATTTTAATTTCCTGATAACTAGAAACCATACATAGAAGTTGGAACTGTGGGCAAATGTAAGTTAATGCCATTCCACCCATTTCACAGTATGACTCTAGAAATGGCATCTAAATTAGGCCTTCTAAATATTCATAGATTTTGGAACAGAGAAGGGATTGGTATGTATCATCTACTTGGATCTTCTGCCTAACACAGGTGAAACAAGCTTACTTAGTATCCGACACAAGGAGCCTAGACCTTCTGGATAAGCTCTAACACATCTATCTGTAAAATGCTAAACCTTAATTTAAAATGATGGTTGGTGAACTTTTCTCCCGTGTGGTTTTAGATAGATTTTAAAATAGCCACATTTTGGAAATGTGTACCTCATTTCTGGTTTTGATTTGACCATTGTCTCTATTAGCCATTTCTCTGCTGGCTGGAGAGCTGTGGACTATTAGAAATTTCCTCTTTGTAGATGTTAGTCTTATTATGTTAGTCTTACTACTTTTGGGTTTTGGCTTTTGTGTGCTTTCAATTTTGACAGTGCCAGAGTGCCCCCCACCTACTAGGCTGCTTCATTGCTCTAAACACTCAGGAGGTTTTCACCAGTCACCTCTCCACTCTTTGCTTGATGAGCAGCTTTAAGGAAAACCTGTAATACTGTTAATAAGTAGTACCTTGAAGTTCTACAAGATCTGCATAAATTTGGCCATAAATATCCTATTCAATATTAGAACTGCACAAGAAACTGTGCAAACATTAAAGAGTGGGTTTTTTGCATCAAACAATTTTCCCAGTGTATAATTATGCAATTATTTAAGTAATAAAGTTTTAAGCTGGTACACGCCTATAACTTCCTTATACTTTTTCTATTAAAACAAAATGCCCTTAAGCGTTTCACTTTTGTTTTATATTCACTTCATTTCCCAGAATAATTAAAGCTTAGTCATTCTTTATAAAGTCATACAGGTAGGAACATAGACCTGGTTTACAATCACAAAAGTAGAGCCAGATAGTACTCTCAGTCTACTTTTGTGAGAATAACAAATTTTCAACAGAGTTCTCAACTCTCTGCATTACATAATACAAGTAATTAAAAATTTAGTGTCAGAACATCCGAGGTCACATTTATAGTTGTATAAAGAAATATAAGTCACCTGATTTCAGTTAAAAAAATGAGGTTACACAAGCTAAGCATCTGGGTCTATGCATTTGAGAACTTTCTATAGTGTAAGCAGTACTGTACCTCCTAACCTTAAGAAAGACTGAGACAGGTTAACAGGGTCATTGTTCTTTACTTACCTGTTTTATGAGACTAGAATTTTTAAACCTTAAGGTTTGCAGGCATGAGTGCCCACTGTAGGGTTTGCACCAATGTTTATAAGCCTAACTGCATGATTCTCAGTGCAAGGCTTTGGTTCACATGAGTCCCAAAGGCAGCTTTCCAGTTTTGTTTTACTTTTTTTCTCTAGATTGTGATAACATTCTTTCAGGGTTCCCTCTTAGATCGTACTACTGTCTTGAAACTTATCTAGTACTGATCTGTGTCATTTAGGAAATTTTGCTTTCATCTGAGAACTCATAATACTCAGTCAGTGTGTGCCATTCATAACTAAATAGCCTCTGCTTTTCATTGTTCTTCTAATTAATGATTGTTGATTGGTTTGACTTGCTGCACATTGTTGTCAGGCATGATCAAAGAAAATCCAAGATTAATCTGCTAAACTAGATGTCAGATTAGTAAATTCCTCTGTGCCATTACAAAGATTTTTCTTCCTCAGTAAAGGCCTGTCAGAGGATGATGGCTTGGCTATACCTCTGACAGGTCAGTCCAAAGGTCAGTCCCTGAAAACATGCACACATTAATGCAATAAAGCATGATGACTCATTTATATCCAGTTTATAACTCGAGCACTCTCTTCATGAATGTCAGTCAGGTACTGCTGAGAAAAAGATAATTAACTTTGATTTCTTTTGAGAAAGTATTTATACCCTATCATGTTGTGAATACGTAAGGGTTTTTTTCAGGTCAGTAGTGTACTCATTCAGTGTAAGCCAGAGAATAGAGTCTTCTGTCTTTTTATCAGATAGCATAGCTCTGTTATTTCTGTGTAACCCCTTTAGCCAGAACTTGATTGACAATAAGAATACCAGGCTTCAATATAAAACAGTAACTAATAAGTGGGCTGAAGCCCCAACCGTAACCCTTCATAAATTTCACTAAACTCCCTGGAATTCAGTAATCTAACTTTCTCTACTGTTTGTTGTGAAAGGGACCCCAAACAAAACCCCAAACCAAAAAAACCCCCCGATAACCAAACCCCAAAGCACACACTAGCAAAAGACATAAACACAGTAACATGCATATAACTATTTTATAACCGCGTCCTTGGTGCAGCTTTCCTGGAGACCCTTAGTTGCTCCCTGCCTTCTATAAGATCACCTTGCAATGTGGGATTGTCAGACCCTGCTAGATAGCAAGGCTAGATTTCAGCTGCTGCTGATCCCGTGGTGCAAGCTGCTTTCATCTGCCTTGGCATGCTACAAATCCTTCCTTTCTCTGACTGCCCCTTCATTAGCCACTGCAGTTTTGTTCTTCAGCTCAGCCAGAAAGCAGAGAGTTTGAGCTTTAAAACAGTTGCCCTGCTTAATAGCTAAAAGATGTTTAAATGAATCTCCTGTTTTCATCCTTTCTTTCATTGATAACATCTGCATCCCAGTGCTGGAAGCTACTGGTTGAGATGAAGGATTAAAATCATTCCTCCCAGCAACATAGATGTAGTGGGTTGACTGGGCTTATTTCTTCCACTTTATGAAATGCTTCCTTATCTCCAGAAATACCTTTTTAGCAGAAGAAAATAAAACCTCATGTTTCAGGCCTGCCCAGTGGGCCGTTTCATTGTCTCATTTTGACCAGGTATCAACAGAAGGATTCTCCAATTTGGTCTCTTTGCCAGTGCAGAATGGCTTTCACTGTGCTGGCACCGCTGAAGCGTATGGCTGCTTTTGCTGGTAGACTTATGCCACAAATCTTACACCTTACCTAACTTTGCTTAAATTTAGGGTTGCTTTTTGTTTCCTTCTTCCTCCTCCCACTCTTCTTCCCTCCCTCCCTTCTTTTTCTTTTTCCCTTACGAGTGTTTCTGTTTCATACCATTATTGTCTCTAGTAGTCAGGATAAACAGTGATCTCTCACCTATTTTTATTCAAGAGATCCCAGGCTAATAATTAGAGGCAGATATTAGTGTTTCAAGAATGTTTTCAGAGTTCATTTGTGACCACCATATCTTTTAGGTTGGTTTATGTTTAGTTAGGGAAGCTTTTACTGATTCTGTATATGACTGTGAATAATTGAAATGCCACGGTGTTCCTCCCTAAGTGCATTTGCTGTTAGTTCATCACACTTGGTCAACAGATTATCAGTATTTCTATTAAATGATCATAAAATGTTTACTTTTCAGTTTAAAGGTCAAGGAAAAAAACCTGTTAGCTCAGGATCTGTTAAGTTGCACACCTCAGCTGCCTTTTAAAGTTCTAGACTTATTGATTTTTCCTCCTACTCACTGAAGAATTTCTGGATATGTTCATTTTTGCAGCCTAATTAGTTTTTTGCCATGAATAAAAGATGTTTTCCAAACCATCAGAGTAGGCAATGGATATATGAAGTGGCAAAAAATGCACGAAACATATATCTTTTTTGTAAGGAAATGGATGGCTCAGGCTGATATTGAAGGAACATCATAGTTGGAAAAGTGGAAAAGAAATTTCCACTTCTTTCATGTTTTTAATTTGTGGCAAAGTTATTTAATTAGAAATGTTGTTTCTCCAGACAATTGCTGATTCTCTGCTGGCAGAGCATTGTTTGGTTTTGTTTGGTTTATGTCAGTCTATAATCCACAACACAAGTAGAAGATTCAGCTCATTCTCAAACTGGGAAAAGAGCAGTATCATCTCCTGACATATTTTTTTACAGGCCATAGTATTTCCCCAGGCCATAGTACTTAAATGCTCGAAGGATAGTATATGGTTTCCTGTAAATCTGCAAACTGAACTGAGGTCATTTTGCACCTGAACTTTTCCAGGCATGTCAGCAGATTGCTGTAGTTTCCTTAAGACAAAAGAAAAAGGAAAGCAGCTGAAAATAATTAATATTGAACTTGACACATCAAAAATGTAATTTGTCACTTGTGATTAAAGCCTTTATCTTTAGTTCTATTTCTATATTCATCATGGGTCTCCCTTAGCTATCATTAGGCTCCACATGGTTGGAGTTAGTCTGACCTTTGATCCATCACAATAGACAAAGGGATCTGTTGCTGCCCAAGCTAGTCAGCAACAGTATAGATCAACGAATGTAAGCTTGGTTAATAATAATAATAATGATCAGTTTAGCTACTCTGATTAATTTTTAAGTCTATGTGGCTAACGTAGACGCTGCAAAAGAAAGGTTAGATTCATAACAAAATTTAACATTAGGAAGTCACATTGTGGTAATTTGATCAGATGTGAAAAGTAAAGATGGTCGAAGTGATACATATTTTCAGTATACTCGTATGCTATTCAGTTGAATAAATAGAGAGTGATAGTTTTACAAACTTTCTTTTGTTTTTCACTTTCTCTGAAGCCTTTCAGAAGTTTGCTGAGTGCCACAGATATTGTGGTGGCTTATTTTCTAAGCACAAGGAGCTGAAATGTTTGAAACATCACTGTCCTACCACATCATTGTCCTACCACCACATTACCCTGTTGCTTATCATTGTAAACCCTTTCTGTCATACTGTATACAAACTGAAGCAATGCATAAAATATGATAAATGAATGTTTTCATTATCAGCTACGTCTTTTTTAGTACAGGCATGTGTAGCTGAAAGCCAGCAATATTTTAATGGGTGTGTTTTCAGAAGCAAACCATTATTTAATTCAGTTTAGTCATACAGAAAGGCTCAAGCTGCAGGGATAAGTCACACTACCTGTTTAAACTAATTTCAGTACCTCAGTTAAAGCCAGACTATGTGTTCTGTGGTGCCATTTATTGTGGATGTGAAAATGTGAAAAAACATGAAACTCTATTTTCTGACCCTGTGTGCTTACTGAATATGTCCCATCACTTTCCACAATAGTAAAATCCTAAGCCAAGCCCTAGCTTGGTCTCTATTAAGTAAAGCTCCCTTGTGAATAGTATGAAGACTATTAGATCTGTAGTCCTATTATTAAATATTTTTGTGGTAACAACTTCATTATTCTAAGGTCGTTAACACACTTCCTCTGCTACTGTAAGTGATTGTGGGTTAAAGTCATTATTTTAGGCATCTACATTTTGTTGATCAACATCTAATCATAAATAGCTTGCAGTTTCTGGAGGTTGGAACAATAGCTAGCAGAGAGTTATTATCTAGAAGACCAGTTTTCCCCCCTTACACTGGCTTCAACAAGCACCTCCATGCATGAAGCAGGGTTTAGTGTGGAAGTGCTGATGACTAAACCTTTGAATCTGAGCACCTAAAGACCAAAAGCCCTGAAGCACCATTGTGTTCCCTTGATGTGCATAAACACAGGTGCTATTTTTTCAGCAGATACCCCTGCATTGAGCCACATAGCTTGCTTGCCCTTTGCTGTAAGGTGCATCTTCCGCTGAGACATCATCAAGGATCTAAGTACATTAGGCTATGTCACCGTGTCCTTTGGCTCCAACAGTTCAGAAATAATTTACTCTTGTTTTAGGTTTATTTTGGTAGGTTGTAAATAGGTTTCAGTGTCAAATTTACCTCATTGATGTGATTCTCCTGTTCTTGTTTAAAAGGGAGACATACAGTACTGATACATGAAAAAGTGAAAAGTATTTCTTCTCTGTGACCTTTAGATTTTTTTATATCTTATGATTTCTTGAATCTGTATTTGTGTGGCAGCACCTTTTCCCTTTACTTATGTATTAGTTTCTTTGGGAACATTATGCAAATCAGTGCATAAGTCACTATTCCCACTACCATTTCTTGTATCAAACCAAATAACTTGGAATGACTTGATAAGGTCTAGTTCAATCTTCAGACATCCCAAAGAAGGCCAGTGAGAATTTAGAGTGAGGGCAAAGCACGCAGATTTTTGACAAATCATAATACTGTGACAGCATTTGAAATGACTATTAGTAATTTTGATCAAAAATCTATAGAATTTTTGTCATGTTTCTGACAAAGCCTCTTTCTCAATTTTTTCCTTCACTTTTTTTTTTTTAAATTTTATTTTTTTTATTTATTTTTATTATTTTAGCTATGGTAGAGCTCTCTTTTCATAGCTTGGTCCCACAGCTCTCACAAACCCATAGGATTTCTTCAGTAATGGTCCTCTACTTTCTTGCTTGCAGAAGTGCTCTTGGAGTGTTCTAGCCATTTCTGGACAATACTATGCCATATATTACAGCATGAGAAAATTTCTCCTTCTGTGATGAAAGTTCTGTCCATCTAGAAGGAGAATGAATGTAAGACTTCAATATCAGACACTAATCCCATCCTAATTCTTTCCTGTGCTGCTGCTGTTCTGGTTTTTGTTTTGTGGTTATTTTTTTTTTTTCAAATGAAAAACCAGTAGTGTTAATAGCTATGTGACAAAATGTAATCGCCCACCACTGAGTTAAGTTTTTATTAATAAGATTTGTAAAATGAGGTAATTTTATAAACTGGCTCTCCTCTGTACTTGCCCCACATTAAAAAACAGCAAACAAAAAGTTTTACTGTCACACTTGTCTCTTCTGCATTTTGAATAGTTTAATGCTTTTCCCTTGTGACCCAAGGTGACAGTGTTTCTACTCTCTAATGTGCAGTAGTGCCACAGAACCCAGATCACTCTCCATTTCACCATTTATTTCACATCTATTTCCTTTAAAGTTAAGGAGACTTCCAGTTTGGTTTTTGTTACTGTATGTTATCATACATATGTATACATATACATATATACATATATATACACACATATACATATGTATATATGTATATATACATATATATATATGTGTAACTGCATGTTATCAATAAACCTAATTTTTATTTTTATTTGTTATGACTTCTGCTGAGCCTGTTCCCTGCTTCTCTGAGGTCAGTGCTGACACCAGTGAGACAACTGGAGAAATAAGGTACTATTTGGTAGTTTATTGCTCTCTAAAAGGTGGTGTGCTTTAAATTTTCATTATTTTGTTTTTCTTAACAAATAAGGCTTAAGCAAGTAATTAATGAGAAAAAGATTTGGGTAAAAAGAGAATGGTCAGAGGATATAATTCTTACCCATTCCAGTTTTACCAATGTTAGACCTCATGCAAATGTAATTTTTACCACATTTTCAGCTGTTAATCTATGATTGAAAAAAATGTTATGCAGAGAAGCAAATAATGAACAGTAAAGCCAGATAAGCAATTTGTTTTACAATTTTCACTGTGTTTTTATTATTCAGGTACAATAAGAAGTCAAAATTAAAAGTCCCAATTTAAAAAACACCTCTTGTTCCTTCTCCCCCATCCCTGACCACAGTGGTAAGAATTTTTCTGGGGGGAAAAAAATTAAGTCATATTTTCTAAACTATAAAGTATGAAGTTTTCTCTCATAACCAGCATAGTTTGTTTGAAGTCACATATGGTTGCACTTCTCTTGTGTAAATGTGCTTAGCACTTACTCAGCTTTGGAAGTGCGGTTCCAATTTCTTACCAATAAAACTGATCATTGTCCAGTGGTGATTTTTAAAACGGACACATTTCAGTTCAATTCATTTTGTTCTCTCCTTACTGCAATCCAAATTTCCCCATTTTCCTCTCTTTACTCCTGAAAAGGTCATTAACGTGCTGCTTTGGCAGCTGGTGTTGCTAGCTAAATACAATCTCTGTTTTCTCAGTGAAATTGCCGAAGTTATAAAAATTAGAACAGCCATGTCAGTCTGGAAATAAATAGTCTGTATACTATACAGTTTGCCTTCATCACTGGGGCAAAAATAAAGTCATTTTCCAAGGCAGTGAGTAGTAATCTTATTGCTGCCTTGGCTGCAGCAGGGCTAAACGCCTTGATTTGGAAGTGGCAGTGAGCTGGAGTTGGTGGCTGGGGGCTACCTGCTGAGGTCCATCTGTGCTGGGGTGCAGGGAGATCATCTCTCGCTGTGACTGGGCCTTTTAGATGCTCATTTTAAATGAGTTGGGTGCTGTGATGTTACTTCTCTGAGCCCTCTGCTAGCAAGGGTCCTCCCCAGCACCCTCCCACCTCAGGTAATTCCACCACT
Source organism: Athene cunicularia (assembly GCF_003259725.1). Taxonomy (NCBI): domain Eukaryota; kingdom Metazoa; phylum Chordata; class Aves; order Strigiformes; family Strigidae; genus Athene; species Athene cunicularia. The sequence goes on along the minus strand of NW_020799097.1, from coordinate 97,857,870 downwards.
GACTTTAGAGGTTTTTCCACTTCTAAAGGGTGGCTCTGGCTTTCGGATCCGGAGTCCAGTTTTGAGTGCTTTTACTGACCATAGTGAGGACAGAAGGAGAATTTGAAGTGTACTGGGAGATTTCATAGCCTTGGAGATTTGTGCTGTGTCTTACAAAAATTCTTATTGCAATCACTGGTTATTGTGCTCTTCCCAGAACAGGATGAACAGAGCTTATGGCTGAATGTCACTCTGAATGAAAAAAAATATATTTTTTTTTTTTTTTTTTTTTTTCCTTATTTCCTTCTTTCATCCTTTGATATGATTTTGGGGTTTTTTTTGGATTACAAATAGTTTTGTTTGTTTTCATTGCCAATTTACAGAACAAAACTTTAAAACAGAGAGCAATTAAGAGACTAAATGTTTTTCTCTTGCTAGCTGGATAGTTATGTCTTGTCTGGCGGAACAGCAGTTGCAATGTGTATTTGTGTAGGAGGTTAAATCTGGTGTCAGTGGTTTGCAACTGACAGTTACAATATGTTCCTGTGGCAGTTACAGTGCCATTAAGAAAAAAAGGATTTTGCTGTAAATGTCTCAGTAGGTTGGGGGGTGTATTTTAAACCTCTTCATATGCAAACTACCGGGTACTAACATTATGTGTTAAAGTGGTTGAATGCCCCTCAGGAAAACAGTAACAATTAGTTCCAAAGACTGTTTATTATAAAGGGATTAAAAATGTTTAACTTGCTCCCATGTAAACTAGCTCCAGTCAGGAAACCTCAGAGTGGAATCCTACTGACTCAGGAGGCCAAATACTCCAACAGTGTAAGTCACAGTAAGAGCAGGGGTTTGCTCGGACCCCTGTGATCTTGTTATGGGGCCCTCACATTTTCACAGGAGATTTTTGGTATAAGATTAACCCTGATTTCTCTGAAGGGAAACGTGTCTTTTCTCACACACACATTTGTTTTTGTTTGTACAGAACATTCAGCAAAAAGGTTCACAGGTGTAAATGGAGGGTGAAAAAGGAAAAGAAAATTTGCACCTCTGAGTGCTTCTCACCTGAAAAAAAAACATACTGCTGCTAGTAGGCATCTTTATTACAGCAAGTTCTGACCTGAATGAACTGCGCTGGCATTAAAATGCATCAGAGGATCCAATGCTCTTCCAAACTGGGAATTGTAATTTTGCCTTTTTTATGGGCCCTTTTTATATGGAAATCTCTCCTCTGTATTAACAGTTGCTGAAGTTGAGCCTTCTTCCAGAGTTGCCAGGTGGTAGTGAAGTAGCTGTTGTGGGGCTGGATCCAAAACAGTGAGCATGATGTGTGTACTTAACTTTGTCTTGGCTTCCAGTAGGGCAAATGCATCCCTAAACTTCCTGGAGAAAGCATGGGGAAAATGAAGAGGCCAAACAAAATTCATAGGAACTACATGAACAACTGTATTAACTGACATTAGGAAAGCTGAGTAAGGTGTCCGCCTTTTATTGTTGTTGTCTTAGAGCTTTGGTACCTACTTTTAGGCTGCAGAGACACCTATGTCAGGTGAGGTCCATCACATGAAACTGCTATATATATTTTCTTCCACTTTTGAGGTCCCTTTTATTTCTGTTGCAGTTAAAAGATCTTGCTCATAATCTTGAGAGAACACGATCCAGATTAAATTTCTAATAAGCACATTGTTACTGTAAGTGAAATTGTCTACTGTCTAGGAATATGGAATAATTGTAATTACTACTGCTGCTTAGGACTGGGAGAGAAAGCTGGAGGTAGGATAGAAGGAACACATATAAGGCATAGTGAATTGAAATTTCTACCCTGGAACCTTATACTAATCTGTTTTTCATGCTAATAGTCCATATTATAAAAGACTTGATCAAGACTTTCAGGCGCCTATACTGTCTCAGTTGAACTCCCTGAACTACATTTGTCATTTAAAGTGAGAACAGGAATGTTTCAAGGAAGTAGACAACAAACCCAAGTCATAACATTGTTTGTATCATCTCCAGATGAGAAAGGGAATCAAGTAGAAGTAATACTTTTTACTCTTAATGGGAAAATCTTCATATTTTCCTGCCAATGTGATTTTTTTTGATGCATAGACATTCCAAATTACAGTGGTTTCATATATATTATTTATATAAAATTTTATTTTATATATACAGGATATAGAATAGAATAGAATAGAATAGAATAGAATAGAATAGAATAGAATAGAATAGAATAGAATAGAATAGAATAGAATAGAATAGAATTTATATTATATATTTAAGATGTTGTAAATCATTGTAGTTTGAATAGACTTTTTTTTTTTTTTTTCTGGTTTGACAGTAAATTAGGGACAATAGGGATGTTTGCCTTCAACTCACTCCGTAAAAGCAGCATTTGTCTCAACAAGTTTGTCAGGCAGTGTCTGTTGATTCATGATTTCAGTGAGATAATGGAAGAAACACCACAAACATATACTAGATATATGCTAAGTTTGCTGGGAATTGCAAAATAGGCAAGGTAAAATAGAAAGCAAAACAGGATATAAAACATGGAAATCCCCCAAGCTGAAGCCAGGAATTCAGAGAAGGATAAGCATGTACTTGTTCACATGATAACGTAATGTACCCAACCATGTGAGTGGTTAACATCTACAGTTATATGAGGAATAGATGTCGCTGTAGAGCTTTTATTTGTGATTTTGATTTTTATTCCATTGTGCATTTATGATGTTTGCTAGGGAGCCTAGACAAAAAGAAAATAAAGATGAGGTTTCCTCAGGAAGTGGCTTTTTCTTTCTCTCTTGTGGAGATTTTTTCCCTGCCCCATTTTGATACTGTATACAATGAAGCTTTGCTATTTGTTATTGAGGGAGAAAAAGATTAGTGAGTCAGAATAGTGGAAAAACTGAGGGTATTCTGGTTGGAGGCTGTATTGTCCTTTTAAAAGGAATGTGAGAAGGGAAATCCTAACCTCAATGAGGTCAATAACAGAATTATTACTGACTTAATTAGGATAAGGATAGTATCTTGCAGTTGGGAGCAGAGGTTGGGGGGGAGGGAGGGGCGGGAAGAGACAAGAGAGTCAGAGATTTTATATGTCCAGAGGGAATGAAAGACTATAAGAGAAAGAGATGACATTCACAGGGCCAGTGCTTATTTCTAATGAGGTGAGTAAGTAGGAAGCATTTGAGTTGCTACAGGTTTTCTATGCTTTTCAGATTGAAAATATATAGTCAGAACATATTACTGTTCTTTCCCTGAGTGAATAGTGCTTAAAAAATACTGAAGAAACAAACAACTGATAAAACAAGCAAGAAAGATTGAGCTTTTTAGTTCAATTTTTGTTTTTGTAACCCTCATCCAGAAGACAAGCAATGGTAAAACTAGACATGGCAAGTATAATTGTAAGACATATTTTCTTCAGCCTTTAATTTGAATTGATCTGTCTCCAAAAAGCAAAATAAGATTTATTTACCAAGACTTGATAAAGATGTGGAGCAAGTGACATTAATTATAGCTGATCTTTAACTTGTTATTGATGCCTTCAGGAATCAGATCTTCCTGGGTGAGTGACAGGCCAGCTAGTTTAGAATAATCTGGTAACAAATCAGCATTTCCGTTTTTACAAAACTTCTGGAGATTCTCTATTAGAAATACTCCAAAATATCAAAAAGAAAACATAAATGATCCGGAGAGCTCCTCACCTTACTTTCTTAGGATTTTCAGATACAGATTATGAAGATGTGCTGATTTAGGGGTGTTCTCTCTTAGCAGTATGTCACTTGTTACCGTTCATTTTCTAGATTGATGGTTTTACAATAGAAACTCCTTTCTAGAAGGATATTCAGAACAGTTACTGAAATTCAGTTATATTCCTTTTGCCTTTTACTGAATGGGAAAATCCTATTTAATATGTGTGCAGACTAAGAGTTTCTTCTGGTTAACAAAAGCAAGCCACACCCTTTGACTTTGTGTTTATCAGTATTTTTAAATTATGGTACCATGTCATATTATCGAATACTTCCTCCTGGGCTTTTACTTAAAGTAAAGTACATTTTAATCTTTTCTCTAATTCTGATTTGTTCTTCATTCTTTCCAAACCTATATAAAATAGAAGGTTTCATGGGGAACAGTTATGTTTCGCTGCAATTAAGTTCTCGTTAAATTATTTTTGTCCACAGTTTAAGACAGTGCCCTTTGCAGCCAAAAGGAGTGTGTTTATGGCTTCAGTACTGCATGATATACAACCAAACTAAAAACAGTATTACCATTCTTATTTACTGCAATAAAAGCCAATATACACTGACATAGTTACTTTCTCAGTTTAAAAGTTACGCCTTTGTGTTTTCTCAGGAAAACACAGAAATGTTTCAGAAATCATTGTATACAGTAGCACTGATTGTTTTTCTTGGATAAGAAGAATAAGCATAAGCAGCTTGTGAATAAATAGCAAGAAGTTTTAATTCCTGGTGTTTATTAATTCCTATGCTATTTGCCCCTGATGTAAGGCCCAGGAAAAAATAATTATAACTTAAGTGCACAAACCTACTGAGCTACGGAGCCATTTTACCTTTGCTTCTCAAAACAAAATACGGTAAAGCACAAAGAAGTGGTTTAAGGAATTTCTGCATTAAATTACCATTTTGAACTCATAACCTCTGAAAACTGTACCATCTCTCAAATAAAACCAAAAGCAGTAATTTCATTTTTTCTGTGAGGTTTTTTTTTGTCATAAAAAGACAAAATCAAAAAGGTATAAACTTTTACATGGCGTTGTCTCTAAGAACAATCGGTAGAAAGTCTTAAGAAGTTTAATCAAATTGGCACAAAACTTTGTTTTAATGACATAAGTAAGATTATAGCAAGTCAAACACTCTGGATGTTTCAGAAAAAAACGTGCTAACCAGTAAACCTATTAAGAAAGGCTTTACCTAAATGCTATTCTCTTACGATGATAGTAGTAAATGACTCCTTTTTAGGATGGCCATTTAAAAAAAAAAAAAGTTATGACACTCCATATATAATGATAATGAACTGTTAGAAAACTTCATGCTCACCATAAAATCTGGATAAATGTTTAGACCTTCAGTTAGCCATTCATGTTATGTTACCTGGTTTAGACAGGAATATACAGGAAGTGTTTATGTTTGGTTTGTAATTGTTTTTGTAAAACGTACGCTGCTGTATCTGCACTATAGTTTTAGAACCCTTTTCCTCCTGTTTCTGATCTATGTGGGAATGCATGTGAGGTGGAAGAGCTGCTGTGAGCTACCTTACAGATGCACACAGAGATCTGGATCTCGGTTCTGAGCCTATCACTTGGGTCAGGCTATTGTGTAAGCACTGTCATTGTTTTATTGAACACTGTAGGAGAAATGTAGACACAGGGCTATCCAGATGTATAACCTGTGCACATCTAAACCTGAAATTGTATAATTTGTGAACATATCTTTGTGGAACAGAAAATCTAACTTAAAAAAAAAAATCTATGACAAAAAGTGGATACAACTGTCTTAGGATGTGGCCTAAGTACCAATGATGCTGTTAGACAAATATTTTTTAAAAAATCAGCAAATGACTCATAAAAATATAAAGAAGAAATACTCGGAGAGAATTTCTCTGTTATTGCTGTGAAACAGAGAGCAGAATTCCTCCTAAAATCTGTCTTTCTCCAAATATAACATCACTTGGAAGTTTTTCATTCTTTTATTTACTGTTCTGTCCATTCTATGTGGTCTTGTCATATTAATTTATAAAATACAAGGAAAATCTTAATGTGTTTACCCACAGCAATGTGGTATCTTAGTCTGTCAGTGTCGTACATGTCAGGCTCCTCTGAGGTGGATTCCTCTATTTTTTGCTGCTTTCTGGAAACTCTGCTTTTTGCTGCTGGATCACTGATTGCTGCTTTGGATATTTTTCTAGAAGTAATTGAATTCTAAATAGGTTGTGGACTTGCCCACTATCACAGAGCAAAATCTAAGCTTACTGTCTGTAAGCAGCTTAAGAAATGAATGTTAGCTTACTTTCCTGACATAGGTTTACATTATTGCTATACTACTTTTGCATTATTTTTGTGCTCAAGGAAAAATTATCTTTTAGTTGATGTTTGTGGATTGTCTGATAAGGCATGAATTTGTGCTGCAACCTTTTCCAGTTAGTACAAAAGTAATAGTATGTTTTTTTACTGTCTCATTGGTTACCTGCTTTCATGGAATTTGTAGGTACTGTGCTTCTGTCAAAGTTGATCAAACTGGCTAATAAGTTCAGAAGTAGTTGACAAGTGAATGTTCAGTGTGAATAGATGTATCGTGCTTCCACCATGAATGGACTGAAAATTAAAATCCTGAATACGGCCTTTGGACAAGCAACAGGAAAATAGGAAATACTGGGAATGTATCAATTCATCTCAATGCAGTTATTTTCTTAATGAAACAATTTTCAGAATAATAGTTTTATTATACTGTACTGTATAATATTACTAGGACAGAATCCTACAAACATCAGCACAGAAGAAACTTCAGTGACATAAATATTCTCAGTCAGTTTAATAGAACAATGTAGGTGCACATGTTTGAAACTTATAAAGCTTGCCTTTTGTGAGTACCATCATCTACTAGACATAATTTAAAACAACACAAATCTGACAAAACTTTTGTATATTACAATAGTTAGGGAAATATTTAATTTATCTGAAAATTAACTTTTTCTTCTTCAGCTTTACATTAATTGATACACCTGGTTTGTATGAGAGAAGTGAATTTCTTCTGGAAAATAGCTTTTACGTAGCTTTAAGATATATTCTGGAAGCATTTGAAGATTTGTATTTTATTTTATAATGTTCTCTCAAATACATTAAAAATCAAATAATTTTTAAAATAGATTTATTTTTTTTTAATGTTACCTTCTTTCCTCTTCCCTGTTTCCCCTTCACTAGACAAAAGAGAAATTATAGTAATAACTAAACAAAGAGTCCAATATAAACAGGTATATAAAGATGTATAGAAAGATACACCACAATTTGATTCATTATATTTTAAGTTAAAATATTAGATTACAGAGCATTTCTAATATGAGAGATAAACTCTACATTCTGAATTCCAAAGACCCTGCCTTCTTCAATCTGATTTGAATGCAAAACATACTGTTAGCAGAAACTCTGATATATACTCATAAACTGGGGGTATGACTGAGAGAAAATCAAGCAACAGAAAAACTGCTGAATTCATGTCTCCTGATAGGCTTGGCTCTTCAGTTTTCATTAACACTGTGAAATGGACTCTAGTCTCCTATCTTCCCCGTCTAATGGAATTTCAATACAGTACGTTGGACGGCTGTGCTTTTTTTTCCCTAGAGCACCAAATTCAGTTCATAACCCATTTTCCAAGCACATTTTTTGTTTATGTCTTTATTCCACTTCCAGTTGCATTTCCATATTCTATTCTAAGGAGATGTATGCCTTCTGTTTTATAACTTTAACTTCCCTTCGCATTTTAGGAATCAGTTTTAAGGGGAGAACGTACTATGAGAGGCAGATAAGAAAGTTTTCTTCCAGTGGGGAGGGATTTGCAAATTTAGCCTCTAGACCCACTAGAGTGAGTGCAAATCTCTACTTCATGAACATATTGAGACCAGGTGTGAGTCTGATCCTTCCTCTCTTGTGGGTCATGGAAGTTTCTATTCACTGTTTGAACTCGCACAATGGTTGTCATCAAACTATTACTCCTCATTATTTCAGAGACCAGTCATTATCCAGACTGAAAAACTTCAGATTTCTAGCTTGCCCAGCAATACAGCTAAGTGATAACATTGCTGTCATAGAACACTAGTAAAATTTATGTGGCTGTTCTCAGAGATAACAATAAATAGCAACCTCTTTGTAGTGGCATGTGCTCTACTTGATGTGGAGTTTCCAATTTCCCCTTCAAAACCAACAATGCAGCCTTCAGGTACTTCTGAAGAAGTTGTGTTAGTCATGGGATGGGTTTTAGAGACATCAGTACAATAGAAAAGAAAGTCATTAACACAACATAATTTTTAATTTTTTTTAGAAACGGATGAAATAGTGAGCCTCTTTGGTCATGTGCTTTTCCCTGGAACATCATAGATACCTTTTTGTGCTGTGCTACAGGAAAGCCCCAAGACTTTCCTTTTCATCCCACTTCAGGACCTTGGTCAGGATTTAACATTTATGGGTTTGCTAGAACTTCCTTTATTGGACCTTCTATATAGTAATTTAACAGTATTAGATTAACATAGCCTGCAGCTAGGAGCAATCATTATCCTTATGTACTGTAACATATTATAGGTACACTACAACTAAGTAAAGGAATTTACCTCATTGTTTAGTTCCTAGATAGCCACAGGTTTATGATTAATTTCAGCATGACTAATTTCACTGAAATGAGAGCTTTAGAATAAATACAAGGCAGAAATCAACACAGTGCATCAAGCAGTGTGTAAATAAACTCATTTTTTTCAGAATTACCTTCTTTCTCCCTAGCTCTCCTCAGTGGATGTCTAAAGCTGATAAATGCAAGGAACACATGAACAATATTCTCTGTATTCCTATCTGGAATAGGCTGTTCCATAACTGCCAGTGTCTTTCAAAGAATAATTAAAAAAAAAAAAAAAAAAAAAAAAGGTGGGGGGAATGTGCGTCTTTTTGCACAACAGATAGATAAAAAAAAGGAAATATAATTTACCTTGAAAGAGCTTTTATAACATAAGAACAAACCTTTGATTGCTCTGGTACATTTATTATAAACTTTTGAGAATTTTGCTTAGTATTTTACACCTCTGACTTTCAAAACATTTTTGTTACTAAAATTCATTAACCTAATGTCATTAAACTCTTGCTTTTGGACAGTATGTTCTTGACATTCTGCTGAAGGAAAAACTTACAGTAGAGTTTTCCTGTTAAGCTTGTTCCTTGTTAACCCTTATCAAGAAATTTTATGAGCATCAATGTAGTAACCTTATGTTTGTGAGAAGGACTTTGCTATTACTGCACAATCTTACTCTGTCTAGATTTTTGTTCTGTTTAAAAATGACAGAAGATAGATTTTTCTGTCAAAAGTACATATCAATCCTTTGTTCTTCATAACAAGTAATTTCATGGACTTATCTTTAAAAATAACCACCACAACGGCTCACAACTTCTGAGGGATGAAAGCATTTGTTCCTTTTCAAATTGTTTATGGTTGCATCTCACAGCTGTTAAAACCACAGTACTTTTATTGAATGGAAATATCTTGTCAGCTCAAAAAAATCTAACAGCTAAAGAGACTTGATTAACTTTTTTTTAGCCCAAAGTTTCCTTTAGAATCTTAAACACTGCCAAGTATTTGCCAAGGTCACCTATCACTTTCTCCTATCAGTCCCTTGGGAGCAATCAGTATGTTGAATGGAACAGGCTGTAAAAAGCCAAGGCGCAGATAAGTAGATTTGTTTTAAGGTCAGGTTCAGTGACAACCAGTCCTGCGAGGTTCAGTCCACAGCAGAATATCTTTGGTTCTGAAGAGGTTGGTTGTTGTTTTTTTTTTCTTGTCATAATTTTTGGGGTTTATGACTCCAAATTGCAATTTGAGATTTTTGCTGTAGAGAATGGCAAAACTTTTGCCACTTGGGCATTAATTTCAGAGATGCAGGCCATTGTAAATTTCCAGCTGTTTAAGCAATGAAGAAACAAATTAAGTCTTTCTTTGGCTTTCAATTCTCTTAGAAAACAAACTTACAGGGACGGAACACAGTATGTGAATGATACACCTGTGAATGTCAGGTGTATCATTGCATGTTTCTATTTTGACGTGTTTCTGGAGGATTCCTAATGTAGGAAAGCAGAGTTTGTATTTTGTCTCAGCAGCCAATACCTGAATTATCAGTCACAGCAGATAGCACCAGGCATGGAAGATAGACATGGCCCTTATTTCAGAGTCTCACCACAGTAAAGCCTGTTTCGAAATTCCCTTTTCTTTCGAATGGACATCAGGCTTTTTATCTTCTGTGATAATTGTCTTCACCTTCAGGTATACTGAGACAGAAAGCTTTGAAGTGAGACTAGAACTGTGAGAAGGTAAATTCCAGATGACATCTGGATCTCATTTACATAAGAAATAAAATATTGTGAAGAGACAGATTGAAAAAATAATCTGTCACATAGCCAGAGACTGAAATGCTTGAAGGGAATAAAAGGAGTACCATATTTGAGCTAGCTAACTTTATCTCTCTCCAATGGCCATTTACTGTGATACTGCTTTCAGATTTTGTGGAGCAAACATGTTCCTCTGCAAGCGTTATGTGTTCAAGAGATTCAGAGTTGTCTCTGTGTCTATGGAAATAATTATGGTTTTTGACCTCAGTCATGGCAGGCACAGCATGTTCTGCACTCCCAGTAGACTCAGCACTTTGCAGTATCAGGCTCTTTAATGATATGCCTTTGCATCTTGGCATAACTTCTTACTAAATGTGACTATCCAGCGGTACATTGGATGTCACAATCATCAGCTAGTCAGCGTTCTCTGACCGCAGGGACTGAGTACTGGCTAGTTGAAAATTTCTGCTTTAAAACTATTCGATCAAAGGATAGTTTCAATAATGTTTAGGGTGAGAACTCCCTGCTGTTCCATAGTTGAAGTGCACCTTATTTTGCTTGTGAGCTGACTAGCATATGCCATATAAAAAAAAAAAAAAAAAAAAAAAAAAATCTACATTCATAGATGAGCTTTTGTCCTTTCAGAAGGCTATGTTTTACCATTTCAGTATGTCATATCCAGTAATTACATTTACTACTTGTAATCAAAGCAATTTAATTGTACCTGAACAAATAGAGAAGTACTATTAGCATGTTCCTCTTGGATTTAGACTTTCAAATTACGGCGATATTTTTCTAATGAAAACAATAATTCTGAAGTTGTCCCATAAACTAAGAATATTTAATTATTTCCTCAGACCTTCCCCTTTTGGAATAAAACCTTTTTAAAAAGTTAAGATTGGTAAGAAGTCTGATGTCTGTGGCTGCTAGTTGCTAACTAACCTTTTCTCTGTGCACTATCTTCATGTCATTCAGTGGATCTTCTAGTATAAGTAATGTGGATCAAATAGGTTTCTGGATTTTATTTGCCTTAATAACAGTTTATGCTAAATGTTACTAGAGGAATCAAAAAAAGTAATGATGATCAATTTGCTGAACTGTTAATAACACTGAAGTCTTTAAAATATTCCTGTATATTTGGAATTCACATGCAGAGCTCCACTGAGCATTTGCTTAGAGCCATTCATGCTCCTTCTCTGCAGAGTGCGCACACTAACTGCTTGAGACAAACTTTTGCTTGTTTGGAAGCTTGCCTCTATTCCCAAATAAATATTTATACTGGCAGTTACCCCATTTGTTTACCAGCCATTCACAGATTGGACTGCATTTGGAGAATTAATTGCCTTACAGAAAGATGCTGTTTATTCTTTGACAGCATGTTTCTGCATTGCCCCTCTAGATGGCATTTCTAAAAACAATTCCACATGGAAACATGCAAGATATTTCTGTATTCCCCAATAGCTTTAAAATTAAATACCTCTGCATGATTCACAGGGACCTCTATGTGCACCTCTGAGTTAACCTGAGCTATAAATGCTTTATAAATAAAGTATGCTGAAACAGTAGATACACTTTTTCCCACTGATTGTCTTACCTGTTTGTCTTTTTTTTTTTTTTCTTTAATTGTTCTCAGATATGTTAAAAGTATGCTTACACTGAATTAGAAGATGCTTGGATCAAAATATCTTATGTGGCTTCCTAGTGGTTTGTTTGTTGGGTTTTTTTTTTTCATCTTTACAAGAAACTTGTAATCAGAGATATTCATGAATCAATCCTCAGTCGTCAAACTGCAAATCTCAGTGTAATGTACCTGAATATTTGACTCTGTGCTTTAAGGTAAAACATCCTCTTACTTATAGAAGCATGACTTGTTCAAACCTGCAGGAGCCAGAGCATGGAAATGAAAGCTTTCTCATGGTGTGGAACAATAGAGAAATGCTACAGCCATTACTGTAGCCCACAGGTGACCTACTCCTATTCCTGTCCCATGCATTCTGTGCTACTAGATGCAAAATATAAGTCAGCCCTCCATGGCTTATCTCGTGATTGAATTGAGTAAAATAATTTTGACACATTTCCCACCTAGATTTTAAACATGTTGTAAAGTCTTTGGCTTTCTCAAGCAAAGCGACCATCTGTTACAACATCATCACTTGTTAATGATTTCCTTAAATTTCCTGTTAAAAATAAGATAATCAGAGAGTCGGCTTTGGCATCTGTGCTCATATATTTTGCCCATAAGGAATTTTTTTAGATGGATATCCCATTCCTATCAAGGTAACACGATCAACCCTGTTTTTTTTGTTCATGAAATGCTAGATAACCTTTGGTGGTTTTCCTAAATAGTTACTCAACAGAAATGACTGTTACTTATCAAGATGTTTCATGCCTCTTAAATACCATAGTAGTGTTTTAGAGAGCTTTTAATGAACAGTGCCATAAAATGTGGCATCTTTTCTCAGTAGAAGATAACAGTCCAAATTGCAATATTGCCCAATAAGGCTGTAAGCTGCTGGCAGTGTTCAGCTTCTCTGCTAGAATGAAGGAAGTCTGAAAGGGCATCTGTTATAACATGAAGCAACACCTCCTTGCTTTAGTAGCCTTGTAGTTAACGGAGTTAACAGATGCATGAATACTTCTCAACTCACCCAAGCTGAGAAACACCTAGTTAAAACTCATAATGTGAGCTTCAGTCAACCTTGAATCATGGCATTTTATGAAAAAGTGATGTAAAATATACTCTGTATCTTTCAACAAAGCTCAGTGAAAGAGAAGCTGATTAATGGGTTATGAGAAGAGTATGAGTATGCTTGGATTGCTTTTATAGTACTAATAATGCAGTTATGAAAGTCTTTTCTTTTGACTTGTTTGAGGCTAAACAACCCTTAGCAGACTAGCTGAGGAAATGATGGAGACTTATTCTTCCAGTAAAGCTTTTCAGGATTGGGACCTTGTGCTGTATGAGAGCAGAATGTGATGTAGGAAGACTTAAGCTATTTCCATTGAATTATTACCTATAGAGACTTCTGGGAGCAGGAGGCATCAGGGATCTACATGTGAGTCCTGGTCTATTTCTGAGAAAAAGGAGACACACATTTCCTGAGAAACAACAGCAACAAGCAAATTGCTTTATGAGGGGAAAGGAAGATGTTAGGTATTATTGGGTTTTCTTATGAGATCTGCTGTCTTGGGTTGTCTTTGGATTTAACAGGGAGGGAAGAAAACTTTTTGGAGAACAGACCAGTGCTAATGTTCAGTTATTAATTATTTTGTTACTCTGCTGTGATGGCTGGTTTATCCTAAATAATCAGGCAGTACTTTTTGACACAGTCCTGTGATTTTTTTTCTCCTGATTACTTTCTAGAGTTTACACAGTAATTTAATTATATTCTCTACATATTTTCCTAAAATAAAATATCTAGTAAAATGACCAAATGACTTACAAAGGATGTGATTGGTTTTGATTTTGTTTTGGTGTGTGGGTTTGGTTGGTTTTTTTTTTCCAGAAAGAGTTACTGTTGTCCTAACTATTCACAAAGTTTAACAAAAGCTCGGCATTTGAGTCCTTATCACTTTCTGCTTTTCTAAATATTCTTATTTGTAAATGCAAAATTCCAGCATTACAGAGATGGTATCATTTTGTCTACCAAAGTTTGTTTTCTGTGTGAATGGTTACTCCATTTTGAATATGAAGTGCTTGTCAGAAAACTAGGTATTTTTCACAGTCCCAGGCATCACAAAGATTTAAGAAGTGATAGTTTTGTAAACACTCACTGCTTTATGTATACCTTGTTTTGTCCCATGCCTTGCCATAACAGAAAGTGTTATTTCCAAAGGAATATTTTTCCCTTATCTTTCCAGGCCTGTAAAAGTAACCCCAGAGATATTTTAAAGATTATAGTACATCCTACTGCACACTTTAAATGCAGTTAACAGATGGCATGCTATCTGTTACAGTGAATTGGCTGTACGTGCTGTACCATTTGAGCGTCTTGCAAGTGGATCACTTTCATGGACAGAGTAAGTAGTAAAGGGTAGCTCTGTGAATATACTCAGATCACTGGAATGAATAACTTACTAGGGGTGTAAGAAAAAGAAGGACATCAAAGCAAAATCATACCTGGTGGTTTTTCACTATGGCAAATATTAGCGATTAAGAGCTAAAATAGAAAGCCTCATTAGTAGGCTTCATCATCAATATTTCTTGACCAAAACTGAATATGATGTAAATTTTCCTTTTGGTACTCAAAACAGAAAATAGGGAGGGTAATAAATCCTGTTGACTTCATTACCACTAACTGCTAATGATGGTGATTTAAAAAAGGATATCAATCTGGTATTCACTTCAAGGCAGCAAGAACAGAGGTGAAGGAATAGTGCACACTAAATAACCCTCTTTGAGTAAGTTGCTGCTTAGTGTCCAGGAAGTTTTATTCAAGAATTTCAGTGTTGCTCAATGGGATTCACCCCACAGCCTGATCAATAACCTGCCAGGAATGATGGAACAGATTTTGGGATCACGGGGAAAAAAAAAAAGAAAAAAAAAAAAAGAATATAAGGAAATATAAAATAAGGGAATGACCTGAATCTTTATTAGGCACAGAATTCTATTCTCAGGACGTTCTAAGAAGCATTTAGGGGTTAATTGGAACTAGGAATCACTTTGTCACTTACCGAGAACAATCAGAATGACAGTTCTTGCTTTCTCATCAATGCAACTAGAAATTTCAGCTGTCCTTTGTAGGCTTGGTTGTTTATCAACATCATGAAAATACCCCTCACATCCTCCTCCCCCTCCTGAGCCAGCATTCCTGATATGCTCTTTATACTCCAAATGCCTCTGCTGAATCCCAGGCAATCTGAAACCAACCGAAAAACTTACATTCACTGCAGGATTGTAGGGGGATTTGGATCAGGCCCAGCAACAAGAACATTGCAAATTAAGAATGATGTGGAAAAGTGGGTGTCATGACAGAAATATGTGCGTGGGCGCTTGTGTAAAACCTGTACACAATATGCTTGTGCTGTGCTTTTCCGACTTTTATTTATTTTAGCTACTTATTTCAAATGAATGCAATTAGGACCTTTAATATAAATTTAATTCCTATTTTCATAAAAAAGTAAACAGGGCGAATCTGTATGAAGATTTTTTTTTCTCTTATTCTGCAAAAACAGGCAGAATTTGACAGCAGGGAACAATTTGATTGAAGCACTCTTGAGACACACACAGGAACATAATCTTCCTTTCGAGAGAAAAACTAAAGTACAGAACTGAGCTGTGCCATTTGAGAAGGATTCATACTGAATTGTTCAGTGCATGCTATGTATAATTAGTGCACACTGGCCGAGTGATTATTGACACAATAAATCAAGATTTGGTCAAACAAATCTCTCTTCGTGTCACCAATATACTTTGCTGGCTGCGTTTTTCTGGCTTCATCCTAAAATCCCCCCCTCCCTGTATACCTCCTGTTTTCTTTTTTCTGCAAGGACTTCCAAATGCCTCTCCATGTGTGCTGACAGCACAAGGCATTCATTACTGGGAGACTCACTGTCGAGACAATAAAACTATGCAGGGCAGGATTGCATTGTCACTATCTTCTTCAGAGACTGCCTTCAATATGGGAAAAGTTCTCTAAAATAGCTTCTACCCTGGCTTCCCTCAGGTTGTTGTGACCTTTTGTTTTTGTGCAACTGGAGCTTCATTAGTTTGTTGCTGCATGCACAATTTCCAACGGCCGCTTTGAAGACATGTTAATTATAGTAATAATTTCCAACTCATTTACTAGTCATTGCCTATTTTCTTGCAGGGCAAAAGTGGAAATAAGATCTTGCCCAAACCACTCCTCATTGAACAGTAATGCCTTAAGTCAAATCTCTATCTGGAATTTTTTTCTCTAGTAAATTTTGCCAGAAGCCGTCGTTTTTCCAAGGTCTGTGCAAGTAACTGCATAATGCAAACACTAATACTCTAGATCACACGTTAGTAATAGGGGAAGCATTTAGCCATCAGAGGAAGAAAAAAAAATCTATTAGATAGAACACTTCATTTACTGAAAGCTAAATAAGCTGTTATTCTGTGGAAGTTTGCAGTTACAGTGCTTTTCCTTTAAGCTTGTGAACAAGCCTTTGGGCTGCACTGCTTATTTGATCATCGTAACCATCAGTAGCTTCACTGTAGAAACTCCAACAAGAACTCCCTGTTTTGGAGCTTGATTCTGCGAGGAACGGACCTGGAAAGTATTTTATGTCTACAGTTTCTGGCAAAGGCAGTTTCTACTGGCCTAGGTCTTTGGCCAGGATCTATCAAGAAAAATATAGGTATCTTTTCAAAAGGAGCCAAATATAGTAATGTGTGAACATAATTGGTAAATGCACACTGCCGTCCATTTGCACATGCAAATTTGCTAATGTAAATACAGACTTGCATGCGTATTCATTATTTTATGGACTCAATCTTGGTACCTGCTTGAATTTAGCCCACGGGGTTATTAGTTTCTCCAGTTGAATCATGTATTTTGACTAGATGCAACCGGAAGGTATGAATTCTGCTTCAGTTTTGGTGTATTTCTAGAAGTGTGCTCATTGAAGCAATGTACAGAGGAGAAATCCCCTTCTCGCAGGTGATCTAAGGGAAAGGAAAGTAAGCATACGTCATCAGCCACTCCCTCCTGCTCTTGTACATGGCTGCAAATGAAGCCTTAACTATGTATTTCCTGTGGCCACCCTTTTTGCTGATGATTGTTGTCTCAAGCTGCGGAACAGCTGATCTTCAGTGTAAGCTGCTGGTGCGCAGCGATCTATTTGAAATGTTGAATGAAGTAGAGTACCAGCTATTGGGTAATTTTGCTCATATTTT
This sequence comes from Athene cunicularia, assembly GCF_003259725.1. NCBI lineage: Eukaryota > Metazoa > Chordata > Aves > Strigiformes > Strigidae > Athene > Athene cunicularia. The sequence goes on along the minus strand of NW_020799097.1, from coordinate 97,840,948 downwards.
ATGTTTGCTTTGTCCCCTGTACTGGCTGGAATGGGAACAGTCGTGTTAACAGTATGATAGCAAGTTAGTCATATGGTGATATTTAAACTTTTACTGCCAAAGGTGACCACATTGGGAATGTTTGATTCTAATGGTGGCAAGCGTGTTGCTGGGAGATGGGGAGATTCCTTCTTCAGCTAAGATGATGTTACTGTGCTTATGCATCAGGTGCTTGGGCAGTTTCAGTCTGGGAAAGGACGTCATGTTTAAAAAGCGCAAGTGCTCTGAACGTTGGTGGAGGGGGAGGAACCATGGCTTTGGAGTGCCTCCAGCAGGAGCCCACTGCAGCCACGACTTTGACACTGTGCAGGTCCTGCACTTAGTAGAGTACAGCGTTTATTTAGGCACTCTCTCAAACGAAAGGGAAATGCTCAGTGAGGCAGATCATATATTACACATTTCAGTAACAGCTCATTCGTCACAGACCTAGTAACTGAACAAATGGTACAGTTTTCTTAAAAATGGAGGTTATTTTAATAATTAAAAAAATAATTTCTTTCCACTAATGCACAAATGAATCCTCAACATCTTAAAGTCTGATTAGTTATTTGCCTGAATACTTTGGCACTGAGTAAAGGAATCTCTAACACTTCCTAGCTTAACCGTGTCAGATGTTTTTCAAATACTGTATTCTTCTTTGAGATTTAGAAGTTTCTACTTTTTGATCTTGAGAAAGGACCGCAGAGGGCTTTAGTAACAGTTACTGAAAGCCAGCATTGATTTTTATCTAAAATTTTCAAGAGGATTATAACCACTTGTTATTTTTGAGTCGTGGGTCAAAATATTGTTTGTGAGCAGAGGGACAAACATGCACAAAAGACAAGTTTTAAAAGGATAATATTTTGTCTCAAGTAAAAATTATTGTGGATGTTCCGATTTTATAGAGTTTATAAGTATTTATAAAATTGTTAATTGTACCATACCAAATTTCTTGCCATTGCAAGTACAGTTTTTTGTTTGATTTCTTTCTACATGGCTATCTGCTCATTTTTGGAACCTGAAAGAGAATCCAGATCTTCCTTTTCTATATCTCTAAAAGTGAGTTAACGTTAGCACAAAGTGTGTGATGGCACAGCTAGGCCTCAGTGGGTGATTGCTTTTGGTGAACTGCAGATCAGAGTTGCCCAGACCCAACTTCTGTGGATGATACCAGTGACATTTGTTGATGCACAGACCACTGCCCAAAGTGATGCCTCTACATCTGTGGGCAGATCAGTGCAGAGATGGTGGAGACATTTTTTCAAGAGTGGAAGGAGGACGCTTGCGGGAGTGGGAGAAGAGGTTGTGTTTGTGCACAGGTGGCCCAGCGCCCACCATCTCCATGGCTATAGTACTGCAGAGGAGAACAAACATAAATACACAAGCTAGTTTCTGTCAGACCAGTTCTAAAAACCTGTATTTCAAATTTTAGTCATATATATATATATATATATATATATATATATATATATATATAGTAGAGGGGAAGGGGGAGATTGTTCGTTATCTAGCATAACTCCATGAGAATGTATTTGCAGATGTGACCCAAGGCGGGTATGTGAATACACTCCTTTGTTACCACGAAATAGTTTTCAGTGTTTTCTTTGATCATAATTCACTCATATTAAATCACATCATAAGTGCATAGTCATTTGGAATCTGATGGCAATATGCTGTCAATCACTTTAGAGTACTGTCCCTTGGGAACACCAAATGGGGTGCTTGTTGCCTTGTTTCTTCAAATAACAGAGTTGCAGACATGGACAGAATATTAAATGTTTGGTTTGTTTTTTTTTTTTCTGTGTAAAAAATACAGAGTATTTCATTGCTATCTTGGAAGAAAACAGTCTGTGCAGATGATATAAATGTCTGTAATCACAGAAATAAGTTCCCACCTGTAGTAAAATTCTGACACAGCTGTGCCAATCTGTACAATTTGACATGGGACCGATTTCAGTTTGCTACATAGCTAAAAAAAGAAACCAGGTGAACCAACTGAATGCTGACATTTGAGTAGGAGCAATAAATCAAACTGGTGGGTGGGGGAAAGGAATGTTCCTGTCTTCAGAAAGAAGCCTGCTTTTTTCCGTGTGAAAATGAAATGCGTTTGCCAAGGGTGGCTCATTTACACTCCATATCATTACGTATTAAAGAAAAGATTCACAGAATCACAGAATCAACTAGGTTAGAAAGGACCTTGAAGATCACCTAGTCCAACCATTAACCTAACACTGACAGTTCCCACTACACCAGATCCTTAGCGCTATGTCAGCCCAACTCTTAAACACCTCCAGGGATGGGGACTCCACCACCTCCCTGGGCAGCCCATTCCAACGCCTAACAACCTGTTCTGTAAAGAAATGCTTCCTGACATCTAGTCTAAACCTTCCCTGGTGCAACTATTGTCCTGTCGCTTATTACTTGGTTAAAGAGGCCCATCCTCAGCTCTCTGCAACCTCCTTTCAGGGAGCTGTAGAGATGAGGTCTCCCCTCAGCCTCCTCTTCTCCAGACTAAACACCCCCAGTTCCCTCAGCTGCTCCCCGTACGACCTGTGCTCCAGACCCTGCACCAGCTTTGTAGCCCTTCTCTGGACATGTTCGAGTAACTCTATGACCTTTTTGTCATGAGGGGCCCAAAACTGAACACAGGAATCGAGGGGCGGCCTCACCAGTGCCGAGTACAGGGGTGAGATCCCTTCCCTGTCCCTGCTGGCCACGCTATTGCTGACACAAGCCAGGATGCCATTGGCCTTCTTGGCCCCCTGGGCACACTGCTGGCTCCTGTTCAGCCGGTTGTCAATCACACCCCCAGGTCCCTCTCTGACTGGCAGCTCTCCAGCCACTCCTCCCCAAGCCTGTAGCGCTGTGGCCCAAGGGCAGCCCCCGGCATTTGGCCTTATTGAACAACAACAAAAAAATAGAGCCTGTTAGATATGCTCAGTAGTTTACCAGTGTCACAAATATAAAATTAATTAGAAGCACAAATTGCAAATATTTAGCACAATACTTATATTTTTTTCTCTGTTGTGCCAGTAATATCTACACTTGTATTCCTGCCACAGGTATCCTTTGGTATCTATGTTTGTCAGTAGGAATTTCCTATTGCAAACTGAATTGGTCAGTATTCTCAAAAGTAATTGTTAACTGGGAGATATCCTTAGGTCACCATTAATTTCATCCATGTTTGCTTCTGGCATGAAAGAAAGCATTGTCAGTGTGGTGAGATATTGTTGCTCTAGGAAACTTGCACAGATTAGGTTTAAGAGTGAGCGTCAAAAAGCTGTAAGAATTTTGAAATGACTAGCATAGCCCAAGCTTTTCATAGTGGCTAATAAAGGAATCTGCATTGTATAACAAATGATTTGTTGCTTTTGGAGGATTTTGATAATAATGTTTCTTTTTGTGTCCCACCCTGTGAGGTCTTTGTCCAGTTATTTATTACTGGGCTAAGGATTACTCCTGTAAACCTGTAATGATTGTCCAGTTTGTCCTTGGGGAAGTAATTCTGTCATGGTCAGAGGGAAGAGGAGACTCAAACATTTTTTTCTTGAGCAGATGAGTTCTTTGTTAGGCCTATGTAGTGCGTACAGATAGTACCTCTTGTTGTTTTCCTCACAATTCTTACCTCTCGTTCACTAGGAGCTACAGTTAGGGATGAACACTTTCCATCATATGGTGTAAGAAGTGCCATCTTAAAATTTTAGGCTTTTAGCTTGAATATGTAAAACTTATACATCTCTAGGAATGAATAAGTTCTCTTTCAAAAGACAGTCATGGAAAAAAATTAGTATAGCATCAATAAAAAATGCCTTCTGATACATAGCAGAATATTTGAACTCTGATCTGATCTTCCTCAAAATCGCTGATAGACTGACTGAAATTTTCTTCATATTTCAAGTAATGGGTTATTGAAGTAAATCCACCATGTGGAGAGTTTACCAAACTTTTGTCTAATTTTGGCCCTATTACCCACAGGTGAGTTACCCAAGTGACCTATACAACGTGTTTAATTTCCAAACTGGGTTTGTATCGTTTTGTATATGAATAATGAAACATCTTAATTTATGCTGTTCAAAAATATCTGTGAAAATTATTTGTCACCATTAGTTTGTGGATTCACATGAGTATTCTTGTGCTAGCTGACCCAATACAGTTCAGCTGCTGATTTAAAGGAGAATTTTCAGCTCTCTGCTTCTCTAATGAAAGAATAGTTGCCATTGAATCTGCATGATAGAAGATAACAGAGCTGGAAATACATCCTACCCTGCTTGGAAAGATCAACTCGTTCAGTTGTGACATTTCAAGGACTGAAATGTATCATGTTAATATTAAGTCATGGTTATTTTTGCTCAGAGGTGAATGTATATAAGACTTCAGTGCATAGATGGAATATATATATATATATATATATATATATATAAACTTGTGGAAGAGACAAGTGACACATGGGTTTGAAGATTATCTGAAAGTATAGCTGAATACCACTAGTTAGAATTACATTCTGATGTTACTACCACCTGGTATTCCAAGGGACTCTTGAAATTAAAATTTAGGCTGTTTCCCTCCATGTTTCAGTGGTATATGGACAGCAGTTCACAGACTGTCAATAATATACAATGTGATCTTTTAAAATGAATTTTAATGAGTTATGTGGGTCTTATGTAGATTATAATGCGTATTATAGAAATGGGAAAGGGAGGCGGAAAAGGTCTGTTTTACAGAAGGCTGACAATCTGCTCTCCCAGAAACAATATATGAATATTAGAAATATTTGCAGTATAATAACGCTCTGATAAGTAACAGATGAGGTGCTAGGAGTTGCAACTGTAGTGAAAGCAGTTTCAGTGGCAGTCACTGTTTGACACTAATGAGTGTAGATCCTCTGAGTCTGACTGCTTCACCAGATTTTCACCTAAGAGAAGCAAGGGAGAACTGATTACAGGACTCCCCAGGCCTGTTCTGGGTCCTCATTCTGAACCTGGTCTAGATCTGACATAGACCTGGAATTTGTTAATGTGCACAGAAAGCCATAATGAAAGATGGTGATTGATGTCTTCTGTTTCATAACAAGATCTTCCTCTGAGCATTTTAAAGAACCACATTGTACTGTATCTTCATCAAATTCAATTCAAAGAGCACTGTAATTTGGCAATGCCCATTAACTTAGTGTGTAGATGATACAGGTAGAAACAATTGACATTAAAGACACCTAATATTTATAATAGCCTATCTTCGCTTGCTTGTAATCTTGCCAAATTTCAGTAATTTCAGTTTTCTGTGTGGGATATCTGCCTCAGCCTAAACTGTTTTGGAAAATGTTCTGCAAGAATGGTGTAGCCACTGCTACGAAAGCATCAGGAGGGGTTAGTTTACTTAGGTGTAAAGTTATGTAGCTAATGTATTGAAAAATTCTAGTAATTGCTTGCTTTTAGGGGTGAGAGGTGGTCAGAATTTGGTGGTTGTTAATATCTTTTGTCATTGTGTGAGAAAGCTATTGAGTTTTGTTCAAATTGTAAGCCTGTAAAGCTCTCACATATGTACATATCCTATCGAGATTTGATAGAATTTGGCAGCTTCATCAGCTGAAGGATCTGTTCACATTAAGGATATTCTGGCCCCACATTTCTCCGGTCTGCAAACTGGACTGTGTATCTGCCTTGTGGCCATAATTCATGTTCTAGTCCAGGGCTGTAAGGGGCAATCGGGATTTTCCACTCATTTTTCTTCTTCCCTAGCTGCTCAGATTCACTGCAATGCAAGTAACAAAAGATAAAAGCATAGATTTTCCTTTGAATGGAAAACAGTGTTAAAGACCCCTATCTTTATACCAATTGTATAGCAGATTTTACACTGTTGTGTCCTAACTTGACTGGACATATTTATTAACATAGTTGCTGGATAAGACGCTGAATTCCAGCCTGGATTACCCTTTTTTACTCCTGAAATTTTCATATAAAACTCACCTGTGCATGTAGGTTTTCCACACAGTTATTTGCATGCATGAATATGTGTTGGTTAATGGTATTTTGAGTCATTGCAGCCCTTAAACAACCATATTAAAGGTGCATGACTGAAGTTTGTGGTAATTGTACCATCTGGAAGTCGGAATTCATAGGTAAGAGTATGCCTGGAGTGTTGAAGTGTAAACCTGCTCTCTGAGGTTGAAATAGTTTATATAAAGCAGTCTGGTAGTACTACATACTTTCTACCACAAGTCTTCTCCAAGTTCCATCTAAGCCTGGGAATTGGGAACATGCTTTACTAGTTAGCTGCTACTGATTTCTGTGTGTTTTCCAACCCACAATGAAGTTTTCATTTTAATTGAAGGAAAAATATTTAAGAATTTCATAGCGAGATAACATTTTCCTGACATGCACATGAGGATAAGGGACAAATAAAAAGCTGCAGATATTATAAAGACACGAATTAATTATCCTACTTTCTATAACTACTCTGCAGAGTGCTGTTCAGCAAACTTCATGTAACAAGCACTCCTCATCACAATGTTGCATCCATCTTGGTAGCAGACTTTTTTTCTCCTTCGAAAAAAATACTAAGCAGATTCAAAATTTCAGCTGAATACACAACTCTAACAAAAGGAAAAAAAAAAATCCCTTTGTTTTCTTTTTTAATGGCCAGCCATTAGTGATTCTGAAAATAGAATGCATTTAAAAAGTAGTTTAAGAGCTGCTTTCATCAATCTTTATTATTTATTGGTTGACTCAGATGACAGATCTGAGCTTCTTTATAGTTGGAGGTGTGGCTGATGGTTTGTGTGCCCTTCTTGACCTTGTTAAGGGCAAATGTAGTTTAAAGTTGTTTATAAACTATAAATTTCATGGTAAAGAATGATGTGAAAATAAATCCAGTGTACTTCTTAAATGATTAAAAGTACATTGTGTAAACAGGATACTTCAGCGAGGTAGTCTCTGGAAGGGTGTGTTTCTACTCTTTGGACTAATCTGAACGGACATGTAGTACAAGCTTATAATTAAAAAATGTTTTTGTCACTACACTTGGTGAGAACGGCAATAATTTTGTGGGTAGTAATGAAACTACTATGAGATGTTGATGTTTACAGTTTTGAAGAAATTAAGTAAAAGCAAGTTCCATTAATATTTCAAGAAAATCATTCACAATGATCGAAAGAAACTGCTCTGTTCCTGACCTCCTGAGGATTTAGAGGCATATGACTTCTCTTTGGTAAAAGCAGGCTGGGATGGCTAGAACACAAACTCAGATTGGATGCCTATGACTCTTAGACATTTGCCCTTTAATTATATTGATTCCAAGACCTGCCTTGTCTCTGAACAAGTTAATTCCTTCCGCAGTGCTGGACATACATCTTCACAATTTATACATATATTATAGTGTTTGAATGTAAGTAATGTATAAAGGCTATGTTACTGTTTGCTAGACTGTTCATAACTTAAGGTGGGACAACAAATAAAGAAAAACCAGGATTAGAGTATTTGGGAAAACTATTTGAAATGTTTTTTCAAAGTAAAGGCTAGCAATCTCAAGACTTTCAGCTCTAAAAAAACAAACTATATGCATTACTAAATGGATTTTCCATGGCATGCAGATGAATCTCTTAGTTTATTCTATTCCTTGTTCACAAGATTATAGAAATGACTGTGATAATACTAGAAAGTTTTGATCGTAGAGCGCTTAAACTGATTGCAAAATGGTACAAAGCTGTACAGTTTTGGCACTCTCAGAGCTACCATGATAAAGTGGTAAAAAAATTTGCATGTTTGGTGATGTTATAAAATAGAAACAAAACTGTTTGCCTGCTGACATTGGTTTCATAAGCTCACCTTTCATCTGAACATAATAAGGAATTTGATTCTCTACTTACTGCATGAGGTTTTAAGTCCTCCCCTTGGCTACGACTTTCTAAGATTGTTTTTGAATGTGGCATATTATAATCCTGTGTCATTCCTCCCCTCTCCATCCCATTGCTATTTCAGCCATTAGATTTTACTAAATGTAGAGAAAAGACCACATGAAATTCTGGCATTGTGGAAACCGAGGGCAATTCAATGCTCCACTAATTTATTTATTTAATTGCAAAGGTAGAAGTAAATGACAAAGCCTTGTACATAGTTCCTAGTTCACAGTTTAAATTCCTTTGCCTATTTAGATTATTGCTCTGGTACACAGATCTTTAGTTACAAAATTAGAATGTGTCTACATTTCCTTAGAGGTATAAAGACTTTGGATCTAGACTTTAAACTGAGTCCTACTCCTATTATTATTTTACACTTCCCCATATGTGTTTTGCTTATTTCTGGAATATTTTAGATAGGATTAATTTAATTTCATTACTTCCATGGAGTCGTATTCATACCCCTGAATGAGTTTACAAGAGTATCTGAAAGACAAAATCATATTTAATCAATTTCAGAGGTTCTTAGAAAAAGTACATTACACATCTTGTTGTGATACAGTTCTAGACATGCTTCCCTGTAGCATGTAAAAGCAGGTAAAAGCTCTAATCAATGTTCGTGCCACTTCTGCTGTGTAAATATAAGCTTTAAAAGGATCCTGGGCGATCTGATCTGACCATGTGAAGAAGTTTTTTCGAAATTGAAGAGCAAGACCACTTCTGATTCCACATGAGCAATGCTTTTCATGCAATGTTTTCAACCAAAGTGTAAAAGGAGCGCTGATATGTGAAAACAAGAAACTAACTAGACACTAAGTGTGTTTCATCATGAGTAGGGACTGTGCTGGAAGTCCTTTAAGCCAACCACTTAAACAGCTCCTCATTTCCTGATGGAGGTGTCAAGAGATGTGAATTCTGCTACATCTCCTGTAATGCATGGTGAATTTGTGAACCATATTTCTTGAATTTGTTGGCACGTTGTACTGGATGCATATGTAAGATTTTGATTATATGCCTAAGACTTCACTTTTAGTTGCAATGGAAGTGACAGTAGCCACAAGTAAAGGTGACTAGAAATAGAAATACTTTCATATCACGTAAGTACTGCAGGTACTTATAAATGAAAATCTCCATCATGGCTCAGCATAGATACAAGGTGAAAAATACTGAGATTTCTGAGGAAGGACATTGTATCAAAATATCAAATTTAGCATAACTGTGTGGGATGGGGAGTGTTTTGGTTGGTTTTTTTAGCCTGTGAGGAAAGCACTGATCAATGTTTCCTTCTGCTTTTGTAGGGAGCTGAAAAATCTTTTCCTTTGTGGATAGTCAAGGAGCTATTGTTATGATTTTTCCCATGAAAATTGAAGTTACTAATTTCTATAGAAAGAAAACCATCAATTTTTTCTAAGGAGCTTCCTCTGTAAGCATAATTTTTGAGCAGAATGTCCCTGCTGGTTTTTTATCATGATTAACTTCATCTAGAAAATTGGAAGCCAATATGCAATAAACAAAAGATGAGGCAAAGCACAGTTACAATCTTACAAGTTAAATTGGATTTAACATGGAAGGAATCAAGAAACAGGAAGAAAACGTCCCTGTTGTACAGAGTAGTTTTATTTAGGTTTTACAGCTTTGCTTATGAGCCTGTCAGAATCCAAATTGTCTTCAGTAGGAAAACAGTAATGGTTAGGAAGACAAAGGGAGAGTGATATGTGGATTCTGTCACTGGAATTTAGTGCAATTCCACACAAGGGGAGTGGAAAGGAGTGACAAGGGATGGGGGAAATACATGGGAAGTTTTAAAGTTAGAGGTCACACAATGCTCATTTAGTTGTAGGAAGATTTGAAAAAAATTCTGGTTCCCTGTGCTTTGTTTGAAAATTAATATTTTAGTATAGAACTGATCATGCTCCAGGTCTTACCTGGCTGCTATGCATAGTTTGACATCAAGCTGCTTCTATAATTACTGCGCTCTTTACTTATCTAGCTTATGTGGCAGTTCAGTGTTTAGTTCAATTTATGAACTAAAAATTAGGGTAGAGAACCAGATAGGCACATGCCAAAAGCCACACTTCAGACCAAGTTTAAATTTAAAGAAAAGTTTTCTGTCTCAACTTAGCATTTTGAGCTACTTTCAGCCAAACCAGAACTATATGATCAAGCAGTATGGCCTTTTATAATATATGTTGGGCTTCAGAGTATGTATCCACACTACAATTTTGCAGCTTGGTCACTTTTTGAAGCCAAGTTAGGATTTTGTTTTCTTTCCGAATACTATCACAGTCCAAAAGCAGCCCATTGACTGCTGCAGATGCTACATCCCATTCACTGTGAATGAGAACATTGGAATCTGTCCCTGACTGAGTAGCATCATCGTTGAAGGTATCTGACAGATATTACCTTAACCAAGTAAACTTATTTTATCAAGCTGATAGCTAACTGTACTTCTGAACTTTAAGGAACAAGAATGAATGTTAAAAGTGGAAAACCCACAAGAAGATATAATTGATATCCTTATAGCTCAACTGATTCAAAACATATTTTTGCAAATACATATTCCAAGAACCACCCACACAGACACTGATCTGAACAGACTAAGCAGCATTAAATGGTAATGCTTTTTCCTTTAGGTTTTTTTTTTTTTTTTGATGGTTATCAGAGTTGTCAATCTATTAAAGAACAGTTCTTTTATATCCACTCCAGAATTGCCAAGTATTTATATAAATCAATGAGTGGATGATATTTTTTGCTTTAAGGAAATGTTACAAATCTTCCTAGGTAGCTGTTGGTGTAGTTTTCCCTTATTCTAGTCCTACTTAATAGCTCCTTTCTTAAATGTTTTTTGGTTTTGGTTGTAAGAGGAATACGTATCCAAAGTGCTCGGGGTATGGTATCAAGCTATACAGGATCTATTCTTTATTTGCATGTAGATGTGGTAAAATAATGCTGCTATTAGGAAGGAAAGTAGTGATATAACTGCTGAAAAATTTGGAAGTGCTTTACAGACTCTCTCTTCTCAGATCGACAAGCTAATTTTATGGACTATGTACCTGCGGTGCAGATTTGAAGTGACTTGACTGAGATGAAACACAAACCTGCAGTTGAGTCAATACTATTCTAAATGATGGCTGCTCTAACTATAATTAAACTTGGTCTCTTCCAGCTAAGATGTGTTTAACATAATGTGGAGTGGTCTATGTGGCAGATTTTATTACTATAAAACAATATACCTGGTGTAGAAGTCCGTGAGGAATTTGAACAGCCTCTGGCACACTGATTTTTCAATAGTATTTCTGTCAGATTGAGAAGGTGGGCCCCATCTTGGCAAATGTAGAGAAAGAGGTTGGACAAACTCCAGCATGGGTTCTTTGCTTTGTTGCTTTTCAATTAAAAAATAATCACACGTGATGCATAGGCAATTTCCTGAAGATGAATGCATTGAATTTCAAATTTCTTATTGTCTAAAATAGTAGAACTTATAGTGCAATACCATGGCACTGTATCCTCCAAGAAAAGACAGTTTTCCTATTGAAGGTAATTGCAATAGCTCTCACCATTCACAATGGTAAGCAAATGGAAAATTCATTATTTTATCTGATCGAAATAAATTTTAGATTGGGGCCCTAAAAGACTGCAGTGACTGCAGTGGATTAGGGTTAAATTCTTAGTGAAGTCTAAGTCTGAGTACTTTGCACAGAATATTTCTTAAATAATGTGTTATTCCATGTGTATTAAGATCAATAGGCTCAAATAAAGTTCAGTGGGCTGTGGACAGAGCTGCAAATTTCTCTCAAGCTACATTTCCAAATAATGATGACTTCAAAGATGAGTACAAAATATGTGGTTGATTCTGTCCTGCTCTTTGTATTCTCTACCAGTCATAACTGTACTATTTACTGGGCTACATAGTACTTAAAAGAAAAAAAATCTGGAGCTGATATGACCTCAATCTTTACTCCATTATCCTTTCTCAGTAAATTCACTCAAATACACAAAATTTATGATGTTTTATAACACCACCTCTTCTCCAGGCTCAATTCCTTCAGCTTCTCCCCACATGGCAAGTGCTCCAGCCCCATCCATTGCAGTGGCCTTCACTGAGCTTGGTCCAGTCATTCCTGAACTGGAGGGCCCAAAACTGGATCCAATGATGTGATGTAATGTAGTCACACTTACCGATTGCTCACTCCTCCCTTTGCTCATCTGCCAGAACAATTTCAACCATTGTCCCACGTGTCCCAGTCACAGCTATCAAAGTAGCATTGACCAGAACCAGGATGTTGTGGTTATATGTACAGAGCCAAACTCAATCTATTTTAATCATAGGTAAAAAGTGACAATTCTGATTTTCCACAAGACTTGTGTTAGGAGTCGTACAGTGGTACAGATTCCAAGAGTTCTCTGATGTGAGTGAGGTCTGTCCAAACATTCCAGCAAAACCATTCTTGGGGGGGGTTTACTATACTAGATATTAAAAAAATGTGCTGATTCTGCTTATTTTGCAGAAATTTTCCCCTGAACTTTCTCATTAAAATTGTTTTCCCTTAAAAATAAAGAGGTAGAAGAGGGATTAAAACATTCACTCCAAGAAGACCTATGATACTTTTTGACCTCAAGCCATAATACACAGAAAAAACATTAGTTTTAAATAAAAATGCTTAGAATATTAATGTTAAAAGTACACTAATTCTGTCAGGTATTTTAAAAATATGGCAAAATAGCCAAGTTCATAATAAAAATTAGTTGCTACCATATGTGAAATAATTCAATAACAATCTTAATATGTGTGTCTGTGTTTGCCATTGTTTCACTCTCACTGTATGGAAACATCTACTTTTGATTCTAATTGCAGGTATTTACACATGCATGCTGAAACAAAATAGACCTCCTTTGGGTGCTGTGAGACAGGGTGTCTTGACAGCTTCAAAATCAGCCTGGTATTTGAGCAAAATTATTGAAAATTCCTGTGGTCCAGAGGCCATACAAGTAGCTGAAAGGCCATGCTGAAGCTGGAGTTACAGCATAGGAAAAGTTCAATAAAGATGAAATTTAAATGCAATTGAGTTATATCAGTAGTAAAAATAAAAGAGCTGAAAGGGTGGAGGGATCTTGAAAACTTGCTTATTAATTGTGAGCTGGATGTTGCATAATAAAGAGTTTTACAAACAAATGAGAGCTGGTTGCTAAAGACAATATAGATTACACAGGAAAGTAGAGGTAATTATTTCTAATAATATGCAAGGGTACTGTTGATCCCACATAATCAGTCTCCCAAAATCCTGAAACTGAATTCAGACCTATAGGGGTTTCTAAAAAAGCCCAAACAAAACCCCACCACAACTCTCAACCTGCCTGAAACAGGGAAAAATAAAGTAGTTTAATTTCACTGTTTGTAGAAACTTTGGAAGACATTGCGACTCTTTTATTTAGGTAAAATAAAAAATATTTGAGATACCTTAAAAAATATTAAAAAATTAAGAGCAACAACAGAACACCAGTTTTCTGTTACTTTTCAAGATACTATAGATTTAGGGTTAACATTCTGCCAAATTTTATGACCTACATCTTTGAAAAATACTAGTGGGGTTTAGTGTCATACTGTAATGAGGCTTGGAGCTTCACAGAGTTGTAAGTACTGTTGTCCTTTAGCCATCATCTCTTTGTGGTAGCTACTTTAACTCAAGGGGCTACATCTTTCTGTTTTATGATTCAAATCAGTAGTATTCTAAGATAATTTCATGATTTTGTGGGATTACATCACAAATACTGGTTTGGTAAACATTTTTTCTTATTTTGGTAAACTATTTTTTTCCCATTTTGGGGCCAATGAACAAAATTATGCATAGCAGTAAAGGCAAAAGCAGATGCAAAACTACAAATATGTATTTTTAATGCTAGATATATATTCCATATTTTCTATGGCATGTGAGTCAAACAATTTAGGAAAAAAAATGTCTTCAGGCAGTCTTTGGGTATGATTTGAATAGTTAAGTATTCATTTATTGTCTTCAAGTATTCATATTATTGTTCATATTCAACAGTAATAAACTGTCTTCAATTAAATATTCAATAGTAATATTTGTATAAACTATATACTTACTAATTTTCAATATTTCTATAGTTTTATGGCCTATGTTAAGTAAATTAAAATCTCTCACACTTCTGTGCAATGAATACAAGGATAATACTTTGTGTTGCTGGGATTAAATGAAGATGTCAGGCTTCCTGAAAATGAAACATCCCAGACAATGAAATAGTTCCCAAGAGAATAATCTCATACTTTATCCTTTGTATTAAAATACAAATATCCAAGCAGCAGCAAAAAGAAAAAAAACAAAAAGAAAAAAAGTTTGCTGGATTTGAGAATGATTTAATATTGTCAGCCTTGGCAGGATTTTCAGTGGGACAATGAAAAGCTTCCCATGGGACCATAAAATAATCCTGGGAAACTCTTTTCAATTTCAAAGGGCTCTGTCACCCCAGTACATACTTTGTATCTCCCTTCAAGTCTTCACTGGGCACCCTCAAGACAAAACCATTGCAAAGACTCTGTTGCAGTCTGGCCTCAGCAAGACTTTTCTAATGTGATGTGCCAGAATCCAAGGACAGTGTAAAAACATTATTCCTTCCCCCCATTACTGTGATCACAGGCCAACCAGTCACTCAAATATCCCCACAACGTGCCCTGCATGCCAGGCAAAGCTTTTGAAACCTACAGTCTAATTGCTTTCTACTTACATCTTCTACTGAAAATGAACTCATGCCTCTGGATACCATTTACAGCTCAGTGCAGTGGACACAAGGCTCATATTAGTGGTTCAAAGCCTTTGGAAAATATATCACAAAATACATAGGAAGTTGTTATTTTCTAGAGTTACTAAATATTCTTGCATTATCCTCTTGTTCCATGGACTTTTCCAAGTTAAAATGTCAGTTTTGTAGCTGAGTAGAAACTCTTTAATTTGGAAGGTCTGAAAGTTACTCTTGTATTTCTTAAAAAAATAAAATTATTCAAACACATGATGAAAATCTCTGAGGATGAGCTGTATTAATTCAAAATATCTTTAAGAGTGTGAAGCTCAGAATTGTTCCCAGCTCAGTTTTTACTGTATGTATATACATTGGATAGTAGTAACTTTGTAAAATTTTATATACCTGTAAAGCCAGATTACTTTCTTACATTGCTTTACTAAATAAGGTCTGTGGTGCAAAGTCTCGAGAAGGAGGAGCTTTCTGTGGTTACCTTTTTGTGAACCTTGGGGAGCCTGCAACTCTGTTAAGAGATTCCCCATTGACAGAAACTCTTTATGGAGGATAAAGCTTGCCTTCATTTACTGGGGAATAAGCAGAAATGACAGTATAGGTCAGACCCTGTTGCATTTTGATATGTAACAGCTTGGCATTTTAGTCAGATGCTGTAAAAAATTAAGTTTGCAGATAAAATGCAGTTGCTGCTGAGTAATGTAAGAGCAAAAGAAGAGTCCTAAATATCCTAAATTTCTTTCATTTCACCCTCTCTCCCCCACGTCCAATTAATCTTCCTTTGCCCAAAGGACTCTGTGCTGGAGTCAGGAGAGTTTGCCTGTTTACCCAGGAGCCCATCATGACATGTAGTTTTTCAGGCTTTCTAGGTGGGGCTTTAAAATTCTGTTATTTAATTTATGTGAGGGGAAAAAAAAATCTCTGATTAATCAGACATGTCCTGTTTTGTTGCTCTGAACAGCTGCAAAGAAATTGTACTAGAAAGCTAAAACCATTGAAAAGACCTGTTTTTAACTAATTCAGAGCAATAAAACAAACTTTACTAGCAAGGTTAGAGTGGGGGAATCTCTAAAACTGACAGATGACAAACTGGTGGGTCAGATCCTACGTTCATTGGCACGCAAAACTTGCCAATAAAATCAAAAGTGGTTTTGTCAGATTAGATGATCTTCAGGAATCTACCTGGTATTTTAACAATTGCAAATCTGCACTGTATGAGCATTTTTTTTTTTTATTTATTTTTTTTTTTTTTAATAAATATTTGCCAAAACTAACATGTTCATATGTAGGATTTGGATGGTAATCAATTTTGGAATATGTCAGAATATAGGGTTTTACATTGGCCCATTGCTTATTTTTACAGTTCCCAAGGTACAGTTCAGATTTTCAGAGTCTGGAGAGGAAAAAAAAAAAAGAAAATCAGTATTAAGGATGATTAATAGCAAATGGTTATAATTTTAGAGCATTTACAGAGTTAGAATATTGCCACTTGTAAAAACATTTTAAAGTGGAAAACATTTTACATCATTAGAAAAATATGTTAAATACAGCTTTGAAGTGTATTGCTTTAAAATAATTTCAGTAGAAATCACCAATACAACTGGGTGGGGGTTTAGAAAAAAATTATTCAAGGCTACCATTGCCGGAAAGATATTTTAAATGGATGTTATACACTCTGATTCCCAAAGAATGTGACATTGATGCTTATCGTTTTAACTTATGAGGTAATGTATAGTATTGAAAGACACTATTTCAATATTGAATAGTATTCAGTAGTATTGAAATTATATAGATAACTGGGATTCCACAAAAAATAATAAGCAAAAATATATCTTTATAGATGCTTATTTCTTCAACAGAAGTTAGAGCAGGGATCTTTTGGATTTAGTTTAAGGGTCTCCTATTTATCATATGCTTCAAATTAAAACAAAATCAGGACCCAAGTTCAAGTGGACACGATGCTTTTTGTTGTCTTGAGTAAATGATGTTTGTGAAATTAAGTTAGGGGAAAAAGACACCGACTTCAGGAAATCCCTGTAGCCATCAATGCAACAATCAATTTCTATAAGAAAATATTTTTGCAATGTTGCCAAACACCATCCAAACAGAAAGATTTTGTTATACAAAATAGATTACTGTTAGATTTTGTTATACAAAATAGATTACTGTTAGTTTATCTGCAACCTTATGCTTGTGGTTTAAAAGGAGCATATGGCAAAGTAAGGTAATGGATAATATCACTGTGAGACTGAAATCTGTGAAATAAGATGAAAGAAGAATAAGATGTTAGCCTTAAACATTTCAACAGGTATATTCTCATAGAATCATTTAGGTTGGAAAAGACCCTTAAGATCATTGAGTCCCAACCGATGGTTAATCAGGTAACACCTCACACAGACTAAGCCACCTGAAATAGCCACTGAAGTACTATTGGTAATAGCTGCAGCTTTATTTGCTGTAAAAGCAAAAGAAGTCTCTGCTTTTTTTTTCATTGGATAGGGAAGAATTAATACAGGGAATTAACATAAATGGGAAAGGCTTTTAGAACCAGTTTTCTTTCCTCCCCACCCTGGTCCAATACCTGATCTCAGGCACTAGCTAATATTTCGAGTGTAAAAAACCCACAGTTTATTACAATATTTGTCTGGAAGTTGACTAAGTTTGTTCAAGTGTGGAGAAAAGATGGACTTGCCGTAGGGTGATTTTTCCTGATCAGTCCCTTGCCAGTATTAAACTGTACAGCTGAGTATAAATGACAGTGAGTTTACTGCCTGGATTCTGGTCAGAAACACTTAAGTAGTTGTAGTGCTGTGCAAATAACTGCTGCCGTAGAGACAAAGCTGTGTCCTGCAATGTGTTGTACACTGGATGGCATCGGGCTGGAACAATCGAGGTTGTATTTTAAGTAAGGCAAAAGGTCGTGCAGGCTGCAACGGGGAAGGCTTTCAGCAGAGTATGGCTGCTGGAGGGAGGGAGGGAGGGAGGGAGGGAGAGAGAAATGAAGTAATCCTTTAAAGCAAACAGAGTTGCTTAAATAATGCCATGAAACTTCCAGTTCTCAACAATGGTCAGAGATCAAGCTGTGTTTGTATATACAGGGTTGAAGGTTAACCAGTAACTAAAGTCTTCCCTGATTGCCACAGGTTTACATTTTCTCTGTCACTGATGTTTGCCAAGTGGGATTTTGTGAGATTAGAAAGAATACAGCTGGGCAAATGGGTATATTATAGGGCTTACCCAAACAGAGTTAGAGAGGAGGACCACACTGATACGATACACATGGTGAGTTCAGACCACTCTGAGAGGTCTGATGGATTGTGTAACAAGAAAGGGCTGAATGCAGAAAATTTTAAAGGGAACTCTGTAGTTGAAAGACCAGACTTCCCTCTCATTTCATATTTCAAAGAAGTTGCAGCAGTTGAAAGAAGATGCAAAAGGATTTCTTTTTTTTTGTTTTCCCTGGTGTATTCTCTGTGCTGTTTGACAGCCCTTTTCAGAAAGCAGTCTTTAGTATTCACAACAATTGCTGAAAAGACCCTGGTAGTCAAAAAGCAGTGTAAATAACTTCTCCTGGTAAACAGTAGCAATGACAATAATAATAAGCAGCATGTGATATGTAATTGAAATGGTTTTGTCTAGTAATTTTCAAAGAACTGATAGTGGAGTGACAGATAATTTCCTTTATGGAAATTCTTTCCTTTGGCACTTTGTTCTTTTCCTTTCTTTCAGCCAAGCAGAACTGGCTAATGTATCTCCATTCTTTATGCTTCTGCTATTTCTGCAAGCTCTGACAAGAGCTTAACAAATATTATTGATATGTGATCTTGTTACCATCTCATTTGGCTGTTGAACTTACTTGTTGTTGTTTACAAGAATTATTTATGTTAATCTAAATATTGCTGAGGTAGAAATTATTTCTGATACTAATAAATGTCTGGCAACAAACACAAAAAAAGACTATTGACATCTATAAGTCTGTTTCCTAGTCCAGCATGTCTGTGCATCCAGCACCCAGTATAAGGTGACTCCAGCTGACTCTTGTGTTGCAGGGATGCTCTTGTACTACGGTTGATAACTAACAGTAAGGATTCGTGCAAAGGGGTAAACTTTGGTAATTATTTCTTGCTTCATGCTCAGCAGATGCCTAAAGTAAATACAATTTCTCATGTCTAGCAGCAGGAGTTATTAAAGGTTGCCTCAGTGTGCTTAGCATGTGGCAGGATAGGCTTTAAGACAGACTTCTGCTAAGGGAAGTTACTTTGCATGGGTAATACTTTTCTCAAGAATATTCCACACAAATACTGACTCTCCTATTATCACAATATAAAGTTATGCCTTGATCTATTATATATATATCACTGAAATATATTTACTTTTTAAAGCATATCTTATAACACTGAATAAATGAAGTCTCCTAAGCATGTTGGCATTGTAAATGTATTAAAGGCAGAGAAATAAAACAGAAGACAACAGAAGTTCAAAATCTAAAATGAATTCCTGAGGAATTATTATTTCTATTGAATGTTGTATAACATTTCTAAGAATCAAACTCCTCCATCTAATCCTTGCTGAACTGTACATTACTTTGGACTATGCAGAGACTAACTGAGACTTGATGTAAGTATGAGTAGCAGGCACTCTCTTAAAAGCATCTTTAAATTTAATAAAATTATTTTCACAGACTGATTGATTGGTAAAACTATGAGACTCTGCTAAATTCATAGCTACTGTGAATTTGATTCTTCAATCCAAACTAAACTCCCCTTACTTTCACACTTTTTAACTCCTGTAAAAATAAAAGCTTGAATGAGACTATTTGGATAGCACAGCAAAGGATCATAATGGAGCCTGGATCTGGTACAGGGTGCTTCAGTTCTGTAGTGGTAACTGAACTGTATAACAATATCACATACAGAGTTTCATGCAACTCATGCATAAGTAATTTCTGCATCATAGGCTCCATTTCTGCATCATAGCTTCAAAGATGAGAATGCTTAGCTTTGCATTTTACCTGAATCTGACTCTCAAGAATTTGATGCTTTTTCTTAAATTAAAAATATTTGATTTATTCTTAAACATCTTTATTTCTGTTCTGTTACTGTCATGTGCAAACATGTCCAGCCAGGTGTTTAAATCTCTCTTATCCCTTGCAGCAATGAGAAATGGAGTACAACCAGGACCTTGCAAGATCGGTGTGAAAATTTCTGTCAGTTTTGGGTTTTGTATGCTGCTTCCAAAGGGCAAAAGACTTGGGCACGTATAGCTTCTGTTTCATATGGTAAAGTCTTTAAAAAGCTGGAACTATATCATAAGTTTTCACTTATTTCTACTTGGTAACAAACCAGGAAAAAATTCAAGAGCTTCAGAAATATAAGGTCAAAGTCAACCTATTTTAACACTTTATTTACTGACTCTCACACAATAAGTGATTTTTAAATTTTTGTGATTAAAACGCTAACGGTCTAATATATAGTCAGCAAAACATGAGACCTATAAAAGCATTTAGTAAGTAAATATTTGTGCATGAAGGACTAAACAAAGATAATATTACGGCTTAATTACCATTAGCTGTTGCTTTACTAATAAAAGTTATTAGGCTAGATTTAAAAACAGTTTTCAGAACACTTCAAAATTACTTTCAGTATTGTCAAGAAGTAAATACATTTTCTCTAGATACTCTTGCCCTAGTAGCACAGGAGTATTAATGTTTCAATGCTAATGCAATTGGGCACCTTCCCTTATTCATGAGGTAAACTTTTATAAAGAACAGTTAAATGGTCGAGATCTTGAGACCTTTGAGAAGGCTGTCACATTTTTCTATAGTGCATGTTTTTAAACACTTAAGCAAATGCTGCAATTCTGTTGAGACTGTATGAGTGACATCTTCATAGAGTTGTAGCCAAGTTAATCAGTTTATCACTCTATGTTTGTGTACTCTTGAATAAAGTCTTGACTGTGGGGTGGTTTTATGAGCTGTTCTCCATAAGTTCTCTTCCATGGGAATAAATCAACTCAGATCATTAATATGAGCCAAAGATTCCTGATAAGTATTGATACATATTGACTAAATTATTGAGATAAAAATATACTATCTGTGTCAGCAGATTTCACTGTTAAGTTATGTTACTGTGATAATGACTTCAGTATTAGAATTATGTACATGAAATTTTTGATTTTAAGATTTTAGTGTTAACCCTCATGGAAAAAAGGTCATACTTCTCAAGATACTGATTAGCACTTTGTTCAAGATGCTTCTTTGGGTGGTCAGGGAAGTTCTGTGTAAACATACAGTTTACCCATAGGCTCTTACAATGGTCCCTTTATATTTTGTAAAACTACCCAAGAATGTTAAGTCTCTTCATTGTAATCCAATTTACAAAATGATCCTGTAATCCCTTAGAATGTGAACCATTAATTTTAATGTGAACCATCTTATAAAGTAATAGAAACCTGATTGCACTATGTAGAGAGAAAAGTAGATGGGTTTAGCTGTTTTTTTAATCCAAAAGTGAGTTTTAAATGGAGTTTACAGACTGGCTGATTAGTAAATGTAACAAGCACATCAGCAAACAATTCATAGATTATTTTGAGGGACTGTCTGTAAAATCACTGATGTGTGTTAGACAATATTCACATAAATAATCCCATTGCTGTTAAAAATATTTGTAGAAATAAAGCTGTTCACTTAATGCTTTGCAAAGGTAGGTTCATGTGCCCAAGGTATTACAGATTTCACTGACAGAACAGGCAAATCAGGGCATCACGCAAGGATCAGAGTATGTGGAAGAGCTGCAAAAGTCCAGTGGCACAGAAACCTCTTGAGTCTCTCTCCCCTGCTTTCTCATTTCTCTTGAAAAATTGGTATGCACCAATTCAGCTACTTTCAGGTTTGTATTTTTGATTTTGTATGAGTAGCAGAGAGATGGGCCAAAATTTTGCCCATTCTTTCTTCATCTGTGGTTAGTAAACAAGGCATCCAGTTTCATGTAACCGGCCTTAATACTTGAGGAACCCACCGGGCAGGTTTATTGCTCCCACTCGCTTCCCCTGTGCGTTATAAAACGGAATCTCACCACTGTGGAATAACCATCTGTTGTGATACTTTTGTCCATACAGTCCATCAGTTCATTTTGTGCAGATGTAACTAGCAGCTTAAGTGTTGCGTGGTAGTTTTGGCTACAGTTTACTCTGTGAAAAACTGTATGTTTGAGGTAATGAACTGTGCCTGCATCAGCAGTGGTTCCTAGTTTTTAGATTCAAAAAGAAAACCACCTGTAGAAGATGCAACTCATAAGTCTGAGAAGCTATTTTCAGATAGTACTTTTGTACTTTGTGTAAAGATGCAAGTGCTCGGTTGCGTTCATGAAACACGTTTTACAGATAGCAAAAGGAAGCTGAAGCTTTTGAGATGTCTCAGTTCACTTGGAGGTATTCTTTATCTCCAAGTTAAGTCCCAAGGCACATTTAAATCCCCCATAGAGCAATCTGGTTGACAAGGTACTGTTTAGTAATTTCCCAATGTGCATTTGAGGCACTGGGGAGCTGGGGTTTTTTTACTCTCCTTGGAAATGTTATAAAATGAGTTAACATTGGGATACCTACTTAAGGTATCTTCCTGAGATAGGAGGTGGATGTTGACTTCTCATAAAAAGTTCACCTTTGGAGAAACCGGGTTGCAGGGGTTTAGGTTGTTGTAGGTTTATCACAGTACCAACTTCACATGAAATATCCAGCAGAAACATCCAATGTAATGGCTAGTATTTTTTCCTCTTCAGCAGCAACTAAGTTTTATGTAGTTAAAGGTCATCCTTGAAACCTTTCTGAGATGTCAATACGAGCAGCTAGGTCTTTTTGTGGCCCACAGTTCTTAGTGGAGACACTATAATTCATCACCACTAGTGGAGGATTCCTTTCCCAGTTAAATCAGAAGGAAAAAAATCCTTTTAAAAGATGAAGTCTAGGCCAAGGCTGAAATATACAGGATGCTTGTCAGTATAAAGTAGTTTATTCTGCTCAAATAAAGAGCATTTTCCATGAAGTGTCAAGTCAGAGTAGTTAACTGACAGTAAATTTTTGATCAGCTCCTAGAGCATGTGAGCATTGATGATAAAATTCTCTACTAGAATGTGTATGTTTTAGGAAAGAATTTGATCCAACAGTTTTATACTGATGTAGCTGTTCATTTTTCAGCAGTGATATAGGGGCAAGTTATTTTATTTACCTTCTCAAAGATAAGGAAGTCTCCCATAAAGGCACTTTGTTTTCTTTGCCTGGCTTTGGTATGTTTGATTTGGTGGTGGTGTACTTTTGTGATCCATTTCATATAGCTGCCTATGTGTACTTTTGTTTTTCACTACTAGCTCAGAACTGACTGCCCCTAATAACATTAGTCGAAAAATATAATTCAGCAAAACAGTATGTTGATCTTTTGAAGGTTATCTCTCTTATCAATCTCTCTGATTTCAGAAGGATTGTCCTATGTTTGAAAATCCTGCCATACTGTTGAATTACAGCATCCCAGAAAAAAACCCTCCACCAGTTATGAAGCTTGTGGTAAGCAGCTACCTGTGTTGGTGGAGCACAGTCTTGATTTCCTAAACATAAGAGCCTTCATTCTCTGCATTTTCTCAGGCAGAAAACACTGGAGGTTAACAAAAGTAGTGTGATCTCTATGACTCTGAATGTAGGTAATTAGCCCTTTGTGTCATCTTTAGGCAGTCTGCAGAGCACATTAAAATGAACAGCATGAAGTGTATGTGTCCCCAGGATGCTAATGGAGCCTTACTTAGTTTTCTATTATTATCTGATTGGGGCCTTAATAGACATACTTCTTCTACCTGTCACTACTTTTCTGCCTTATAAATTTTATTCTTCAAAATGTACAAGATATATAAATATATATAAATATATAATAAACTAGAAAGAAGTTCAAACCATAATATGATATAAAATTCAGGCATCAGTGTACAGCTATTCATTACAATAGTGACATCTCTTCCACGAGACTTTGTTTATCAGTCAGCTCCTTATGCTTTGAAATACAGAAATAAGGATTTTGAAAGAACATGGCTTTATAAAATGAGTAATATTGCATAGTAAGATATTTTCTCTGCATTATTATTCCCATTTTTCTGTACTTATATGTTTTTGTGATCCAGTTGTACACTTTACCTTTGTTTATTTGAGACATACAATGAAAAGTTAAGTTATAGAAATGATCCACTCAAGTAGCGGCACTGGCAGTCTTAATTGGCCACACTGTGTCATGATGTGCCATTGTGTGGTTTATTCATTATAATTATTTTTGTTTATTTGTGTTAATAACATAATGGTAACTCAGAAACCTCTACTGGCACTGTTATGAAAAATAATGAGACATTCAGTGGTAATTTCTGGTTAGTATTTATGGAGACGCACATTTTCTTAGGAGGGAAATAAAGTTTTCTAATTTATGATTGTCATGTTGGAATGTTTAAAAACAAGTAAACAGACTTGTTGAAATATAAAATCAATATGAAGACACAAAATAAAAATTCTATTTCTGTGAAAAACATGTTTCGGTAGGTTATGCAGCAGATGCAAAAGCCAGGGCTCAGTTTCAATAAATAAATAAAAATAAACTTTTGCCACAGAGTGTATTACTTTTAAAATAATTACTGTCTTTCAGGCTTGTATCTTAGGCAGTGAGTAAAATATATATCAATGAGATATAGGACAGCAGAATATAGCAATGCCTGGCACTTAGGAGTGAAGCATAACTATGCAATTAAATTGCTTTAGATGTGTTACAACAGAAGGAATATCTTAACATATTGCTTTTGTAAAAGATCTTAGTGCTGCCTTCATTTCTATGTCATTTGCACTGCTTTCTGGACAGATGTTAAATGTTGTGTCCATGATATGTGCTTTGCTTTTTCTCTTGTCTTGTCCCTGAGCTGAAAATTGACTGGATAGTGCAGTGTTTGGTTTTGGAATAATTCGGTTTTTAAAGCAATAAATCTGTTTTAAAAATGGATAAGCTGGATGTTAGAGAAGGTCAGGACAAGAAGGATGTCATGCATTTGGAGAGTGAGGTGGAAATGCTTGTGATGATTCATAGTTCCTGATGGAGATCATTTGTCAGTTTGGGACTGGCCTCCTAAAAACCTTCATTTTCAGTACAAACAAGCTGTAGCTTTGCATTAGGCAGTATAATGATAGAGACTTTCTGAGTATTTACCATCAATCAGCATCTTCTCGCATTCTTTAAGTGGTCTGTCATATTATCCTTGTCACAGTTCACTGAGTGTTTTGAAGGTAAAGGCCTTCACTTGATTTCAAGGAGGAAGCCAATGTAGAGTGTGGAGAACAGGTATGATGGATTTGTTGTAATCCATGTCACTGAAGTGCTATACTGACAGATATTTTTTAAAACATTAGGCATCGTTGGAGACAGCAGGTACAAATATTGCATGTAACTAAGGAGAAGCTGGAAGAGTATTCTCTCACATGAAGATGATCAATATATCATGAATAGATGTCGCTGTACAAGTGTTTGGTAACAAAAGAAATTTTACTACAGTCCTAAACTGTGTGCTCAGATGATCAATGCCAACCGTATGGTTTAATGCCATGAAATACAAGCAGAGGCATATGCCATAGTCATGCTCCTGGACACATCTATGTAATTTTCTTAGTTCACATGGATGTTGAAAATATCTGTAGAGAGAATGGGTGTTTTTGACAGTGTAAATGAAGAATATGGGGATGGATGTGCAGTTTCCTGTTACTGTTGTTTGGAGGGAGTGATTTAAATCATTTCAACACATGCTGTTTGGATCCCTGCCATACCTTGGGACAGATGATGTTGGATTATGCTGGAAGATCAGGAATATGAGAACAGATATCTCCTCACTGACAGCAGATCTTCCATCAATCTCTCTCAAATTTGTCCTGTCCTCTGTGCTGGCTTTGATCCCAAATGGATGGGATCAAGGGTATTGGTTTCAACTGAATTAGTTATATTGCTCTCTGGCTGCCATTTCAGACCTGTACAGATTTGATATACAGGGTAATGCTAAGACAGAATTTTCCTATCTAAGGATTTTTCAAATGTTGGTCCAAATACTGCATGTCCTAGGAAAGAAAGGAATATATCTTCCATAAATTAAACATGAATTATTTCAGTTGTGAGTGGCTGCTGTTGCTTGTGACATTCTTTCATCAGCTAGGCAGCCAATCCATTTGCAGAAACTTTTGGGGAAGGCTCCTGTGCAATTTCCAGTATTCCTTCAGCAGTGTGACCTCTTCAAACACTCCTGGAGCCTAAAGGAGGAACTGGACTACTTTAAAAATCTTAAGTTTATGTGGTGATGTCACCAAAATAGGATCATAGTTCTTTACATTAATATGCATTTATTAAGTATCTTCCATATCAAAAGATGCTAAGTACTTTACATCTCAGCCAGTTAAATTTGCAGGCTGTGGCCCTGATCCAGAGACCTCTGAAATGAGTCTTTTCATTGACGTCACTGGACTGTGTAGTCCAAGCTGTCCAGATAGCAATGATTTCATATGCCGTGTAGATGAAACTACTCCTGTTGTAGCTTATGCCAGCCAGCTCACAGGAAAGGACAGCAATAATATATACAGGTTTGGTAAAACAAAAGAAATGTTGCTTTTAATTAAAATTACAAAAGAAATGTAAATACGTAAAGAGGACAGTAATCCTCAAAGCTGTCATTTACCCAAGTCTTTGGTGTTAACATGGTTCTTTTGAAAGAAAAAACATAGAAGTTGATAAAGAATAGAGTGGTTTGATGTTAAAACATCACTGGTACCAATTTTCTCATTATCATCATATCTTTGGATGTCTTCTACTCAGTCTCTAAGCCCACTATTGTCCTTTCTCCTTCTCAACTCAGTAGGTTCAGAATGTGAAGCACCATTGCTCTAAAATCACAGAATCACAGAATGAGTGGAGGCAGCTTGTACCTACTCAGTTTATGCTACCAGCTGGTCAGAGACAAGTCACCTTTGGTCTAGAATGGATGTGGCAGGGTTAGCCGTGTGTTGTGCTTCATTGAACAAACCCCTGCAGCCAGTGCTGCTTAGCGTGGACTCTGTAACACATTAATGTGACCAAACACATCCAAGACAAAAGCTGTTTTATTTCCAGTTATCTGAAGTGTTGGCAGAATGGCTTTCTTGCTAAATCCAAGCGAACAGACATCAAGAAAAAAACCCAATTATTCAAATGGCTCCTTTGCTTCCAGTACTAGTGTCTGCAGATGGACTACAGTTGCTCCTTTCTCCTCTTCTTTTTGCAGACCGGAGTATTTCTCTCAGCCTGGTGGTTAGCAATAAGAGAAACAAATATGTTCTAACAACATAACGACAGACACAAAATGTACCTCATATTTGCTAAACTCTCCTGTACACCTCAAAAACATGTAAGGATTATGTGGTGTACCGATCTCATAGCCACCTGCAAATGTTTTAGTCGAGTCACCTACGTGCTAGGTTACATTTTGTTTTTACATTCCTTACAGTATTTGCAATACATTTTAAAAATAATAATAATAAACTTGTTTTCATCTATTAAAACCAAATGTCTCCCTTCAGGAAGTTTGTTTACTATTTTCAGTACTCATCATTATATTTGGTTCTGTTTCCAGAGTACACACAGCATGTCTCAGAATGTTCCCTAACCAAGTGGAAATAGATTATTTTAACAAATGGGGCCTTGCTCGCTGAAAATGACAGCTCATATCCCATGTAAACTAAACATAGACGGGCAAGTTCTCCACCCCAGCTAGGTGAGCACAGCAGTATGACAGAAGCAGGGACAGAACCTTCCTTGTCTCCCTCAGACATACAAGGACAAAGCTGCTACCAGCTTCCCCATATGTCCCTTTCCCCAGCTGCTGCCATTTTCATTTCCACACACCATTCCCCCCCCCCTTTTTTTTTTTTCTTTTTTCTTCCTCTTTCCTGCTGATATGAACTGTAGACAATTCATTCCATTACTCACTGCTTGGTAAGGAAAATGCTAGTGAGAGACATATGGATTGATTTTTCACGCTTTGCACCATGAGTCTCATGAAAGGCAGAGAATGTTGTATCACTGCAGTGGTCTAATTTCTGTATATGGATCTGTGTGTATGAAGAGGAGAACATGCCCTTGAGTACACACACTCAAATAAATATAATGGCATTTGTGAGATTGGCTCTGTGGAATTTAGATTCCTTTGTCACTATAGACAAAGTAATATTTAATGTTGAAATTAAGTGTGTTTATACATCAGTATTAGTCTTTCTAAGGCATACAGTGTTATTGCTTAATGCTTATTGTTTAACAATATGTATAAAGGTTATTCATAAAAGAAGTCAGAGTACAATTCAAAGCAACATCTTAATCTTGTTCTTCTTTCTCTGTGGTTTTATTGGAAAGCTAAGAGATACAAACCTGATTGTACACAGCTGCCTCTAACTGTATTATAGAATCACATCTGTTTTCTCACTCTTAAGAGATGGTTGAATTCTTGGGAAGGTATCATATATAACTGAGTGGGCTGGGTTCCTTGTGCCAAAGTTTTTACAGTCTTGGGAAGGAAACTGAAGTGGGTGTCTCTTTGGCTGCCTTTATAGTGTAGTTCACATCTTCAAGGCCAAAGCTGAGGAATGACTTTCAGCAAAGACTGTTTTGGGGGTTCTTTGTGGTGCAAATAGGATGATCAAATGAAGCATTCTTAGAGGCATTTCACTCTCAGTACACACAAGGAAATGATTAGTGTTATAGTCAAGGGAGAGAATCTACAGGACTGTATTGGAAGGGCCTACATAAATTGGTGAAATATTATGACAAGAAAGTCAGTCTTGTATTTTGTTACCCTTATATTAGGAGAATAGCAACATACACACCTTCAGTATTCTGTCCATCGAGGTGCTGGAATGAGTGCAGAGGAGGGCAATGAAGCTGGTGAAGGGCCTGGAGAACAAATCCTGTGAGGAGGGATTGAAGGAGCTGGGACTGTTCAGTGTGAGGAAGAGAAGGCTGAGGGGAGACCTCATCACTCTCTACAGCTACCTGAAAGGACGTTATAGAGAGGTTGGTGCTGGTCTCTTCTCACAGGTGATTAGTGATAGAACAAGAGGGAATGGCTTTAAACTGCAACAGGGGAGGTTCAGACTGGACATTAGGAAAAAAGAATTTCACAGAAAGAGTGGTCAGACAGTGGAATAGGCTGCCCAGGGAGGTGGTGGAGTCACCATCCCTGGATGTGTTTAAGGGACGTTTAGATGAGATGTTGGGGGATATGGTGTAGGGGAGAACTTTGCAGAGTAGGGCTGATGGTTGGACTCAGTGATCCCAAGGGTCTTTTCCAACCTGAATGATTCTGTGATTCTGTGAAATACTAATTATTTCTAAATCTCCCTGTACGTTGTCTAGAAATGCCCATTCCCACTTCATTATTTTCTGTGTGTCCTACAATGAAAGCAGTTTTAAAGCAGTGGAAGAGAAATAACTACTGTAACAGCGTTAGCCATTGAAAAAAAAAAAAAAAAAGATAATTTAATCTGCTAATATACATATGCTACATAGAATAGCACATATATTATTCAGAGCCCTAGTAAGATCAGTTTCCACAATGAAATGTATTGCTAATAATTCGATCAGAAAGGAAATGCAATATGATTGTGGGTATATGATGATGATTCTTTTGATTCTTCTATATCAATAAGTGATTTAGCTTTAAGTATGTTTGCATCTGTGACAAATTTAGGTGCCTTCAGATGTTTGGTGACCATTGGTAGTTAGACCACTACAAAAGGATTTACATAGGTGTGCAGACAAGAGTGTGCATTTTTTTCAAACCTATTTGTGACACATTCCTTTGATCCAGTTAAGCAAACAGTATGCAGCTTTACTCATGGTGTGGCTGTTTGCCATGTCTTTGTAGCTTTCTGAAAAGAAACAGACAAACAGGATTTATATCCCCAGAATATTTAGATTCTGAAAATGTTAACCAGCTCCTATTTATAAAAACAAATCTATCATGTACTCCACAGCTGAATACAGCTGACAGCTTAGGAATTGGGATATGACAGGACCAAAACAGCATACAAAGAATAGAAAGGGATCATATTAAGACTGCATTTTACTTGTTTGGTTGCTGATGTCTTACTGATGGACATGTGTTGCACTGTTTGAATCATATAGGAGAAAATATTTCTTACAAGAAATAAAGCAGGTAAATTTGTTGCATAGTCAGGGTCAGAAGGAAACCCAAACATACTTTCCACATTGTAAGTTTAGTAATAGTTGGCTCACAATTTGAGTTTGAAAGGGACAGCCGATATATTCAAAGAACAGGAACTGAAGCAGGAGCATAAGTCAGGCAGGGGATGAGAGGAAAACATGAACAGTCCACAAGAGAGTTGATGCTACAGGATACTGGATGATGAAGGATCTCGAGGCAGGAGCCATTGTGGGGAGGAGGAACTAGTACTAGAGTAATAAAATTTTAATTTTCTAAAATAATGCTTTTAATCAGAGCTATTTTTGGTCTAGTGCAGGGGAAAGTGTTCTAAAAGGATGTAAGTACATCCTCTTGTATGTTTTTTGACTTTGAATATTAAACTATGAATATTTGTTTTTATTTTTTAAGCATAAAATCTCCATATTCATGGCATTCCAAGATTTTATGTTCACATCAACACTGAATTTGGAGTGAATTTCCAGTGTTACCCAATTACAGTGTTACAAAAACACGGGAATGAATTCTTTCAAGTAATGCTATACTGTGGGTCAGTGTAGCAGAAAGGACTGAACAACTGCTTTCCATCAAAGATTAAACTGCCTATTGATATGGTTCAGTAATAGCAATGCAAGGGACAGTTACTGCTCATTTGCCAAGGCTGCATTTGTTCACGCAACATTACTTTTTGTAATGAAGCACTAAAGAAAAATAGAACATCAAGAGGGGTAGTGGGGAGCATGATCTCTCTTCAATTCCTTCTCCCCAGGGATAGAAAGACATTAGCACCTGTTCTTTCATTGCTGACAAAGAATTTAGCATCTCTGATGTGGTGCTGATCAGGTACATCCTATTTCTATTTTCTTCTTGGAGAAGCACCTGTAATCCTACAGATTCCATGCAAAATGGTAAAATTGCAAAGGATTAAAGTGAAAGTTAAGAAAACCTGTTAGTTTTAACCCTTCACAACAAGACCTCATGTTGTATTACAGTTCTGAAGATTCAGAGAAGGATTTTTCAGCTGGTACTTCAGCAGAGGGTAATCAAGGCACCATTTTGCAGTATCAGTCATAATGGCAGATTTTCTCAGAATTATGGGATTTAAGTTTCTTTCTTCTACTTGTTATTAAATAATAAACATACTCTGTCTCCTTTAAAGAAAAAAATAAATTGGATTAAATAAAAAGGAGTTCAGCTATGTGCGCCACAGGATCTCATTTCAGTTATGGAAGGGGATTAGAGTGGTGTCATCCCTTAACATCTGAGCTAAAGGAAAGGTGTCTGTGTTAAAGAATTGAATTTCACAGTTCCCATGAATTTTCTTTGGTATCTTGTTTCTGTCTTGTCTTCAAATTGGGGGGTGTTTTTTATGATATTAATAATTTAATAATTGTATTTCTTCCCTTTAGACTGTGAACTTCATCAGTCCAAAGGACTGAGTGTTTAAATGTTAGGTATTAAACCTGAAATGCATTGGATTTGTTCTCTGTAGCCTTTCCTGAAACCGAGTTGAAGTAAAGTTGAAGATCTCCCTGTTTCACACATAGAAGGTAGGGGAGCATCACCACAGCTTCATGCTTCAGATATATTCTGTCTCTATATCCAGAGAGAACTTTAGACACCACAAGGCAGCTGCAGACACAGCTTTCAGGTGTATCTGTACATCTCATGATAAAGAAATGTATTCTATATTGACTCACAGAAAGTTAGATAGCATAAAGCTGCTCACCTTTTATGCACTGTTTTATCATTCAGTGGTTCAAGCTGCATACATGGGTTTAAATGGAAGCACGGGTGGTTGGAGTTGGATCTTGGACCCCTGTGAATGGCATGCCATCAATAGTGTCTGAGGACTGGCATCCTTAGTTATTCTGGTTGCCAATAGAAGTGTTCTGGACATGATGAAATAGGTCTGTACTGAAAATATCCACAGAGCCCCTTTTGTCCATCCAGTCCTTCCACTTGTCCATAACTGTTTCTTTTTAATAAATGGGTGCAATCTATTCGGTAGTAAATCTTCTCTCGGTCTATAAGAGGAATAGAAAAAGATAAAAGTGATAAAAAGTAAAAAAATACTGAACTTGAGCTAAGGATATTGGGATCTGATTCTTTAAAGAAAAAGTCTTTCAGAATTGAAGAGGGAAATGTAGTGATCGCATTATGCTTTCATGCTCTTGAGGAAAAGAAACCAGGTCTTTGCTTATTATTCAGGCTAGACTGAGGAAGACTGTGCTGTGTTTGCACAGAAGTTACTAAGGGCAAGCAGTTAACTTGGTTACACAGGCAGCTGGCTGTACTTTGTGTACATATGAGCCACTCCAAAACTTTATCAAGAAATCTTCCAATTAATTCATAGGAGAAGTTAAATATTAATGCAAAAGTAAACAGTCTGTTGACTTGCTGTGTGGCTCATTAGTTAAGAGTGTAGCAGCAGTGTTGAAATACTGATAGTTTCAAGAAACTTATGCTAAACCTAGATCTCTTTTCACAAAACAGCTATGTAAGGGATCATCGTAAATTACACAGTAATTTGCAAAGGGAAAGTCCAGATGAGATTCATGTTGGTCTTTCTCTCATCTTCTCAGGCATTTTTAGCTTTGCAGTGTATTCTGTATCATGGAGAACTGTTGTGTTTATTCAAAAGTTATATGATGCACCTTCTGGTTTTAGATCAGTAGTGTTGCTGATGTTTTTCATCCAAATCACAGCATAGCTGTGGTTGGAAGGCACCTCTGGAGATCACCTATTCCCTAACCTCCTCTGCTCAAGGCTGGGTCAAACGGAACAGGTTACTCAGGGTCATGTGTCTAGGGAGGTTTGGAGTATCTCCATGGATGGAGACTCCACAGCCTCTTGAGTGACCTATTCCAGTATATGACCACCCTCATAGTAAAAATAAAAAATGTTTATTCTTACGTTTAAATGGAATTTCCTGTATTTCAATTTATGCCTGTCGAATCTTGTCACTGGGCACTGCTGGATCTTGTCCTTTTACTGACACTCTTCTTGCTCCCCACAGTTAGCAGGAATCCTGGCTGGAAGAACAGTTAGGAAAAAAAATTGCATTTGTATCTGGCCAAACTGCCAGTGGCAGGACACTGACTGCGAGCTGTTGTAGAGACATGCTGTAGAAGAAGAGGCAGGGGAGGTAAGTGATGTCTAGCTGACTAGGCCATGGGAGCAGGACACAGCTTTTTACAGACTGTAGGCCATGGAGCAGGATATAGTCCTTTAGATCCAGTGCTGTTTATTCGAAGAAGCAAATGTCTACAAGAAAGGAAGTGCCATTACAGGGAGGCAAGGCTTTTGCTAAAGGAGAAGCCAAAGACTGTGCTGGGTGGAAGCAAGGCTCTTTCTAGGTATGTTCTTAGGTGACAAGCCAGCGACTCTTTTTTTAAGTTACTCTGGACTCTATGTAGGTTGATAAAGCTTCAGTGCATTGCGATTATAGGTAAGTGCATTTCCAAAGGCTTTATCTATTTAGATACAACAGGCACAGAGGGAACATTTTTAATCTTGGAGAAAAGGAGAGAAAGAAATTGTAGCAAATTATTTTTCTTATTTTATGTGTTTAGGTTTATATTTCTGTAGTTTCCAGTTTTACTGCTTTTGGGACCAAGTTTGGGGGACTAAGATGAGGCAATGTCTATAAATGAGCCTGTATATAAAATTTCTTCTCTTCCAAATTGTGACAAAGAACCTGGAAATTTAGATGAAAACTGAAACCCTAATGATTCATTTCAGATCTTTAATTCATTATATGTTTTTCCATATATCCTTTTTAATACTGCTTTTACTAATGCCACTTCAAGGATATTGATAACTTGATTATATTTTGATTTGTTATTGGTTGTCTGATACGATCTTATCTAGTTGCTTATATTTCACCACTTTACACTTCTCTGATTCTCTATTGTTTGGCTTTAGTGTAATTCAGAAAGTAATTCAGAAAGCCCATGTTGGCAGGGGATAACCAATAAAGGAAAAAGTCAGATCTTCATTTGATATTTTCACTAGGGATTTACGCTTTATTAAGTTACCAGAATAGGACTCCACATATTTATTGAGTCATTTTATTTTCAGGGATATGTCTTCTTTGATGGCACATTGTATATAAAGCTTCTTTATGATTCTGTATTATAGTAACCAGTCAGACACCTGAATTAATAGGAATTGAATAGAAAGTGAAATCAAGAATTTGGCTTCATCGATTGTTGATCAGTGAGCAAATTTTCTTGCCTCATTGAAGTTGCACTACCTTCTGAATAACCAGCTCCAAAACTGGCTTTACAAAGCCATGGATCACTTTTAGGTGTCAAAGGGCTCCAGCAATTTCCAAATCCCTTCATGGATTGGAAGATAACTTGGATTTTATATAAAACTGCTTCTCCTTTTCTTTAAAATAGATAATCTAAAAGACATCAGAAGTCTCCCAGGCTCTGGAACTAATTAGAGCAAAACTTATTCAGACTGAGGCAATTTTTTAAATAAAGCAAGTTTTGACCTCCTGGGCCAAAATGAAACACTCTAAAGGTCTGAAAGGAAAACTCTATCCCCCGCTCATGTACTTGAAAGAACAGTCCTGCAGAATGGTCTTGCTTCCTGGCCTCTCAGCTTCACAAATCTTTCTAAATAAGATATGGTCAATGCAGCTTCCCTGGGCTCCCCGTGCTCTGGAAGCACTCCCCACAGGAGCAAAAGCCATGGCTTTCCAGGAAGCTCCCTGGCCCTGCCACTGGTATGTGCCAAGACAACATAAACAAAAGCCTTCATTTGGGCTTGGGTCACGCTCTTGTAGCAGAGCATCATGTAGAGTAAACTGAAAACAAACAGGCGAGGCAGGTCTGCTGTCCATCAAAATGATGTCATGTTCGTTATGTCATGTTGTGTCAGGCTTTCTCGTTCTTCCCTGTGATCTAGTTAGGAAAGCTCTGCCTTTGACTGCACTTAGCTCCAGTAGTGTAAGAATACACCTTCAGTGATCTGGGGGCTGCTGGCTGGTTTGCTTGGTGTTGATGGAAAGGTTAGCTACGATTTCAGAGGTCATCTTACAGAACCCAGCAGCAGTCTGTTGCAATGAATTTTGTGAAACATGATGGCAGGTGCAGGGGGGGCATTAATTTTGTCAAGGAAAACCCACACAAAGTAAAAGAGATAAGAAGTTGCACAGCTTAAAAATATGTTCTCAAGTCTGTTGAACGGAACCCATCATGCCAATTTTAGGTTTAATTCCAGTAATTTGTATTACATATGTTTTTCCTGCAAGGAAATGCAGGAAATTGCATGTATTGTTTTCAAAATTGCTTTCTTAAATACTGTAGTTGTCTTTCCTGATGACCAAAGGATATAGATTTAATCTGCATCCAGACATCAGTAAGTTTTGCTGTAACAAATCAACAGAGCTAAATAAAGCACCATGTTTTGAAGCTGTACTGGTCATTTCATATATACTGTAATGAAAATATTCTCCTGCTTGGTTTGTTTTTGTTTTTGGTTTTTTTTTTAAGTATTTTTACTTTATGTTTATTAAAAAATACTTACCTTGAATGGAAAATAAATCCTAAAATCAACTTTTAAGTATGAATGTCATATGTTCAACTTCTATTTAATATCCACAGCGATTTAGTCCTAAGGGAAGAAATAGTGCTGACATAATTGTAATCCACCTGAGCTGCTCATGCTGGGACAGGAAAAATTCTCTTTCCCCATATCTCATTAATGTGTATTGATAGATAAGCCAGAGGTGTATTTTAAAAATGCCTTTTTCTTTTTAACTTGCCAAAATGGCTTTTGTAATGTTCCGTTCTTACTGTGTCTCACATGGCTCCTACTAAGCCATATATACTCTGTAAGCAGAAGCTGAGATGGCTTGTGTTTGTTTTCAAGTTACTGATTCTGAAATTTCAGCTTGAAAAGTGAAAGACAACTGCATTTTCCATTTTGCACATAAGCAATGAGGATCCTGGAGGTTGGCTGTGCCTTCAGTAATATCCATACAATTCTACTACCACCATGTTCTGTGTATCTGTGCATTCTGTGTATCATGTTCATTCTGTGAATCCATCCGTGTGGATTCACTGACTCCTAAAAACGTCCCACACTGCAGTTAATCTTGAGTTTACTGGTAAGATTTTTAGATTTGATCAGCCCCCTTATCTAGGATACTCTCTGATTATTAACGACCACAAATATAATGTTGGGCTGAATATATGACTTATGTACCCCAAAGTTATATGCTTTCTGGACTCTACAGTGGAAATCTTGAATCTTCATTTACACACTGAAGTTCCTTGCACAGGGCAGGGCCTGAAAGCTGAATTCACACAAGGTGCTGCCTAGTTAGGGAGTGTAATACAGCTAGGAAAAACCAAACCAAACCAAACCAAACATTTCTGCTCCCCCCCCCCCCCCA
>NW_020799097.1:97723035-97804573 GCF_003259725.1 Athene cunicularia | reverse complement strand
AAAAAAAAAAAAAAAAAAGCACCAACAAAGGTCTGGGTGCAATAGTTTATCTATTTAGACAGTGTAGTACAGTACATCTACTTTAGACATGCTTTTATCTAGGTAAATATGTTGCTGCAGAAGTTGATGTGGTTCTAAATAACTCCTTGCAATGCGTGAACTAACTTGTTTAAACCTTGATTAAGGATCTCTGACTACACCACAATTTGCAGAACAGACCTCTCAGGTCTCAGCAGATGTCTTATTCACAAAAGAAGCCTTTCTGCCAGAGGAAAAGCAGCACTCATTCTTGTTTCTTTTGAAGCAGAGCTGGAGGAGAAGGCAGGGTCTTGAAAGACCTAGTAGTTAGGACTGTCTCCTTGGAGGTCTGAATTCTGTCTGCTTGATGTAAATGTATAAATTCCTATGACTTCCAGATGAACCAGGATGGTGGAACATCATGCTGTCCTTTTGCTTACTCTCACTGGCACATTTGATGGTGGATTCCTTCCTGTAGAATGGCTTAGAATCAATTGTATTGGAGTGTGAATCCTGCCTAAAAGGTTGGTGGTTGGAGAACTCTCCTGGGAAGTGAGATTTTAGGCTTTTGAATGTCTGTAGATTTAGGAAGTTATTGCATCTCTCTCTCTCTTGCTGAGTCTTGCAAGCATTAAACTGTTGCATGAAAGGTGGAGATTCCCACCCATCCTTTTAAAAGACAGTGAGCATGTCTACATTTTCAGAGGAACCTCATCTTGTCAGTGTGGTCTTATTATTATTCAGTAATGATTAATGTTTTGGATGCCTTAGGGGACCTACACATTCCTTTGCCAAATTTCTAGATCCTATCTTGGGAGGGATGTGAGAAATAGGTGCTGAGCTATTTAGGCTGGGGCAATTCTAAGCATGTACAAAGCAAACGCCTAAGAAACTTTCAGGTCAAATGGGGAGGAGAGCGATAAGTTTAAGCACCCTCTGAAGTAAGAAAATCTT
Organism: Athene cunicularia; assembly: GCF_003259725.1. Taxonomy (NCBI): domain Eukaryota; kingdom Metazoa; phylum Chordata; class Aves; order Strigiformes; family Strigidae; genus Athene; species Athene cunicularia. The sequence continues at coordinate 97,803,601 of NW_020799097.1, read as the reverse complement.
ACTAAGAAGTAGTTTGGATTTCATTCTGAACATTGGGCCTCCGATCTGAGTCAGTCCTGTTTTAGAAACTTGTGTTCTTTGCTGAATGTGGCTAATGGTCACTGAAGACAATTGTACTATTCTAGAAACAGGAAGCAAAAATGTTAGCAAGTATGAAGATACCCATTTATATTTCCAATTTAAGATATACTTATATTTTGGCTGTTTTACTGCGGGTGATGTCTATATGTGAGTAGATACTGTTTTTTGATGGACTCTCTAATTTCCTGCTACTAGATTTACAGACTCCCTTTTCTTAATAATACTGTCTTCTACTCGGAAACAAAACTTTCTGGACATGAAAACTTCAGCTGGCTTTGATGTTAGCTGAAAAATACTGAGGAGCTTAAGAGTGTAAGCCATCAGGAGTTCTTAAAAAGCTAAAATGCTTGGCATTCTCACATATCCATGTTAGTAAATTAATCAGAAGATGCACTGTGTCTGTTCTCACTTGACTCTTAGTGTTTTCATAACCATTGCTTTGCAATAAGAGGTTTTACACAACTTACCACAGAGAATTCAACATTAAGATTTTAGGATAGGTAAGGAGAAGATTTCTGCATTAGAAGACTTCCACTTTTTCTGATCCGCACTTACACTCCCAACACAGGCAGAGGGATTTTAAATTTAATCGGTCTATCTACTTTAGAACCTATTTCCTATTAATTCACACCCATTCACATGATCTCACTGCGTGAAAGCTCTCACCTTTGAAAAGCAAAGTTCAAAGTTGAATACACTTTCCTGACTGGAACTATTTGCAGCTCAGCTTCCCTGGGTTGAGAGATATAATATCACATTCTTGTCTGGTTCCCACTGTTCTAAAGGTATCTAAAGAGCTTTGGTTTTAGAGGTTTGTTTGTGGGTGGTTTTTTGTGTTGGTTTTTTTTTTTTTTTTTTTTTTTCCTCTTGTCACCTTAACGATCCTGCCTTTGGTCAGTGGAAATCAGGTGCTATTTATTCAATTTCTGCAACTCCCACTTCATGGGAATCTGTGTACCATTAGCTCTGCCCATGGCTTTAGAAAAACAAATCCATTCTGCTTTGGGAATGCCAAATGAGACTAGCTAGGGTCAGACATAAAGGAAGCAGGAAGAGAACAACAGTGAACAAGGAAGCATTAGTATGAAAACAATTTCATATTTATGAATCATAGAGCCTTTGGTGAAATTAATAAAACAATGTGTCCTGGGCACATTCAAAGAAAGAGTTGAAAGGCAGAATATCTTTATGAAGGTGAAATAAGTTCGTAGTATTATTTGAAGTGCTCTCAAGAATGTTTGCTCTATACACAAGGAGAATGGGAAAAAATGAAAGTAAGTCAGGGTTTGTGGGTAGACACAGCATATTTTACTGTTACACTAGAGGAAACCAGTCACAATTTTAAGCACATAAGCCTGTCATCAGCTGATAGAAAGACAAATTCTTGGGCCTCATGGATAGGAAGAATGGACTGATACCAAAAGCTTTTTCCCACTATACTACAGGCAGTACATTAGTTTTTGCTACAACCTTTGGATATCTCTTGTAGGCTTAGAGCATGATTGCTACAGCAACATTCTTGCAAATGTGAAAGACCTTTGATGCTTTTCAGCCACAGCTATATTTTTACTTATATTCTTAGAATTTTGAAAAAGCGGAAATGTAGCTTCAACTTTGTAGCTGAAAGGAAAGCATTCTAAAACAATACAAATGTGTATAGCTGTATAGAATTTTGACAATATTATATACATTTTTCTACAAAAAAGTATAATCATGCTTTCTCAGTGTAAACAGGTAGGCTTTTGCTATAAGTAGAATTTATTTTTTTTTCTCTTCTTGTAACATTGTGGCTTTTTTCCTGTTTTCTACACAGGTGTCTATTGGTTGCACTGTAAAACAGGCCTGAGATTTTCTCTGTATCTACCCCCACTATGCAAGTCTCATTTAAGTCAGAACTATTTTTTTTTTAATGTATCTCTGTGTATTCTTGCCAATCTTTAATATGAGTACATTAAGGCTTACTATTAAAGTGAAGAACAAACAAAGTCATATTCTAAAACATCCTGTTCTAGCCTGTGCTGTTTTGCATGTAAATGTTAGGCAGTATTTCTGCCTGATCTTTACATTAGTTGATGTAGCTAATGGAAAATGCTGTTACCTTTTAGTAGAAGAACTATAGAACAACAGTCCCACATTTTCAGTGGAGAAAAACAATCAGTATTTGAACAAGAATGGCGTGAATGATTATTATATAGGCGCATGTTTCATTAGAGGCATTAGAGGGATGGTGGGGTGAAAGACAAAAAACCCCATGTAGTTGGGTGGCAGAACAGCATTCTACACCAAATTCTCTAGTAGTGTAATAAACTGGGACACTGTTGTCTTCTGCCTCCATATCAAGCACTGACGTGCATCAAATATTATTAAATGATTTGGATAAAACTGTTTCAACAATACACTAGAAAATAGTATTTTTATTTTCTCAGAGTTGGATTGTTAAAGAAAATTCCTTTTAACTGTTCTGCTAGAAGAGAAGAGCATTAAAATAGAAACCAGCATATTAGAGTGTTAGAAACTTTCCAGTACCATTAAAGCTAAGTGCTTATTCTTTAAACCCCAAACATTTTATTTGAAACACCTGGATTTGATTAATTTCTATCAAGGCATGGTCCTACAGGAATGCTTCCTGGTTTTTTATTTGATTTTTCCTGAAATCAGTGACATTGAATATCTTAGGATACCTATTGCCTGGGGCAGATACATCTGGTAAGTGTGTCCCAGGTCCAGAGAGCCTCGTGCAGCTATTAGTGAAATGGACATTCTGCTTGTCTTAGTGCAGAAGTTGATAAGAGGTAATACAGCACTTTATTAAACTACATTGGTGAATGAATGCTCATCAGCTAGTTAAGATGAGATCAAAGCCCAGATTTTTTGGACTTTGCTTGCAGTTTGTTGATTCTTTAGCAGACATGAGAAAAACTTACCTATTTTCTTCTAACTGTGGAAGCAGTTCTAAGGAAAGCTATCTCTTTACAAACTTTGCTTCTGTGAGAAGAACATAGTTTTCATTGAGCAGTTGAAATCAAGTGTCAGAATTTCCTGGAGACTTGGATGCACTCTGGTTTTTGACTGTGTGTAATTTATTTGAATATTTTGGTTTTGTCCCAAAGCAGCATGAAGGGGCCTCTATCTATATAAGAGAAAAGTTCATGAGGGTTTTATTGTTGCATTTGACAAAATGCAAATTGCCTGCAAAATTAAAATTTGCAATGCAATTGCAAAATGCAAATTAACTTTAATTTGCAAAATTCTCACTAGATGGTTGTTAGAAAATATTGCCAGGTTCTTCCCAGTGGAATAATTTTACCAGTTTTTTACTTACAGACTTTAGTATTGCAGAGCATTGTAGAAGCAGGAATTTGAATTTTCTTTTGATTTTATGTTTAGATGTTCCCAGTTTTGGGGCTATGTTTGAATCTGGACTATGATACAAACATTTCAAATTTTAAAATTCATATTAACACTTGAATCCAAACTTTCTTAAATTTTTTGGATGGTGGTGGAGAATGTTGATATTCTAGACCAGTCACATCTATAAGTTACTACAAGAAAATGAAAATTGTGAGGAATGATTTTCAGGAAACATTTTTGTAGCAATTACTTGCTTCTCACCCCCACCTCTCCACTCTCAACCAGTCTGTAAGATCAAAATCTATTCAGTTTTCATTGTTTTCAAAAACTCATGTGATACATTCAGGGGTATATGAGGGAGGTAGGGGTTCACAGCATACCAATCATAAGACAAAGATAGATTAAATATTTTTTCTTTTGAAGGCAGTATATTTGAAAGCTGGATCATCCAGCGTCAGCAGGTAGGACAAAACCAGGACAAATGATGGAATCAAAGCCTTACATCCTTAGCACAAACTTAAAAATAAATAAACCTTGAAGAGTATCAGCATGCCTGTACTTACTTGCAGGAGACTGTTTGCAGCCCCCTTATTCCTATTTCTTGTGCTGACAACTCCCAGCTGTGTGGAATATTTAAGGTGGTATAACATGGGCCTACTACTAAACTGAGTACTTTACTATCAGTTATATCTTTAAAGAGTGCCGAGTAAAGACAGGGGTAAATTACTATTTTTTCAAAAATTTTTAAACTATATTTAGAAAGTTAAGTGGTTTTTCAAGTTTTAAAACATGTTTGGTAAAAAAAAAAACCCTAAATCATTTGCTTAGCACCTTCCTCTGTTTTCTCCTAAGGACAGTCTATAGTTATTTGCTTATCATCTAACTTATCAGCACTTAAGATTTTCTCTTTAAAGTATCTCTCAGTTATTTCTTGTACCAGAAACAGCCCTTGAAGTTTTAGGCTGATCTGCTAGAAATCTGTTTTTATAGTCAAAGCCCTTTCAGAAGTCTAAGCATGTCTTGAGGTTCTAATGTAAACTCTGGGATACTGGGAGTTGCCTTTGAATTCCTTTCAGAGATTTAAATTCCCTTTATTTCCTTTCATCCTTCAAAGAAAGGCATTATATTGATTTAGATTTAATTTTTTTTTGAGATAGAACACAATTGATCTGGGAGTTTACTGTTGTTGCACCTGAGTGCAGAAAAGATGTAAATTTTAGAGGTTATGTTTGATTGTCAGCCTTACGGTTCTTGTGGGCATAAATGTGTGCTCATATATATATATATATATATATATATATTTTATTTTATTTTTTTTCCCTCCTTCTTAGTTTGCATTTGCATATGTGTGTTCATATATCTCTATATATAGACAAGTATATCTCTCTATATGTTCATGTATACGTCTAAATGTATAAAAAGTTTTAGAATTTGTATTACATTTCAAATCAGCACAAAACCTGTACAATTTCAGTGAGCCAGCAATATGAAAAAATGTTTTGATTTTGAGCAATCCAGACATTTCATTTTCATTGGACATAATATTTTTTTGTGTCTTAAATTTCAAATTGAGAAATAATTTCAACATACAAATGGTGGTTTTTTGTTTTGAAACTGTCAAAATGGATCACTTCAGCAACTTTAGGAACTTTGTTCCTGAAGAAGACATTAATAAAGACTGTCTTTTCCTCCTTTAATTTCAACCAGCTGATGTTTTCTAGCAAAATAAATTAATTTAAAAAAAATAAATCACAAATGGGTGTGCTTTTCAGAGAGAACTCTGCAGTGTTTTGTTAACTAATGGGCAAAATAGTATATAAAGATTATGTATAACTATAAAGTAACTTAGGATGGCTATTTTATCTGCAATATGACATGTTATTGAAGATACAAAATGAAAAATATACATCCAGTTAAGATAAATATTCATACTCTAAGGGTTTTAAACAAAGCTAATACCCAACAATGGATACATAATCAATATAATGTACTTCTACACTTAAACTATTTTGAGCTGGGGAAAATATAAATATACTATCAAATTTTATTTTGTGGTGAGCTCAAGTAATGACTGGAACATTATAACTATATTTAGCATGTTTCAGTTTTTTTGGTAGAAAAAATATTAAACTGTATAATAATGTCTACATTAGTTCCAAAACTTGGGGAGTGATATTATATTTTTGCAGATGCTTAAAGGTACTTCGGGCCTGTGCAGCAGAAATAGGGTTATAATAACAGTTTGGGATGTTGTAGGGTGAAAAGGGTCAAGTGATGTAAACCACCACAGAGTCTGCATGTTGTCAGTATCAAATTAAATAAGGGTGTTCAGGACAATAGTATGATTGAGGAAGAGGGGTTGCTTTATCTTTCAGCTTTGATGCACTGAAAGTACATAGTTCTTAATGTAATTTTACATAATTATTTGAATTGTGCAAAACCTATGACAGTCTCAGCAGCAGCTCTAAAGTGAGTATCTCCATAGTAAGCACAGGGACAGTGTGCCTGCAGCTCTGAGACGTAACTGCTGCTCTTTTGATGAATGCTTTAAAAATATTTTACGCAACTTGTGAGTAAAATGACAGAATAATTACTGTAATCAGAACATCACAAGCTGGGCCCAGGCTCAGCAGTGTGTTATGGAGAACTTTCATGAGTGGTTGTCTGGTGCTTAGTATTTTCATAATAGTAAGGGCTGTATATTTCACATTAACTCTTTATTTAACATAACTGGATATTTAAAAGATACAGAATTTGTGCTCTGAATAAGCAGTTTCCAGAGACCTTTTTTTGTGTTTCAATCAGGACATGCAAAAATATTGCTATTAGTTATATTTTTGGGGGTGGGAGTGGGGTGGGGGTTTTTTTTTTTTTTTTTTTTTAAGCTGTGATCCCTTTAATCAAAACACTACTGCTTTCCATTTTTTGCCCAAGCAGCTCTTTTAGCGGATCCTGTTGTTTTTCTTACAAGGAGGAAAAACTGATGATAAAGTTTAGTGTCTTTAATGCAATGCTACTTATTTACAAAGACTGTCCAAAGGCTGTTTTCTGTAAGCAGTGGAGGAATTAGGAAAGAAAAAAGATTATTTCATTGTTGCCAGCATCAAGGCCCTTTGAGCCTGCAAGCATATTCCAAATATTCCACCACTCCAAAATATACTCACCTGACTTTTCTTAAGAAAACATACTTTGATTTCTCTGAAAAATAAGTTGGAGTATTTCTGGCTTTATATTACTCCTATGACTTTCTAAAAGAGATGCTTCGGTGAGTTATGTCAAGCAGCAAAGTAGGATCCCAAGGCCAACGCCAAGCTTGATCTCCTCTTGCCTGCCAAGCAGACAGTGACGTTGTCCCAGCAGGAGAGTGTGAAGATACTGACCTCCTCAAGCTGTGTTTGCTGCTGGAAGGCAGGGGAATGCTGCGAGTTGGAGGGAGGATGCATGTGAGAGACTGTGAACACTGCCTAATGCTTTCTGCCTTTAGCACTTTGGTTTTGGTTGTTTCCAACCAGCTCATCGTAGTAATCTAAACTGATTTTTTCCAGATATTGTTCCTTCACGCCATTAGATTTTTTTTTAAAGTTTCAACAAAAATAAGTCATTCACTTCTGAAAAAGGTTGGTGAAGAACAGGTGTTTTTGCCAGTGCTCATTTTCTTAATTTGTTTTTTTAACAGCTGTGTATCCTCTGTGGTTTGGAGATATATACTGAAATTCAGCGGTGAAGTGCCCTTCATTGTTCTCATGAAATTCACCCTGTTTCAGTCAAGTTGCAAACAGGGGTAAAAATTGCCATTTTCATACATGCAGCAGGATTTTATGTCTTTTCTTTGTTTGTTTTGCTGATGTTATTACTAATTTTCAGAAGAATTTGTCTTACAAATCAAAACAAAAAACTTTCCATAGAAAAATATTGATATTTTGATACTAACTTTATTCTGAACTAAGACATACCAGCTGAAATAGGAACAGAAAATTAATGTAGAAATATCAAAATATTTCATTTTGCCCACTTGAGCTCTATGTCCCCCAGAAGTACAGCGGTGATGTATGAGATGATAAGTACCATGATGAACCACCACAGTGCAAAAGAAAGACATGATTTTTGCATCATGGGAAACAAAATTTATTTCAAGAAATATTCTTCTGTAGAAAACTTTGATTTTGTGTGTACTCCCACAATTCCTATAAGAAGCCTCTTTGTAAGAAAGAGATTTTCTCTGTTCAGTTGAGACTTTTACAAGGAAGGATGACTATCATTTGTCAAAACTGAGCTTGAAACAGACATTGAAAAATTAATTCTGTAACACTTTTTAAGTCACCTTGAACATAGTAAGAATAATGTTGTTAATAATAATGAAGAATGTGATATATTGCTCCAAGAATGAAATTGAGAGAGTATGAAACTCAGAGGTCTGAGAACTGCTCCAAATAAGTCAAACAAATAATGAAAATCCATCTAAAATTAATTCCCAGATTTTTCAGGCCTCCTTGCTATTTCCTAACCTTTTAATGGAGCAGATGAATCAAGAACCAGCCTTACTAAAAAAAATTTCAGACATCTGTTTCAACTTAAAATGCCTCCTTTGTTTCCTACTTTCATCAAGTTTTTTAGAGAAAAGAACTTGTCTCAGTCAGATCTCCCCCATGTTGTGATCTATGTGAAATAATCAATAGCAGTATGCGATAATCTGTAGTGTGATATACTGACAAATACAAACTAGACTAAGCACAATATGGATCTCTTGTTTCTGTAGCTATTTTACACTTTCTCAAAGGACTTAAATTTCTGAAGGCCTTAGAGATATATGCCTGCCAATATAACACTCTGTTTTACTTAATTCCTATTACATTTGAAAATGTAGAAATTTCTCTGGTGTATGAACTCTCAAATGTGTTCTCAGTGAAGTACATGGTCTATGAATTCTGGCTTTTTGTAGGGTTTTTCTTCTCAGTTTTGATTTTAACTCCTTAGAAGAAGCTGCAGCTAAGCTAATATTAATCAATACCAGCAATGTTTTTCATAGAGTTGCCACTAAGGTATTCATGTCCTCATAAATATTAGGGAGAAGGTTCATGCAGGAGTGGGAGAGCAGCTTGGCGAAGAGGTTAATTTTATCTTTAGTCAGTTTGAATGAAGACATATTAGAAACCAGATTTTAGTACCTTTTTTTTTTTTTCTCCCCTCAGTAAGACTCCAAGTTTAGACTCAATTTTATATCAATGCTATGTAGACATAGTGTTATAAAAGGGCCATTAGCCTGATCTAGTATGACAACTCTCATGTTACGTTTTTACCATGATAAATCCTTTAACCACAGAAATACTTTATATGCAGTGTGAAAACAAACAAATGAAAGAAGTAATCTTCTGGATTTCTCTTTTCAAATTTATTTCAGTAGGAGCTGTAGCTCTACAGCTACATGATCACTTTGATCCATGTTCGTGCTGAAAGGGGTAGTCTCATCCTCTCCTTGCCACAGTCATTTCTCAGTTTCTCACTTTTTCCACTGTTACAGTCTGTGAAGCCTTGCATTGAGCTAAATCACTGGAGCGCAAGCTTTTTGGGGGCTGCTGGGGATGGGGACAAGTTGGAAAACATTGCTTTTTTTACATAATGGCTGAAAGCAATGTCCTGGAAATACACAGCTTTGATATTTCATTGCGAACTACTTCATGATATACTATGAAAAAGGTAATTCCACTTTATTCAGATAAAAATATAAGCAGGATGAAGCCTAGGTAAAAGACTAAATGATGGGAATGAGAAACAAAACTGTGTTAAATATGTTTAGACAATGGCAAGTGAAAACATACAGTATTGGTAGAAAGTAGTAGGACATGTTGTACTTGTTAGCTTTGTTACTGACTTGGAAAAAGGAGTTAGCCACTCAGTAAATAAACAGCCCCAAAATTGCTATGCATCTACACAATGACATAAAAAAAGATGTCACAGTAGAGAGGAAAGCTGGGAAAGAATTAACAATACAAGGTTATTATTTTGTAAAATAAACAAACCAAACCAGAGAACTGAGAAACTATCCTGGAACATTTTGTTTTCTACAGGAAGATGATTCTGGAGAAAATACAATACTAAGAGACATCAAGTTACGTCAGTGTGCGCCAAAAGGTCATGAATTTGTCAAACAGTATGGATATGAAAAGACTTACACAGTTTTGAGCTGCTTATGAAAAGTCATCTCATTGCAAAAGCAAAAATCACTATGATGAGCCAGTACCGTCATTCTGGACAGCATCCTACAATAAAGATACTACCACACTGAAATGGGTTTGACTAGCATTATTAGAGCTCTGAGCACTGATTTCTGAAGCCTAAAAAGCTAAATGTGTGCAATTTAGCATGACTTAAGTTAGTGCTTAAACACCTGGAGAAGTTCTTTCCATCAATTGTCATAGCTCCATTGACTTGTATTAGTTATAAATTCCTAGGACAAGGTCACATTATTTAGCTGGAAACAAGTGGACAAAAGCAATGAGGTAGAGTAAAATACAGAGTAAACATACATTGAAGATACACACATCGTGTGAGATCCTTACAGTGTGATAAAAGTGGCTGTGGAATGGTCTGCTTAGGCAAAAGTATAAATCACATTGTTCAGAGCTTTTAAAGTGTTCCTGCTGAGCAAAGCCCAGTGTAGCATGCTGAAGTGGAGTGATCTTCCACTGGCTGGAAAATGGGCTGTATTCCATAGTCTTTCCAAATACTGTTATTCTTTACAAGAAGCCACATAGGAGAAGGATCAGATTTAAGTATTTATGTGTGAAATAAGCCATAGAGATTCAAAATTACTTTCAAATAAAAACCAGATTTATGAATTGCTGTTGCTGCATTGTCTTGATTGAAGACAGCACCTTTGTAGACTGTGTCCATCACTGAGTTTTTGATACCCAGATGTTGGTCTGTAAGCTTAGTAAGATCTCTGATAGTAAACTAAGTAACCAGCTTTTCAGTTCTATAGAAAGATCAGATTTGAAATCCTATTAAGATTCTGCTTTTTAGTCTTTTTCTTTAAAGAGATTAAACTAAAGTAGTAGATCAACATATCTAAATTAATCCTGACTTAAACAAACAACCAACAAGCATTGAAGGTACGCTTATAAATTTTAGTGCTGTTTGCCCTAAACATCTATCGGCTAAATTCTGAATTTCCCTCACAACCATTGCACTTTTTTCACCTTATAATCTAAATATCTTCTCTCCAGTGGCATCCGTAGTTGTGCCCAAGAGTTATGTGAACTTTCAGAAATATGTAAACTCAGATTTTCAGGCTCCTTTAGATAAAGGAAAAGAGGTATAGTCACTGCCACAAAATGTTCTGCACACCCCCACACGGTAGCCAAAACTAAACCAGAAGGAGAAAAGCGTGCCACTTGGCTAGACACGAGGTAACTTTCATAAGCAAAAGCTGTGCCCATAGCCACCATAAAAACTTAATCTCTTCATTCTGAGATCCCTGTGTTTCAATTCATTCATTATAGACACTAAAAGACAAACACAGTTAACAAGATATCCAGTGTCACTGGATAGTAAGTAAAGAAGGGAAAAAAATGTACAGAGATTTGGGTCTTTTTTGTTGCTTTGAGAAATAAGCTTTTCTTTCTTGATTTGCAGAGGATTTCTGGACTGCAAAATTGCACAATGCTGCAGTAATGCTAAACTTTAAAACAGGCAACATTCACAGAATCACAGAATCATATTACCTCTTGTACTATCGTTTCCTATAATACTTGGTAGTAAGCTTGGTAATGGCCTCAAATTGCACCAGGGAAGGTTTAGACTAGATATTAGGCAGCATTTCTTTATAGAACGGGTTGTTAGGTGTTGGAATGGGCTGCCCAGAGAGTGGTGGAGTCCCCATCCCTGGAGGTGTTTAAGAGTAGGGTCGACATAGTGCTGAGGGATCTGGTGTAGTTGGGAACTGTCAGTGTTAGGTTAATGGTTGGACTGGATGATCTTCAAGATATTTTCCAACCTAGACGATTCTCTGATTACCTCTTGTTCTATCGTTTTTTACTTGGTTAAAGAGGCTCATCCCCAGCTCTCTGCACTCTCCTTTCAGGGAGCTGTAGAGGGCGATGAGGTCTCCCCTCAGCCTCCTCTTCTCCAGACTAAACACCCCCAGTTCCCTCAGCCGCTCCCCGTACGACCTGTGCTCCAGACCCTGCACCAGCTCCGTTGCCCTTCTCTGGACACGCTCGAGTCATTCAATGTCCTTTTTGTAGTGAGGGGCCCAAAACTGAACACAGGAATCGAGGTGCGGCCTCACCAGTGACGAGTACAGGGGTAAGATCCCTTCCCTGTCCCTGCTGGCCACGCTATTGCTGACACAAGCCAGGATGCCATTGGCTTTCTTAGCCCCCTGGACACACTGCTGGCTCCTCTTCAGCCAGGTGTCAATCAACACCCCCAGGTCCCTCTGTGACTGGCAGCTCTCCAGCCACTCCTCCCCAAGCCTGTAGCGCTGCTGGGGGTTGTTGTGGCCCAAGGGCAGCCCCCGGCATTTGGCCTTATGGAAACTCCTCCAGTTGGCCTCAGCCCATGGCTCCAGCCTGTCCAGGTCTCTCTGCAGAGCCTCCCTACCCTCGAGCAGATCAACACTCCCACCCAACTGGGTGTCATGTGCAAACTGACTGAGGGTGCACTCGATCCCCTCATCCAGATCATCAATAAAGATGTTAAACAGGAGTGGCCCCAACACCGAGCCCTGGGGGACACCACTAGTGACCGGCCACCAACCGGATTTAACTCTGTTCACTCTTTGGGCCCGGCCACCCAGCCAGTTTTTTACCCAGCAAAGCGTGTGCCCATCTAAGGCACGAGCAGCCAGTGTTGCCAGTAGAATGCTGTGGGAAACGGTGTCAAAGGCCTTACTGAAGTCAAGGTAGACAACATCCACAACCTTTCTGTCAATCAATAAGCAGCTTGCCCTGTCATAGAAGGAGATCAGGTTTGTCAGGCAGGACCTGCCTTTCATAAACCCATGCTGACTGGGCCTGGTCCCCTGGTTGTCCATTATATGACTTTTAATGGCACTCAGGGTGACCTGCTTCATGACCTTCTCTGGCACTGAGGTCAGACTGACAGGTCTGTAGTTTCCCAGATCCTCCTTTCTGCCTCTCTGGTAGATGGGTGTCACATTTGCCACGCTCCAGTCCAGTGGGACCTCCCCAGTTAGCCATGACTTCAGGTAAATCGTGGAAAGTGGCTTGGCGAGCACATCTGCCAACTCCCTCAGCACCCTGGGGTGTAATCCATCCGGTCCCACAGACTTGTGTGCATCCAAGTGGTGCAGCAGGTCTCTCACCACGTCCTCTTCAACTGTGCTGACCTCAGTCTGCTTCCCCTCCCCATCTCCCAGCTCATGAGGCTGGTGTCCAGGGAACAGCCAGTTCCACTGCTAAAGACTGAGGCAAAGTAGGCGTTGAGCATGTGAGCCTTTTTCTCATCCTTAGTTACCATGTTTCCTTCTGCATCCAGTAGAGAAGCGAGATTTTCCGTAATCCCCCTTTTGCTGTTAACGAATTTATAGAAACATTTTTTTATTATCCTTAACAGCTGTGGCCAAATTGAGCTCTAGCTGTGCTTTGGCTCTCCTAATGTTCTCCCTTCATACTTCACTACATCTTTATAGTCTTCATGAGAGATCTACCTCCTCTTCCAAAGGCAATAGATTCTCCTTTTGTTCTTGAGATCCAGCCAAATGTCCCTGTTTAGCCAGGTTGGTCTCCTTCCCCAGCTGCTTGTTTTTCAGCACGTGGGAACAGCCTGCTCCTGTGCCTTTAAGTCTTAGCTTTTGAAGAATTGATAGAGGTCATTCAGTCACTGTGTCTTGGTAGTGTTAGAGTTACTCTGTGTTAAACCAGAACTGCATGAATCAGTCAACATGTGTTGTCCTTGGGTATAAAATAGTGTTCTTTAGTCAGATATTTGGATGCAGCCAATACTATCTTTGAAATTTAAGAGAATTCCCACTTTACCACTCCAGCAGTAGTCATAAACAGGTGTCAAGTCTTGAAAAACAATTTCTGATGATGTCATGGCTTCTCACGTTTCATCATGCCATACTGAAAAAGGGAGAGGAGGCATGCTGCCGACTTTAAAACAAACTAAGATGTATGGTCAGATAGAAAATTGCAATGGAATATGTCGATCTTAATGCCTGGTTTTCACTACAGGATAAGGAACAGGTTTCTCAAGAGTATTCTCTTTCCACACCAGTGAAATCTACGTACAACAGGACAAGTTAAGGGCTTGTATCAGGGGTAGTGCTGTGCCCTGAAGACAAAATGGAGAGGGCCAGAACAAGCTTACCAATTATTCAATTCCCCATAGACATTAAATCGTGTCTCTTGTTTCAGGAAAGTGGATTTTTCTTGCAGAGCTACAATTAGGCTGCACATAGGGCAAGTACGTGTTAATTTCCTATTGTCTCCTGCAATAGTACATAAGTTAGAGAATCACAGGATCATCAAGGTTGGAAAAGACCTTGAAGATCATCTAGTCCAATCATTAGCCAAATACTGACAGTTCTCAACTACACCAGATCCCTCAATGCTAAAAGTTTTCCTACTTGCTCAGGAGAGAAAGTTAGTGAGAGGATGGACAGCATTTTTATGCATGCCAGAGAAGTCTCCATCCTGCTGCTGATCATCCTTTCTCTGGCCTCACTTTCTAACAGCTGGGATGAACCTGCTATTCCCAGAGCAGCACAGCTGTGTGTGGTATTCGAAGGTGTCCAAACACAGCTTCTCTGTCTGGGAGATTTTTCCCCTCTGCCCCAAGAAGTCCATGCTGGTTTCAGAAGAGGTGAATAAAAACATATGGCTGACACCAAAGCTATGCAGATAGTTTTATTTTAAAGATGAAAGCCTTTCAGTGTTGTGTTGTTTTACCAAGTTGCCAGGAACTTTCCCTAAAGTTGATTGTATTTTATTTTGTGTGCTTGTGATCACGTGGAACCTAAACCCACTGGTTTGTCCCGTGCAATCTTCCCTCCTGATACACTGTCATGACAGAGAGTGATACCTTAAAAGCAGTGACATCTACATAGCCAATAACTTGCTGGAGGCAACCCTATTATTACTACATGAAAGTATATCTTCGACTGGCAGCTAGTTCTCTTGCTTCTCATCGTGATGAACGTGGAGCCAAAGCCTCTCAGTCCTTGCAGAAAGAGCCCTTGAGTTGTTTGTTAAGGAGGAGCTCTGATGTCCCCAGAGGGAGCTAGGCAAGTCTCCTTGAAGGCCTGCCCTTATTTTCAGCAGACTAAAGCAATTTGTTCTGCTTCAACTTACTGTTTTTATTATGATTTAAATTATAGCAACAGTTGTTTTCTAGGGACCTAGATGCATATTTTGCCTGACTTGTTGAATGAGGTATTCAGCAAGCTGTGGGTATCCTGCATTTGTTCACTGGTGTGTTTGTCCTTTGTAAATGATCTAGCTGGATTGTAGGACCAATTCTTTCCAGAGGTTGAATTTCCCTGTCTTCTGTTAGCAATTCTAAGACTTCCAGAGGTGTCTGCTTGCAAGCAAGGTGGGCAATGGCATTTTCAAGGTTGTAGCTCAGTGTCCAATTCAGGAAGGGCAGCAGTAATCTGAACAGCATAATGGTTCCAGTTCTTGATCATTTAATTTCTTCTAGCGAAATGTGTTTGAAAGCTCACATGTACCTATTGTTGCTCATGCTTAACATAAAATAAACTATAAAATCTCCTAAACAGTTCTGAGCACTGCCCCACCTGCCCAAATCCCATTAGTGATTGGTACGCCAACCTACAAAAGAACACTGCAATCGCTGAAGGAGTCCATGCTATTTTTCCATAAAAATGATCTCATTTCTTTTAGCTTACACAGCTGTCTTGCTGTCTTGACATAACTGCTTGTTGATTAAAATTCTTGGCATAGAACAGCCTTTACTTATGTGTACATCATCATTTTGATTATTTCTGTTCCTTAGGGGAACTAAAAGCATGTAATCTCTGATTTGTAAAGCAGTCTTGTTACAGGTATCTTATTTTATAGGATTTAAAAGATGGACATATTTGGTATGTTCCTTTGGTTTAGAAGAAAATTCTAGTAAAATATGCTTTCTAATAAGGTGGTTGTGATGTTCTTGTAGCCACAGAACTAACCAAACACATGTACATTGATTGCACAGTAAGTCCGTGGCTTCTCCCCACCCCCAGTTTGGTTTGCTTTTCCTTTTCCTTTTAAAAGCCATCTTGTGAGGTTGAAGTCTGGCCTGAATAACTGCTTAATGTACCTTGTTTCTAGACTGGAAGTCACTGATTTCTTTTCAAACGTGCCTCTTGCCCACAACAAATAGTTTCAGCCTTTTCTTTGTTCTGCCAGCAGAACCCTGGTAGCAAATGGCAGGTTAGCATACCAGCCAGCGAAGCTGCTTGATTAGGGGGCTTAATTTTAGGAGCTTAACTTTAAACACCAAGCTTTAAGACAACTCTCATTAGTGTTACACAGCTAACTCATAAAATCTCTCAGGTTCAAAAGACTGTGAATCTATAAACGCTTTCCTTTTATTTAAACCAGAGCTTTAAAGTTATCTATGAATTGAATTATCACCTCACTGAAACCAAAATTATGCGTGTTAAAACATTAATGTTTTTTGCTGTGGCCGTGTCAGTCTACTTAAAAGTTAGTTAAATGGTATGCAATAACTTTCATAAAATATATGGAGAAAGTTACCTTATGTATTAAATTAATTTAATCAAAGTTATAAAAGACAACACAACAGAAAAAAATCTAGCATGGAACGATATGTAAATTCAGGTTCATCCAAAAATGAAAGAGAAGTGTTTCACAGAGAGATTGACTTGGACAGGGAGTGATTATTAAAACCAAACAAAAATAACAGCAACATCTTTAAACATTCTGTTTTTTCCACTCTAAATCTGTTCTTAGCAATGGCTAAAATAGAGTTTAAGTCTTCTGTGTTGTCAAAACAATGTTTGCACAACCCTAAATAGTTTTTCCCCGTTTAATTTCAAGAGAAGCATAGAGAATTTCTTACTTTCTGTTGCAGAACCAGACAGTATTCAGAACCCTGAAATTTAGAAAGGAATAGAAAATATAATTCTTGCATAACTGTGTTATATACCTTCTCATTATATTGTTTTGCAGTAAGTTACTTCAGTCTTAAAGCCTGCATTAAGAGCAGATTCATTAATAGTTAAGTTTAAATTATCATACTGTAAAAATCTTGGTTGGTGTTTTCCAGTTAAAATGCTTCAGTACTGTAAACTCAGTTATACATGAAAATCTTACCTTGGGGTTTCTGTGGTGAAAACAACAGTTCTTGTATGAGAAAGTTAACTCCGTTTTTGTTACGAACCTAATAGACTAGATGTTATAAGCATTGTGAAATGAATAGTTTTGTAGAGCCACTTAATTTACAAGTTCTGTCATTCATTAAAAAAAGAGAGAATTCCAGTATGTAGTTATTACATGCAAATGTTCATAGTGAGAAAATATTCAGTATTATCATTGAATTAAAATAAGATGTAAAGTATCTGCCAGCATGCTTATGGCAAACAGTTTCACAGGGACACATGTATGTAATATCAGTACCTCTGGAGGCAGGAGTTTGGAGAAGTTGGAATGTATGTCGCTAGAATATGTTCTCAGGGTGATTTTCCTTATCAAATTATCAATAAACTAGCCTGTTGATTTTTTTTTTTTTATATATTTTGGTTAATATTTTTTAAACATTTTTATTAAAATCTACAGAACAGAACTTGTGGCATAGAAACTGGATTATGCCTGGTACAAATTCATTACTATAATTAATTAGCTAAACTCAGCTTTGTATGCATGCAGCCAAGCTCTTTTGAATTCCTACTTACATGCATATATGTAACCTGTGTGCTGTTGTAAGCATACCCTGTGTCTTTAACCAGCCATATTTCGTTTGTCTCTTCTGAAGCATCCATGTTTGGAGTTATTAGTATCTATGGAAAAAAAATAAGGAAAGAAAGATGACATAAAGTCCATGAGCAAAAAGAAAATACATAAGCAAAAATAACATTCAGGACCAAAACTTGCAAGTTTTCCAGTGCTTGTTTTTCTAGTTGGTGCACGTGCAAATTCATTGTTGGTACATGTGACAAATACATGTTTGCAGCCATATATGTTAAGTGTATCTAGATATTAAAAAATGTGAAACACAATCTGCATGAAACACAATCTACATTGCCTACATTGTCTATGTAATCTATACAGTTATTACTATGGAGATTTTAACAAGGAAGTCTGGTTTCTTCTTTTTATAAATTTAAACTTAACTTTTCCTGAAATTTCCCTCCTTCAACATTACCATTTACTCTTATGTGGGAAACATGTGCAAAGTTCCCACAATGATCCCACAAAGATCAATCCTTTAATTGCATTTGGTATTAGAGTAGTTTAAACAGTTGGCAAATATTGTAAATGTTTCAGATTCCTTATCTGCAGAATATTCTTTTTTTTTTTTTTTTAAAACTAAAGCTCAGAATGATAACTTTATAAAGTGTTTATTTTACAAAGCAGAGTCAAACAGATAACATTAATGGCTACATCATATAATTAGCTAAATTCCCTCTGTGGTTCTGTAACCTCCAGCCAGGCTTTTCTCACTTGCTTTTTCTGTCTTGGACAGAGATGTTCCATTGTGTAAAGCTCTGCTATTGTTCTGTTGAATGGAGGAACATGGAAAGAACAACCAGTGAACATCTTTAACCTCACTTCACCCCACATTGGTTTTAAAATAAAATGAATCATATTCAGTAAAAAAATGAATGATAATATCAAACAGCCTGGAAAATGAAAGATGTGACTGCATCTGCCAGTTATTCAAAGCAATCCATGACATTTTAGGGTAACGTACTATAAATCACAATTATTTAGTGGCCAGTTTCATTTATATCACCCTGACAGCTAAAGAGAGACAAGTATTTAATATATTTATATCCTGCTGGAAACACTGGAAAGGTCTTCCCTCAGTGTGAATCATGGTCAAGTCTTATAGGTATTTTCTGTTATCCCTTGGAGCCTCATCTTGCTGCTACTGAGGTCAGTGAGAGTTTAGTGATTGAAAACATGTTTGCAGTGATAACAACCCTCTACTCTCTTAATAATAAATTCAAACAGCTAATACCTCTAAAGGAACCCTCTTATGTCTATCTCACTTCCTCAGTTGTTGAACATTTTACTTAAATTAAAGAAGTGTTATCTCCTTAGCATTCTTATTAATTGATATTCTTGATCTCAAGGTAGGCTATAAATAGTATGCTTTTGCTGTCTGTGATATGCTTTCTTGCACGTCTGCTCTTAAAAGCACATTTTTTTTTCCCCAGTATCCTTTATAAGTAATACACGAATGACTGGATTCATTGATTCCAGTTTATGATGGCAATTGGAATTTACTGAGCAGATTTAAGTTTCAAGCAAGATTCTTCAGTTGCAAAAGTAAATTGAAAGCCTACAGTCATTTTTGTGTTATGACATACCATAGTGGACACAAAGGCAACTGCAGTCCAATGTATACATGTCTGGGTCAGCTCATTTTGAATGATATGGGGCAGAACCAGGTCAGTGGGGCATCAGGGAAGTCCAAAAAGCAGAGAAAATGCATCTGTGTAAGGCACTGTACTGCTGTGAATGATCTACAGTGATCAAAGTTTGCTACTTTAAAACCAACTTGAGTATCTTTTCATGACACTGAAATAATTTGTGTGGGTGAAGTAAATGTCATTTAATCTCCTCTAATATGCATATCAACCTTGTCAATTTTCAAATAGCAGCTCTTCATTTTGTGTCTTTGACAGGCATTTGCCGCTTTTGCTTTCCCTTCCAAAAGGAACAACCTCCATCTGCATCCTCACTAATGCTCAAAATCTAGTGAAGTTTGAAGTCAGAACTTGATTTTCTTGAAATACATGTAAAGATTTCTCATTATTGTTTTACCTCTCCTGCCAGGGATATGATCAGTATGACAGAAACAAAAGAACATACATTTTTCAGATTCTATTTCCTTACCTTCAGCTTTGTGTCTTCTTTCTGATGAATGAACAAACCCCATCACGTATCAAGTAAATGTTACAGGAAAAAATTACTCCTGAAACATATTAGCTGCCTACAATGACAGCCCAGGTCTCAGTTCAAAGAAAGTTGTCCTGAGCATCACAGACACGTTGGAATATGTCCTTCCCGCATTCCTCTGAAACCACAGACAGGACATCCTGCACCATAATAAGAGCCTGTGGGTTGTTAAGAGCCAGGAAAGAGCAGCATTAGAATAGAGGAGAGAAGTTATACTTGAACAAGAAAATATCAAACCTTTCTGCTAGACTCCAAACTGCCAAACTGATTCCTGAACCAAGTTCAAAAGACTCATTTGTGTTTTCTACATCATTTGAAACATATTTAAAATGGTATGAAACAATGGTAGAGCAATACCTGCTGTTTATTTTGGAAGGGGACTGTCTCAGTTATACTTTTATCTTGATTGTCCTTGAGCTTTTTTATGAGGTCTTGGAACAAACCAAGCCTATAGGTAAAATAAAATGTTCTTGGCAGTTAAATATACATATATATGCTATGCTATTTACTGTTTTTCAGTCAGAAAGTGCAAATTCATAATTAATGCTGCTAAGTTCTCTTGCAAAAACCTAACTGGAAGATGTTTTGGGGGCATGTAACTGTTAATGTTCAGAGATCTTTTCGAAAAGCAAATTGTACTTCTCTACACAGTGTGTACTCTGTTCCCTCTTACTTTTTTACGAAGAGGTTAGATCAGAGACTAAGGAAATGTCCATGGATATGCATCCAAATCCAGTCCTGCTATGTCTGGTGAATAGCAGCTGTTTATGGATGCTATTTACTTTGAATATAGAGTCAAGAAAGGCCCCACTATTAAACTGCATCTGTCTGAGGTGTTCTTCTCAAGGTACATGAGCTTTACCACCTAAGAAATACTCATACTTTCCTTTAAACAAACATGTTTTCTAGTAATTATTTACTTTGCCTGCTCTATTCATCATAAACTTGTTATACATTTAATGCTCATCCAGGAAAAGAAACAGTTTTCCTTACTTCACAGAAAGGCTAAGAAATTAAAATGACTGTAGTAATTCAAAGAAACAGCAAATGAGTAGCAGGTTTAATAATGTGAATCCTTCATAAAGAGCATTAAGTATTTCTCATAGTTTTCTGATTCCGTTTTTTGTGGAATCTTCCCCGTATTTTTTTCTCCTGTTCCAAAGTGGCTTTATGCAAACCTACACTACAGGCTAGTCTGTATTGTCCTGCTGAACAACTGTTTGAGGGTATCAGAGACAGGAACCCTCTCAGAGAATGTAATATGCCACTTCACCAAAATGAAAACAAAATCCTCTGATTGTAGCAGAGTCTGTTTCTTTTCTTATAAGGACTGAGGACATTTTGGCAGCTATGCTGCTTTTGTGATTTGTGGTATTGTTTATTATGAAAACAAATTGCCCGTCTATTGGAGGATATTGAGCCAAATTTGCTGATGTCAGTGAAGATACCCTGTGGCTGAAATGAGAGGGTGCAGGAATTCAAGAGACTTAGAAAACTCCTGCAGAGAAACATCCCAACTTTGCAGCTTCAGAACATTTTTAACTGGGAACGCCTGACAGTATAAAGTGAAAGTAAGGCCCAGCTTTTGGCCTGGGATTAATTTTTAAATGGAAGAGGTAGAGCTGTACCAGTGTCTGGCAGTGGGAACAGCAGTCTCCAAGAACAGAGGGTAGGAACCTCTCTTTTAATGCATGGTGACTCACCCGTGGTGGATCAGCACATATTCAAACTGACCTCAGCTCAGTACCTGGCTCTTCTCTCAGCAACATCATCACCATGAATGTCAGGGAAATCATTCCTTCAGTGGAGGTAAACCGCTGCCCCATCTGAGCCTTTGCTCTGGCAAACGTAGATGAGTGCTAAGAGAAGAACAGCACAAGGCTTTTCTAGTACTGCCCCTGCCTTTGAGACACAACCAACTCCATGCTGAATTCTGATGATTGTTGCTGCCCAGTGGGGGAAGTGCTGACCATAAAAGGTTGCATCAGAACTTTCCCAAGTGCTGAAAAGATCAGAAAAGGCACATCCGGGGAAAATATGAAAAAAGTTTTATTAGCCTTTTCTACTTTGTGCATGTACTTTTGTAGGAGCTTCAAGCAAGAGACTGTTGTCTAGCTGCTTGCTGGGTGAAGTTCTCTTGTTCTGCATGGTAGGTAATGGGATGAGGGGAAAACAGCTCATTTGCATTGACAATAAAACATTATGGATCCCTTAACTGTGAGAAATATGTTTTCTTGAATTCTGTCTATTAACTAGTACTTGTACTAGCCACGTGTCACTACTGTGGGTTGAACTGCATCACCAACTCTGTGATCTGGCATTATAATTATATTGTGTAAAGAGAATATTTTCATAGTGAATATAGCCTTGCTTCATATCTAGTTTTATTAGGCTGTGACAGTGTACTTTCACGGCAATTAATTCAGTCAGTTACATTAAATATGACATGTTGCAAGCCTTTCAGCTTCACTCGGTTTACGTCTGCAAAACTGACTTCTAAGATCAACAGTATGATAAGGAGACAGCACTGCCCTCTTTCCCCTTGGAATATGGAAATGTAGAAATAATGCATGCTGTTTGTACTCCATGTCTTATTAAGATCTGTATCTTATGTATACACCCTAGCCATGCTATATATGTAATTTGTGAATGTAATATACTTCATTCCAAAAACATCTGACTTGCTGGCCCAGTCAGTATGAAGCCCATACAGGCCACAGGGCTCCACTAGAGTTCTGCTTGCTAGCTTCATGTAAACCCTAGTCAAAATATCTCTCTCTCTCTCTCTTTTTTTTTTAATGGAAATGAGCTTAGATCAATAAAATAGTTTTAATTTCACAAATGGACACTCCTTGGGAGATTGAATTAAATCTCAGTTTCCCTCTCTCTTTAAGGGCAAAAGTATTTTAGCTGAAAATTGCATAATTATGTTTCTTTTACCTAAGGCAAGTTCTGCCAGTGAACTACCATCAAAGGTATGCATTTAAGCAGGAAACCAGCATTTCTGGCTGGAAAGAAAAGCAACATTATCTCTACTTTGTTTACTTTAACTGGACCAGCAACGATTTAGAGATGAGAGTTTTGCCTGCACATATCTAAGGGGAGAGAGGGTGCTTAGGAGAAGGAAAGAGATGAAGTCCATATGTTAGATACGGGTGTATACGCGTTCATGCCTTGCCTAGAAGGTTTAATATACATCACTGAGCAAAACTGTGAGATGTTATCTCATTGCCAATACATCAGCCTGTTTTGCTTGGATGAACATTGACCACTCTTCAGAATGCCAAGTCATTTATCAGAATAAAAGACCCAAAACTATCTGTGAGAGGCAGAGCACAGGGTTGGTTGAGAGCATATGCTGGAATGCATTTAACATCTCTGAACTTCATGCAAGAGCGGTAGAATGCAGCTGCTGTTAGCACTTTCCTCTATACTCCCATAGGAAAATTTGTTCTGTGAAATTCAATTGACCAGATAACTATAAAGGGAGAAGAAAGAAAGTGATAATACATGGGTTGTGAAACCTTATCTTAAATTGGTCTAGTAATATTAGGGAGAGATACTTATGTAACTGACTTTGTAACTACAGTAAATAGGTTAAAGCTTTTTGTTACTGAAACCATATGGAAAATGAAATATTTGTCAAACTGATACTTCACTCCACATGCTGTTACAGCTTAAATAATTTTAAAGTGAAAATTGAGAGGGTTTGAAAAATTGTCTTGCTCTACTAATACAGGATACAGGTGATTTCATCAAAGATATTTTCATAGAAGTAAAATATGTAAAAAGTATGGTGAAAAAGTATTTTCTTGAAATTCCCTCGTTATTTACTTCTGTGCTGTTAGCATACTATTAAATGCAGTGGTGTTTTCATGTATAATATAGGCATCACCCAGATCCCAATGAAACTAGTGGAAAGAATCCCACTGACTTCAAAGACCTTGGAATCAAGCCCTTCCATAAATTGCTAA
Source organism: Athene cunicularia (assembly GCF_003259725.1). Classification (NCBI taxonomy): domain Eukaryota; kingdom Metazoa; phylum Chordata; class Aves; order Strigiformes; family Strigidae; genus Athene; species Athene cunicularia. The sequence continues at coordinate 97,780,080 of NW_020799097.1, read as the reverse complement.
TTAAACTTGATTAGTAAGTAAGGTTGGCCAATGGAAAAAGTTTACTAGATTTATAGCTTACCTGAATAATAGGTAGTGGAATTAGTGAAGGTCTTGCAACTTTATTGCTGGAGTTCTGTTTGTCCACAACACAGCATGAGCTATGGGTCTGTATTGCTTTTCTTCATATTAATTCCCTGGTTCATAGAAGTAAGGTAGATGTTTCTTTCTAACATGAATTTTTATTGTTCACATAAGACAGGCTTCCTTTTCATTAAAACTTTTGTTATGTTTCCTTTGAAAAACAATGATATAATTTAAGGGAAAGGGAGTATAACTTCCATTAATGGCATGAAATTAAAAAGGGATTAATTATGCAGAATATCAAGGGAAACATCCTGACAGCAAGATCTGTTAGAGCACTGAATTGTCTCTTGAAGGAAGCTGAGGAAGCTGCATCGCTTGAGACAGTTTAAAACTAGAATGGATGAACCACAGAAAAATACAGCATATAAATGAGACCGGGAAGTGGGCTGGCTCACTTAGCAGACCTTCTGTGTCTCTGCTGTCTAGAAGAATTTTAAGAGTTTGTACAATTTTAGGAAAGCTTTATGTATGTCTAAGCTCGGCTGTGGTACTAATTATACTAAACAGTTTACATTAGGCAGCTTTCAGTAACCCACATGTAAAGCTAACCAGGAAAACCCTCCAGGAAAAAGAAATCAAAATAAGATGAAAACTAAAGCCCTGTAATGCTCAAAAGGGACTTAATGTGCCTATACCTTCTGATTCCTACCTGTTTGTCTCGCTGTGGTATAATCACTTGGCTGTCCAAGTGGTGGGTAGGATTCTGACCTACCGCTATGAAAAACAGAGGTTGAGTGAGGTCAGTATTTGGCTGACAGTGCTCACTGTATTAACCTAATTATCTGGTTATTAATGGTTTGTTAGTTTAAACATATTGTATGTGCACTGATCTGGCACTAAAAAAAATCCAGTATACTTTTAGGGATAACTGTAGTTCACTACCAGATTTTTGGTTCCACTGATTTAGTTACTTGAAGTCTGCAGCTGCCTGACTGTTTTATTTGGTTAAACAGACTGCTATGTGTATTTGACCTCATTAAATGGAGGGTGTATGCAATAAATTCTATTCAATATGGGGTAGACAAGAACATTACATACCCCCAAAAGCTCTCCTAATATGCCATGAAAATATTATTTTCATTAATATGAAAAATGCTGCTGCAGAATGTATTTTGGAAGGAAAAAAAGTTCTTTTCCCGATGGCTTGCTTAAAATTATGAAGGTGTTCTTTGAAGAGCATCACAGTATGGCTTAACATTAATCAACAAACTGTTCCTAAACACCATTTGCCAGGAATAATCAAACAGGCATATGTTCAACACTCAGGAAACATTTTAGAGGATTAAAAGTCACAGCGTAGAGAGGAATATGAAATCCTAAACCTTCCCCTGCACTCAGACAAGCAGACAGCCACATCATGAGCAGCTGAATCAGACTTCAGGAACTGCTTGCACAAACTATGAAAATGTCTGGCAAGATAAAATGTACCCTCAGCTGGAAGAAAATGATTCAATGGTCACATGATGTCCCATGGCCATAGCTTTAAAACAGACTTTCAGAAACATATTCGACATGTGTTGATGATCATACAGATGAAAGCATGCATTGTACAGATGGGAATTCCAGTATCTTGCACAGAGCCTTCAAGACTCATGAAAGAGAGCATTTACAGTGTACTTTTAGGATAGCCATGGAAAAAAGTGCCTTTATCAGTCAGTACAGTAGTTATGAAAGTCTTGTTTTCTTGAACATACTGAAGTATTCACATGTACACATATGGTATTGGAGATTAATTCATCTGTCCCTTGATGCATTCCTCATCACTGAAATAGAAAAACAAAACAGAAGAAAATGGAAAAGACTGCTGTGGAAAGAAAAGCCCCATTTTATTCGGTCTTAAGCATGACAAAGAAAAAAATAGTTGGGGTCAGTCTTTAAATTATTTTTTGCATGCCCTGCGGACTTGAAATCCCCTAAGTTATTTTACCAAGCTTTACGACTGGGTAAAACAACCCTAGATATTTACTTGGTATATAGTGAAGGGATTTTAAAAAGCATGTGTAAGACAGAAAAATCCCTACACTTTTTTCTTTTTTCTTCCCTGCAAATTTATTTTTTTAGAAAGGAGGGAGGATGTGTGTTTCAATCTTTTAAATAATCTCAGTTATAGATGTTCTATTTTCTCTGAATTTGTATATCCAGGGTACTTCTTTTAGGGGAGGCCAGTTAAACCTCAAAGCAGACAAACAATTTTCTTAAGATTGACTGTAGCTTCAGATTGACATTCCTTAATGAGCCTAAGCCCCAAATCCTGCCTTGCTGAAAACAGTCTAGGTTCACCAAGGTTTCTAATCTTTTCAGTTCAACTTTTAGATGTATAACAAACCCTCAGACCAGGCAAGAAGTCAAAATAAGCAAAAATCTTTCTGGCTTTTTTCAATGTATTCTCTGGAAACACATAAATCTCAATGTAGGTTTTATCAGGCATATTTTCCCTTGGATCTAACCTACCCTTCTGATTTTTCTCATGAAGCTCTGTATTTGTATAAAGGCATGAACATTTATGTGTATACATTTGTTCATTAAGCTCATGAAAACTCAGTACAATCTGGTCACATCTGCATTATCAATATGAACAGAAAAATACGATGGAACAGAGCAGTTTGCATTAGGGACCTATTTGTAACTGTGAATATAAAGAACCAGTCATATTTTAGTAAATTATAAAAGGTTTTAGCCATGTGTATATGTTGTAAGCACACAGGTATGGTTTTCAGTTGTGTTAAATCAACTCTTTGGTGATCTGAGTGGGGTATAGTGGAAGCTGTGAATTGTATCTCTAGAGTTTAATGTTACATTTAAGGCTCCCTTCCTTTGCAGGATGAATTTGTCAGTTGATTTATGTACATTTCTCAAAAGTAAAACTACTTAAATCCTTTAAAAATGAACAGTACAATTTGAGACAGGACCAACTGTCAACTAATATAGGTGGAATTACATCTTAGATTAAAATTATTAATATTGTCCCAAAGACCAAAATTTTAACTCAGTCCTCAATCAGTCATAATTCCCTTTGACCCTTGTCAGGTTTTTGCTTGCAGAAGTGAATAAAATATGAGAGTTTGGCTCCTTAAGCTGTATGTTATTAAAGTAACATCATTGACCTTTCTGGTAGATGATCACAGTGGCAAAGTCAGGTTTCTTGCCAGGTTGTCTGGCTATAAGATTAGACTTTGAGGATTTATAATTATAGCAAAAATTAGTTTTGCCATAACATCCAGGTGAATAATTAAAACAGTTTAAGACAAATGCTTTCAGTAGGTGCAGTCATTCCTGTAGAGATCATTTTTCCTTTGCACTCTTTTCTATGTCCCGTAGGTAATAAATTCCACCTGGATGTATGGCAGCAGAAGTGACGTTCAGTGTCCCAAACAAGTCAGCCACCCAAGGGAGACACTTTGCTCTAACATGCATATCTTGATCTCTGCTTCTTGGGCAATGCCATCACAAATTACAAAGAACCACTTAATTGTGTAATTTCAATGATCAGTTTTACCACTGCCGTTTTTGTTGCTAATACCTGTAATTATGTTTGGACATAATGAAAAGGCCACAGCAAAAACTCTGAGGAGCCCTATAACCTGGTTTTCCACATTCCTGGCCTTTTGTTTGTTCCAGGATTTGTAACATGGTAATTGATAATGATAGGTGGTAGATGAGATAAGTGGTTTTACTGTAATGCCAGGAAATTAGTTTACTTGCACTCAGGGCCAGAAGTATGTTTCATCCAATTGTTTTATAGGTATTTGCTAAGGAATAAAATGGAAAAAAAAAAATAAAAAAAAAAGTCCCAAAAACCCAAGGAGATAAATTCTGCAGTTCTATTCCCCCAGTTCTCCTTGATTAGGTCTGGCTTTAGCAAGTTGCTTGGTAATACGTGAGCCAGGATAATAGCTGAGAAGTGAAAAACTGAAGCAAATAGGTAGGTAGTGCAATTTGGCAATATTATTTTATCTGCGCTATGTTTTCCTCATAAATAGCACTTCTACAATTTTAGCTGTACTTTCAATATTAGTACTTGTACTAACACGGCTCTGATGATATATTTTTTTTTTTCCAATGTAGGTTACAACATTTCTAAGATACATTACAGGGTTTAAGCATACAGTTTACATCTATCGTAAAGATCACATTTGTGATAAGCAGTGAAGCAGGAGGACAGAGCAGAGTCCTTTCAGTCAGAGGATGTTTTTCATTCATTTAACTTCAGTGATATTTTTCCAAATGGCAATATAGTGTAATCTCATGACATAATTTGTAACACATCCTTCTGACCAAATTCCCATTATTTTTTCAATTTGTATGTTGCCAAAATTTTTCATGGTTGAAATACCCAAGATTCAATATCATCAAAGAGGCCACAAAATGTTCACAGTGAACACACCTTTGTCTGTTATTGAGGAAAAACGAAGTGTTGTGGTTTGGAAAAAGAAATTTCTAGGAAGTCACTGAAACAGGTTACAAATTAAATGGAAGACTAACACTTAAAAAGACAAAGGACTCGTGAAGGGTAATTGCACAGTCAGTGTTTCCCATTTGGAAGAAGCACTTAAATGTGTCAGCAAGACTTGTGACAACATCTGCTGAGTACCTATTGATGCCATCCTTTATAGCCAGTCATTTTTACAAGGCATAACCATTTCTGAAACATATCTGAGTCTATAGTGCTGTGATTAGCTGAGAAATCTATTAGTTTCTTGAGAGGGGCACAAGGTAGACTTGCTATCTTCCTTCTCTTTCTGCCACTCTTTCCAACCCTCCCTGATCTTTGCTGATTAGTTTTCAGCAGGGTTAAGAAGCTGAATTGTTTCATGGAAGGGTCCATCCAGCTTTAGATATTTGTCTGTATGGGCACTGTAGCAAAACAGATGTGATGAAGATTGAGTGGAACCTCTTTCTTTGAGCAAATGCACAATGGCATTTTGTGGATCTTAATATGTGGTGGTAATTGAAATATTCGGAGTCTCTTATACTGATATAAAGATGCAATGTTAAGGGTTGGTAGGGAAAAAATATTAGACCTGCATCTGAATTCCCATCTGTGCCATTGTGCCCTGGACTTATCCAATTGTCTGAACTGTACACAATCACTAACTAGCAGCGTGATTGAAAATGGCTTATATGTAAACCACACAAAAGGGCATGTTCCGAGACTACAGGAGATATATCCAGAAAGCTAGCTGGTGTCATCAAAGTGCTGGATGCTGAAGCATCCATATGTGATAATTGAGGGATGGGTTAAAAATTAATTGCTCCAAGAAAAATGAGCAGAACTCAAAATGCCGAGGATACTGAAATATCAAAGAGATACTATATCTTTGGTTTAATATATAATATGCTTGTGAGAAAGAGTTATTCTAATATGTGGTGATATTGACAGTCTAGTAACTGGTCAGTTGTCCTCTTTCTGCTCATTTTCACATGGGACTTTCTGAAATCAAAGTAGAGTAACAAGCATACCACAGTTTCAAGAAGAAACATGTTGAGAATAATTCTTCTGCACCAAAATGTTATGATCAGACATCCAAACAAACATTTGCAGACCTTTTTTTTTTTTTTTTTTTTTTTTTTTTACCTTAGGAAATGAGTAATTCTCAGAACAGGCAGGAATTTACTTAGGAACTTATTAATTGCTGGATGCTAGAGAAGTGCTGGCATGTCCATTATTCCCTGGGCATTGGCACTAGTTAGTAGATGTCCATGTGATTAATAGAATAAGCCTGGTCCAGACAGTGAAGAGTGTTAACAAGGCCTTTGCAGAGTTTGTGGAAAGTACCTGGTTATTAGCGTTACACAGAGGTGCAAAAAAAGTTGAAGAATTTTTGTAGCTGTTGACATTTCTTGGGAGATGTTAAAAAATGCTGGAGGTGGAAGAGGATATCTGATACATTCATTTAAACAGTAGACCTGCAGATCAGATGCAAGATAGCTAACAAAAGCAGAAAAACTATGTTTAAGTCTGACAAATTACACTTGGACAATAAATGACAGAGTGTCATTCAGTGGATGAATAAATCATCTGCACTCAAAACTAGTTTGGACTTTATGAAATGTTTGTGTCCCTGTCAAACCAATGAATGTACGTGTGTTAGTAATAGACTCTAGTTACTGTGTAAAGCTAAAAAGCTGTATCCAAAAGCAAGCTAATGAAGAAGGCGATTTGATGTGTTTATATCAAAGAAATCAGGAATACGAGGAAGAGAGATTTCCAATATTACTAGAAATTAGTATGCCGTATAATACAACTTTTTAGTGTGATTTTCCAAAGAAAATAGCAGATTACTTGTTTAGGGTTAGGTTTAGGTATATTTCAGACAAGTAATAAATTTATTTTAGCTGTTTACCTTTGTTGATATTTTTTTTTTGGCTGATAAATTTGTTATAATACAAAAATATGTATATTACTTTGTGGGAGTGATGTGTATAGTGCACTGTCTAATCTAAGCTAAGTCAATTGACAGATGTCTTCAAAACTTATTGCTAAATTTCTGCCATTTGAGGTCATATTGTTAACTCTTTTATGCTGAGCTCCTCAGTATAAACTGAGACCTACCCTTTTTTTGTATATGACTCAGAATGTTCATTTGATACATTTAGTTGAATGCTAAATGATTTGTAAAGAGAACTTGGAAAAAGGTGGGAGCATTATAACACTTGTTAACAACATTTCTATGTCTCTGAAAAGACTGACATCAGAGTAAGCCAATTTTGGGAATACACATCTTGTGCATCTTGCGGTACTGAAAATCAGAGGACTTTAAAATTTAAACATGGTTCTTTCTTCTAAGGATTTAATGGTTTCATGTATTGATTTCTTGACAGTCTCTTTGTCTTTAATTTTCTTTTTTTTTTTTCTTTTTTTTTTTTTTAATTTAGGCATAGGTAGAGGATAGACAGCATATATATTATTTTATTACTTAGTGCTAGCATTATTATAATGTATGAAATCTATGGTTACATATACCAGAACAAAGTTTTAGACCACTCTTTAAAACATGTTTGCACATTTTGTCACATATTCCTACCCATGCAAACCTTTCTATATCCATGCGAAATTATGTTTTCCTTCCATTCTTCTGAAAGGGTTTAGAAAAACCTGCCTATTAGGTAAGCTTAGTTTTTCTTTAAAGAAGGTACCTTTGTTTAGAAAACTAACCCACAGAAATCCAGGGCAAAATCCAGGAGAGGATATATTGCATTTAAAGAACAGCCTACATGCTAGAGGTATCTTTGCTTTTAAAGCTTTGAATTGGTTTTTATTGTATAGCTCTGTCTTCAGAGAGCTAAGATTTACAGACCTCATTAATGTAATTTATAAGACTAAATGACAAGCATACTAAAATATCTGCAGCTGATCCAGTCAGCAACATACAGATAATTCAGATTTATCCAACCTGGTCTTGTCAAGTCAAGCAAAACAAAATCAATCAGGGAACAGAAGGAGTGGGAGTACTTAAGCTGAAAAAGAGAGTCTGTTTCCTGCTAGGGGACTGGGGCTGGGCAGCCTGTGCCCATTTTGCATTTCAGAGAAAATACTGCAGGAAGTGATTTTTTTTTTTTTCTAAGTGTTGAAAAACTACTAACATTCTCCGAGGAATCCCCTTCTCACGTTCATCTGTGCTGTCTTGAAAAGTGGCATGGCGGCAGTGCTTGGGAATAGCTTTCTCAAAGAGAGTTCAAGTCTAAAAATTGCTGTTTACCAGAGAATCACATTTCCATCTCACAGCCACTAATAATAACCTACAAAACTATTCACTCTCAGTTTTAAATGACCTCTAGTGCTTGCTGCTGCCACTGAAATTGTCAGTCATCACAACTGGTAGTCTCTTCCACTGAGAACCAGCTATGAGTGTGAGGCACGTGTGCCCTGGCTGAGGGAGAAGAAAGCTCAGTCCCTGAGCAGAGGACCTGGTCACTCAGGCTGTGGATTCCTCTCCACCTTTACTTCCCTTTTGGCTGCACACACATCATCAAATAATGCAATTTCGAGACTTCAGTTGAGCTAGGGGTGGAGACGATGGAAAATTAGTCCTGCTCCCTAGCATACCAACATTGAGCTGTGCACTTCATGGAGCAGGGCCTGTCTTGAAACTGCCAGAGAATACACCAGCTCCATGTCTGACAACAGCTACTGAAAGCAGTCCTCTCAACGTAAGCATGATGAAGAGCCAACAGCCCTAGACTTTCTGCCTTGCATGTATTTTAGCTAAAAGCTCTAATGTGATGTGTGCCAGTACACCTAGTGCCATGAACTAGTCAGAGACCTGCGAGCCTGTTTGGGAACAGTTCATTGTGCAAGGAAGTGTTTTTTGCTTTACTAGCCTTGTTTTCATGCTTGTCTGGAGTGATATACAATGAGGTGTTTTCGGTTGAGGAGTTTTGAACTTGTTTTAGTAATAGAACCTAGCTTGTTCTAAGTAAAAGCAGAAGTCAAATCCTCCACTTAGTGGACGGAAGTTATGTACTACAATTTACATCTTGGGTCACAAAGATTTAAAAAGCAAATTCCTAACATCGTGTTTACTTTCTGGCACAGCAAAGGAAAGTAGAAAAGACTAACATATTCATGAGCAGATGCTTGGCTCCCTTTGCTGGTGGCTCATTAGAATGCCGTGTAACCAGACTCTATACAGGTGGACAGTTAAGAGACAATAATTTTAATTGGTGCTTTTTAAGATCTATGTACCCAAGGGTCTCTAGGAGCTTGACCTTGGGCCAGAAACCAGTCTAATGTTTTAAGTCATTGTGGGCCTGCTAAGATGCTTGTCTTGCTAGTGACTAATTTATGACTCATTCTCTCCTCAGTTAGTCATAGTATTGCAAGTTTCCACAGTGTGAAGTTGCAACTAAGAGGGGGAGGAACCTAGGGCAGAGAAATAGCTAGAGAAGAAAACTAAAATGGGAAAGATTTATTATTACACAATATGGACTCAAAGAAAAAAGAAACAAACCAACCAGACTTGTTTATAGTCTGAAGTGAGGTTCATCAAGGTAAACTGCAAGGAAATGTTGAGGTTCCATGGACTCACTGTGTAATTCTAAATTAACATGAGATATTCAGGAAGAAAAAAAATTAATAAACACCCAAAACAATGGTTATCATGAATACAACACCAGTGACTCTTTGACTCTTTGCTCAGTGTACCATGGATCAGACAGAAAACTCTGTCTTTGAATAGCCCTAGTCATGTTCTGTGGGCTAGGGTGATCATTTACCTAGGTTAGATTCATTGAGTTTGGTGATGGTCTTACCAAAATATCTGGGAGAACTAGAAAAAGTCCAATAGGAAGTAATATACAACTTTGGACTGATAGACCTAAGAGAAGGAATGAGTGAAAAGCATCATGAGAGAGCTTACGCAAAACATTTGAAAGGAGTGAACAGTAAAATCATACCTGATCATAACGTGTGATGAGAGGACACGAAGGTTTAGGAATGTCATGTTTGAAGCTGATCTAAAAATGCTTCATGAAGCCTTCATGTGCTCAAAACCTTAGACATCAGGTAAGTAACAAAAATACAAACAATGTAATTGAACCATTGCCTTAGACCTTCCTTCTTAGGCCATACATTCAAGAGATGATATAGTTTTATTCATTGCCAGAGAATAGTGTGTCATGTTAACACATTCACTGCTTTAGTTAGACATATCCTGGGGTCCCATTTAAAAAACACAAAACCTTGCAACCAGAAAAGATACTTTCTTTCTCTCTAAATTGGAGAGATTCATAGAAGAGCCCAGGGCAGAAACAGCTATACAATTAATTTCTGTCCATCCACTGTCATCCTAATAACAACATCATGACAACTGGTGAGAGAGGAAACCATGTAATCTCAAGCAGCCTTTTGCAGCTCTAGGGATACTTTTTTCCACACTGAAATGACAGTAAAGATTAGGTGGGTGACCTAAATTCACTTTAGAATGTAATGGCTTATAAAACCAAAAGCCCAGTCACAGGTACTTCGCAGCAGATTTTGTAGCATATGAGATACAGATCTGCACTTTATCATTGTCTAAGTGAAGACACGCTTGAAAAATTGGAGCAGATTTTGTCTGAAGAATCCATTGCCACTTTTCTTTTTATTTTTCTATCAGAAGACAGCTTGCTTCAAATTACCAGTTTATGAGCATACACTAGAAGCACAACAGAACAAGCTAGAAGCATTTTGGATTAAAGGCTTTTGTTGATTTTATGTATAGAAGTCCCAACAGTTCTTCAAATGGATAGCAACTAACACTGAACCTCAAAAAATTAAGACTGTTCAGTTCAGATAAGTATCCAAAATTTAGTCCGCTTAACCAAAACTTGTCCAAACCTCTCTGGTCTGGAAAACAGTCTGGAAATGTTACATGATCAGACTTTCTTATTAATTTTCCAGTGCTCTTTTCCTTTTGCCAGCAAAGAGATATCATGAGAACGACTTCGCAGAGCTTAGTGAGTCTGCAATTAGGCTTCTGCTCTTGGCTGAAAAAACCCCCAACAGTTAACCAAGCCTGTTTTGAACTTATGCAGGGAACAGATTTGATGCAAAGTCCATCCCTAATAATTACATAGGAGAGATAAACCATATACTCTTATGCAAGAAAATATGCATAGTATTAATTCCTTTGCAGGATTTTAAAGCCACTTCCTTTCTTCTTGTGGCACTGAATACAGTAGTTTCATTTTAAAACTGAACTTGGACCAAAATTGAGTTCACTTGTAAGTGAACTTCAAATTAAGTCTACCAGTAGAAAAACTGCTAATGCAACAGAATTGTTTCTACTCTTCCCTTTTCAATGCTTTTTAGTGTATAATCATATTTTGATCTATGTTTCACATGATCCTTTTTATGAAAACCAAAAAGACAATTTTTGTTTTCAATGGTTTTGCTGTGAATTAGGCTCGGAGAGCTAGGAAATGTTGGTAAATGTATCTGAAAAAGATATAAAGTGGTATGTAGTTAATAAAAATATGTTAAACATACAGGAGCTAGGTAAGTCCTAAAGAAGGCACAAAAGCTTGCAGAATAAAAAATAAAAATAAAGCTGAGAATACTGCATCACTGGCATAGGAGAAATAGCACCCCAGATCCTGAAGTCAGTGACACTGATTAGTGTTTTGTCTGCTGAGAGTTAAGATTAAGAACTAGGGCATTAAATCTTACAGTCTGTTCTTGTGACTCCTTTTTATTGGACTCAAACATTTCAAATGATAGGGACTTAATGGACAAATTGTGAACTGAGTTGTTGCCATCAGATATCCATGTGAGTGGCTATAATAACTTGCACAATTGTTAGCAGTTTCATGCAGGCCAGTCGTTCTTGTGGGGGCCCTTAGAAGTTCAGTACCATGTGCAATTTGAGTTTTGTTTCTTCTACTTACTAAAAATCAAAGGTGTTACAATCACCAAGGGTAACATTAATCTATAAAGGTATGAAAATTTAGCTTCACAAATAGAAAAACTGGCTATTACTAAATAAAGAACTTCTGGAGAGATAGTGCGAAATCAGAGTAAAAAAGTTGCTTTTCTTTTACATGGCTGTGTGAAATAACTTATCTGTGACAAAGACAGAGGAACAGAATGCTGGAAAGGAGAACTTGCCGTTTACCCATCAGCAGCCTTTCCTATCCAAACTTGCATACCTTGTTGTGTTTGGCTTTCAAGGTGAATGAAAAAGGCTTCCACACAATGTTTGTGTAATGCTCTTTCAATCAAAAAAAAAGGATATTCAGAAGTGCCTAAGGACAGAGGTGACTTAGGTGCCATTTGTAGCATGAACTGTAGCATTAAAATAGCTTGAAACACCTTCACATTCCGTTCCTTTGAAAACTGGAAGTCAGCTCCTACATAATTTTTGTGGTTTTCAGATACATAGATCCATATAGATAAGTAGCTGGTTTCATTTGTTCACCTCCAGGTCTCCATTTTCTTTGTTGCTTCATTTTAATTCTGCATATTCCTAAGAATGCACATCCGTTTTATTTATACTCAGCGTAGGTCTCACCGGCTGTTTTGCTTCCCATAGCTTTCTGTAAAAGGGAAATATCAGGCATATTTTATAGTTTACATTTTTGTAGCCACTAGTCTGAGTAATATCTGATAGACACATGCTTTGGAATTTGTCAGGAAAGGGATTCATCTTTTATTTCAACTGATTTCTGATGAAATTGCCCACAGAAGTAACCACAGTGTCAGAGGTTAGGGAAACAACTCTGTTAAAAAAAAAAATAAAAATCAGGAGACAGACATTGAGAAATGTAGTGATTTCTCCAGCTTCTCTCTTATCATGTAGTTTCCTTCTGGTTCTATTATACTCAAGTTTTTAAGTTTTTTCTCTGGGCTGCTTCTGCTTTAAAAGCAGAAAATCATCCTGAAAAGGACCATAGTTCATTAAAAAAACTAATGATCAGAAGTAGTCTAAACACTGGTGTTTATTCTGTGGAGCAAGGAGTTTCCTTGACTAATTATTTGCTGAAATCTGAATAAAATCACTGGCTTTTTATCATAGAATGTCCAACCATTACTTTATTCTTCACTCCTTCTCCACTGCTCCTGAATGGATGACATATACACAGAGAGGAGGGAGGACAACAGTTACCCAGTGTGCTTTCTCCAAAAATGAAACTGTTTAAAACTAGATGTAATAAACATTCTATGGTTTGCTCTTATGCTCACCCTTTTTGTATTCTTGGCAAAATGCATACGAGCTTAAATCTTAGGTAGCAATGAATGGAAGATTTTTTTTTCAGGCACAAGTGTTGTGAATGTAGACTGATCTCCGAGACTCCTCAAAAGCAAGAACTTTTGGCTTGAATCCTGGCTGCGCCTAGGGTAGGCACAAGGCTAAAGTAGTAACATATTAGTGAACTGGGTACAGCTAAGACAGGGATAATTTAGGCCTCCAAGGGTGAGTAAGTTAGTCTAAGGGCCTTTCTAGATCCAGGGCAGGGGCAAAAGAGACCCTGCATATAGAGATACTGTGCAGAATTCAAGGTTATTAGGGCAAATCCTACAGAGAATGAAATTCATATAAAGGTTGTCTGTTGCCTTCCTTCACTGATGTCTGAATGGAATTCTGACGGGCCACCCTGTAGGTGTGAATTTTCAGTATCTACTTTTGAATCTGCTCTTATGTTCCTTCTATATTGTGTTGCAGTAAGAGCACATCTTAACATCCTTGACAGGAAGTTACACAAAGGAGTCTAGGCACTATGTAGAGCATGTCTTACATGCAAATATGCCTTCCTACAGTTTATTGCAATGCCAATGGCAATCTAAAAGCCCAGGGAAAACTTTGAACACATTATTTCAGAAAAGAACATCGATGTGCCCTTGAAAATTACATCAGGCAGTAATAGTAATTTCAAGCACACTTTCTCTTCTGGGAAAACACATCAAAGAGCAGGGGTACCATTCTGTTTTGTCATTTCCTTCAATAACAAAGGAATGGTTGATCCTACATATTTGGATTATGTAGTCAAAACTAAAAAAAGAAAGAAGAGTATAATAATCTGAATCTTGATAGAGCCCTTTTGTCATGCAGTTGTTCCTTAAATAAACTCTGAGTAAGGGAAAAGATGTTGGAAACTTAAGTACGGAATGTGATGAGGTTAAAACACAACTGGTCGAATTAAAATTATTGGCAGGCACAGAAAGAAATACATATAAACTTTCTGACTCTTTTACTACAGATACAATCCCACTGTCATGTGAATAGAGAAAAATAATGTAAATAGCCTGCTGGTCCCTGGTAAGAACCTCTTCTAAGAGGTAAAGTGAGAGAAAGAAGAGGCAGGATTCTGAAGAACTAATGACAATTTAATCATCAGCCCTCCCAGTTCTAATGACTATGTGATTAATGTCAGTAACATGACTCTCATTCTTAAATAGACTGTAATAATACATGTGCATCACCTTTGTTTGCATATGCATTTGTCCCCTACAAAAACAACCCAAAAAGCTAGTATGCAGTGTAATTACATGACCACTTTTCTGCAGGAGAAAGGCAAAGCTCAGTGTAGAGCCAACTCCACCAAACTTGGGGGAGTTCAGAAATGTATAAGAACCAGAGTGACATAGCACAATCCCATCATACTGAAATATTGTATCCTGGCCACTAAATACAATTAAAATTAAAACTATAAATTACTCTTATTACCTGTACAAAGTCCAGTTTGGTTAGCCATATGCATCTGAGTAATTGTAACGGACTTACTTGGGCCATTTATGTGCATTATGCTAACATGTAGAAATAAGTGGCAAAACCAGATCCATTAAATGTAGGTAAATTTTACCTTAACACTAAGAGATGTCAATTCAGCTATATGCAATTCCCCATCTACAAATCACATTCCTTTCTCCCATACGTTCTGCTTTGTCTCCATACAGGAAAATCTGACAAGGTGGACATGTCTGTTATTCTCCGCATATACGACAGATATGTAGTGGATAATTTCACAGGGGTCCTCTAGATACCATCAGAACACTAAGACTACTTGCACTTTACCTGTACTTTACCATGAGATCTAATTTTTTTTTTGACACTGAAATAGGGGGAAAGGAAATACATGATGTAGTTGCCTGTAGTATAAGTGTATTGGATTCTAATACCCATGAATTCTTTCCAGACCCCAAACCCCAAGGCCTTGTTGTAAAAGAAAAGAGCATTTCTTATTATTCTGAATTCACTCTGGCATGTTCAAGGAGGAAAATTTTTTGCATAATTTCTTTCTTTATTGGGAGTCAGCAGAAAGACCTATGTCCATTTGAGACACAGGGAAGAAGGTTCCCTGTATGTGTGGATGATGATTCAGATGCAACCAGCAGTTTTAGCAAAATTCTTCCACTCATTTAGAAATTAAGAATACTGGAATGAGAAGATAGAAGGCTGAATAATATTCCTTCCTGGGAACTGTAGTTTTCTAATTATTCGTGCTAGCTTGCAAGAGAGGATAGAGAATTCCACAATGAAAAAAAAATAGGAGCGTTGAAGAAAAAAAATCTTTTCCTCAAAAGACTATCTTGATTAATTAATTTCTTTCTGTTAAGAATTTAAATTATAGCACTTTTACCTTTCTTGACAGGTTCTGTGACATGGGAAAAAAGTACAGCTTAGAAGCCATTCTGTAGCATACAGACATAATGAAATTTTCTGGCAGGATATCTGAAACAGGCATGTGACTAAACCTGGAGTTCCTGAATCCACCTCCAGTATTATGAGTTATGAGTTATAAATAAAAGCTTCTGACACATTTAATGGACACATATTCTGGGGATAAAAGCTTAACTATGACAGTATGAACATTCAGTAGTTCCTGAAATGCTACTTTAAATTTAGAAATCAAGGCTTCTCATGAAAGTACAAGTAAAGATGGATAGAATCTGCAGGACGGGATAGGACATAGGCAGGATGAAATGTCCAGTATTTGCATTGAGATACTTCCACATGGACTTACAGGGAGGGGCATACAGAGACCTGATATAATCTCATTGCATTTCCATGAAACCTCCTGCATTATAAACCACTTGGAGCAACATTACCTGGAGAGACCTTTAATGCTTATTGAGGATCTAGACTGATCCAGGGTCACTATGGCTAAATGTCATTCCAAGATCATGACAGAAGCATTGTTTGAGGTCTGGTATGAAATGAGACCAGTCGGTATCTAATGCAGCACTGCTGTTGTGCGAGCACTGGATAAGACTGTCCAGGGCCAAAGAGCTATGGGGAAAGCCCAGACACTGTACTCCAGTCTCAGCTGACTGGGACTCACATTGATGGTCTGGGACCTGTGGGACTGACAAGGATTCTTAATATTTACAAAGCTTTCCCAGTGGCTGCTAATATCTAAATGACTTCCAACACTGCTACTGTCACCTTCTGTAAGCATTGAAATTGTTCTGCTTGTTAAAAAAAAAAAATCAGTTCAAATGAAATTCATTGCTGTTGGTGTCTGGAAATGAAAATGAAGGTGAACTTTCAACACCAGGTCTGTTTTCCGACTAGGAACCATTTTTATTCCCACTGGGAACAGTTTTAGCAGAGAAAAAAAAAATGAAAAGGCTAGATAAGCAAAGCAAAAGGCATATCTAGGGCCCAGTTTCACTGGATGTGTTTGACAGGCAATACTCTAAAGATGACAACAGTAACTCAGTTTTCTTGGCATCTTTATTTCTTGTAGGAAGGACTATACAAACCACTTGGTAACCCAATTCTGCAGGCATGGAAGGTAGTCAGAGGGTATAAAATGGTAAATCAGCCTGAAGAATGAATTTATCTTTCCTCATAGACAAAATTCCAAAAGGTTGTGATGTGATTTTTCTTTTCTGTTACATTTTCATCAGTGCCAAGAGGCAAACAGGATTTAAAAGAACTGACTCAGGTTGTTTGCACAGGTGCAAATTCTCTGCTGTCCTTTAACTTTTCAAAATTTCAGAAATGCAGGGGCTCAGTGCAAATAGAAGTATAGGAAAAAATTCCATGTCTGGAGTGTTCCACAACAGTTACAAACAAGAGGAACTTCTGCAGTCACAGAATCTTTTTTTCATATGCATAAATTCAAATTGAAAACCGGGCAGCAATTCACTTCAGCATTTATATCACCTCAGACTGTAGTTCTGTTTCTTTTTCCAGTCTTTGTTTTCATCTAATCCAATTTCGTACTCCCTGGAATAAAGAATTATGAGACATAATAAAAGGAGGCTATCATGTCAGTTTGGACTTGTGGGTACTGCATAAATATTAATGATAATTAATAGGACTTTAGTTTTACCTTTAATGTTCAAACACCATGAAGGAAGGTGTGGCAATGATTTCCCTTTTTTCTGGGGTGTAGTATTACTGATTTTGTTTTGGTTTTTTTTTTTTTTTTTTACCAAGGAATCAGGATCCTATTGTGATATTTTACAAATTCATGATGTAAAAACATCAACAAAAAATAGCCTTTGTTGAAGACATATTTTTTTCACATGATATCTGGTTTATTAATGACAGTAGTCCCCATATGAAGTAGTTCCCTCCACGGGGAATTTTAATGTGTTAACTATGTTCCTTGATATTAGAATCAGAGATTAAAATAGTAATTTTTTTTTTCAGAGGTTTTTACTGATTTGACATTTTTGTTTGTTCCAGCTGAAGAAATAGAAGGAAAACACTTGGAATATTCTATTAATGGGGACAGAGCTCTTGCAGTGTTTTTGGGAAGGACAGCGGGTGATCTCCAGACCCTACAAATCCAGGTTCCCAGCAGCCTGCTCTGTGGGCGGCCAACAAGCTGGACGAGGTAGCCAGCAAGAATCCAAGTTTTAAAACCTGCCTGGCAATGAGGCTCATATTGGAGTCTGCCTAGGGTCTGTCAGACCTTTGAAATTAAGGTCTGTCAAGTCTTTGAAATTAAACCACATCTGTAAAAAGTTCTAAATTGGCAAAATCATCAAATTCCAATGAAACACTATTTGGTAAGAATTTTTCCAACCTGCTCTAATTAAAAGGAAACTAAATCACCACAGCCACTGTTATGCCTGTTCAAGTTCCCAACTGTAGTTGTTTCCAATGTTCCAGGTTGAAATGATATGTAGATATGTATATAGGTCCACAACATATTAATGAATCCAGGAAGTCACGCTTTCCAGCCAGAAAAAAAAAAAAAACAAAACCCAAACCCAAAAACCCCAAACCAAACCAACAACCCAAAATAAAGCCAATGTCTATGGCCAGACTGTTTATAGTTCTATCACCTCATTACTTTTCTCTGAGGAAAGTTCGTTGGTTTTTTTGGTTTGTTCTTTTTTTTTTTTTCTTTTGTAAAAGAAGTATTTCTCTCTACACAGTTTATTTCCAAGAGATATTGTTCCTGATGAAGAGTTTTAAAAAGGTCATGCAAACTGTACTGTTCAGGCTGTCTAAAAAATATTGCTATTAAATATGTCTTAAACTTAATATTCCCTGAAAGATTAACTGACATAAATGACATTTTGACAGATTATGTTAGCTATGCGGGGTTATGTATATGTGCTGAATTTTAAAGTCTGCCTGTTAACTCTCAAAGTGAATTGAATTTATTTTTCTGATAATTAGTATGTTATGTCATTTCTGAAATACAAGAGATCTTCATCTGGGGAATATAAAAGATACTGTAGAACCAGCAATGCTTAGAGCTCCACACACAGCCACTCCCTTTGGAATAGGATATCAAAGGAAACTTCCAAAATACAAAGATAAATTTTCAAAAAAAATGCCTGCCAAGTTCTTTAGAAAATCTGCTTGTAAATGCCAGAAGACCAATGGGTGCCACACAATTCGTAAATCACCTTAATTAGATACCTAACTGTAAATCAAGTTTTTTTGAGAAGCTGGTTCACTGTAACACAGACACTATGGTGACAAGATCCAAACCAGAAAATTTCATCTCAATTAACTGTCTGTATATCCTAAATGGGAACTGATATATTTCTTCATGTATTTGCTTTCATGGCTCTTGCATTATAGCTCTGGCCAGGTGAAGGATCGCCATGTAAGGGATATTCTGTATGCAGTGTGTCTTGCTGCACAGAGAGCAGGGTCTGTTAATAGCTATGGCTTCAGCTACACCACATCTGTTCATGCTGTGAGTCCTTTTACTTCTGTAGAGTCTTGCAAAGGTGTCTTGTGTGAGAGTCTGATCTTTGCAGGTATGACAACACAATCTGTTTGGCATAACCCTGGAGAACCTGTTCCTGCTCCAGATCTAGGATAATTAAATAGGAAGAAACTCAGCAAAAGGAGGATGGTCACTGAAGTGACATTGGTTTCCACAAGTGGTAACTTGCAGTCTTTCAGGCTGAGCCACAGGTGGGCTCAGGGACTTTGTTTTCTGCTAGGGAACTCTGTCAGAGTTCAGATGTAAGAGTTTTACAACCTTTTGTTATGCATGCTGCAATGGCATGTTATTTAGAGGAAAATTGAACTTGTTCTTTTTTGTTTGTTTATTTTATTTTGGCTTCTCTCTACTTGACTCCTGCTTCTCTCTACTTGACTCCTGCACATATAGCACAGTCCAGAAGTTCTTCTGAGAGCTCCTTGCCTCGCAAAATGTCCTGGAAATTATCCTATGACTGATGTAATAACAGCCTGCTGACTGACAGCAACAACCAGTTCCAGATTATGCATCTGTCTGCTTAGCAATGGCTAAGGAGCACACAGCTGGTGTGCATGGGAAGGACTGGCCTATGTCCTAATTATTCTGTGAGAGAAAGAACCAGGCATTGGGATTTACCCAAGCCTCACTTTATCCATGATGAGCTGTAATACTAACCATTTTTGAGTGAATCACTACCAAAACCAGCTGGGAAATAGGCATTTCAGAGGTGAAGCGGAACAGGCTGGATAGCCTGTGGTATTCTGGGGAGTAATTTGTAAATGTTAGTTTATGGAGCTGCATGGATGTATTTTGCAAATATCGGTGGTAATCATAAAATAGCTTAAAGTTTCTTGTTCATTCCTGAACATGATGGACTACCCATTCAGTGTATGTCTGAACAAAACCAACACTAGAGCATTAGTGGATGTCACGACACAGTGTAGCTTCGGTGCATCCTCCTAACTGTGTTAAAGTATTGGTCTAGAGTTTATGGCTAACATGGGAGCTGTGAAAACATCCGGCAGATATCTCACAGCCAAAAGTACTTACAATGGGAAAGCTAGGTCCTATGATTTGTTGGCCCAGCCAAAAACAATGATGGGAGTTAGATAGCACTGCTGACGCCCAGCTGAGCATTCCCTAACAGACCCTTTGAGACTCAAACTATCTTGAATCAAGATTCTGTCATGATAACAACCTGAGTGAGGTAAGACACTTCTGAAAAGTCTCCACATTGTACAGGGCTGTTGCTTTGTGCGAGCTAAAGACTGATGATGAATGATTGATTGCCAATGTGATACAAACATCCCCTGAATAAATGTGACTATTTAGCATGCTGGTTTTGCTGGTGAGTAATATTTCTGAAAGCTCAGGAAATATGTAACCCAAATAAAAAGAGTTCATAGCACTGTGGAAGGTCTGATGGAGACGACCTATTTCCAACACAAGCTGGTTTTGTGCAAAACTCTGATCCAGAGGAACCCATCTGGATTTTGTTCATACATAGCAACAGTCATGTGAACTGACTGTATTTCATACAGTACTTTGTCTTACAAAAATAATACTTTGCCATTTGCCCATACTGGGAGCACTGAGGTCCTGCCTGCCAGGTAAACTGCATTTAGTTAGGTTTATTATGATCTGTAATGGCCTCATTCAGTGTCTGTTTTGCATACCTTAACTAGCGTAGAATTGCAGGCATCTAGGAATACTTTCCTAGAAAAGAACATTAGAACACAGGTTTGCTTTCTTTAAGTAACTAATACATGACAACTTTGAGTAAACAAGCAAACGAGCCAACATATGTGAAAAGGAGTTACAAGCTGGTCCTTAGCCTGTGTCATGTTGGTAGAGAGCCCTGACTCGGGTTAGAGATGAACTTTTCAGATTAAGAAGAAAGGAATTGTCAACAATCATCCAAGGTGCACTGGTTGTCCCTCTTCAGTATTTCAGGATTAGTCTGGCCAGGGTCAGAATTCTTTTTTTTTTTTTTTTTTCCCCAGTGAAAATATTAGGGGCTCTCAGTAAGAATTCTGAGGTAAGTGCTGTCTGAAGTTTTGTTAAGCCCACTGCTTCAGTGAGACATTAAAAGGAAAATATTTTGTTTTGTTGGTTTATTTTGGCTTTTCCTTGCTTGGATCCTTTACAGGGCTCTGCGGAGGAGTGTGTAGGATGGGCAGGGTGCCAGGTTTGCAGCCTGTACCATCCTTCAGTCCCAGAGAGTTCAGTTAGAAAAGGTATAAATGTATTCTCTGCAGAATGCCTGGCAAATGACAGGAGAAGGAGGGAGGAAAAGAAGTGAGCCTTCTGTGTAAGTAGAGAATTCATCTGGATTCTCACATGAAATCTTTTAGGACAATATATGAACTGTGGTGCTTCTGATGATGTGAGCCCATAGTAGAGCTGGGAAATGGGCATTATGCAGACATTTTTCAGCTTTTTCTTCCCCTGGAAAGGAAAGGTGGGTCCATGACACTTTGTTGAAGATTACTTTTTTACTGAGGCTCTTCTCAGCACAAAGGGGCTTTTTTTACTTGGTTTTATATATTCTAAAAATGTGTTGGCTATGTTTATGATAATAAAATATCTGCTGTCTGTGGGAATAGAATCAAGGGAGAATCTTACTACAGTAGTCACTGCTAGAATAGATAGGCGATAACGTTTGAATTAACTGCTGTGAAACTGCTCTTACACTCTTGCCATGTGGCTTAGACCCACTCTTGGACATGACCTATTACTTCTGGTTCAAATATATGTAAAAAATAGCAGATGTCTTAAGGACTGAAAGAGATTTTCATCAGTCTATGAATGGCTCACTTTATGTAAATGTCTATAAGCAGCTTTATTTTGTTTATATTGTGGATTAAACCTCAGTCTTAGTCTGGAGTCCATTTTGGCTTTGAGGAGGCATCCATGACAGTCTACTGAAGGCATAGACAAGAAATGAAAAGGCAGTTTTTCTAGTAATTTCAGCATTACAGGAAGAGAACACTTAAAACTAGCCACATGTGGGACTCATGCAGAAAACTGAGACTCTGTAGTTGGCAGTGTAGAAATGAGTAGAAAGAGAAATCAAGCTGACAAGATGACAGCTAAGACCATAATTATGAAATGCAAGCTCTATGGGCAAACTTTTGTTAGAAAAGATGTAATGTAACCAGTCACATATTGCGAGACAAACCCAAATATAAACAAGAAAAATCTTTTTATTGTCCCTAAATCACATGTAAAGCTGAGGAGTAGTGAATTTGAATAATTCATTACTGGCCCCAGATCACACCAAATGAATTTGAGTGTTAACTTAGGTTTTTGTGAAAGCCTTAGAAACAAGACCGTCCTTCCACTCAAATAGAATTTAGTAGAATACCAAAATAGCCAACTCTTAAAAGACTTACAAATATACTATTTCAAGTTCCAATAAATCTCAGTTGATCTTTAAGATTTGCTATTAATCTGCTGAAAGTCACCAGCTGCTACAAAAGCTTTCTTCACAGAAATGTCTGTGTGACTTTCCTAAGCCCCAGACCCAGACTGAATTTCTTGAGAACTTTAGACAACTGCTTCAGCGTTCAACCTTCATATTCCTCCTCATTACCAGTACCAGTGATAGTGACTGTTTGTTTGTACTACGTAGTGAAGTGCAGTAATTTCTTGATTATTGTCAACTATGTAAGATAATGAGAAGTCCTTATTTCCTACTTTGTCATGCAAATGGACAAACACAACTCTAATGCATAACTGAAAATGTTCCTGGATGTACAACTCTGGAATTATTTTTTCCATAGACTTTAAAATCCCAGTGCAGCACTTATAAAGTCTCCTGTATGGCCAAGCTCAGAGTCATCACTGCTCCAGAATCACTGCTGACAGGCAGAATAAAAGATTGCAGTCAACCTCAAAAGAATATCTTTCCAGCTTTCTTGCTGCTGGTTTTGTTTTGTTAGCAATCCAGTTCTAATTTGCAGTTTTATCTTTCATTTCTCCATGTGTTCAAACTGGACTAAAGCTGTAGCTTCTTGCCTGACTGGCTCCAGTGAGGTAGCATGATCCACAATAAAATTCATTTTCCACAGATAAAATAGTGGACTCTAAACTGACTGCAACTGCTAAAGGAGTGAAACCTTGATGCTGTAATAGACACTGAAACATCAGCTCAGTGATTAGTAGCAGTTTAGCAAGCAAACAAAACGTTAGGTTCCTTAAGTAATGGGAAAAAAAGAAAAAAAATGGAAAATGTCGTTATGCACAGTTTGTTCACAACCTGAATGATATGTGCAGTTCTAGAGTCCCTACCTGAAAAAGATTGTATTAGAACTCAAGAAGGCACAGAGAAGAGAAGAGAAACAAGGATGACCAGAGGTTTGGAGCAGTTTGCATAGGAAGAGTGATTGAGAAGACTAGGGCTCCTTCAGCCTCAGGAAGGATACAAAAGAGGTCTACAAAATCATGAACAGCATGAAGAGATTTGTTAGTGATCAAAACCGATCACAGTTTTCCCCAGTATGAAAAATGAGGGCCAACAAATGAAGCTGGTAGGAGCCTAGTTCAAATCAAAAGTAGGTAATTCACCTGAAGGAGAGAGCTCTTCATAAATGAAACATGGAACACCATAGGACACAAGAAATGTATGCAGGTTCAAGGGAAAACTGGACAAGTATTTGTAAGAGAGGGCCCCCAGATTTCCTGAATAGATTAAATCGTCACAAACTCAGAAAATCTGCTGAGTTGAAAGCAGCTGCAGGATGGAAGACTATGAGGGGAGGAAATAGCTTCTGTACTTTTCTATGCTTTCTTATGTGTCCAATTATGACCACAGCTAGATACTTGGTCTGAATCAGTAAAGCCACTTGTATTTCGATTTTATAACAAGGTCCCAACTGTTAGTGTGACCCAGAAACAACCACTGAGCCTCAAACCTCTGTAAGATTCCATTTTTTTCCTATATAATCTGGGAAAAATGCTTTATTTCTTGGCCTATACAGTAATGGGATCTGCAGTGTGTGTGAGGTGACCAGAGCTATACAGCCCTTTCATTACAGGCTTTCCAGTGACTGAAGTCAGTTAGGAATGTATACTTTAATGTCTGCATCTTCACAAATGTATGGTAAAATACCAAACTAAGCTGGTGCTCTAGAGAGCTGTGAGGAGAAGTGAATTATGCAGTGTTTTGTAGTCTCAGAATCATAACTATGTAAAGTCCTGATATTACCATTTTTCTTGCTTTGCACATGTTCTGAAAGGGTCTATGAATGTTTGGAGCATCTTTTTGTGTATGAAAATATGAAAAGTCAAGTATTATTAGAAAACCTATTTGCATCTAGTTGCAAACTGAATACTCTTCCTGGCAATGAAATCAGCATCTAAAATTATCATTCGGAGAGAGGGAGAAATGGGTTCCATATGGGAATAATTATGTGGTCATCTTCTCTTGAAGTAATACAGAAATCACTACCCTGATGAAAGAGTCAGGAATAACTTGTTTATCTAGCATTTATTTGGCATTTATTTGGGCATCACAACACTAAAACAGGTCAGGAGGGATCTGACCTGGATATTTTCTGTCTTGATTATTGGTTACAAATGTGAAGAGTAACTTTCAGCTAAGACAAGTTTACCGTAAATCCTACTAACCTGCTTTTTGAGGCGTCACCTCTTATGGTGAAAGGATTGTTCAGTCTCTGCGCTCAACTCAGTCCTTGCTTTCTTCAGTGAAATATCCAGTAAAGGTGCCAATTGTGGCAGAGGTTTTAGTGGTGTGGATTCCTGTCCATGAGATCACCAGCTCATTGACCAACCATGACTTGGTAATGACCACTTGGTAAGTGACCTACACTGGATTTGAACTAGTGACCTTAATGTGGAAGACTCTGAATGCCACTTCGAATCTCTGGAGGATTTAATTTCTGGTTTTTATTCTAAAATAAACTCGGTTCAACCTCAGACTTCTTCCTCAGGCTTTGTTGTGACAATAATCTTTTCTCTGTTACCTTGAACTGCTTTGTGTCTTTCACAGAGCTAAGTTGATCTTAATCATTTCATTCAGAGACCATCTTAATATACATCTAATTTATAGAATATTAGAAAATTTTATTTTTCATCTAGTGTTTATGGGAACAACAAGAAGGAATTTTAACAGCTATATTCAGTGTCCTTGAGAAAAAAACATGCACTGTAGCATGGGAACAGCCCTAAGTTCCTTACTCCAGCAAAAGCCTAAGTCAACAAGACTTGTGCCTGAGGAACTACCACAGGACTGGCCCAAATATTTTGATGTTTCTGATTACAGAGGTACACAGAAGGAGAAGGAGACAAAAATAAATCCAAATTTCAGAATATTTAGCTGGAGCTTGTTTATGTAGCATTTCTTAAAAAATAACTATTCTGTAAGATTAAGTTGTGTAGCCCTAATTGAGGCCAAATGTGTATCAGGTACACTGATTTAAAGCCCACAGTGGTCCAGTTATTTAAAAACACATTTTTAAAGATGATGTTGGCATTGAGTGTTTTTTCAAGTAGTATGTACATATTGATTGCAATTATCAGCCTTTCACTGAAATGTTCTAATTTCACTATCAAAGTAAAAATGAAGGTGAAAACTAAATTGTTAGTGTCTTCAGTATTCATGAACTTTCTTAAATTGACATTGTTGCTCAAGACGAGCTTTTATGGTTATTTGTCCTTTATTTTTAATGGAAAATTAATCAAAGTTTTACTTTAAAAAATCTTGGTCTTTGTAAACCCTTTCTGGGGGGGAAAGAGGGAAAGTGGATGTGACTTAGGTATAAAGTTTAAATTAATAAAATATGAATAATGAGATCCTATGAATCTCAGCTGATAGATATTCTTGGGAGTTTTTCACATCTATGCATTACTGATTCCTGGCTTAGGGGCGGAAATTTTACAGTGAAATCCTCCCTTATCAGTATATGGCTTATATGTCCAGGCATAAAATTTAAAACGATAAGTGAACAACCCTTCCCTGAAACATAGAGCTTGGTCAGGTTGGATGCAGTGAATCGGTGCTCTTTCTTCAAGTTATGATACAGAATAACTCAAGTTAATAACTCAAATACTGAGTAAAACAAAAGAAAAAGAAGGTAATTAGTTCTTTTCTTCTCAAATGTTTGCTAATTTGTTAAATACATTAAGGAGCTAGACATGCAACTTTTCTGTATAAATTACAACGTGGATACAGTAACTTCCAAAAAATTCCAATAGTGCCATATTTTGTTACTGAAATTTCTCCATCTCTTTGATCAAAATGGCCAGTCTTCAGCATCTGGTCAAATACTTAACATATTTTGTATAACATAGCCAGGAAAATACATTTTTTAATTACAGGTCCATGAAGCCCTTGTGGTTAAGGAGGAAAAAGAATCAAAACTTTCATCTGAAGTCAAGCTGGCTGCCTGATGAAGTGAAGTCAGATAGGAAATGAACAAACATGCATATTATATTGTATATTTATATATTCTTAGATACTATACAAAACTAAGATGTTTTGGAAGACTGTTGCCCCTGACTTGCAAGACTGAGCAAATCTGGCAGTGGCATGGACATATGCTGAGTTTTGTTTTCCAATGTAAAGTCTAGGCATTTCTCCTGCAAACCAAAATGTCTATCTTATGAGGTCTGTGTTATGCTTTCAAAAACATTTTCGTATTAAACATCTGCTATACAGCCTTAATCCAAGTGCACTATACTTCTCATAGGCAAATGGATTGAAATTCTTGTTTCAAGGTATTTTCAACTAAAAAGGACTGTCCTTTTTAACTTTTTTTCCCCACAGTAAAATGTTAACATTTTGAAGGAAAGTTTAGGTTTTTCTTAATTTAATTACCTGAAAAGATAATGACCTTTTTATCCAAGAACAGTCTCTGCTTTTTTTTTTTCTGGAAAAGAGAACTTTTATGACAAATTCTAAAACTATGGAACTTTTGTGATAATTTTTTTTTTTTAATTTTTTTTACGTTTCTTTCCAAGTTTCTCATTAAATTGCTCACTATTTTATGACCTGCTTCAGTGTAGTAATTTATGTTTAATTTAGCTTGGAGCCAGTTACTTTCTGAACCCACAGAAAAACCCCATGTGTAGATTCAAAGGACACAGGAAGCATCACTTTCATTCATGAGATCTGTAGGGTTTGCTTCTCATGGCTGCTGAAAATTTTGAGAAAGCACTTTATTTTTGCTTACAGTATACTCAGTATTTTCCTCCCAGTTTTTCATTATAAAATATAAGTTTTGATAATTCTGAAATGTGGGAAAGAGCCTTGAGACATTGCCCTCTGAGGGATGAAATGTTTATAGTGTCTTATTTCTAGATGTAGATATGATTAATTCTGTAATAAAGTGTCTAAATTTTATTTCAGCCATATGACACTCAGCTGATAGTGGTTTAAGGGGCTCACTAAAGAGCAAAGCTGGCAAAGTCTTTTTTCAGCTGATAGCTCAGATGAGTAGTAGGAATTAGCTGTTAGAGCAGCAGCTGTCAGGAGTCAATAGCACAGAAGGCGGCAGTGTGGCAGCGAATGAACAGAAGTGAATAGATACTGAGAACTGGTCTATCTTGTCACCAACAGAAGTGACAATCTAACAGCCATGGGTAATATAAGCATAAATGTTATAGTACCTTTCCTTTAAGGGGAATAAGCCTACACAAAGATTTGTGTCAAAATGTGCAAATCATTTGACACTGTACTGCATTACATCCTTGTCTCTAAAATGGAAAGACATGGATTTGATGGATGGACTGCACAGTGGATAACGAATTGGCTGGATGGTTGCACTCAGAGTTGTGGTCAACAGCTCAATGTCCAAGTGGATAGCAGTGACAAGCAGGATTCCTCAGGGGTCGGTGTTGGGACCGGTGCTGATTCACATCTCTGTTGGAGACGCGCAGTGGGATTAAGCGCACCCTCAGCAAGTTCACCAACGACACCAAGCTGTGTGGTGCAGTCAACAGGCTGGAGGGAGGGATGTGCCATCCAGAGGGACCTGGACAGGCTGGAGAGGTGGGACTCTGCAAACCTCATGAAGTTCAACAAGGCCAAGTGAGAGGTCCTGCACGTGGGTCGGGGCAATCCCAAGCACATAGGCTGGGCGATGAGTGGATTGAGAGCAGCCCTGCGGAGAAGGACTTGGGGGTATTAGTGGATGGAAAACTGACTATGACCCTGCAATGTGCACTTGCAGCCCAGAAAGCCAACTGTGTCCTGGGCTGCATCAAGAGAAGTGTGGCCAGAAGGTCAAGGGAGGTCATTCTCCCCCTCTACTCTGCTCTCGTGAGAGCCCACCTGGAGAACAGCATTCAGCACTGGGGCCTCCAACATGAGAAGGACATGGACCTGTTGGAGTGAGTCCAGAGGTGGGGCATGAAGATGATCAAGGGGCTGGAGCACTTTCCTTGGTGGTGGAGGACTGGCTGAGAGTTGGGGTTGTTCACCTGGAGAAGAGAAGCCTCTGAGGACACCTTGTAGCAGCCTTCCAGTACTTAAAGGGGGCTATAGGAGAGATGGGGAAGGACACTTTATCAGGGAGTGTAGTGATAGGATGAGGAGTAACCATTTAAACTGGAAGAGGGTAGATTTAGATCAGATATAAGGAAGAAATTCTTCACTGTGAGGGTGGTGAGACACTGGAACAGGTTTCCCAGAGCAGCTGTGGCTGCTCCCTCCCTGGCAATGTTCAAGACCAGGTTGGACGGGGCTTTGAGCAACCTGGTCTAGTGAGAGGTGTCCCTGCCCATGGCAGGGGGATTGGAACTAGGTGATCTTTAAGCTCCCTTCGAGCCCAAACCATTGTAGGATTCTATGAAATATATATACAGGGTTGCAAACACTTTGTGCCACTCTACACAGCACAGAGATGCCTCCCAGAGCCCAATCCTGTAAGCAGAGGATACCTGCTACAGGCAGACCACACAGTCTGGACAAGGCTCAGCCTGGCCTGAAGGCTCAGCCAAAAGTGAGATACGGGTTTTCAAGCTCATCTCTGCTTTTCCCATCAGGTAGAGCAAGCCGCTGGTGTACTTGGTGATCTTGGGAAGCTTTTTTTCCTTCTCTCACTTTTTTTTTACCATGGGGAAGATGTAAAATATTAGAGATATTCTGTTGAAAATATAGTACGTATAAAATAGATGTGATGCTGCTCTAAACAGCTGTACATGGTTTCTGCATTCCCTGAAGTTTTTCAAAGACAAGGTTTCTGCTGTGAGTTGGAAATGTGTACACAGCTCATATATTTCTCATTTTGGTTCTGTAAAGATAGGAGTAATCCATGACATTGATCATATGTATAAAATTACTCCAAGACTAGCTCTAAATTTGTGAAGTGCTTTTGCGTTCTTTTGAATGAAAAGCATTACAACTTGTAAATGCAAACCAGCAATATGTAAGTTGTTGTGTGTACTGGTAAGCCAAGGAGATGTCATCTGAAAGGAGCTAATAGCAGAGGGTTGTACCTGGAAACCTTTCTGCCACAGATTTTACTCATATCCAACTTTTCCCAGTTTTTCACAGCTGAGGAAAATATTTCAGCTGACTTGAGTGATGCTGAATACAAGATGTGTGGCTATGTTTAAGATGGCAGTGTAACAAATATAGAAATTATGAGGTTTTCTGTAATGAAAAAAAAGTTTTCACTTAAAATATCACGAGTCTGAGGTTGATTCTGCTAGTGTTTATGTCTAATATTTCATACAATATATGTACATCTGTTTATATTATGATGTCCTCAGTTATATTTATAGTTGAGCATATCAAAAGGGAATTATCTGCTAATGTTTTAAAGAAAAATACTCTCAACTAATTCATCATGCTCCACCAAAGACAGGTGGATAATAAGGAAAAACATTTATAGAGTTAGTTTTATATTTTATAATAAAAATTATATGCTGAAAACAAGTGCCATCTTACCATTTGCACTATAAAACACTCAAAACCAAATTTCTTTTTGAGGACTGTCTGCTACCTTAATTTCTCTGAACTGGAAAATAGATACAGATAAAGCCCCAGTTCTCAAAAGGTTGATGAAAAGCTGAAGTTAGTTTAGATCTCATTTGTATTACAAATTTGTGAGTAAGTCAGCAAATGCACTGTGTAATGGGTCACTCTACTGGCAATCTAGTCTTGATTAACTGCTGTCAGTGTCATGGAAATGATAATGTAAAACTTGAACAATTTAATTTCTACTGCATGTGTTTGAAATATTTATAAAGTAATGGTATGGTAACTGGGCTGTTCTTGATAGTGGCTGTGTAGTTCTTCTATCTGTCATAGTGCCATACTTTGTCCTGCATTTCGCATGTGATCTTTCACTTTTCTTTACTTGATGATGAGAATGACTCTTCTGGTGGCATTATTACAGAATTTGCTGTGACTTCCTTATCAGGTTCAGGTTCTCTAATATGACATTGCTGCTGGACAAGGAGAGGGAAGGGGCTCCTTCCTTTGTATTCAGCTGGATAGCAGAAGAAATCTTCCAGGTATGTCTTTACAATCCCAAGCAAACAATGGCAAAAATTCCCCTTATTACTTGATCTTTATGATTAGTGACATTATTTTGATTACTACAAGGCTAAATAGAATGGGTTTTCTCCTATAACCTCATGACTTTTCCCCATTATATACTCACAAGATATTACAGTAATTAGTATCTGCTGACAACTGCGTACAACATAATTTTATAGAACACTTTTTTAAACAGACTGTTTCTTTCACAGCGCGTAAAACAAATTAATCATACAAATTTGCTGTATGTCACTTAACTTCCAGGTTGCATCTGTTTATATACATATGCCTATTTTGTTAGAGAGATTTATATAAAAGCTTTTAATGTCTACACAGACTTTTAGAATATCTAATTACATTCTCAAAAAATGGGAGGAAGGGGACTTATTGAAAAGAAAATATCTCAGGTAGTGGAGGCTTGTTCTTCAGGCACTAGTGGTCTCCAAGTATTTTTGGCAAGACATTTGTTCTCTTTTAAGTTCCAGTGCTAATGCACAAAGGCTCGGAAGCTCAGGCATGTAATTTCTCTTGCAGTGGTATATCTTAAAAATCTTCAGCATTATTGATCCAGGAATGTTCTGGCTATAGGTTGCTTGGAAACATGCTCACCTAAGATCAACTTTTCATGTTTGATTTTCCCTGACGGTTTTCCATAAACCCTCAGTAGTACCTGAGAGCTAATTTCAAACCAATGGTTTATTTTCAGTGATTGGAGTTTATGAGTTCAGGGTTTGGCTGGTTGTTTTTTCAAACAAAGACTACTAAATTCTGTAAAAAAACCCATACAATGGTAGAGAAGAGTTAGCCACGTTTGGGATTTTGCAGCCTTGATCCATCTTCTTTATGCACGAGGAAAAAGAATAGCGTCAGGAAGAGAGACGTGTCCCTTGAAAGACTCCATGATTTGAAATCTGAAGCTTCCTGCAGGGAGCTTTCTCATCTCCATGCCTGCCCACCTGTTTCCCTCTTTTGTTCACACATGGAGTCATTACAACATCCAACAGTGTTTGGCTTAGTGGGCAAGTAGTGCTGGCACACAGTTTTGTGTGGAGCCTCATTGTGCAAAGGAACCTACCTGCTGCTAAGACAGCCTTGCTTTTTTCTTCTCCCACCGGTGTTATCAGGGGTGGCTTAGTCCAAGTGACAACTTTGATTGGGCCACACAATCACAGTTACATGACTTGCTTTCCTTCAGGTATAAATGGGAAAGAAAAAGGCTGGAAGTGGTCCTCACATAATCACTCACTAGGAGACTCAGAAAACGAAGTGACAAATGTGGCTGCTGTGTAATGACTTGCAGGACAAGGCTCCACTGAGGAACATTTGAAGATGGCATAACTTAGAGCAACCCTATTATTGCTACAAGCTGTGTCCATGGCTGAGATCCAAGCTGAGAGTCAGCAAAAGTAGATGAAAGCAACCAGCACTGTTTCCTCTATGCCTCTTGCACTAATGAACTCTATTATCTTTATGAAATTGTTTCTCACCTACAGCTTGCTAATGCAATTATAATTTGGTCCTTTTAGCTCTTGCATATTCTTTACGATACTGTTCCCAGGCCAATTCAAAATCACCACAGCATGAAAAGATTGTTCTCAACAGCACTTTTATGCTGTTGATTTGAAATACTTTGAAAACCATTAGATTGTTCCAGGCTTACCGGGACATTTCCATAAAAATAAGATGCATGCCAAAGAATCTGAGATTCATATATTACAGGATATGGTCTCCTCACACCCTCCGCCTACTCATTTGGAAGTGTCTCATGGTTTTCCTGCATCATTTGACACATCTGTAGTCATTTAATTGTTCTAGACTTTCAGACTGTATTGTGAAACAATTGCTTACAGGACTCATTAAAAGAAAATATAACAAAAAATTCCCATGCGTTGTACCTCCTCCACAGTAACATAAGCCTTGGAAACTTGCAGGGTATCCAAATTTTTTTTTTTTTTTTTAAACAGGACACTTTGACCTGTGTTAGAGTAGGCAGCCAGCATGCAGCATGAATATTTGGACAATATTTCTGTATGTCTAAACAAGTCATGAGTGGAATGGGAGTGTGTTGTATATTGCATGGGATTTTTTAAATTGTTATTTGTTTATTCCAGTTTTAGCCCTGTCTCAGAAAGGTACTTAACTGATTTTTTATGTCAACCCTCAATAGAAAAGCCTTTTCTTAAGTCCTGTTGAAATAAGTAGAAACTAAACATATGCTCAGAGGTAAGCATTAGCTTGAAACATTTTGCTGACTGGGATATTCTCTCACACTAGTCTTTGGAAGTTGACCTGGCAAGAGACGTTATTGGAGTGCATCTCTTTATCTCAATTAGTATTGTGTCATACAGAACAAAAACACATTGCCAAATGCTTGAAATTCCACCATTCCCTATTTCCCTCCTTAGCAGAGAGGAGAACTCCCTGCATCTCCGGCTAAGATACCTAACATGTGGCAGATCTCTAAATTCCCATCTGACTTAAGGTCATAGAACAAGACACTTGATATTGATGCTGAACTAGGCTTCTGCAATGTAATGGATGTATCTAGTTGCAAATGTTTAGAACTGGTTACAAAAAAAGTTTAACAGTTTCTGTTGAAACATGAATTATGGTAGACACAAATGTGGCTTATAGGCTGATGAGAGTTTACCTGGAGAATGTCACAAGGAATATATAAAAATGCTGCTTAGGTTTTGAAGGAAAGGATCACATCTGAATCAATCCAGAACTAAAGTATCCACTGACATATCTTGATCAAGAGAATCTTTTGGATGGAATTTGCTAGTGAGGCACAGAGTGACAGGCAGATCAACTGCCTTAATGTGAAAATGATTTAGCAGTAGGAAAATAGAAATTAAATATTCTTTGCTTTCTACATTCTTTTTAGGGGCCTTGTTTAACACATCTATATTCTCAAAGGTGAAATGTTTTATTTTCTCTGAGGTAATGTTTTGGAAAGACTAGAAAAAATTTTACCACATCCATAAATGTATTTTACACTGACTTTATAACAGGGTACATAACAACAGAATATCATATGGTACCGGAAACAGAGCTATTAGATGTATGGTTTTCTTAGCTTAATAAGTAGGCTCAAGTGATGAACAAGCTTCTGCAATGATGGATTTTACCATATTTAAAAAAGAGGCAACATGTGTTGTGCTGCTTCTCAGAGTACCAGATGAGTCCCTCTTTATTCCAGTCTGTCTCTATTTTTATGCCACTTCATCATTTACATTTGACTACCTGGAATCTTGAATCTCTTTGGTTCAGCATTTCAGGCACACAGATACAGTAGTGAGGAGTAGAGATGAGTTTTTGTTAAAACACAGGCTCTCAGGCTTCAAGATCACTTGCAGAGGTATAGAAAGCTCTTCCCTGAGAGCCAGGGATCTCACATGCTGACCCTGGTGCTCAGGACTAGCAAGAGGAATAACAGCCTGCCTCTCAAAACAAGAGTCAGGTGAGGTATTTCCTGGGTCAGATGCCATGAGATCCAGTAAGACCTGGAGAGGTGTATTTCCAACTTTTCCTTCTCCATCCCCAATCACTTTCTCCTTATTTCTACCATGATTTCTTCCACATATGACCCCAGGACCATATGCTGGATTTGGCAAACACCTCACCAGTTTTAAGTGAAACATAGTAGCTTTCAGAAGTGATAATTTCCAAAGTAGCTTCAGTTAATCAGAAAATCACTGACCTTCTCTAGATCCAACACTTGCCCTAATGAGTGTGAAACATGATAACTCGTATCAGTTGTTGGGACACCCCATTACCAAGAATGTTTAGTAAGTCTGCACTGCCTGGGGAGAAACAAGGAAAATTATAATTTAGCAAACACAGGAGTAAGGTTTATGATGAATGTGAGCACTTGCAGGTAAGCAGAAACAGTACAGTGGCTTTGGAAAGCCCTTCCAAAAGGTTAGTGGTGTTTAATAACACAGGTTTGCGCCTAATGTTGCACTCTATGCCTTATAAACTGTACCTCAGTATTTCACTATTTTCATTGCAAGGCTTAATTCAGAGTTCAGACTACACTGAGTTCAGGCATATTATTCATGAGGGGCATAGTGTGTACAACACATTTTACTGTATATCCCATCTCAGCTGGCTTTCCAGCAGAAAGGTGATGTAAGCACTCTGAGGAGCAGTTTGGTTATATTTGGAAAACAGATTTTTCAATAGGTTTTCTCCCATATTGGTGTGTTAGATTAGAGATAACATTAAACAGGCTGTGTGTAACTTAAAACAGATCATGACCTTTTGTCAATTATAATAGATTTAAGAGTACATGCGTGTGTACAGGCATATGTGTGTATATAGATGCCAGTGTACAGCCAACACAGAAATGTGTGCATATTTGTAACCTAACAGAAAAATTTGAGAAAAATATAGAAGCTAGTGGAGGGTGTGGTCATTAATAACTGTTTTTTAGATTAAGCACGGTTCATGTTCTCTTCTAGTAGTAATCAAATTGAATTGAGTGTATCTAAAACACCAAGGGTTAGCAAAATCCAGTGGAGTAGGCTGGGCATCTTTTGCAAAGAGAATCCCAGATGTAACTGTGTTACAGTAAGTCATTTTCCTGGGGCCTGATACACAACGTGTTTCTATCCAGCAAATTTGACAGAGGATATGCAGTTTGCATCGTCTCTCTTTTCCTCTTAGCCAGTTTTTCCAGCTAATGGAAAGAGAATGTCATTGGCCTCATCTTTATTCCACCCTCATTCCATCAGGCCCAAACTCTGAGTTGGATAACTCCCAATAGGATCAGGACACATATGGTCAAAACATACCACATAAGTAATGCTTCTGAATCAGCACATGCATTTGCAAAATATATTTTTACTTTTAAATTTCTTTGTGAGATCAATTCATTCCTCAGCTTACATTTCTTTAGGAATAAATAGATATGTTTATGTTTGCCTATATATACGTGTATATGTGCATATCTGTATAAGTAAATCGATTTTCTTT
The DNA here is from genome assembly GCF_003259725.1 of Athene cunicularia. Lineage (NCBI taxonomy): Eukaryota > Metazoa > Chordata > Aves > Strigiformes > Strigidae > Athene > Athene cunicularia. Next base: position 97,744,862 of record NW_020799097.1, on the reverse strand, counting down.
ATCCTACTAGACCTCTGGGAGATGGTGCTTCCAGCTCTGTGTATGTGAACTGCAAAGAGACATTTACTGTTGTATATGCAGTGACAGGAAATGGGATGAACCAGCTCACATCTGTTAGCCATTAAACAGTGAAATAATAACAACAGCAATAATAAAATATTATTTTAGCCAGGCTGACAAGAACAGACATCAGCCATAGAAAGCTGAAGGTGAGTCAAAAGAGGGCCCACATCCAGCTGATTTCTTCAAAGGCAAAATACTATGTACTCTTTCCTGGTTTTCAGTTCTGCAAATACCGCCTTCTTGGATCATCATAACATGCCATCAGAATGAGTGGGTTTGAGGATTTCCTGTAGAAAACTATAGCAGCATTCATTCCTGCAGCAGTGTTCTGAGAGGAACAAGCACGGGCCTCAGGAATTTTTGGATTCAGAAAAGCAACACTTTTCTTACACTTCTTCCCACTCACCTTCTGCACTTCACTCAGCTGATTTTTTTTTTCCTAAGAAACTGCTAGATGGTTATCAAATGGATTAATTATAAAAGTGTGATATTTCTTAACTAGATATTACCTGAGCGATTATCAAGGGTTGTGTGTTGCTTGGTTTTTTTTTTTAATAGATCTTGTGTGATGTACTGCATCACTAGAGAGAACAAGAGGACAGACTTTCACTAAAATCTGATCAAGTCAATGAGAGTAAAAGAGGTTTCAGAAGATCATGCCTCAGGACATTGCTTTGAGTGATAAAACAATCTATTATTAAATTTAAAGGGAGAGATGGCTCTTTTGCCAATGTTCATGATAGTTGTTACCAGATAGCAGCTGCCATTGTGGAAAACTGGCAAGCTGAAGGAATATCACAATTAATTGGAGAACTAGTATTCACAGAAAATGGCTGTCTGCCAATGGACTGCAAAAGTAAATAGCAGCAATTAAGTCAGCATAGCTAATTTTGTACTGAGCTAGTAAGTACACTCTATGCACAATGACCTCTTTATTAAAAGAATAGAATATTGTAGAAAGTATAAGTGAACAACTGTTGAGTATTATTCAAGTTATTTCTTGATGATTTAATAGGAAAAAAAGATAAGCACTGCCTTTTACCCGCTTTGGTAGATAGCTATTTCTACTTGAGTTCTCTATTTTTACTGTTTCTGTTTCATCAGTCTGCTTATGTGCAAATAAAGAAGGCAAGCACTTGGTAGAGCGTTTTATAAACATCGATGTGTAAATACTTGGTACAAGTTTGGATCTTAGTTTTAAGATGCTTGTTTTTTTCATTTTTCAAAGTCACCTTGTGTTTCTCAAGTCAGAAGTTGAGGATCATATGGTGGTGATTCAATGGTTGTGTGTTGCTGGTCGTGCCTCGCTGAGGGGACAGCACTGTGCTTGACCTCTCGAGTCAATTCTTCGTGTCCCTGTGTTCAGAGGGACAGGATGAAGTGTGTCCAGGACAAACTGTTCCAGGCTTTGAGGACCTGTTGATGCAAGCAGGCCAGCAGGAAAGAGTCTTTACCAACCTTTGCTATTTCAGTAGATATCGCAGGACTCAGTGATTCAGAGGCTCCTGCACAGTGAATTGTGCTTACTCCCATTTGGCAAGGAATGGTAAGGGAAATGGATACACGTAACCTTAACTGCTGGGCTCACATATAATGTGGTGTTGGCTGGTCCTTGAGGAATAGGAAGATGACCCCAAGTGACAATACACTGTCTTCTTCAGGTGAGAAGGGAGTAGTCTCTGCGTGTTTACATAGTGTCAGGTCATAACCACACAGACATGTACATTCAGTGTTTTAACTGTCTCATGAAGAAAGTCAACAAATGATCTGAAACCTGGCCAGACTTCAAAAGTTCAGAGGTTTGCTTCAGAAAGAGCTGCACTCACTGATCCAAGGTTTATAAAAGCTATCCAGATTTTGTGAGACTGTAAAACTGGGCTGGAGCAGCATTTTTCCTGTAGTTTTCAGCACTTCTGTTTCCCATCCTAGCTGGACAGTGGAATTGAAAAAACACTTCTTCAGAAATTCCAAGAGCTTAAGAACATTTGGTCCCAGTCTGTTTCTAAAAATGAGAGAAGATCCGAGAGGCTGTCTGGTGGGGTCATATCTAATCTACCTACTCTGTCCCATTTTGTCTGCAGCTCCCTTCAGATTGAGCGGTATTTTTGTAGCTGGAGTCCAGTGCGACACTTGACATGCACCTTAACAGACCAGCTTGTCATCTTTTCCCAACCGCTTAGAGATTCTTATTGATATTAAAACTCTTGATTCACAAACAGACTCTGTTTAGTCTTTGATAGCACTATGCTCTGGTGAAGAAAGAGCCCAACAGTTTGACAGCTGCAATATTGCAACATCAACAGGGAGTCTTAAATTTCAGAATAGTAGAAGGCATGCTCCTAATGCCTTGGTGTTTCAGATAGGAAAATGCTGTTTATAGTATCACATAACCAAGGCATGGGCTAGTCAAGCCATGGGAAGAAAATATGTTTCAGCTCCTGCTGTTAACTCTTTCAAAATGTTGCTTTGGGATTGTCAGGACTAGCTATTCATCCTTTTTCCTCCAGCTTGGAAAATGCTTGGGTTTTTTCCCTGAAGGTAGTTACCAAAGTGTTGGACCACTGTGACAAGTGGGTCAGTCACCAACACACTTCATGTGTGACAGCCATGACCACTTGTGGGGGCAGCAGCCTAGGTCCTATTGCTTCAGCTGAAAGAATTTGTGATGTCTGCAAATGTCATCTCCATTTCGTCAGACTAAATAAATACGTATTTATCCATTCTTACCTATATCTAGGGCCTTTTTAATTGTTTCAGTTCACTGGGAAAATTAAACTTTTTTTTGAGTCCTGGGGAGTGAGGATATTTATTAGTATTCTACTGTCAGTAAAAGACAACTAGCTAACATATCCTTATAAGAAATTTCAAGTATGCAGAGGTAGGCAGGCATTTGCAGAGAGTCCTAAAGCCACAGATTCCAGTTCTGCCCTTCAAACTTAAAAACAATTGAATTGCAGAGGTATTTGCATTAAGAGGAGACAGAGAATTGTTACGCCTATTACAAAGAGAGGAGAAATTTTAACATTCAGTTCTGCATCTGGACTCAGATATTAAGCAGCTCAGAAGATTTTGGATCTGAGACTCTGGTATGAGTTCATGCCTGTTACTGTGTGCAGTAAGAAACTTCTTGCAACTATGCTCATGCCTTCACTGAGGCTTCCTGGATCCTTTTTCAGGAAGGGGCTGCAGCTGTGTGCAGCTTCTGACTCCTCCAGGGACACCATGTTGTCTATGCTATATAAAGGAGGTCAGAGAGATATTTACTCTCACCAAGCAAAAATCTTCCTGTATTTTCCCAAGGGACTGAGTGCTGCTAAAATATTACACACTTTGGAAAAATCTCTTAAAACCTTACCTGCAACTTTGAACCTTTCTTGGCTCCTTTCTTTTCATCCCAGAAGGAATTTTCTAATAATTTTTCTTAACTGTATTTGGTCCAAGATAGTCAGGTTTATACCACTGGAATGATACCTCCGTAGAGTCTACCAGAATTTTCCTTTATCCATCTTTAAATAATTACAGTTGTACCTTACAAGAAACCTAAGCCTATTTGTGTAGTACTTCAAACTCTTCAAGCTGAAGGGAGTGTATGAATGCAGTGTTCACTTAATTGGGTACATTTCCTTGTGATGAACACAAAGTCAGTTTATGCAATGAAGTGTGAATGGCAGTTGCTGCTTACTCATGTCAAGAAAACAGCATTTGGCTTAGCAGAGATACTTTTTGTGGAGTGAAACTGGATTTCATATTGTGTTGAATAAATATTTTAAGATTTTTTTATATAAATAGAGAAAGTTAAAAAACAGTAGCTAGCTAATAAAAGTAACGTACAATTTATACCCTCATCACAAGATATTTTTACTAATTAAATGTTATTTGGACTCTAAAAGTAGGAGACATTGGGATTAATATTGTGTTTGGACTTATATTTGCCTTATAGAGATGAATTTGATCCTTAGTGAATATGATTTTGCCTCTTGCTTTTATTTCATACTGCATTTTACTCCAGGTTCAAACTTCTCATATGCTTGGTTAAAACAGTTAGTGTAATAGTGAGGCTGACAGATTCAGCAAGACTTCCCACTAGAAGTGCTTTACTTATGCACTACATGTGCAAGACCACATTAAAAGAACATTATTAAGACATTTGATGCAAGTAATTACAAAAGTGAAGTTTGAGACGGCACATAAAATTTCAGTTTGGGTCACGCATTTGCATTTTAATCATATAGTTTGTTTTAAAGTCACAGGTCCCTTTCATTTTCAGTATACAATATATGTCCGCTCTTCGAATACACCAGAGCTGTGAGTCAAGAAGACTGGTGCCTGTGGATGTGGATTCAAAGATTATATATTTATCTGCATCAAGTAAGTCAGAGGACTACTGGAAGATAAAGGATAGTCTCTGCACATCTCTCTCAAAGATTTCCTGTGAGATGATACTAAATAAGTCACTAGCACCAGAATTTATCAAACATGTCTGAGAATTTTGTGTTTCTTATTTCTGGATCCTGTGTTTAGAAGTGCAGCAGAAGGCACTAGGACCTGTACTTTGGGCATATAAGTATTGTGAAAACTTAACTCCCAGATGTCACAACTTAAAAAATGAAATTCCTACCATTATTTCAGCCGCAAAATGGAAACTGTACTGTGAAGATAATTAATACATATGAAACACTCAGATACTATTGTATTGAATATGACACAAAAAGTCTTGAGGAAATTAATAAAGCTGTCTTGAGAACAGCTTTTGAATAAAGTGAAGCACATAAAGGCCGTGATCACACACTGAAGAATAATTCAAAACAGCCAACTCAACATTGTTTGTATGTGAGCACTTTTCATTTCAATTCACAAAATGAGACAAAGACCCACTCAAAAAAAAAAAATAAAATCCCAACCCTGAATGTGTAATCATTGTATTATATATTCACAGGGGGACCAAAGTAAGGTCAAGTATATTGTCATTTCTGACTTTCTGAGTGTTTGACTTGGCAACTTTAACAGTTTTTATGTCACACATGTACTGGGAGAAAAGTGCTATAAATTGGTGGTCAGGTTTTCTTTTTGGGACTATTCTTACTTCTCAATGTCATGAAATAACTCAGCACAGCCCAGTTTCACCTCACGTTTCAAAGAAATAGAGTATTTTAGATGTGGTTTTGTACTTAGTGAAGAATGTAAATTTGACATAGAAGAACATGAGTTCTTTTCAGGGAAAGCTTGGTGCTTTAGAAATAACTTGTTTTTCTCATGAGAAGCTGAGTAAAACTGAGCTCCATTTGGAAATACAGCTGAGCTTATCCTGTGAAGATACCAGCACTGTTTCTTTAACTTTTAAAACAATGTTGGGCAGTCAGTTGGGAGGGAATGGGAGCAGGGAGAGATCAAGGGAAAAGCTCCTCTCAGTGAAGCGGAGGGTGAGAAACAGACCACCTCTATGGGAAGTGCTGTTTTCCTCATACTAGCAATGTTTCTTGCTTTGCATTGGAAGATAATGTTTCTTTCTTGATTCTTGACCATTGTCATATGCTTCTGCCAAGGAAGCAAGAAGGAGGAAATAAGACAAAGAAAAGAGACCTGTCCATGAGAAGGCGATAATAACTTTAACAGAGCTCTCCGCAGAAACCCACGTGTCCCCATACACCAATTGCCCTGAAACAACCAGGCACAGCCACAGCCACGCACAATATCCTGCTGGGCCTCCAGCCAGAGCTCAGTCCCCCTCAGAAAGGATAGAGCTCTTCAAATTGCCACTCAGTTATCCAAATTACCTGCTTTTCTTCATAAACCAACAGTATTGTTCTTTTCAACAGGATCTTACGGTGAGTTGCCAAGTAAGGGGGTGTCTGCTGAGGTGAAACGAATGGAATATTCTTACAGAAGTATTTAAGCTCTACTCAAAATGCTGAAAGTGACAGGATCTCTGGATTTTAGTTATCATCTTGCAGTTTTTTCTCCTTAGGAAGTTGGTTTTGCCCATGAAACTTACAGGTTCGGGCCATTGTTCACACAGACCTACATGCTGCAGCGGTACAGCCCACTGCATGGCCATTCATTCTTTTGGTGAGAAGTGGTGACAGCAAGCAGCTACCTTGGCATGGTTTTACCTAACCAAGGTGAGGTGTTTGTGACATATCTGTTTCAGCTATGCCACATAGTAGGTGAGATGGGGTATCCCCAGCTTTCCCAAAGGAAAGCCAAACCTCCAAAACTGTCAGCTATGTTTACTTCAGGTCAAAGAACCAAGAAGAGGGTGAGAGATACTAGAAAGTAATTTTCTTTATAGTCCAATGGACATTTGATGAAATTTGTTGATTTTTTGTTAATTTCTCTGTTCCTTTTCTTCTTCATATTTTTAACATCCTAGTTGGGGAATGAGTAATAATACATCTAGGGTGTTTTCTGCCACTTTGAGGGAGATGTTAACAGAGTGTATCAGAAAGATGGAGAAATGTATGTCTCTGTCCTTCCAGTGGTTGTGTCTCTGACTGTGTACTTTTGTGCAAGCAACAGATACATATTACAGTGTTGTATTGGGAGTAACTGCATGAAACTGCTCCCACATAGTTTCATAAACTTTTTTTAGCTTGAAAAAGACCCCTTCAAACTTAGAAGAAATGTTCCTCTGTTGTGAGCTCCAAATGATATGTTTTATTTTAGGAGAGTTGAAGCAAGGAGGAATATCCTTTTGTTCACTCTTTTCTGTGGTCTCTGAATAGAAGAACTAAAGTGGCAGAGATGCAGTGTTGGTGTCTTTGTTGAACTCTCTGGCTTGAGGAGGTTCCCTAAAGGTTGTTTGACCCTCCCTGTTCAACTGTTTAAAGTAAGAAAACATCAAAACTTACTGTCGCCAAATTCTTCTCTACTAGAAAGCTAAACTAGGAAAAATAAAACCTGCTTATAGTCAGCATAGGCTTGATCGACTAAGAAACTAAGTCGCGTAGATAATGGATACTGATTTACATATGAAAAGTCCAAATATCATACAAAACCAGATTATGGTTGACAACAGGCTAGCTGTGGTGACAGCAAACAGGTACCTATTTGCTGTGATTTCATCACCCTGGTAACACTTAGACCATGTTTCTGTGTAGCCGTTTCTATTACATACTCCATCCATTCATCAGGTCCATTTCCTCATTCTGGCTGCTTCGAAAACCAGGTTTATTTCTGGTGGTTGTTTAAACTGATGAAGCATATAATGTTGGATCAACACAGTGTTTCAGATTTTTCTCTCAATATTGCCTGTTTTTCTTGACTAGGAAAGCCTGGGGTAAACACTAAACATACTAATAGTGAAATGCAGTACAGATTGCCTCTTCAACAACTCACACAGTGTATTTTCTTATAGAAAAAGTAAATACATTGGGCAGACAACAAAATTGCTTGCAGCAATGAGTGGGAGTTTACAAACTAACCAAAGAGCTTTGATTCCCGTGTCCTCTAGTTGCACTAAATGCCAGAAGATAGTATCACAGCCTAGCATAAATGAAAACACTGAAGGCAACTAGTTTGTTTGTTTATTACTGTTTTGTTTAAATTTATGGATACACATGTTCCACTCTGGATGCTTATAGAGTTGCATAAATATGGTTTTGCTTGGGTAGGTTTCTTTTTTTTTTTTTTTTTTTTTTTTTTTTTTTTTTTTTTGAGCCACAAATTACAGTGTTTATCATGCTGATGAAGCAATGGTTGGGGGAGAAATATGACGTTAAAAATAGACTTGGATTTCCCAATCATCTGAAGTGTTGGATTGCAAGCCCATGCAGCAGTGTTGATTTGTGGGTAGTTAATTTTCTTGGCCATTGTTTTTCTTCTGTGTGATGCTGTGAGGTTATTTCTAGGCAAAATGAAATATACAGTTATACATAGTAAGAGAACTGTATAGTAGAAAATGTTCTTGGCACAGACACACTACTCAGAATGAGTACATAACGTGCGCTTGAATGGACTAGCTGTTTTTTGTTTGTTTTTCCATTGGCAAGCCAAGAAATAAAGCACAATCCATTTTGAACTTAATTTTCCCATTTATTTCTCTTTTTTTAAGATTAAGATACAAAATCTTATTTTCCTTTGGACGCAGTTCCAAGACTCTGGACCAAAAGCTTACTTAAGTGATATTTCCAAGCTCTACAGATGTTACTTATTCACTTTTCAACTCAGTTCAAAAATCTTAAAAGATCCAGATATTTGAGAAAACAAAAAATTATTTCCTTGCTGCAGTACTGAGTTCAGGTTTTGATCCTGATATAAATATAGAGGTGAAATTCACCAAGGGACAGAGGCCAGCAGAAAGACATGCACAAACAATATGTTTTGCAATGTTTGCATGGGGGAATAGCTCAGTACCTCCATCACCTCAAGTTTGCAATACCTGGAGCTGAGACAGTATGTGGTTAGACAGAGCAGAGAGCATAAACTGGTGTTGGACTTGGATTTGACTCAATGCCTGAGGGCTGGATTTGAGGCTAATTGAAATAGAAAGGAGGTTTTCCTTTTATTTCATTGGTCTTTGGACCAGCCTCAGATTATCTGGTCCTAACTCATTTGCTCAACAGGGACAGAAACTGTGAATGCTGTTCCAATACATGAACTGGAGCTGCTGATTCACAAGAGCTAAAACTTACTCCCAGGTTGTTTTTCTTCAGTAAACCAGATTATTTGAACTTTTAGGGGGTGAACTAATTTCATGCACAGCAAATAAAAGACAGAATTAAAGCATTCCTGGTACAACAAAACTTAATTTGCAGGGCTTGTTGAACATTCTTGAGCTAAAAAGAAGTTGTGGCACAGCGTCTTGTACTATGAGATCATTTCCCATCATTCTAGGAATATATTGTCTTTTTATTCTGCCTTGAAATGGAAATACAGGGAGATGGATACAAGCAGGATTTGGTCTATGATTTCTAGGTACAAAAAAGTCACTTCTTGGAAAAGGTGACTTAGAAGTTTCTTTATAAAAAAGGAGGGAATAGTTAAAGAATTCAAGTGACGAACAATTTGCATGTTTAACACCATATATTTTCTTCCCTTTTTATCCTCACTTATACACATAACAGAATGGACCCCGTCCTTTACCTTGGAATTTTGCATTTATTCTTTCATCTAGATTACTTTAAAAAAAAAAAAATTTCTATTTGTATAAATGTGTTTCTCTTTCCATCAGGCACAGCGTCTTTGGGAATGGAGTCAGACTAGGGTCAGAACTCTCCATCTTTTGGATTCATACCCCAGACTGGAAAAAAATGGTTAATAAGTTGCAGAAAACAGATTGGTTTTACTCTTGTGACACAACAGTTTGAGATTTCTGTCTGCCATTACGCAGGGTGTCAAATGTTCCTAGAAACAGCAGTTAAGCAAACTGGTAAAAAGGGGGATGAAAAGAAAAGAAGCAGCAAGTTAAACAAAGTCAGCAATCCAGAGTACAAACTTAAAGAAGAAAAATCACTGCATTCACATGTATTCTTTGTAGAAAGCTAGATGTGGAAAATCATCAATTTTCTAACCAGAATATGCTAGTATTTTTGTAATTTCAGGGTTCTTTTCATCCTCTCTCCTGTCCCCAGCAGTGCTTCAAAATTAGCTACAATTTTCATGGTTCAGTTATTAGAGTATGAAATGCCTAAGTTTTGGCAGATAGCAACAATAAACCCTAAAATTAAGCATTTAGTACTGCAATGTCTATATTATCCTGGATAAATATGCCTATATTTTTGTTGGATGGGTTCAAGAGAGCTAAACAGGCTGGGAAAACCTGAAGTCTCCTAAAACTGACTAGGTGAGGGGAATGGAAAACAGTTATTTCACTCAAGTGGTGGTTGGGGAGTGGGGAATGCAATAAGGGGAAAACTGAGCAAGGCACTTGAGAGATACCATAGTACAGTTGGAATACAGGGTTAATACTAGAAGGTTAAAAGACAGAACTGCTTATTTTTTCTCTCTTTATACTCTGTTCCTTACCTTTGTGCTGCATTATCTTGCATTCATATTTTCTGGAAATACTTCACTCTTCTTTTTTTTTTCCTTTTTTCCTTTTCTCACCAACTATCACACGACCCCCTGTATGCATTCCATTTCTATACATCTTACAGCAGATCTTGGACCCAGATAAAACCTGGTTATTGCTCTATATATTACAGCAGAGGACTTTGACTTGTGCTGAAGGCCATAATTATTCAGAGAAGCACTTGTTTAAAGTTTCAGGTGCGCACTTAGGTCCCACATGGAGCCCTAAGGTATTTACTGGCGGACAAGAATATGAATAAGCAGCTTGTTACTATAGGTGAAATAGTGAGTGGCTGCCTACATAAATGCCTCCAACAGTCGTAGTTCTGGAAACCCCTTTGGCCTAAGCACTGGCCTGGTGTTTCTGTCTCTGTTATTGTGGTATTCTGACCGAGAACAACTGTATGAGATAATGTCATATGCAAGATATGCAGTAACTTGTATTTTTGTTTGCCACAAACATTGTTTCCTAGATTTTTTCTGCTTCAAACTTGCACTCCCCTTAGTGAGAAGCTCAGCTTTCCTCCAGAGTGCTCACAGATAGTTCTGCTTGAAAGGGACTTTCCTTCATCCACACTTTGTTCTTCACCTGGTATCTCTTTCCTTCTTTCTTTTGTCTTCTTCAGGGACTAACCTGAAATAGAAAGAACTCCTGCTCTGTACTGTGCTTGCTGTTTTCCTTCTAATGCTCATTACCTCTGATCTCTTCTGGCTGTATTCACTTGTTCTGGCTATGGAGTGTTGTTCTACCTGGTGCATCAAATTTACTTTTCCTTTCCCATATGTTCAGCATCATCAGCTGATATAATTTACTGGGATTGTATCCTTTGCAGGTGTACTTCCATTTTCAGAGTATCAGGCAGGGTGCTGTCCCCTTCCCTTTTACATAACCAAAAAGGCTGCATCCTGCTGACAGAGGCAACTGGTTATACAGAGACTGCAGCAGAAAATGTTCCATATGCTACTTACAGATGACCCACCAAAGCTGGGGATGTGGAGAATCATATAGTAGAAATGTTAAACTTAGTATCTTAGGAGAGTAAATGGATGTCTGGTTGCAGAAATACCAGAATGAGTTGACAGCTGGAGAAGGGTTACAAGAATAGCATGTGCTGATGGCAGCTGGATTAGCAGGTCATCAGGATCCCAACACACATCTGTGTGCAGTTTTTCAAGTCACCCAGATTGAGAGACAAAGTAGAGTAAATCCTGATGACTCACAGAGGAGAAACAGGATGGCGAGATTAATCACTGTCATGCCCTGAAGGATGCAAAAAGACACATCCAAAATAAGCACAGGGCTGCCAGCTGAGGAAGAAGAGGAGACATCAGGTGGAGCTGATAGTTGACAGGTCCTCCGTGTCACTGTAGAGAAGCCTGGACAGGATGACTGGATATGAGTACCTGGGTGCTTGTATGCTGGGCAGACTACTCATGTGCAACAAGCCTTAGCACTTGTGAGTGAGGCTGCAGGTGTGAGGGTATGACTGAAATCAGCTTTGTTTTAAAATAAAATCTCCCTTCTCCCACAGGTTCTTGCATGATTTGCTGTATTGTTGCTACAGCACTGCAGCATTATTTCCTGCAAGTGGGGCAACTGTGCCATCTCAGGGATGGCAGAGAGTTGAGCTTCCCCTGGGACAGCTCTGACCCTAATCCAGAAGTGGGAAGAGGACAGCAGGCTCTAGCATGCACACAGGGCAAACACAGTGTGAGTCTCCACATCATAGGCATGGGGGCCAAAAACCTTATTCACGGGGCCTCCAGCTTCACCTTTTACAGTGAAACTGAGGCCTGGGCCTTAGCCCTGACATCCAGGACTGCTGTTACCTTCTCTGTGCTGCCAGAATGCTTTTCTACTCTTGGAAGAAGTAGGAAAATGCTCTTTCTCAATGAATACAACCAACTCTATCTAGGGCATGTTGTCATGCTTTTTTCATTTTCTGGATAAAGCAGGGAGACTGGCATTCTGCATAGAGGGAGAAGCATGCCTCTTGTTGACAGACATGTCTAATGATGGAACATACAGTACCTGGCACAAGTTGCACCCTGTTTAGCGAGTCTGGGCTTCCTTAGGTGAGCTGATATGCAAAGTGGTATACAGTGATCTGAAGCCTTAGCAAATTACATTCCTTCATAAAGTCTTACAGCAAAATCAGAAATGCTTCAAAACCTGACTATCATGTTCCCCATTTTCATTTGAGATAATAGCCATCTAATCCTCTCCTCTTAACTGTCAGATTCCAGATGATTTGCCATGTTTTCTAGCTAGACAAAACATTTGATGATGTCAACAATTTAGATTCAGAAGAGTGTTTGCAAACACATGCTCCTGAGAGGATCTAAAGTAAGGAGCTGGGGAGCCTACAGATCCTAGTTTTTAGATACTGAAGACCAAGGTATCAAGGTTGCCTCTTTACTAAAGGAGTTAAAAGCTGCAGGTAGATTAGATGTGTGCTTTTAAAATTGTCAGCATACTGAGCAAGGAACCCTTAGTAGAACCAAAGCAACTTATAGTCAGACCATAAAAAACACCAAGCTCTTTCATTTAAGTCAAGGCTATAGAGAATTGTTTATGTCTGCTCTGAAACCACAGATTGAAGCCCCCTTTTGAGGCAGATGCTCTGACACAGGAAGACAGGCAATTTGGCTGGATCTGCAGTTCTGAAGTGGAGTATTAGTTTAGTTGTAGATGGTTTGTAGGAATACTTGTATTTTGTGTCCAAAGCCATTGCAATCCTAAATTGCAATTTTTACTCCAAGAACACGTGTAATTGGCATTTCACAAATCTGTAAACCTACACTAAATGGATCTCTTACAAAATGCCTGTTAAAAATTAACTCACTTTCATGGCACCTTTAGAGATTTAGTTAAAGTTTAAGTCCCATTAAGAGACATTAGACTGAGACACAAATGTCATGACATGTCCAAGGCCACTTAGTTGTTGGAACAAAATAGCTACACAAAATAACTAAAACAACAGGGAATGAGATGGTCTGGCTGCCTTCTGTATTCATCTCATGCTTCCCTCCCTTCCACTGTCCCATAGCACATTGTATGTGAATTCAAACCTGCAAACACTTTCACCCAATTAGCAGCCCCTCAGTCAATGGTCTCATTCAGCTGTCTCAAGTAATGTTGGCTTTTACAAGGTCCCTTTGCCATTTGGATTCAATAAAATATTTATGTAAGTGAGAGCCAGTGATGGGGCACTAGCAGGACTCTGATGTTCCATTTTATGCCTTTGTAATGGAATTTTTTTAAGTAATTGCTTCTCAGAAATATCCTCTATTGTTTTTCTTTTAAGACGGTATTCTCAGTTAATAATTCTGCTTCATTTAATACCAAATTAGTGCTATTTTTATAGGCTGTTTGCTCTCTGAATGGAGAGCTGGTAAATCAGTTTGCTAATTTCTCTCGTCACCTCAGCGTTTAATTTTGATTTTGTCTAGTGATTATCTGTTATGTACACAAGAGTGTAGTTTCATACTTGTCATTTGTCTCTCAGTTACAAGATCTTTGTTTCACTCCCATCTCAAGGCTTCTTGCTTACACACATCTGACTGCAGCAAGCTTACAATTATTATTTTATAATCCTAAAAGATATGAAGTTGCAAAAGGGGAAAAACATTTTAAATATAGCTTTGCATTAAGCATGGTTACTGAGTCATTGTTTCGGTTTTATACAGTACATATTTCTGGCTAGTGTAAAATGCACTAAGAACCAAATTTAAAAACCATCTGCACCTCCTGTTTCCGTCTAAGATGTTATTTATGTTTTTGGCTTTGTACCCTGAGCTAAATACAGAATGTGTAAAGACTGTTAATTAACCCTTTGAGACATGAGTTTCCCATCAGTGTGTGGAACAGGAACATGTTTTTAATTAGATAGTAAAACTCCTAGGATTTATACTTACTCAAAATTTGCTCCATAATGAAACCAAAGGGAGTACATGTTAAATGAATTAAGAGAAAAAAAAAAAAAAACACCACACCAAAAACAAACCCAAAACCAACCCTCCATGTTTAAGTAAAGCTAAATTTGTGTCATACTCCCACCAAGGCCAGGAAACTCAAATTTAAGGCCAGTGGTATGTTATTAATCCAAGATATCTTAATGAATATGGTCAGGGTTAGATACAATTTTTCTCACTTGAAGAGGCAGCCTCTTAGTCTTTATCTTTTCTTTAACATTTTCTGGTAATATCTTTTCATACCCTTAAGAATTCCCCAGGATGATGCTCAGTGTTCTCCTGATATGGTGGATCAAACAGTCAATTAAAGAAGGAGCTCTGTATAAAGCTGAGCTCGGCTCAACTCCAGCAAAATGTCTGAGCACTTTAACATAAAGCAAGTGAATAGTCCTGTTGAAACCAATGGAATTAGTTGCATAACTGAAGTTAGCCACACACTTAAATATTTTAGTGAAATGTGGCCCAAAGAAACACACTGGCTGTTTAACAATAGAATGGGGCATTGGTCTTGTGATGTGCCATAGCCTGCCATAACCCAAAACCAACAGAATACTTCAGTGGGGATGTAATCTTACCTGTAGTATTATTTCAATCCTTAGTTAAACTTTATAGAGAGATTTTAATATTGATACATATAATAAAACATGCTATAAGTAAAGAGTTACCAAAGCACAGGGCTTCTGTTCTTATTCTGCTGTATTTGCCATTCAGTCATTTCAATTTTAAATCAGAAATTCCAGAAATGCCTAATTCAAGCAAAGGTCTTAAGGGTCTGGAAAATATCATGTTTTAAATAAAAGCTTGTTTAAGTTACACAAGCACAGGGGAGGGAAAGCAGTTCAGACTGTGAAGCCTGTTTGTTTTTCTTTGTGCATGTTTAACTTAAACACAATATATTTCTCGAATTTATGTATTTATTTATTTATTTATTTAAATTTAAAGGATTTTGATGAAACCCTTCACACTTCTTTATCATACCTCTTGAGTGCCAGGTTTCAGTATAAGTGAATTTTTGTGGCCAAGTGATAAAACACTAAAAATAGAAGCGAAAAGTAAATGTCTCCAGACCAGTTGAAAAGAGCTTCAGCTGTGTAACTGTTGGTCCAGAGAAGTTCCATGGGCTTTCTGTTTCGTAAAGTGCCATGGATAGTTTGTACTCTTCCCTAGAAAAAGCTCCCTCCCCACTTCTCATGTCCTCTGTAATAATCCTGGTCAGAAGTGGGGCCTGATCCTGATGATCCTTCATAGGAAGAGAGAGCCACTGCTTAGGGGGAGGGTTTGCAGTCCAGAGACTGTAAAAATTAAAGAACAAAACCTGAATCACTTGCTTTTGTTCTTGTGGGAGACTTTAACGTCTGCCGAAAATAGAACACAGCAGAGCAGGACCAATCCTGGAGATTCCTGGAATGTGTGGGAGAAACTTCTTGATGCAGCTGGTGAGAGAACCAACCAGAGAAGGTGCTCTGCTGGATCTCCTCTTTGTGAACAGAGAAGTGCTGGTGGATGACGTGGCGGTTGGAGGCCGACTAGGGCACAGCAATCACAAAATAATTTTATTCTCTGTTCTTAGAGGGAGCAACAGAACTTACATCCTGGACTTCCAAAAGGGCTGACTTCGACTTGTTTAGGCACTTGCTTGAAAGGATCCCTTGGGAGACAGTCATGAAAGATATAGGGGTCCAGTAAGGCTGGGCACTCTTTAAGAAGGAAGTGTTAACGGCTCAGGAGCAGGTGGTCCCCAGGTGCTGTATGAGAAGCCGGCAACAGAGAAGACCACCCCGGCTGAACAGGGAGCTTTGGCTGGAACTCAGGGAGTAAAGGAGAGTTTACAGCCTTTGGAAGAAGGGGCTAGCCACTCACGGTGATTACAAAGATGCTGTGAGGCTATGCAGGGTGGAAATCAGGAGGTCTAAAGCCCAACTGGAAATTAATCTGACTTCAGCAACCTTCAGAGGACAAGAAATGTTTCTATGTCAGTCACAAAAGAAAGACCAGGGAGAGCCTCCATCCCCTGCTAGACGCAGGAGGAAACATGGTAACAAGTGATGAGGAGAAGGCTGAGGTGCTTAATGCCTTCTTTGCCTCAGTCTTTAATAACAAGACTAGCTGTACTGAGGGAATCCAGCCTCCTCAGCCAGAAGACAGAGACTGGGAGAACGACCCCCTGCAATCCAGGAGACTGTCAGTGACTTGCTGCATCACAGACACAGACAGGTCTGTGGGACCAGATGGGATACGCCTGAGGGTGCTGAAGGAGCTGGCTGGGTGCTCGCCAAGCTGCTTTCCATCATTTACCAGCAGTCCTGGCTGACTGGGGAGGTCCTGACAGGTTGGAAATTGGCCAGTGTGACGCCCATCTATAACAAGGGTCAGAAGGATGATCCGGGAAATTACAGGCCTGTCAGCTTGACTTCAGTGCCCGGGAAGCTGATAGAGCAGCTCATCCTGAGTACCATCACACAACATGTGCGGGACAACCAGATGCTCAGGCCCAGTCAGCACGGGTTTATGAAAGGCAGGTCCTGCCTGACAAACCTGATCTCCTTCTATGACAGGGCGATCTGCTTAGTGGATGAGGGAAATGGTGTGGATGTAATTTACTTTGACTTTAGCAAGCCTTTTGACACCGTTTCCCACAGCATTCTCCTGGCGAAAATGACTGCTCGAGGTTTGGACAATCACACACTTCTCTGGGTAAAAAACTGGCTGGATGGCCGGGCCCAAAGAGTTGTGGTGAACGGAGTTAAATCCAGTTGGCAGCCAGTCACGAGTGGTGTCCCCCAGGGCTCGGTGTTGGGGCCCCTCCTGTTTAACATCTTTACTGATGATCTGGACGAGGGGATCGAGTGCACCCTCAGTCAGTTTGCAGATGACCCCAAGTTGGGTGGGAGTGTTGATCTGCTCGAGGGTAGCGAGGCTCTGCAGAGAGACCTGGACAGGCTGGAGCCATGGGCTGAGCCCAACTGGAGGAGTTTCCATAATGCCAAATTCCGGGGGCTGCCCTTGGGCCACAACAACCCCCAGCAGCGCTACAGGCTTGGGGAGGAGTGGCTGGAGAGCTGCCAGTCACAGAGGGACCTGGGAGTGTTGATTGACAGCCGGCTGAACAGGAGCCAGCAGTGTGCCCAGGTGGCCAAGAAGGCCAATGGCATCCTGGCTTGTGTCAGCAATAGCGTGGCCAGCAGGGACAGGGAAGGGATCTCACCCCTGTCCTCGGCACTGGTGAGGCCGCCCCTCGATTCCTGTGTTCAGTTTTGGGCCCCTCATGACAAAAAGGTCATAGAGTTACTCGAACATGTCCAGAGAAGGGCTACAAAGCTGGTGCAGGGTCTGGAGCACAGGTCGTACGGGGAGCGGCTGAGGGAACTGGGGGTGTTTAGTCTGGAGAAGAGGAGGCTGAGGGGAGACCTCATCGCCCTCTACAGCTCCCTGAAAGGAGGTTGCAGAGAGCTGGGTTTGAGCCTCTTTAGCCTAGTAGAAGGTGACAGGACAAGAAGGAATGCCCTCAAGTTGCGCCAGGGAAAGTTCAGACTAGATATTAGGAAGCGTTTCTTTACAGAACGGGTTGTTAAACGTTGGAATGGTCTGCCCAGGGAGGTGGTGGAGTCCCCACCCCTGGAGGTGTTCAAGAGTAGGTTTGATTTAGAGCTTAAGGATATGCTGTAGGTGGGAACTGTGCTAGGCGAATGGTTGAACTAGATGATCTCCAGGGTCCTTTCCAACCTAGATGATTCTGTGATTCTATGAGCTGGGGATGGGGATGGGCACAAGAATAGGGGCCCACTGCAGTCACCACTTGGATGAAGAGCTACCATAAACTAACTGTAGGTGAAACGTCAACTTTAGAGGGCAAAACTACCATAGCACTGGTTGAACACAGAAGTGCAACCTGGACAAACTAAAATCTTAAAACTCAACGTGAACAAATTGCTACTTAGACTATGTGCAGTAAGCACATTTTTAATGTTTCATATTAAAAAAATACTATTGTTTATACTTTTACATTAAATAAGATCCCCACATTTGGCAGCATGTACATAGCTCTGTACATGCTGAGACATGAGAGACCTTCAGATGCATCAGAATGTTGTTTTTCTGTGCATTTCCTGAGATATTCAAGTGCACAGAACTGGCAATGCAGTCTAGCACTGAAAAACCTGCCCCTCTGCACTGGGGTTATGAATAAATAAATTAGTATCAGGTTGAAAGGTGGGATAATACTTCTCTTAATTCAAGGTAATTGACTATTGTGATAGCTTGACTATCTCAGTGCTTCCTTCTGCTCTGCTTTCTGGCTCCCAACCTTCTACTGTACTTCAGGGTGCTCTGATGAGTGAGTAGACCTTGTGACTTACTTCTGTTGCTTGCCCTGGTAGCTGCTCTTTGGCCTGATGCTCAGGCTTGCAGTCCTGTTAGCTTCATCTGGTTTTTCTCTGATCCCTTGAGGAACTGATTCAGTTTGCTAACACTGAAGAAAAGTATTTGGTGGTTGTTTTTTTTCTGGGTAAGTGTTCTGCTAATTTAGTGTCCCAAGTCCTTTCTCAGAAGGACTGAATGAATATGCAGTCCTTAGGATTCCTAAGCAATGTGTTAATAGGAGTAAGAATTTTAACAAGTCTTAATATATTTTTAAATAAGTACTTTTCTGGTGGTTGGTACTTCAATATCTTCTGTGTTCCAGATATTTCTATTCTGGGTTTAAATAGCAAAAATTTTTAGCTAATATGAACCTTTAGGAGAGACACCAGAATTTTAGTGGTATAGTAATTAAACATTTGAAACACCTGAGCTGCCTCCTCCTCCTCCGATGTCTTTTACAGAATCACAGAATCATTCAGGTTGGAAAAGACCCTTGGGATTGGTTCAACCACCAGCCCTATTCTACAAAGTTCTCCCCTACACCATATTCAACATCACATCCAAACGACCCTTAAACACATCCAGGGATGGTGACTCCACCACCTCCCTGGGCAGCCTATTCCACTGTCTGACCACTCTTTCTGTGAAAAATCTTTTTCCTAATGTCCAGTCTGAACCTCTCCTGTTGCAGTTTAAAGCCTTTCCCTCTTGTTCTATCACTAATTACCTGTGAGAAGAGACCAGCACCAACCTCTCTATAACGTCCTTTCAGGCAGCTGTAGAGAGTGATGAGGTCTCCCCTCAGCCTTCTTTTCCTCACACTGAACAGTCCCAGCTCCTTCAATCGCTCCTCACAGGATTTATTCTCCAGGCCCTTCACCAGGTTTGTTGCCCTCCTCTGCACTCACACCTGCACCTCAGCATCTCTCTCGTATTGAGGTGCCCAAAACTGGATACAACACTCCAGGTGTGGCCTCACCAGTGCAGAGTACAGGGGGACTATCACCTCCCTACTTCTGCTGGTCACACTATTTCTAATACAAGCCAAGATGCCGTTGGCTTTCTTGGCCACCGGGGCACACTGCTGGCTCACGTTCAGCTGCTTGTCAATTAGAGCCCCCAGATCCTTCTCTGCCAGACAGCTCTCCAGCCACACCTCCCCAAGCCTGTAGCCATGCAGGGGGTTGTTGTGGCCCAAGTGCAGGACCTGGCACTTGGCCTTGTTGAAGCTCATCCCGTTAATGTTGGCCCACTGATCCAATCTATCCGAGTCTCTCTGTAGAGCCTCCCTATCCTCATGCAGATCCACACTCCCGCTTAACTTGGTGTCATCTGCGAACTTACTGATGATACACTCTATGTCCTTATCAAGATCATCAATAAAGATGTTGAATAGAAATGGTCCCAACACTGAGCCCCGAGGAACACCACTTGTGACCAGCTGCCAGCTGGTTTGACCACCTCACTTTGGGACTGTCCAGCCAGCCAGTGCTTGATCCAGCAGATTATTTGTTCATCCAGATCATGATCAGCCGTTTTTTCTATGAGAATCCCATGGGAAACTGTGTCAAATGCTTTTCGAAAATCCAGGTAGACAATATCCACAGCCTTTCCCCTGTCCAATAGTTGGGTCATCTTGTCATAGAAGGAGATCAGGTTTGTCAGGCAGGACCTGCCTTTCATGAACCCATGCTGACTGGGCCTGATCCCCTGGTTGTCCATTATATGACTTGTAATGGCATCCGAGATAACCTGTTCCATGACCTTCCCTGGTACCAAGGTAAGACTGACAGGTCTGTAGTTTTCTGGATCACACTTTCTGCCTCTCTGGTAGATGGGTGTCACATTTGCTGCCCTCCAGTCCAGTTAGCCATGGCTTCAGGTAAATCATGGACATCGGCTTGGCGAGCACATCTGCCAACTCCCTCAGCACCCTGGGGTGTAACCCATCTGTCCCACAGACTTGTGTGCATCCAAGTGGTGCAGCAGGTCTCTCACCACGTCCTCTTCAACTGTGCTGACCTCAGTCTGCTTCCCCTCCCCATCTCCCAGCTCATGAGGCTGGTGTCCAGGGAACAGCCAGTTCCAGTGCTAAAGACTGAGGCAACGTAGGCCTTGAGCACCTCAGCCTTTTCCTCACCCTTTGTTACTATGTTTCCCTCTGCTTACAATAAAGGAGGGAGATTTTCCCCTAATCCTCCTTTTGTTGTTAATGAATTTATAGAAATATTTTTTATTATCCTTAACAGCTGTAGCCAAGTTGAGCTCTAGCTGTGCTTTGGCTCTCCTAATGTTCTCCCTGCATAGCTTCACTACATCTTTATAGTCTTCATGAGAGACCTGCCCCCTCTTCCAAAGGCAATAGATTCTCCTTTAGTTCTTGAGATCCATCCAGAGGTCCCTGTTTAGCCAGGCCGGTCTCCTTCCCCACCTGCTTGGTTTTCGACACACAGGAACAGCCTGCTCCTGTGCATTTAAGAGTTCTCTCCTGAAGTATGTCCAGCCTTCCTGGACTCCCATATCCTTCAGGGCAGCCTCCCAAGGGATTTTGTCAATCAGTCTTTTGAACAGGTCAGAGTTTGCCCTCCAGCAGTCTAAGGTGGCAGTTTTACTAACCCCTCTCTTTGTTTCTCCAAGGACTGAAAGCTCAGTCATCTCATGATCACTTCACCCTAGACGGCCTCCAACCTTTACTTCCCCCACAAGCTCTTCCCTGTTCACAAGAAGCAGGTCCAGGAGGGCACCTTCCCTGCTCGGCTCACTCACCAGCTGCGTGAGGATGTTATCCTCCACACATTCCAAGTACCTCCTGGATTGTTCCCTCCCTGCTGTGTTGCATAGTCATTTACACTTGCTTGAGTGCAAAGTGGGTGCAAAGTGCTACCTCATCTACAGGTAATGTTTTACAAATGTGTAAATGACTATACAAGCTGCAAAGCTGTGTGAAAATCAGACTTCTTATCTTGGTTCGTTTGGAAGAAGCCATTACACTTTTTAGAGGGCATCTTACAAGCTGCTTCTGTTTCTCCATGTTCAAGCTGTCCTTTCCTTCTTTCAGTTCTAGTAAGGCTGCAGTGATGCTAAAGGTCGATGGGGAAAATAGAGAGAAGGTAAGATGTACCCTACAGTCTTGTATGCTTGTTTATACTTTATACTAGGAACTGTTGAAAAAACTATGATGTAGCAAAAGGGATTATAAATGAGGATCCTTCACATTCTATCTACGTGTTGTTGTTCCAAGTCTAAAGTCTCGGGATAAGGAGCACAGTACAACTATTTGCCAAAACATATTGATTGTTCTCTCATCTTTTTGTTATCCCTGGCACTGTAAAATCAGATGTGGCTGCACAACTGAAATCTGTGTCTTTTGGATCTCAGCAATGAATAAGCAAAGCAAATAATGCTTCCCCCACCCCCCCCCC
>NW_020799097.1:97720670-97722985 GCF_003259725.1 Athene cunicularia | reverse complement strand
CCCCCCCCACCCCCACCCCGTTTGTTTGCCATTTCTTGAAAAAGCAGGTATCAACATACAAGTGCATGATCTCATTTTTGCTGTGTCTTTTTGGGACACAACCGGGCCAAAACGTTTTGCTTCATTTTAGAGTATAAGTGGACTGTAACAGTATACTGCTATGATTGGTTGGGCTCTGTGAGCAATGTAGTGTCCTGACTCTATCCTCTGCTTCTGACTTACCATATTACCTGTGTTCCTACACAATGCAGGCGTATCATGTTCACAGACCTATACTACTAATGTGATGTTTCCTAGTACTAATTATCTCTTGCTTTCAATTTGATAAGATCAAATCATTCTAATATAATTCAAATATTATTTGTGGAAATACAAGACAGAGTAATTCTATACTCTATCATAGTAAAAAATTGCCTATGGAAGTTACATAAAAAAATCTTGTGTAAAAGAGTCATCTTTGAACACTGTTGGTCAATCAGAAGTTATGCAGCTTGGTAGAGAACAAGCATCTTGGATAACTGGAACTTAAAGGATGGCTAAACACTGGAGTAGTTTCTCAGAAATGCAGTGAAATCCCTGTCCTTGGAGGCTGGGAAATCAAAACTTTTCTGCTACTTACTAGTCTGATGTAACTCTTAAACTGGCTCTGCTTTGACTGGGGGCTTGAAGCGGACTAACAGAAATCTGTCCCGGTCTCAGTTGTTTTGTATTTCTGTGTTTTCTGAGAAGTACTCTACATCCACAGTCTGTGCTTTTAAGTTACAGGATAATCTTCTGCTCATAGTACAGTTTATAAGCTTTGATACCAGTCAGTGATGATTTTTCAGCGACACATTAAATGACTATAGCAAGTGACTGTGTACTGACATTTCTGTGCTACAATATGTAGCTGGTATATTTTGGTGGTGCATTCACACAAAAGGCTGAGATCTAAATGCAATGAGCATGGACACCTGTATGTAATTCTGAAGATAGACTATTTAATGCATGTAAGTGGTCAACTGGCCACTTCCCCGGCTAGCCTACTTCTGTGAAAATTCTCATCCCACCTGTTGCTCTTGTTGCTCGCTAGGAGTATATCCATCTATAGAAGAGATCTAGCTCTGAAAGTTCTTTATCCCAAACTGTGTTATTCTGTGAAAGGTATATAATTACATAATATTTCATTAACTCCATGAAAGAAAAAACCACTTGCAGCAGGTATGTTCAAAAAATATTTCTTTGGAGAAAGCAAAGATGGTATGTTGCATTTCTTGTAGCATCTGAATCAACAGGTTGCTTGAAACATTATTTGCAAAGTAAATGAGTTGTTATAAAGATATCTGGGCCAAGGTGTTATTCACTACTGTTTTCATGTATTTTATCTCTGTTTCTGTATGGCAACAGAGAACTAACTCAAAATACGTTGCTTATCATGTGAAATTAGAATCCAGAGTAACACTCACAGGTCTTTGAGCTACTTGATGTGCAGAAGTGTCTAAGAACGAAGTGTGGGCTGCACTTCCTATAGATCTCCAGGATAAACTACGTGCTGGGTAGAGTTTATGCATTTATTACAGTGGTGCAATGGAAAGGCTAAGCCTATACTAGGAAACTCATCAGGTCCTGCTCATAGCCTCGAGCACTCTTCTGCAGGTGCTCCATACTGTTTTAATTGTTAGCATGTTTCCTGGCATGATTTTGATCCATGCCAACTGGCAGTCTCCTAGGAAGTCCTTGGGCAAGCTCCAAGAAAGAGCATAGGCCAGGGGCAACACCCACCAGACTGTAAAACAGGAAAACACATTTAGGGTGGGTGGAAGGTTTAGCTACATGGAAGGTGAACTGTATCCTGCCACTTGCCCCCAAGGCCTCAGAGCTCTTGAGGCTCCTTCAGTAGAATACTCAAAACACTTTAGATTTTGCTCTGTAAAATCACTTTAGTTCATGCTGGACAATTTTCAAGTATAAACTTTCCTTTCAGTTGTCCTCATCTCCTTTGAGGCCAGCTCGGTACTAGGGATGTCTGCCAGCATAGCTGTGTCAGTCTGCATACAAATAGGTGTGATTCCTGACCAGTGCAGCAATCCCAGTCAAACTGTCCAACAGACACATGACTGCCCTGTCAAATTATTCTTTAATGCTATAGCTGATTTAGTTTTATCAAAACACTGAACATCTTTATAAGCTGTGCCTGTGCTATATTTGAAAGTGCCGTGTTCCTGTACAGACAGAGCGCTGCAGCTCAGGGTGCAGCCTTAGGCAGAGTGTGATCCAAAGATTAAAGTGATACAACTGGCCAACAAGGTAGTTTGCAGGTGAGCTCTGTTACACAT
>NW_020799097.1:97691227-97720620 GCF_003259725.1 Athene cunicularia | reverse complement strand
TTTTTTTTTTTTTTTTTTTTTTTTTTTAATGTCATGCTAAAAAGGTCTACAAAAACCTGTGTGGGAGGGGAACTGTAAAGTTTGCCTTTAATATTTAACAGGAACCATTTTTGTCGGTGGCTGGTACACTGCTGGAAACAGGCAGAGCAAATTTATTTTTGCACTCTGTGGACCGAACTCAGCTCAGGGATAAGGAGACTGAAATTCCACTGAAGATTATAGGAATGGCGCCCATGTGTAGAAGCATTTTTACTCTAACCGTAGGACAGACTGAAGAAATACTTGTGTTGCCCAAACCTTAGCAGAAAGGCAGGGATTTCTTACTTAAGACTGAAAGTCAGTGTCTCCTTTGTTGCTTTGATGTATCAACTTCACTCTTCTTTGCCAGAGGCCATAACAAATCTTTTTCATTACCTGTGACATAAAGGGCTTAGCAGGGAGGTTAGTGCTGATCAGGTTTTTGCGCTATCTGATTCTGTGCACCTACTCCGTGGTGCCAGCCACTAGCCTGTTGATTTTTTTGCTCGTAAAAGTCCGTGCTCAGACTGGGATTTAAAGCTGAAAAATTAGTGATCCTGCTGTAGTAATGCCCAGGGGGTAGAAAGCATGGAAATGTGTATGTGATTTGGTGATAAAGCATGTCAAAGATGTATTTTTTTGTAGAGGTCTGAGGATATGGGAGGAGATGCCAGCTATGATTCATGGTTTATTTATCCTTCTCTACCCCTGAAGTCTCACAATCACTAATTATTAATTATTATAGTTGCACACTTATTTACTCTTTTTCTTGAAACAACCTTCATAGACCAGATAAGTGTCTGAAACTTTAAGGAAGTTTTGCATCCTCACCTGAACTGCTTAGCTGCATCATACACTACAGCAGAAGTATTGCATTTGTAGTTCATCAGCATTCAAAAGGAGGTGAGGGAAAAAACTGGGTCTTGGAGACAAGAAGCTTTTATCAATCAGTCTTGAGCTGACAGCAGGACTAAAAATGCTTTGCTGTAAGTTAGTGAACTCCCTGGTTCAAGCAGCAACCTTGTAGTGAAAGAAAATATTTCTTAGCTCCCATGCTATTCCACCCTTGAGTAATGCCTTCTGATCCCTAATCCCTATAAAAGAGTCTCAGTGAGGTGACATCAGAGTAGCCCTTCACAACTGGAAGGTTTTCCTATACTAGGAAAATCTTTTGCTGCCCGTTTGAACAGTTTTTAGATACCGTAATGCATCTAGAGCACAGTCTGAAACTGCAAGGCAGTGTCAATCACAAGGGGAACAGGCTTTCTTTTCATTATGGGTGCCTTTCCTTGGATATACATGCCCTGTCTTCCTGCATGAGGGTGCATCTAAGGAGGTATGTCCAGCCACCTCAGAAGGAACTTCAGGAAGGGATCCACCTGCTCTGAGTCTGCATTGCCACCCCTCCTGGGTGCTCAAGAGGATGACTGGATCCATTGTAAACATTAATAATCTTTCCTTGGCAGGAAGAAAATGGGGCAAATAATATGACGTGGGATGGGATGGAGTACATGTAGTTTGGAGATCCAGGGATGGGGCAGGATGTGACAACAGTAGAGACCTAAGCCAGTCATTTCACTGCTAACATGTAGTAGCAAAAAAAAAAAACAAACAACCCCACCAACAAAAACCACTAGCATAGCTACAAGTGCTTGTCTTGGGACTTTCTGACAGGAAGAGGAAGAAGCACGTTTATGAAAGCAAGGTATTCTGAGACAAGCAAGAAGAGTGCTTTAGCCCATGTCATGAACTACACATTTCATATTTTTATTTCCCCACATTCTGGAGTATTTGGATATAATTCTGTCTTGCCAAGCTTTTGTCTTTAGTATTTTGGATTTGTGAACTGATGGCAGAGA
Organism: Athene cunicularia; assembly: GCF_003259725.1. Classification (NCBI taxonomy): domain Eukaryota; kingdom Metazoa; phylum Chordata; class Aves; order Strigiformes; family Strigidae; genus Athene; species Athene cunicularia. The sequence continues at coordinate 97,718,743 of NW_020799097.1, read as the reverse complement.
GTGCCAGCTGTGAATGTGCTGTCTGGCTAGCCTGCTGGATGAAGGAGTGGCATATAATTCAGGAACAAAAACATTGCACTAGAGTTTCTTTTGAGTTAGTTTCGGAGGAAGCATCATCTTGGACAAAGATCTTTCAGGGGAGACTTTTCTCATTTTCTTAAAGCTGTCTGCCCTTTAAATATATTTTCTCCTCTGGATGGCAGCACTATTGAGTTTTTTGTTTGTCTAGGAGTAAGGGTGACAGGATAGATTAGAAAGCTATTTCTGTTAATTGTTGGAATCCATTCTTATGGCAGGAAAGTGAAAAGCTATAGGTAATTTTCCTTTGACATAGATTTTCTTTAAGGATTAAGTTCCCTCCTTAGCGTATGGATGAATAATGGTGCGAAAATAAAGTCAGATATTATGATTTCTATATAATTTGCTCAGACTTGCTGCTTTTGTAGTCTAAGTGACTGAAGAATATTTATGCAGATCATAGAACCAAATTGTAGATCATTATACTTACTATATGTATATAATATATATAAAATGCACACTCCTAAATGGGTTCTTTCATCTGCAGTGTCATAGAATAAATCTAAACATGAAGTATGCTTCTTGAGTCTATGAAAGTAAACAGAGCCTACAGGGATCTCAAACATGTACAGATGAAAATGCAGATGGACTTGGACCTCACTATACCGACTCTTTTATATCACCCTACTTTTCTTTGACATAAGCCAAAAATAACATTTTCCATGAGTCTGAAAGCAGAAATTTTTGTTGAGGTTATGATTCATTTATAGCCATAGTTAGATGGCAGGAAAAGCTGTCTGTGAGCCACATGCTAACTGAGCTGGTTTTCTATACACACACACACATATGTTCATACATTCCCTGTATAAAAGTGTATTTGTAAATGTGTGTGGAGAGCGTGTGCACATGCATGCACCTATAATAATTGATGTAATACTTGCTTTGGCAGCGGACAGTGACAGGATAACGGAATGAGACTCCAGGCCTGCTTTTATTCTAAGTTTCTGCTTATTAGAGTAGACCTAGTGTAATTTATCTACTGCATAAAAGCACGAGTATTGGGACCTGGAGGAACCAATTGAATAGATCCTTCATTCCTTTCACTTCACTTCCAATTAGTAGCCCTAAGAGAAACCCCGATGGCAAGGTCCTAAAGGACAAATGCACTGCAGGATTTCTGCTCATAGGAGCATTTGCATTGAGCCAATGAACAGAAAGATTATAAGGCTGGTGTAAGACAGAAATAATGACGTGAAGTGTCATCTTTGTTCCCAAATCAAGATCTCCAGCTCTGCTCTGGTTGCACAGACTTCTAAAAGTGGCCAGAGGAGGAAGATACAGCTTGGGTTAGAAGAGTAGTCAATATGCACAGACTTGTTTTTACACCAGTCAGGTTACTGAATTGTTTTACTCATAGGTGAAAATTCACTTTACTGAGGTGAAAAATGGCTGACATGCCCGAGGCTTGAGAGAAGGGAAAACAAGCTTGAAGACTGGAGAGTACTACCTAGAGTCACTTTCTGTGGCTCACTCTTCACAGCTGGACTGCATTTCCCATAAGCCGTAGTATACTGTGCCCGTAGGATTTCCATCGTCCACTACTTATGATTCAGCTAAAGGGAAGGCTGTGGAGGTCACTGGAGGTGAAACCTAGTATGGAGCCAGTCTATGAAGGCAAGTAGGAAGAGACATCCCATCTATAGTTTTCCATGAATCACTGTAGTGTCTCAGTCAGGGGCAAAAATTATTGCTGAACTGTCCCCAGAGAAATTGTTTCTTCTTGACAGCTGAACTATCATGACTTGGGTTCACCTAAAACTGCATATTTTCTTAGAATTTTCCTGGTGGACAGTAAAAAATATATTTCCCTTAAATGATGAGTGTGTAAATGGAAAACTGTCTCTCAGGTACTGTCACTTTCAACCTGTTCTATCTAGTTCTATCTGAATGGCATATTTAAATTGCTGAATATTATTTTAACTAATAAGAAGTATCTGTAAATTATGTAAAGAAATTACCAAAAGAGGTTGAATTTTTTTCTTTTTTTAATTGGCCATACTGTTCTAACCTTTTTCAGGTCTTCCCTACTGTTCTCCCCACATGGTACCAACTATTTGCTTGGGTGTATTTTCAGCACGATAGACATGCTGATAAAGGCATGAATACTAATATGTATGCTTACAAGGATTTTCTTTTCTCCAAATGTCTTTGCTGTGCTGTCTGTAGACCAAACTATGTATCACTTATTTACAATATTGAGCACTTAGTAATAGAAATACTCAAAAGTGAGATTACTCATGTGCTTAACAGCCATGAAGAGAGGAAAAAAATAAGACTTAAAACTACTTTTTCCTGTTTTGCTTTGTTTTTTTTTCTTCTATTAACTGAAATACAAATGTAAATCTGGAATGAGGTTGCTTGTTTTCACCCTTGAAGGGTGAGATTGATTCCTTGAGCCAAGGCATGCTTTTTTTTTTTAAAAAAAAAAAAATGGCAGAAGTTGATTAAGTCTTTTGTTTCTCTATTTTTAGGGGCTTTCTTGTAATTTACTTTTTTTTTTTTTTTTTTTTTTTTTTTTTTTCAAACCTTTGCTTTAAAAAAGTTCAGTTGTGGTTTGGCAAACCTCAAGCAGGTCTGGACAAAAATAGCTATTTTTTTAATAAGAAAATGAGCTGAAGTAAGATGAATATAAATAAATTTGTATATAAAAATAGAACTATTGTTGGTCTATGTCTGGCTAGTACTCACATTTAGTCACTTAATCTCTCCGGCCAGTTTTTGATGGCTCACATATTTGGACAACCCCAGGCTGAAAAAGACCTAGATCCCAGGTTCCCACTTCCCAGGGTAATGCTCCAACTAGTGAGTTATTATATTAAACATGGCTTGTGGTACCAAATGTCACTTAAAAGGGTAACCTCTGCTTGAGTCTTTGAAAAACAAGGCAGAGTCGTTTGTGGAGAGGTGTCCCAGGCTGCTGCTCTCAAATAGGGAAAGATAATCTTGCTGTACCAAGGAGTGAGGGACAGAAACCCTGGGAGAGGTAAATATGTGGGGCAATGCTTTGCATTCAGCATTTTCTCCCGGATGGTTTCAAGTAGCTGCATGCTGAGCACGCTTATGTCAGTTGTGTCTCCTTGTTCAAAGGCTGCTTTAGCTTCTATACCGAGGCTCTTAACTCTCATTAACTGTATAGAAATCTGAGACACCTCCAGCCTCTGGATGCCACAGGGAGGTAGGCAATACGCCATTTTATTTTAATTGCATCTGTCTATAAATGACTTTGGAACATGCACTCGATTGATTTATGCTCTTCATTTCCAAGAAAATCACAGCTGTGATGAAGCATTTGTAGGGTCAGTCTCATAATTTGACAGTGAAGATATTAAACTGGAACAATTTTAACTAGTGTCTTTAATTTTCTATCTCAAAATTATTTCCTTATAAAACTTCTTTTTGATAGAACCTGAAGGTTTCTTCGCAAATGTGTCTTTCTGTAATGAGTAACATTTTCACATAGAAGGCAAGAGAGAGGAAAGAAGATTGTTCTTTTTAAAATGTACCTGTACTAACATTAGTAACATGTAAATCAAGGGGCTGATACTAATTTCATAGCCTTCAAAAAAGACTCAGTGGATTGTATCCATTACTGCCCATGGCCCTGATTCAACTTTTATAGAAGTCAATAGGCATCCTGGCTGTTTCGTCCCATAGCTGTCTGGATCAGGCCCAAAGCAAACAATAGTCATTGGGAGATGTTACAAACAGTAAAATTTAGAAGGAAAAGAAAAAAAAAAAAAGAAAAGAAAAAGAAAAAAAAGTTGAGCAGCATCTGGTGGGTTCTAACGAGGATGCCCTACATGAGTATAGCATAAACTAAACAGTGTTTCTGTGTCTGTAATTTATTTAAAGAATATTACACTTCCTGGATTTTCAAACTGAAATTCGTAGATTGGAGATAAGGTTAAATAGTTCATGAAAAAGCTTTTCTTCCTTCTGCTGAGCAGTGGTATGCAAGTGAAGCCTGGCTGCCAGTGCTGCAAGTACAGGGACAGTGGCAGGGGCTCTCCTGCATGATGGGGTGTCAGCTCCTGCCTTCCACAGTCCCAGCAAAACCCAGCTGCTCGTCAGGGAGACTGGCAAGAAGAAGGGGTAAAAAAAAGTCAGCCAATTTCTTCAGAGGTGATTTGTATAAGGGCCCCTCTTCCCTGCAGGCAGGCTCACACAAAAGGGCTCAGAAAGGAGGGTGACCTCCTGATCCCCAGCAATGGCCAAAAAATAAACGAGAGCTAGCCCCAAGGCAGTCCCTCTGTGGGTGCGAAGTGAACCTCTCCCCGTCCTCCTGCGGTTTATTTATAGATAGCTTTATTTGTTTGTATTGTCAAGAAGCAGTAATTCCTAGATTATTTCTTAAGCGTCTAGAGAATAAAGATCAAATGCTGCCAAGTGTACACATGACAGATAAATGAGAGTATAACACCAGAATCCTCCTTTGTCATGGAAATTGTGTTGGTTTCCTGTTAAGAAAATGAAAAGCAGATGTTAAAAAACATAGCTGGTTGTGTGGATATTCATGCTGCATTGGGACAGCTGGGATTATAAAATGGTGAATACTCGGGGGGAAGGAGGGTGGTTTTAATTTTACTTTAAAAAAAATAAAAGTGAAAAAGAAATAGAACTGGCATTTAGATGTTACTGGTAAAGTAGAAAATATCACCTTAGCTAATTGATGGGATAGGAAGTACTAATGAGGATCCTTCCTAGATGAGAGTGCTCACAGCAATACAGCAGATGCTGGGCTTTTCTATTTTATAGAGGGTACTTTTTGTTATGAACAAGAACTTGGATGGGTCAGAGCTCCCCCGCCACCCCCTGCTTGGATTCCCTCTACCTGGCAGCCAATCTTGGCTATCCTTCATCAGCTTCTTGAGATACGAATCAGTTGTGACTTTTCTTATAATGTCATTTTGAAGTAGAAAGCAGGGGAAGGGAAAGGATTAAAGCCCGCAAGGAGGGGAAGGCAGATTTCAGGCTGCTTATGCCATGGAAAGGCTCCTACCAAAGGAGAGAGAACTGTTTTCCAAGCATTCTCTCCCCATTCTTTCCCCACCTTCTGTAGGACTGTTGTGTGTATCAAGGAGAGAGCAAAAGAGCAGAGGCAACTAAGTGATAGGGAGGGTGTTACAGGAGAAGGCAGTGTGAAAATACGTGATTATAACACTGCTCGGGTAGTTCCCTGACACACACATCTCTTCTGTGAGGATATGAAGCTATGTGAGATCTAGGATATGCCAACCATGGTGGAAAAGGCCTCCCGCCCCCCCCTCCCTGTCCCCCTCATTTTTCAAATGACTCTCCTGATTCTTGGTTGGTCTGCAGTCTTTTTAATGACCTGTTGCTGCAGTGTTACTTCCTGCTTGTACAGTATGTTGACATATTGGGAGTTTGAAAGACTGCCCTGTCTTCCCTATAATTGATATTAAATATATATACATATTATACATACATATATGTATGTATATCGGCTCTCAACAGGAAATGCACAGGGTTGAGGCAGGCTTCAGCCTTAGCCATGGGAGCAACCCTCCAGGTAGGGAGAAGGAGCTCCCTAGGAGTGTAATTTCCTTCAGGGACATCTCCCCCAGAGATGGCGAAGGTGAGCAGGGAGCGAGCAACAGCAGGACTGGGAGAGAAGGAAGGTCAGCACCTTTCCCCAGTGCCCCACCACTCACTCAATAGCATCAGTGCTGCTCAGGTTTTGAAGTAACACCAGGTCGAGCTGTGCTGTTCCAGGTTGTACTGTGTGAACTTATCTTGGCCATTTCATTGTGACTACTCCTCATCCGTGTTATGCAAGGGAAACGTATATCACAGCCAGTCGCTGAGGAATCCCAGGGAAGGCATGCGTGCACACTTGCTGGAGAGCTTAACTGATATTTCTTCTTAAGCAATTAAATGTATTAGGACTGAATGTTCCTGAGATGAAGGCGGGGGATGTGAAATACATTCATATTTCACAACAGTAATCAACATTTTCAGGAGTTTTCAAAAGCTGAAAATACAATTTTTTTTTATCTGACAAATTCTCAGCTGCTGTTTTTGTGTTTCTCCAAGTGTCCTCTATCTTTGCCTTTTTATTTTTCCATTTGTATTTTTTCCTCCCTGTGTAGTTAACAACTAGTTGCAGGGGTGTGTGTAGGTATATGCAAGTCTTATATATATAACGATCTAACTGACAATCTGGCTGCAATCTCACTGAGTTCTAAGAGCAGAAAGTAGACAGTTCATTCTAACAGCTTTGCTGAAGTTGGTTAAATTCATAGGAAGATGATATGGGTTCAGTATATCAGTGAGAGATTTTAACACCACATGCAGTCAACTCTGCTGTGAAGTACAATGCAAAATTCTTCATTTACCCTAGCAAAATCTACATTTTTGCCTATATAAACATACGTGCACTTCCTTTTGATTCTGCTGCTTCTCTTCCTCGCTTGTTTAATGTCTTCAATCCATGCAGCAAGGACAGGCAAGCTCCAGATTCCTGGATGTGATCTAAAGGTCACATCCTTTGCAGTTGTTGCTATTCCGCTTCTAACCTCAGGACTGCAGGGAAGAGCAAGTCTTGAAATGTTCAGGGCCTTATTTTTTTTGATGAATATCCAGCAATATTTATCTGAATCATCTGATGCAAAGCTGTATCAGAAAAGAAGATCTCTTTGCAGTATGTTTCCTCATTAGTTACACTCGGAACAGAAATATTTAGCGTTTTGCTTTGGGACTTTGTTGTTTCCACATTCATCCCAGGTAGAAATTGAAAAAAGCGTATGTATGAAAATGTGTAGGCTATTACTTGGGCCATGTGGTGACTGAAGTGAAATTATATTGATAGCATATGACTTAATGATCAGAGCACCCAAAATTGTTCAGAGAATTAGGGGGTCTTTTTAATTGTAGATGGCAGCAGTAGAACCCCTTGGTGACAATTGCTTCAGAGAAGTACACTGCGGAGTCTCAGAAGTTATTCTCTCACCCTGAGGACTTATATGTCTTTTCACATCATATTTAATGTACTTTGAGACAAAAAACCCAGAATCTTCCCCTCTGATGACAGCTCTGTGCTGTATTTGTAACTCACCAGAGCGTTTGAGCTCTGAGGACATCCGTTTGGCAAACTTCGTAGCTCCGTAATTCTTAGAGAGATGTAATTTTTTTAATGTTGTTGGTTCATTTCACACAGACAAAATTGCCAACCACAGGCTCAATTCTTTCAACACAGGAGGAGGAGATGGGCTTCCCAATGGGCTCTCGTCAGTGATGCTCCTTGGTAGGTCGAAGGGTTCGTTAGCAAGGATCTTAGTCTCTCTTCCAGGGAGCTTCACTGATTTAAACAGTGCATTGGACTGCTGATTCTGCATAGAGAAGATTATAAAACTTTATATCCCCCCAAATATTATATTCTACCATACCTAAATATTATTAAAATATTTTTAATGCCCGCTAATATCTTGGGGTTGTTTTTAAAGTGCTGCTTCAGGAATGTTTACCTATGGTAGAATAACTTGTATGAGAGAAACATTTTGCTTCTGCGTGAACAGTTACTGGGAAAATTGATTTTTTTTTTTTTTTTTTTTTTTTACAGCAAAGGCAGTAAGAGAAATAAACTTCCTTTACTTTTTCCAGTAGACAGACTGTGTTAAAAGATCAAGAAAAAAAAATACCTCTTTTGGAGGGGGCTGGGTTAAGTTCAATTTTGAATGGCTTCCCATGAGTTTTAAGCTGCCCTTTCTGTAAAAATGTGTTTTGCCTGTCCCGGCCGAGGGGAGCGGGACCTGGGGCAGGGCTGCGCTGCGGCTGCTCTCGGGGGGGCTGGTGGCCGGGGAGGGTGCGGGACCCGGCGGTGCAGACTGAGCGGCTTCGGCACTACCCGCCCAACAGCCGGGCGGGCTTTGGCAGGAGCAGCTCGCAGCCTTGGGCCGCCGTTCTCTGAGCCTGCCGCTAAATTCCTTGGCAAGAAGGTGGCGCTGGCACTCTGAGATTGGGATTTATTTCTTGCGGTGGGTGATTTCGCATCCACAGGGGTACCTTTTAAACAATTTCTATAGGCTGCATCAAGTGGAAAAACAACTTCCCTGCAGCTGTTTTATGTTTTCTTGGGTTGGTTGTTTTTGTTTTGTTTTGGTGTGGTGTGGTTTTTTTGTTCCTTTTTTTTTTTTTTTTTTTTTTTTTTATAATAATGCTTGGCATTTAGAAATCCTGTTACTCTGCAAACAGGGTCCTCTCTTCTGTGAAATGCAGCCTCAGCCAGTTCATGTCTTACACCACCTTCATTGTATCCCAGCACTAACCAGCTTCGGGAAGCTTTTGGTTACAGTGGGCTTCTTTGTAAGGAGGATGTGTGGCTTTGGGGGTGACCTCTGTGAGCAGTGGTTCGTTTTGGTAGGGTGGAGGACATGGTGCCCTGAGGCTCATTAACACCCCGTCCTGGTGTCAGCGTGGGCTTTGTAGTTTTGCTGACTCAACACTCAGGGTGTAACTTCAAATCCCTGTTCCTAAAGCCGCTGTTTGTTTGTTTGTTTGTGTGTGTGCCCATCTCTTGCTTGTTTGTGCCTAATTCCATGTGTTAGGTACAACTTTATCAAGCCGACATGTGCCCTCTTCTCCAGGCTGCTTGTGAATGACAGGTGTTGTGAATGAGGGTGAATTGGATTCACTTTAACCTTGGACTTCAAGGCATAAAAATTCATCATTCTGCCAACACCTTAATTTTGGTGTTTAACCAATCATTTTGGCCTGGAAGTGTCCAAGGCCAGACTGGATGGGGCTTTGAACAACCTGACCTAGTGGAAGGCATCCCTGACCATGGAAGGGGGGTTGGAACTAGATGATCTTTAAGGTCCCTTCCAACCCAAACCGTTCTATGATTTTTGGTGAGTATCAGCCATATATATTGCAGAGCAAATGATTGCTGTTATTTTCAGTATGCTTAAAATGTGTGTGCATGGTGTATACATAAAAGACATGCTCCCACTTGCAAAGCACTCCCCTGGACCAAGTATTTCTCCTTCTAAGACAATCTACATGCTTTGCCACATATACTGATTGCAGTTTTCATGAACCATAAAATAAGTATAGGATATGAACGGGTTAAGTCTCTATTGTCACTGGCTGTGCAAATGGCCTGTGTGTTACATAGCTATATTTTTTTTCTAGACAGATTTTTTTAAATAATTTAACTATGACATTAAAAATTCAACTTATTAAATCCTCCTCCTCTTTTTTTTTTTTTTTTTTTTTTAGGTAATAATTTCATAATGAAGTACTGTCCTGGTCACAAATTTATCTTATGTTGATTAAGTTGGTGGGGAAGGGATTGGAGAGCCAGGGAGAAGGCAGTGTGTATGAACTCAAGGCTGCATTTGGCAATTCAGCCGAGCACTTCCTGCCAGCACAATGGTTACCCCAGTATGCAATTTGTGCAAAACGGGCAGATGATTTTCTTCATAAGCGTTAAGTACAAAGAGTACTCCATGATGCCATCTAATTGCTTAATCCCCAAGGAGTTCTTCAGGCATTTATTTAACACTAATTGCATGTGTAAATGTTCTTAATTTGCAGCGTGTGAAAGTTGCAATGAACACACACAACAGAGGATGTCAAAGTGACACTTCATGGAAAGATGCAGTTAAGGCAGTGTTAAGTTACTTCTAAATAGGATTAATCATTTATTAAAGTTCAAAGCTCCTCAGAGCACAGGAACTAGCATATGATGACTTGTTATTGTTCAAAAGTAACTTGTGGAGGGGAGTCACGCCTCTAAAATTTCTATGATATAACTTAGTATATTGCAGTAAACAGTGAATTTAAAGACTTGAAAAGCTAAGCAGGGTGAGCGATTCAGCACAAGGCAAAGAACTTGGCTTGGCAACCATTGCACAAAGCCTGCTTGGGCTGTTAATTAGCACTTGCATTGTAATAGAGCCATGGAGTCTCAGGCACTGTACAGAGCTATAGTCGAGGGGTGGGGGGAACCCCTGCCCTAGAGCTCGTCCTGCTTTGGCCCACAAGATATGGGAACAAACCAGTCTTGTAGGGTGCAGGACATTCATAAAGGTCTCTAGACAGGTAAGTCACAGGTTTTTTTGAAAGGAACTTGTAGCTCTGATGCCTGTTTTACTGTCAGCTATTTTCCACTTTTGGGGTTAAAGCTTTGACCCTTTCTGCGATGTTGAATATCACTGTAGATATATGCACAGGAACACAAATAACAGTTAGCACCTGAGCTCTCAGGAGAACCTCTCAGGTCATAGGTTCTCTCTGTTTGTGCTGGATTTCACGGGGCAAAGTAGCTCAGAAAATCATACAATTAAAAAAATTATACTTTTTGTGACATGATTATATGCTCTAGAAACATAATTGCCCATGAGCACTACTTTGTGGTGCACACTGTGCAAGCATATAGAAGTAGCTTCGAAGAGGAAGAAACATAAATTTTACAGCATCTGTTAACAGAACCAAAGTTCAGGAAGCCCATGTTCAGTCAGCCTGCCTGCCCAGCTCAGACACAACCCTGAGTCACACACCTTTACACTGTGTGAGATGTATCAGCTCTGCGACTTCCCTGGTTCTTTGGTGGATGCTGATACTTAAACCTGTATCTTAGTACTTTCAGAGAGGCAGTAATTCCCATGGGGACTAGAGCATAGTAATTCATGTCGAAGGGCAGTCCAGCTAGAATTTGTCAGAATGAGTGGGAAAGATGAAGGCTTGGATGTGAATGTTTTTGTCTATCTGTGAGGTGCCTCGAGCTCTTATTAGCTACAGCAGTAATGCTGATTGAATACTACCTGTTTCAAGACTGAGGACTTAAAATATTAATTCTCTTTATTCTGAAAATTAGATACACTCACAAAGTGCATGAATACACCTAAATCTCAGATAGTTTCATACCTTCAAGTTCAATCTTGATTATCCTTAGACCATGAGGAACAGTATGTGATCATCTCTTTTCCAGCTAGGCAGGGCTATCAAAGCTTTACTTTCAGACATAGCAGGAAAAAAAAAAAAAAAAATTAAGTGCCTGACTTGTCAGACTTCCCTGGTAAAGACTAGAGCTGCAAAAAGGGCTAAGCATCCTGTCACGTTGTGTCTAGGTGTTTCCTAAGTAGTAGAATCTGTAACAAAGTTCAGTGTCTTTAGCACAGGCAGAATTATACATGTCAGTATGGGATCTGACACTACTGAAGTATAGGGGAAAGAGTCATCTACAGTTTCCAGCAGGCCATGCTGAAGAGAGGCATGTGTTTCAAATTTAGGCCTACTTCTGTACTTAGAACTGAACATTAAAGTCTTTTTTTCAGGCATCTTTAAGGAGGAGCCTGTAAAAATGGACAGAAGAAGAGCTAATAATATCTGAATGCCAAAACCAGAAATTAATGTGTGTGTGAATTCTGGTCCAGGATTCTAGCCAGGCCTTTTGTTAGGCTAAATGGCTTCATCATCCCCATGTGAAACTGCTGAAGAGAGCTGGAGGAAGTTTTTGCATGATGAAGAAAACCTAACTTCTCTTGCATCTATCCTGGGCCCTTTGTGATTAATGGAAAGAGTCCATTAATTCAAGCATCTGCTTTTAGTCTCTAGGGGAAAAAGTGGTTGTGATTAAAAACCACCTTCTACTCATATAGCTTAATTTCCTCTGTTTTCCTCAGATGAGACCAAAAACTGGAAGGGGTATGGATGGCCCAGACAGTTCAAAACAAAATAGAGTGGCCACAAATCTCAGCCTTCCCTTTACGCCAAGCTGCTCTGTGAGACTTTGGCGCTCTGTGAAGGGTTGGTTTGTCTCCTTGCTTGCTGCTTGCTTTTTGGCAGGAGTGGCATGTACTGAGCTCACAGATCTTCACAGCTTCTGGAGTAAGGAGACTGTAGAGGGAGAAGCTCACGTCTCACATAGTGCACCAGAGTGGCACCAGAACACATTTAGGTGATGACCACTTGGGTGCTGTGTTTAAACTGATTAAATTGTACCCAAACTCTATCAGAGACTAAATTCTCACTTCTGTTTCAAAAATTCAGCCATTTGAGGTGACACAGCTAGTACTGGGCTGCCTGTCTCTTTTCACAGCAGAGGTGTGTGCAGGCAGCATTTGTTCCTGTCCATGGTATGTACAGGGACGTGATCCATCCATAAGAAGCAGGGACGTACACTGGTACCTCTGAGGGAGAGGGGCTTGCTCCTCTGCTGGAGTGCTACAAGCGCATTGGAGGGGATGAGAGGCACTGGCAGGCCACAGCACAGTGTTAGAGACAGCAGTGAGGAACAAGGAGGAGACAGGTCTGGAAGTAGATGGGAGGATTCAGTGCGGACTGGGCACTGCTGCTACTCTCAGCATAACTGGGCTTTGTCTAACCAAGGATTGGTGCTCTAAGGTCCCACCTGCATGGACACAGCTGTTGAAGGAAGAGCCCTGTGTAATATCTTTCCTCTTCTGTCCTGTCTGATCTATTTACTTGGAAAGGATTGTGCTTAAGGCGTTAACTTCCTAGACATAATAATTTCTATTTATTTATTTATTTATTTATTTATTTTAGTTCAAAAGCTTTTCAGTCTCCTTTTGTGAGCAACCTACAAGAGAAAGACTAGATAGACCTAGCTCAAAACTGTCTGGCCCAGCGTTTCACCATAAAGTACTCTAAGAACAAATGTGATAGACTTCTTTGTACCCTCCTTAAAACCCCCTTGTGCTCCCAAGTGCACATTTGTCAAAAGTAAGCCTTTTGAAACCAGAAACCTATAAAAATGAATCCTACAATTAAAATAAAAATTTCCAGTGTTAAAGTAAGACACCCTTAGTAAGGACAAAACCATGCCTCCTCTGGGTGTTTATAACCTGATTGTTATGGAGAACTGAAAAGAAATCTGCTGTTAGGAATATAAGCAAACTGTCTCTCATGTCATTTGAGTACCTTATTAAGGACTATTCTTATTGACTGGACTGGGTTTATGCCTGAGGAAAAATATTATTCAAGGTAAGGACTATCCAAACTCATGCCATTAATGGTTTCTAAAATTTCATCATTACAGTGTGCATGCTTATAATTACCCCATTGACACCCTTTAAATGTCCCCAGTAAAATGCTATGTAAGCTTTTAAGGTTCCCCAAATGAACGTCTAAATGGATCTATAATATAAAACTTTAAAAATAGGTGGTTTAAGAGAAGCCTTTATTTAGCATTGGTTTTGTTGTTGGTGGATGAGATTCTGAAGTGGACCTGGGTTTTACTGAGACAATTGCTGTGCATTTTCATTGCATTTTGGTAGGGTAACATTTAAGCAACTGGTACCTTTAAAATACTTTAGTAGCATACAGGTGTGTATGTTTAACCTGGAGGGAACAGGGATAAGGAGAAGGACAATTACAGGATTTCTCTTCTCCCCTTCCTTCCCCTCTCTTTTGCCACTCTTGCTTGCCCAAGAGGAAAAAGCATCGCATTTCAGATCCTAGGAAGTCACACTTGCCCTGTTTGTTCTCTGATACAGGCCTATAAACAGAGACATTCAGTCTGTAAACAAGCCAAGGCTTACAAAGTGACTGAAAGATAACAGTCCCCCATCTAACAGTGGGAGAGGAGGGGAGGGAGCAGGGGGAGGGATGATAGAGAGGCTGCAATAAAAACAGGAAGGTCTCTGTTGGTCCTCTTGAAGTTAGTGGTTAAAAACATCAAAGCGTGGTGTGTGTGTTTTTCAACCAGACTGCTGTGTCACTTTATAATTCTTCATAAAGCAACCATCCAGCCACTAACATACTGCAACTGTTAGTGCGAGCTGTGCTTTGATTTAGAGGAACTGTATCCAGCTCCAGGCATGTTAAGCTAAGGAATCTCTTGTAGGTTTACTTGGCATGCTCTATGCCATTGAAGAAACTATAACTTTTCAGAGCTGCTAATTGCAAGCTGCTCAGGATTTTTTCCTTTCATTAAAAAAACAACTCACAAACAAATTGCATTCCCCCTCTCTCTTTCACTCCCAAAACCCAAATCATTTTCCCAGACTCTGAAGTCTTCAGAATTTCCTACATTGAAATTTTAAGTGAAAAACAAGGTGGCAATGGAAAGTAAGGAAAAACAACTATACTGTATATATCAAAGCAAAAATGTACGTATACTCAGTGCAGTTCTAAGAAATATAAATTATTCAACATCTGCTTCAGCAGAGAAATATTTTTAAAGTTTGAAGCCAGCAGAGTGCATCAGTTCCCTTAGATGGGAGAAGGTATTTTGTTCTCTGAAAATAAGAGATTCAGAGAATTGCATGGAGCTCTTGTCTGCCCTTGGAAAAGCAGCCAAAGATAGGTGGGAAGAGAAGCAAAGAAGGGCGGGAGCCTTTAAAGTGGGAAGAGGAGCAGCATTGTTCTGGGAGGGGAATAGTGAACTTTACTGTAAACAGTGTTAGAAGCTTCTCTCCAGTGTGCTGCACAGGAAAACCATTCACATTTATTATTGCTCAGAAAGGTTGACTTACACTGAACAACATTTGTTTTTAGCTTTTAGCATAGGAAAAAGAAAGCAGTAGCAGTTCAGTAGATGGAGAGAGCAGTCAGACCAGAGCCAGCCTTTGGTCTGTACTAGAGCAGTCTGTTTTGGAGGCTAGATTTTTTTTTTTTTTTAGCAGTTTTCTTCCAAGGGAATAGCCCTGTAAGATTTGCTACTCCTGTAGGGAGTAGTTGTGTAGTAGGGGTTGCTGCAGTTGGGAGGAGGGATGGAGGCAACTGTTTTAGGTGGGGGAGATGGTTGGTGCTGGTGTGCTCTGTTACCAGATATGATAGGTAAAATTTCATGTCTGGATGATGATTTAAATTTCCTCCAGCTGTGAATCAGGATTTTAGCCTTGATCCTTCATTACTGATCAAAGCTAGCAAGCACTCTCAGCAGCAGTGAAGCTGTAGCAAAGGTTTTAAATGGAGGTCAGCAGAGCAGAGCTCATTCAGGGGATGTATTTTCCATGGGCTTCCATGTACAGGCAGAATCCACCACAAATTGAAACACACCTGCATACTACTTTCCTCTGGCATATTTTAACGATACACATAGTCAAGTACTTAGATGGGTAACTAGCGTAATTTCTGTAATCCATTTCTTAAAGTGTCACCTTTTTTTTTTTTTTTTTTTAATTGTGAGCACATCTTTGCATGTACTTCCATTGAAGGGAAAATTTGTTCTCCCTTGTAGTTTTTAACAACTGAAAAAAATAAATAGAAGGCAACTTAAACTTGCAGATTGCTTCAGGTGAACCTGCATTTCTATAAAGTGCTGATGCTTACTTCCAAAATGTATATTCATTTTTGATTATCAGCTGTTCTGAAAATGTCTGCTTCATATAGTATCACTAACAGTAATCAGCTATAATAATGTGAACACATGTTTTTGTCTTTAGCACAGAATAAATCAAAAGACTTGCAAAGTTAGTAGGTCAAATCACTTATGAGTGGTAACGTTCTAAAAGAAAGAGCCGCAATCATTCTCTGTCCAAACTTCCATTCATATCATCTTAAATTGAGACTTTGCTTTTAACTGATGGGATATGTGCTTAAAGTGCTACACAGGCACTTAAAGGTGAACATGCACATGTACCCCCAGACAAACACATGTAAAAAAAAAAAAGAAGGTAAATAAATGTAGGTTAAAGAGCATGCCATTTTGGGAATCCTAAAAGGCTTAAGTATCGGTTCTTCAAAAGGTGTATGTAATGCTACCTGCTACAGCCCATGGGTTGGGTACAGGCCCCCCAAGAGTTCTCTTAAGAGTCTCTTGCAACCTTTTGCAAAAATTTCACACTCTTCGTTACATCCCAATTAGTGTAAAAGCTCATTAGAATAATAAAGAGAAGAACTTGTCATCCCTGGCTAGTCTGGGGGCAGGAGCTCATCATGAGAGATCATGGAAACATTTTGAGCACAAGCCTGATTTTTGAACACGTACACATAGATATGGTTTAGAAACTTACTCAAGCCACATCATTGCCCAGAGGGGTTAGTGGAAAATGAGAACTGAAGGTTGCCTGGTAATTTAGAGGGTTTTTTTTTCTCCCGTGTAGAAGTTTGCTGGCAGTGTGAAAAACTGGAGTGCATAGTGAAACAAAGTATTTGCAAGCATCCCTCAGATAAAAGCCACAAAGTTACTTCAAAGGTATTAGTGCATCTTTTTATTTGCTTTTCGTGCACATTCATATGCATGACGTTGTGTTTGGAAGACTGTCCATGACAGAGAAATTCCAGAATGCTTGCATGAATAAATATGAACAAATGTTCATCAGATGTTCATACCACAAGTGGCTTGCTCAGTTCTCTTAACCGCTTTTCAAAGCTTGTCCATTCGGAGAAGACAAAACATAAAATTAATTTGAGGATTTACTTTTTGTTAATAAATGCCTAGGTAACGTTTGCAAGGGTTCTTTTCAGACATATACATTCTAAAAATATATTAATGGGATATGGTTATAGAAATATTATAAGTAGAAAATACATTAAATTTCATTTAAGTTCATGAATAAAAGAGCCTGGTTTCTATTGGTAGTTCACACCTGTGTTGGACCACAAGTAGATGTGAATATTTAAAGTTAACTTGAGCATATTGGGTGCCTCAGAAATCTGCCGTATTTTAGGTAGAGGGGATCCAATAATCTTTTTTTTTTTTTTTTTTTTTTTCCCCCTGTATTGTGGCTTGGGTTTTTTTGGTTTTTTTTGTAATCCTTCTGAGGTAGATAAACAGCCATGAAAGTTACCTCCAGAAAGAACTATTATATTATAAGTTTAGGTGGTGCTAAACCTATAGATATTGTGTAAATCTTAACTGCTGCATTTTCTATAGAAGGGTGGATGGTATCAAACCCACTGAAATTAATTAGGGGCCTTTCTAGTGATTTACATCTACTTTAGTTTGGGCTGCATGTATCTTACTGACGAAACATCTCGTTTTTCTCAGTGTGTTGTATACTTGGCTCCTTGTGTCTCTTCCCATCTGAATAGATACATTTCTGAGGCTGCAGTGCTGTCAGCCAGGATATGCTTGCCACCAGGCTTGCATGAAAATCCACTGACTTCTACTAAGCTAAGGGGACGTCAGCATAAATATGCATGTATCAAACTAATCCACAGTGTATTTGGAAAAGCTGTGACACATGAGTTCTTGGATAAAAGCAAGATCCCATGTGTGATTATTCAGGAAAAATATTGTGGGTGAATAAAAGGTTTTGGTACTCCCATGAAACTTACTACTTATTTAGAAATCTACATCAGCCATCACATTTTTTTCTTCTTCATTGCTCTCATATACTGAAAATAAATATGTATGGTTTTAATTGTTACTATTTTTACGTGATTGAAATAATTAGCATACAATAAATAAGAATATTAATTATTATTAATAATAAATTGATGGGTTAATATGTTTTTCTTGTTTGTGAGCCTTCAGTTTCTGAGATGGCATCATCTGTAAGAGCACAAAATAGTAAGTGTCACTTCAGAAAGGTGAGCTGGTTTCTCAGTGGGCATAGAGGAGAACAGAGACGGCTCTATGGCTTGATTTCAGCTCCCTGAAAGCCTGGGGAACTGTGGATTTTATATGGCTGGAGCTCTGCAGAACAGAGCTTTGTCTTGATAACTCAAAATGACTAGATCATGCCTGGTAGCTGGTCCTGGAAACCTGACCCTTGTCACAGGCTGACTACATCAATTTGCAGTAGATTGATGATGTATAGACTGTGGGTGCCCCAGGGGAGGCCCAAGAAACATTGTATTGTTAATCCATACCCCTCATTAGCTTCTGCTGTGCTGGATTTCAACTAGCTGGCAGGGCTAGAGGAGTTGGAGGAAGAATGTGGCGTTGTCTGGCGTTGTTATTCTTAGTTGCCTTTTGAATGAAAGGATGTTTTAAAATACCTTTTCTCCAAAGTTTAATACATCAAAACTGGATTCTTTATTTTCCCCTCCACCCTTCTTGTCAAGTGCCTGGAATTCCTAGATTTTCTTTGTATATTGATTTAGCGCTCTCCTCTTGACAGCCCAAGCTTTATCTCTTCCCGATAACAGTCTCTCTCTATCCTTTCCCGAGCAGTGGCAGGCATATTATATACGCTGTAATCAATTTACATTTCACTACCATTTGTCAGCTCTTGCGCTGTTGATGGAGGCTGTAGCCCTGCCTTCACAGTTTCTTTATGTTTCTTTGAGACGTGTTGCTTAACCATTTCTTCTCAGTGCAGTGCAAGGTTTTGATTTGAAGGAGGCTGTAGTTTTAAACGTGGTTTCTATCAAACAGTAACATCTTTGTCAAACTTCAACAGAATTAACCTTAACTGCCAAGGAAGTTTTGACTGCCATCATAAAAATGTTTGATTAGTGTTAATAATTTATTAAATTGGTTTGTCCTGACACTGCCAACATGTTGGAAATCTCTCAACCATTAAAACATTAACAGAGGCTGTAATACAATGCTCCTTCTGTTCCATGTTTTATTTCAAGACCACATTCTTACGAGCCTGGTTCTGTGGTGTTCCAATATGCTCTCATTAGGACTGCATTAAAAGATGAAATATGACAAATATTAAAATGCGTGGGAATATGGAGCAGAGCATGGCGGGTGTAGTTTTGTGGGCAGCTCTGCTGTGATTAAATTTTTGAAAAGCAAACCTGTTTTTGTAATATGGGGAAATAAAATTACTAGGCGAGTATTTAACTGAAACAGGCCCAATATGTTTGATTGCTTCATCCAAACTCTTAAAATACATAAGCTTAGTTAGAATTTCTACTAAGATGTGAAAGCTGATATTGGGCCTGCTTATGCTGAAGCATGCCATTCAATTATATAATAAACAAAGTCCAATTTGAGAAAAGTATTAACACCTTGAGAGTAGACTGATCAAATTTTTATTTGATCATTTACATCTGCACTTGAATTGCCGGTGGTAGGAGCTCTCTTCTACCAGAAACACCTGTTTTGGCTCCTGCAGACTCAAGAATTTCATGTAATGTATTCCGTATAAAAGGCCATTTAAACAATAACAAGAGTTTGGTTTATCTTCCAACTGGATGGAAGACACTTGAAGTGGAGACTCCGTTTATCCTTTGCCATTTGCTGATAATACCAGTGAAATTAAATAAGCGATTGTGTGTTTGCTTTCCTCTATTTAGTACTCATGTAGGAGCTCCAACACTGTCACAAATGTGTAGACTGAGGTTGCAGGCTGCATCAGTGAAGCACAGAGGTGTTGACAACCAAAAGCAAAACTTTCCTTTTCCATCCCAGTCATGAATATATATTGAGAAAAGTTTCAGTACCTACCTTTGAAATTTAATCCAAGACTTTTGAACTTCGGGAATGAATTATTCCATAATTATTCATAACAGCTGGCCTGGCCCCCTGTCAACTCTTCTCTTTTTAGTACCTGAAAAAATGTGATGGGTACGTTAGTGAAAGATGTATTCTATTCTGTGAGAGGATGTAATTTAAGATAGTCATACCTGTATGTCCTAAACTCCTCGTGTTTTCAAATTAAGAGAACATCATTTGGGCAGGCTACGCTTAGTTTCTGTATTTTATCAGGTACTCAGCTGCATGGAGTACAAATCTGAAATCATTGACTTAAGGTCAGAGGACTGATTTACAGTGAGGTCAATGAGAGTACAACTTGGCCTTTCTTCCATTTAGTCTCCATTGATTTCTCCTTTTTGATATGTGCAGGACAATTTTATGGAAATCATTACAACAGGTTAGCCTTTTGCAGTTCTCTAAACTTCAGAAAGTTGTTCTTAATAAACTAACAGCACTGAAAATCCTGATTTGTTTTAGTATGTACTGTGCCTGGTAAGATGTTGGCAAGACCTGTGTAGCAACAGTATATTAATACATAGAAAATAATCAGTTGTTTCAACATCAGAAAGTAATTATACATCAGTTCAATTCATTCCCAAAATATATGTCAAATACATGAGCATTCGAGGAACAGACTGAGTATAAACATTAAAATTTTATCTCTGGAACTGCCAGCAATAGTTACTCTTGTTTTTTAATATTTGCCTTTGCAATTGTTTTATAACTATTTGCTGTGTTAATAATGAAAATTGTTGAACATTCTGAAACCTCAAAACAGTTCTACATTTATTAATTGCAACGGGAAGATAAGCAGAGCAAGTGACTACTGTGTGATGTGAGATATTTTAATATGAATCTTCAAAGTCTTTTTTTTTTTCTGCTCGGGAAAGTCACCAGCAATCAGACTGCTTCCTTGTGGTTTGGGATGTTATTAGGAACATTAGATATTTTGTATCTCGAGATGTTTACCTCAGTTCTTGATGTGGGATAAACTAAGACAAGCACTCTTACTAAGTGTCAAGAAATTTTCATCTCATTAAGAACATCCTCAGCTCCTCCTGATAGTATGCTACATGTAAATTACCTATGAGTCTTCCCAAACTGTAAACCAAAGGTTGTGCATTACCTGCACAGAAAAGTGAGGAATCTCATATTCATAAGTTGGGTTTTTTTCACAGTAAAGAGGGTTGAAAAAATTTTGAATTAACTCCATAAACTAATTATTTTCAGTTCCAATGTTTCCTTTTGAAAAAAACTCCTGACTCAGTGATTTTATAAATGGCATGCAGTTACATACCCTTGAGTGTGGTCTAATGAGGGTTCAGGGTGCCTCTTGGATCATGTTAGAAAATTAAATGGACTTTTTTTCTATTAGCTTTTCAGACTAATTATTCTGTTTTTTTATATGAGAACAATCCTTATAATCCTTATATATATATTTATATATATATATATATATATATATATATATATATATATATATATATATATATATATAAAATCATCTTCAATGGCAGCATTTTTCCTGCCCATAGCTTTGTGCATACTTACAAAAACGCTATCTTTGGGAACAGCTGTTGAAAGATCCCATCATGGTCCTAGTTGTTTAATAACAAATTTGAATACATTTGTATGAACTGAAATTCAATAGAGGAAGAAAATCTGTGCTCAGAACAAAGCTATGTTTTTCATCTCCAATTATTTGTACCCATCTTTTACCCGTATTTCCATCACTGAAGAACAGTACAGTTAATGAATAAATGGACCACAAATACCTCTGACCCACTTCTCTGCTTATGTGCTGTGACTTGATGCTTGAATTGATATCACCTGTTACCTGTATCTCTGGTCTTAATTTGTGTGGATTTTGTGACTTTGTTTACCCTTCTGTTGCACTAGCTAATTCCACTGAAGCTTTCTAAATTAGGTATAAGCAAGACTGCATACTTCACTCTTTTCGCTGCCTTTCACTAATAGCTACAGCATCATATTCTTTTAACACTTTTGATCAGCCACAATACTAACAAAAGGGACTATTGCCCAAATAGTTGATGATTCAAAACAGTGTGTTAGAACACTACTTCCTTATAGTTAACTATCCTCAGCAATGACCTGGAAAATTATAGAGGCTAGCACTCATGTTCTTTGACTAAATCATATAATCTCCAAATCTCTGCAACAGAACAAATCCTGACAGTAATCCTGTATGTAGCTCTGACACAGTTTCCTCTAGAGGAGGTTTCTTCAGTTATTAGATTAATAAATGTGTATTATACAGTTATTGAAATGATTTGTATGACACAGGAGTCCAAGAGTATATCGAATGAAGAAAAAAAAAAGAACATCAACCCCTAGAAATGCAAAGAGAAGATGAAATTTGACTAGCTCCAAATTAGCTGAATTTTTGACTGTCAGTTTGCCTCTTTGTGAAAAATAACGCAAGTCAGAATGATCCAATATGGAAACTGCAATCTTGTATAAGGCAAAATAAGAGGACAAAAAGGATAGGATGGCTCAGGACTGCACATGATGTTATAAATAAATGACAGTGTAGAAAAAAAAAATCAACAAAAATAGCCTAAATTTAATTAATAAATAAGTAATGAAAGTCAATCTTAGAGAAGCACTCATTTCAAAGATAGTTTTGAAAATCATAACAGCAGACAACAAGGAAAGGCAATGACATGTGAAAAAAAGAAAGCCAGGCTGGAGAATTAAGGCATAGGAATGAGACAACACCAAGTATAGATCTTGTTGTTTGTGACTAGGACCTGAGAGCCATACTTAGTGTGCAGTACTTCTTGTTTCTTTTCTAGTGCAATAAGGTTACATATTTCAACCTATTATAAGTCTAGATTCATATCCCTTATCTCTCTAGGTTCGTGTTTTTCTAGACGTGAATTTAACTAACTGCATGACTGGTACAAAGTCATCAGCCAAGGTAGTGCAAATTAATAATATCTGCATAAATCACAGTTCCCTAGCCCCTCAGGAGTTTAACATTTTTAAAAGCAAACGTTGGATGTTTTATTACTCACAAAGCCTTTAAGTTGCTTGGGTCAGTCTTTCGTGTTCCTGTGTTGTCTTTTGTTTTTATAATACCTGTTCTATCTCATTAGCTAATAGGTTTTACATCAACAGCTAGGCAGGAAAAATAGAAATGTAGCTGCTGAGCATTTTCTTATCCATATCCAAGCAAATTATCCAGAGTAGTGTCTGTCTTTTAAACTGTGATCAACTTTTCCTTGTAAATGGAGACAGAAGAAACCAAGGCAGACAAGGGGTCGTAATTTCGTTGTGCTTCTGTATAAAGACTCGTGTCTGACAGTTGGTGTGACACAAACTTGTGTTACATGAATACCTCGTGTCCAGAGTTCAGGAATGAAAGCTGTTCTATGAATAGTCAATATTTAGCTACGATTATTTGTTGCACTGGTATTGCATGGGCATCTTTAACAGGAAATGATGTACTTTGTTCATTTCTAGTAAAGATGTTATCTTTATTAAGAGATCCCTCAGAGCTGCAGTGTACCTGTCCTTTTATATGCAGCTGCTTTTGAAATCTCTGTGGCATTGGCAAACAATTTATGTTGTTGCCTGTTTGTTTTAGTTGTTTGTTTTTGTTGGGGGTTTTTTTGGTTGTTTTTTTAAAGAGACTATACTTTACCACCTTTCCTTCCTCCCCTTTACTCCAACTTGCAAACTGGAAAATCACTTCCTGGTGCCCCAGTTAGAGGAAATTTCTCCAGAGATATAACATCAGGTGATTATTTGCAGGTTGTATTGCTTTACGGCACATTAAACAAAGTATATATTGTGAGAGTGGGTGGAACCTGGCGGCTACCTTCATTCATCTCGACCCCAGTCAGACTTTTATCAAAAAACACTCCAGGAAGGCAAGGCAGGACTTCTCACTCCCATAAGAAACTGCAGAAAACTTTTTATTATTGCTCTAGCAGGAGTCTAATGGAGACTAGATTTTTACTAGTACAGGTGTTGACAGTACTGCATCCTGCATCTTTTCTGGAGCAGCTGATTGCACTAGAGAGCACTTACAGGATTAACCCTGTTATGAACAAGGACGGGGGGGTGTGATTTGTCTTGCTTTTTTATTACAGCATTGTGTTATTTAAAGGAAAATTATGCTTAGTAAGCAGTGGGATTGCAGCCACATCCTCTCTTGATTGAGAGTGAGCCCAAGGACCAGAGCAGGTCCAGCTCATGAATGAAGGATTCTGCAGCTTCTTCTGGTGTCTGGAGTCTGCAGGACTCTGGTGGGTGCCACCAAGTTGCAAAAAGACTCTTCCATGGTGGAAACTTGAAAACAATGTTGTTCTCCTGTACAGAGACTCTGTCCATTAAGTGGAAAGGCCAGCAAACTGCAAACTTTGGAGCACCACAGACATCCTGATCTACACCGATAATGTATTTTAATTAATCCATCGTGTTTCAGAGCACTTCAGAAAAAATATCACACAGTATTTTCTGTGGCAGCCATATTCTCTGAAGGCACAAGTAGGAAGAGAGACTTGCTGCAGAATTATAGGGCAAGTGGAACAAAATGGGATGAAACCTAAGTCTCCTTATCTTTGTGGTGCTTTCAGTAGCACCCCAGCCAAACAACAAATATACAGCTGTTCACATTGGCTTTACTTAACTTGCTTAAAGTTAAGTAAAGCAAGTGCTTAAATGCATTTTTGTATTTAGATGTTGTCACCGCAGGCATGCCATTATAACCCAATTATTAATACTTCTAAAAAAGAAACATGATATTTTACGTATGTGCAAGAGAATTTTCCTCCTCTGGCTACACGTTGAAAAGTGGGTGGGGGGTGGGAAAAGCATTAACAGGGTGGGGGTGGAAAAATGTATTTTAACAGAAGAAAGAGTATGTACAGTTATAGTCTCACAGCAAGAAATAAACACTGTAATCATAAACAAATGTAACCTTGAGTACAGAAGACAGTGATTTTATTGTATGGACATATGGTGCTTGGGCGACAATGGAGGATTTGTTCTCTTGCATTAGTCAGGACACAGTGGCAGGCAGGCCCTTTCTGTGGCCATTGCTTCCAGATAACATGTGTCAGAGCTTAGATTATAAAATGTCTACAAATGTATAGACTAAGGCAAGGAGAGGGCTTGCTTTGAGGTCAGACGGGGAAATCTCTTCACCTGAAGGCTTGAGTGTGAATATTCTCAAGAACAACACTGGAAATCAAACCAGCATCAAGAAAACTTCCCTTCCACAATGTACCTGCTCTGTCTTTCGCATTTATTTGAATACTTACATTTGCACTCTACAGTGTTATCTGTGTGTGATATCTTGAGGCATAATAATCCAAAGCCAGCTCTGCAGATCTATGCAAACTGTGAAGAGACAAACTGATAATGTGGCTCCACACTAGACTGTGCCCTGTCCTTGTGTGCCAGGTTTCTTCTCTCAGTGCCACCAGCTTAGATTCCATCAGGTTCCTCACAGAGATCCTATGGGATTGTGTTTCTAAATCTGGATCTCAGGTGGGAGAGATTTAAAGAGGTGGGAATTCTTGTTTCTTGTAAAAGAAGCTACACTGGAGGAAGGAGGCCTTTATTGTGTGCTCATGGACACCATCTGGACAACATAACTAGCTGATAGACAGTGTTGCATAAGGATGTGTGAAAAGATTTACCATCCAAGAGTGGCTAGTTTCTCAATTAAGCAAAATCAAGACTATATTTGCATGGGAGTACTCGCTCTTTTTCTGTCTTTCTGTTTCTGTTCATTATGTTAGGTGTACTTACAGGTTTTTGATAACTTGACTGCATTGTGGTTCATGCTATAATATGACAGAACTCCTTTCCTATGGGATTTTCAGTCCTGTCTATTTAGAAAGGCAGAGTGGCAAAAAGGTGATATCAATTTCCTTTTTATGAGGGAGAAGTGAGGCAGAGAAAAACAAAATGTCTTAATGAAGGTCCTTTAGGTTATTCATGCAGAACTGGGTATTAAAGCAAGATCTCCAAGTCCAGTGCAGTGCATATTTTTGTTGATTGAATGTGTTTTGAGAATATCTTCCATGTCTTCACTTGTTTAGAATCCAAACTAATTCTAAACAAAACCCCTGTTTTGTCGAGATTAGATTGGAGGTGCTGGATGCAAATGTAACATGAAGCTCAGATCCCATTTGGGTTTTCTGTTTGTTTGCTTGTTCTTGGTTCTAACACTAGGAAGCTTTTAAGAATGTTAAAAACAAAAGCAAACAAAACCCCCCTAACCAACAACCCCCAACTCAGAGTTATTCTATTCCAGTGCAAGCATAAAGAAGTGGTTTCTGTTGTGTCAGTACAGGGGGGTGGGGGGTGGGGGTGTTGGATGACCAAACAAACAACCAAAAAAGACCTGCATGTTCCTTTTCCTGTAAAGTGTTTCCTCTGAAGTAGCATCCCCTGAAGGAACAACTCCCATTTGAGACAGTAAAACTAAAGAATGTTTCTGTACATTGGCAGCATACGCAACAAATTCTGGGGCAAAACTTCAATCCCCCATAGAGAAACATCTAAGAGGTGACCCTTTATTTGTTGTTGTTGCTGTTAAGATCAGACCCTGTTTCTTGTGAGACACTTTGCTAAGAGAGCAGCCTTGCAGCAGATCTCTACGAGTCAGGGAATAACTCAGCCTCTGGTGGCTGCCTGGTCCAACAGCCATGCTTAGAGTGGGTCCAACTTTGAAGTTAAATACAGCTTCACATATAACTTAGGTTGTTCTGGGCTGTGTCCAGTTGAGTTTTGAACATCTACAAGGATGGAGACTCCTTGGACCCCTGGGTGCCTGTTCCAGTCTTTGACCACTCTTATGGTGAAAAAAGAAAAAATTCCTAACATCTAATTGGAATTTCCTTGGCTGCAGCCTGTGTCTATTGTCTCATTCCTTTTACTGTGCACCTCCAGAAGTTTGGCTCTGTCATCTTTAAAAGCACCCACTATATAGATTAAGAAAACCACAAGATCTCCCTTTACCTTATCTTCTTGAGACTGAACAAACCCAGTTCTCTCAGCCTCTTCTCTTCCCTTCTCTTCCCTTCTCTTCCCTTCTCTTCCCTTCTCTTCCCTTCTCTTCCCTTCTCTTCCCTTCTCTTCTCCTCTCTTCTCTTCTCTTCTCTTCTCTTCTCTTCTCTTCTCTTCTCTTCTCTTCTCTTCTCTTCTCTTCTCTTCTCTTCTCTTCTCTTCTCTTCTCTTCTCTTCTCTTCTCTTCTCTTCTCTTCTCTTCTCTTCTCTTCTCTTCTCTTCTCTTCTCTTCTCTTCTCTTCTCTTCTCTTCTCTTCTCTTCTCTTCTCTTCTCTTCTCTTCTCTTCTCTTCTCTTCTCTTCTCTTCTCTTCTCTTCTCTTCTCTTCTCTTCTCTTCTCTTCTCTTCTCTTCTCTTCTCTTCTCTTCTCTTCTCTTCTCTTCTCTTCTCTTCTCTTCTCTTCTCTTCTCTTCTCTTCTCTTCTCTTCTCTTCTCTTCTCTTCTCTTCTCTTCTCTTCTCTTCTCTTCTCTTCTCTTCTCTTCTCTTCTCTTCTCTTCTCTTCTCTTCTCTTCTCTTCTCTTCTCTTCTCTTCTCTTCTCTTCTCTTCTCTTCTCTTCTCTTCTCTTCTCTTCTCTTCTCTTCTCTTCTCTTCTCTTCTCTTCTCTTCTCTTCTCTTCTCTTCTCTTCTCTTCTCTTCTCTTCTCTTCTCTTCTCTTCTCTTCTCTTCTCTTCTCTTCTCTTCTCTTCTCTTCTCTTCTCTTCTCTTCTCTTCTCTTCTCTTCTCTTCTCTTCTCTTCTCTTCTCTTCTCTTCTCTTCTCTTCTCTTCTCTTCTCTTCTCTTCTCTTCTCTTCTCTTCTCTTCTCTTCTCTTCTCTTCTCTTCTCTTCTCTTCTCTTCTCTTCTCTTCTCTTCTCTTCTCTTCTCTTCTCTTCTCTTCTCTTCTCTTCTCTTCTCTTCTCTTCTCTTCTCTTCTCTTCTCTTCTCTTCTCTTCTCTTCTCTTCTCTTCTCTTCTCTTCTCTTCTCTTCTCTTCTCTTCTCTTCTCTTCTCTTCTCTTCTCTTCTCTTCTCTTCTCTTCTCTTCTCTTCTCTTCTCTTCTCTTCTCTTCTCTTCTCTTCTCTTCTCTTCTCTTCTCTTCTCTTCTCT
>NW_020799097.1:97679007-97691177 GCF_003259725.1 Athene cunicularia | reverse complement strand
TTTTTTTTTTTTTTTTTTTTTTTTTTTTTTTTTTTTTCCCATTATTAGCAGTGGCATTGAAGATGTCCATAGCTAAGATTCGGTGACCAGGAGCCCCTCTGTTCGGACTTGTTTTGGCAACAGAATTTAGTTTTAGATCATGTTTAATGTTGGAACTTACATTCTTGCACTTCCTATTTCCTAAAGCAATAATAAATATTTGGGCCTTTTTCCTCACTGGGGTGCGGTGTAAGCAACCAGAGTGGCTGTTGCTGATGCTATTGCTGTATGAGCACCTAGAGCCCAGCAAGGCAGGGACCAGGCTGGCTCCCAAGCAAATGCAAGTGAACAAGTTACTCTGAAGGGAATTTCTGTATGTGAATATATATATATATATATATATATATGTATGTGTGTGTGTCTTTAATGTTGTGGTACATGAGTTGAGATCTTGCTTACAATGCCTGTGTCCTACAGCACTCCCCAAATAAGATGTTTTGGTTTTAAACCATGCCACTATATGCTCCTGTTTAGTCTGTGATCTATTTCTATGGTATTACAGCATCACGAGTTGTTCTTTTGTGGGCACCTGTGATTTGTTTTCTCCTTCCTAAGTGTAGTACTTCAAAGTCATTTTTACTGAAGTTCATCTCCTGGTTTTGGACACACTGACTGTTCTAGTTTGCTTTATCACCTTATATTCCTCTTCTTCCTTACTAGTCAAGAGCCCTGGAAGACAGGATTAGACCCTGAATCTAGGCTTGCTTGATTTGTCTGCCCTACTCCACTGTTCGAATCATTCACTGAATAAGAATTATTTCCAGGATGGATACTTCAAGGATACTTCAGATACCTGTTCTTCTGTAGGAATTGTTTTGGCAGTGAATCACTTATAGATGTAACTCAGGCACCTGTGAACACTCTCTATGGTGTTTACATTGAAACTATTTCTTTCATTGATTTTTGATAAAGTTGTGTAAGGCATGTCAAAAGTTTTATTTAAACTGAAATATATCTACCACTCTCCTGTTATCTACTAAACCTATTAATCCATCAACGAAGGAAATAGGACTGACTTGCCATGGTTTTTTTCTAGCTCTTTTTATCACTGATATTCCAGTAGTTGAAAATTGTTTGCTTAATCATTTGCTCCAGAACCTTTCCAGGACTTGAGTGGTTTGCGATTTCATCAGTCATTCTGTAATTCCTTCGTCTTCCTTTCTTTTTATCCCTGTCCTCTGTATACTCTTAAAAGTGATTTCCTATAATTCAAAGACCATTTTGATTAGTTCCTGAAGTAGTCAAGACTGGATTTCGTGAAGCCTTGCTTATTTGGAGATATCTGTCTGATCTAAATAACCTGTCTGTCCTCTAGTCATCATTTCTTTTCTTTAGTGTCCATAAAGAAAAGTCTGTCTTTTAATAAGAACTGACTTCTCCAGCTACTTCACGGGTCTAAAATGTGTAGTATCATACAAGTAATTTTCATTACTCTAAAAAAGGTGGTATACACCCCATTTTTAGAACTACTGAAGTGATTTGCCTGACACTTCACAACCAGGCAATGGTAAAGGAAGGGCACACATAAGTTTTTGACTCTTGTGATATTCAGCACTCAGACCCTTCACCATGGGTCAGGTCTCAACTGTGCTAAACTCTGTGCAAGCAAGATGATCCTGTCCCAGAGCATGTCACAGTGCAAACTTATGACAGGAGACAGGCAATATGGACAGACAGACAGAACCACTACAGGAAAACCCAGAAGTCAACAGTAGTCTGTAAGATGAGCAGTTCCTAGTGTGCAAGATCAAAGTATCATTGGTGATGCTGTCTCCTCTTGAGATGAGGAAGCCTGAGCATATTCCTGCTGTGGAAGCTGCAGTTACCGAATTTGACCAATTGCAATTTCCCTTCAAGCACCCCTACAAACAAAATTATCCTCTTGGGCTGGCCTTGGCACAATTTACGATCTTGATATCCCATCAACCTTTCAAAAAGAACTAGAAATATAGTATTCCGTCTCATATATTGTCAAAAGATTCACATGGAAATATAATATTAGTAAATCATCTTTTTGTATATAGTTCAGCATTCAAAGTCGCAACCTGACCTAGAAGCAAGATCAGATGGCTTTCTATCACCTGCTGTGCATTTCTATGGGCCGTTGTTAGCTTTGTACATTATTGTATTTTCATCATTCATATTTTTATTCTCATTCAGGATTCACCCATCTGAGAGGAATATATTGAGCTTGTACATTCACAGTGACCACACACTCAGTCTTGCTGTTCAGCCTCTATTTTGTGTCATGTGTATTTGAAGCACTCTGACCTGTGCAGCATGATCTGCAACATAAATGAATCTGGGGTAAATAAACTGAATATTGTTGTCTTGACGGAGTAACTACAGAATTTATCTTCCCTGCACTGTCACTTTAAACTGGCAATTAGAAAAAGATTTACAGGGATTTTTTTTTGTGTGTGTGTGCTTGTGGCATACAGAAGTAAATTTAGGGATTCATGAGCTGGATTTAAGGAACCATCTTACCTTTCATTATTTTGTAGTATTTGTGGGAACATGTGATATAGCTGTATCTGTTCAAATTGAGGATAAAGAAATGAGAAGGTGACGACTCCTAATGAAAAGACTGATTCACTTATCTTAATCTGCCTTCCTAGCAACAACTTAATACAGTGCTATTCATTATTTTAAGGGTGTGTATATAGGCTAGTGATGTCTCTGTAGCATGGATGTAGGAAAGTTTGAAACTCTCCTACATAGCACATTGCATTGTGCTATGACCTTTCTGACACCTGAAAATCTGGAAGGCAGCTCACAGAAGTTAAGGATGTAACCAGCTACATGCTGATTGGTTTCCAAAGTAAAATCTTAGATTATGTGATTCAAAACAATGTTCATATTTTAAAGTCTCCATGACCTGAATATGTGGAAAATGGACAGTTACTACACCAGAAAGTAGACATGCTCATGCTGTGCATGCATTTTAGTGGATGTTTTGATATTGTGAATGCCTCATGCATGGTTTATGTTGTATATGTGTACCTTCTAGTTTTGTGGAACTTTTACATTATCTGTGGATCAATTACATTTTTAAAATATGATTTTTTCACTTCATGAAAGCAGGCAAAAGATTTGACATAAAGGCTTCTGTAACTTGTGCACCTTCTTTTAGACAGCAACTATTCTGATTTGCTGACATCAGGTGGTTTACAGAGGGCTACCCAAGCCTGCAAATAAAGTTTTTAGTATATCTGTTATGCACATTAGAGGCACAATTTTGCAAAGGTGTATAATGCAGCATTTGGCAACATCATCTCTGTGCTTGATAGACAGATTATTGGATTTGTAACAATTCCTAGCCTGGGAGTCTGTCTCTTAAGACAAATGTGAAGACTTACGCTTAGTCCTAAAATTCCCTGCTGTGTTTGTGAAGGCTGTGGCCACTGCACATGCAGATGACTAACCTTACTCACGTGAGCCATCCCATTTAGATATGTGCATATGAGGCTGTGATGCCATACCCTAAATGATCAAAGTAATACAAATCCTGAATTCTTACTTTTGTTCAAGCACACATATAATCTTTAACATCCCAAGCAGAGTTTTAATTAGCCATTGAAAGCACTAAGTATTAGGCTCTGAAACTGATTATACATCTAGAAATCACTTGGGTTAATTAAATAGTTTCCATTCATGTTCTATTGGCCCTTTCTCTCCTTTCATTAATTTTAACCCACAAAAAAACATACTAAAATCACCCTCAGAGTAAGTGCAAACTCACAGACTTTGCTCTAATCCCCACAGTGTGTTGGATATTACATTCAACTCAGACCTAATTAACAGTGTATGTTCTTTATTGAAATCAGAGCATTTCTGTATATTACATGTCAAAATAGATACTTCTTATGTGCTGTCATTTTCAGAATTTTGTTCTTGTCCATGTCTGGTACAATCCTTAGTTTTAGGAGGTATCACGTTACACTAGTGATTCCTCTGACAGAAAGCAAATCTTAATTTTCTCCTTTTTTTCTTTCTAGTATATTTGTACTACTTTTAAAACTGTGTGTGATTGAAAACTGTGCTCCAGTTTCCTAAAAGAGAAGTGTCTTTTAAATCAATTAGTGATGACCTTAGCGGAGGGCACAGCAGCTGAATGGGCACTGAGATTAAAAGACTTTTCTACATCAGGTGAGAGTCCTAGTGACACAGCAGTATTGGGAAGGTGACTGCTACCAATAGCTCTGCTTCCATCATGAGAACAAGATTTTCAGGCCATCAAAGGGCATAAGCATATGTTTAAATCCTCTTTGCAATTAAGGTGGAAAAAGACTGTGTGCTTTGCAGAAGCTCTGCTTTGTAGAAGGTGGCTCAGTCACTTACACAATGAAAATTAAATATTTGCTAAAGTGTTCCACTGAAGCAATGCCCAAAACTACAATGGGAAAAAAAAAAATCAAAGGAAAACATTCAGGCAGAAGTAGGTAAATGTATCAGCCTAAAACATGTTTAGAATAGCCGTGATGAAGCATTGCACTTAGTCAGGATGCTGCTTGGACATCTAGGCCTGCCAATCACGAGGATTAATTTCTGACTCAGAGAGAAGGGCCACCAGCTTCACAGGGGCTCAAGCAGTGATCCTGACATTAGCATTTTTATACCTGGGTTGCTGAAGGCACAGGCATGTCATGATTTTGGTATGAGCAGAATTAAGTATCTGTAACGAGTTAAAATTCAAGTACCACTTACTGTTCTCAACTCTCTTCGATGGCTCTGTCTCCTACCAGCCATTGAAATGAAATCCTATGATTTCATTTTAAATGCAGTTGTGTGGTAAGAGCCAGCTTTTTTCCCTTCCTGACATCTTAGACATCATTGGGATTCAGTGCTTTTAGCACCTCATTTATTTACTTATTGCAATCTTGAAGTCTTATTGCAAATGAATCATTCTTTGTTGCTATTTAGCAGAGGCAACACTGTTTTGTGGTTTTATCCTCAGTCACTGACACTGAATGGATTTGTCTGGAATAACAAATCAGGTTCTGATAAAATGAGCATGGATTTTCTGAAAAATTTGATTTTCAGTGTGAGAATATTTCAGGTTGATTTTTAGAAACTGCTTACGGATAGGCGTTGATTATGGAACAGTTATTTAGGGTAGCTGAACACAACAGTTAAAGCTACATAATCTCCTAGAATGTATTTAAAGGTAAGCAAATAATATGTTGAGATTTTGAATGCACAGACATTACACATTTTTTAAGTGGGAGTAAATGGTACTTTTCTGGACAACTATAGCAAACCCAACCCAGAATTCATCAAGAATTTCTGCCTTCAGACTGCACGAGAACTGATGTGGCTGGACGTGATTCTTGAATTCCTTTTGTTAACTCAGACACAGATAACTTTCCAAAGCAACCAACTTGTGTGTTGGAATCCCTCAATATTTGGATGTTCACGTGAACACAGCTTTAAAAATCTGAGGATGTGCTACTTTCCACAAAACTAGGCTTTTTTGGTTCATGTCTGTCAGGTAAAAATAACTAGCTTAGACCACTACTCCAAGTGAGTGTCAAGCCTATAAGAGAAAAAAATAGGA
This sequence comes from Athene cunicularia, assembly GCF_003259725.1. NCBI lineage: Eukaryota > Metazoa > Chordata > Aves > Strigiformes > Strigidae > Athene > Athene cunicularia. Next base: position 97,685,581 of record NW_020799097.1, on the reverse strand, counting down.
TAGCAAAACAAAAGTTACCTGATTCTATTTGAGGTGTGCCTGAAGCAGCATGGACAACTGCTTGAGCTGCCTAGGAGACAGGTGGGTTTGCCATTGATCTATTGACCTCAGACAAGGTGCTGCCCCTCTCTGTTCTTCAATTCATAAACCAGAGATAACACTCAAGGCCTTCTTTGTTGCATGCTTTCAGATCTTCTGATGAAAGGAGCTTCACAGTAACAAATAATAACCCTATTCACTGAGAATTTCATATAATGGCAAACATGTTCCAGGTTAGTGCAAATGGACCCAGGAGTTCTGGAACCAGGAAGCCCAATATGTGCTCTAGCCTAGTCCAGCTCTAAGAGGGAACAAGCTTCATCTGAAACTCGTCATCCAAAACAGACACCTTGTTGTAAGTCTCTTTCCTAGAAGGATTCTGAATGTCTGATATGCTCTCTGCTTATTCTGATTCAGCGAGTCTCTAGTTTTCGTTGGTTGCCCTCCTGCCCCTCACCCCCAATCTTGCAGAAACTCAGTCTTTAAACTCCTCATTCCTGTCAAATAAGGCTGACACTGACCTACAGGATCAGAAACTGCTATGGAAGTGGGATGGGTGGACAGAAAGTCTTGTGTGGCATGATTGTGTAGGTCTCATATCTTTAGGAAACCAGGGCAAAAGTCGTGCCTGCCTTCATTCCATTTACTTTGAAAACCAGAGAATGGACTTGCCAGAACAGTATCTCCAAACTCAAAGCTATCTTTATCCTTAGCAAATGGGATGGGACGCTAGCCAAAAATTGAAACAATAAAATATACAATATGAATGGGACTGCATTGTTCACAAATGTGGCAGGTGAGATATCAGTTAAAATCTTCATCGCTGCATAGACTGATTCAGTACAACTACTAGCTGTAGAGGAAATGGGTGAAAGTTATATATAGGAGTCCTGGCTCAATGTGGTGTTGAGCTATCCAAAGACAAAAGAATATATGGCTAGCCTCTACAGCAGGCCACAGAAAGGAGAGGAATAGTTTGTTTTCCATGTTGATGGTGATTAAGTTGTCTTTGCCCAGGAGGTAAGGTAGATACTTTATGGGGGAGAGGGAAACTATTTATTGCAAAGTTTGAGTGGATTGTGCAGGAGATAGGCAAGACCTCTGTTGTTACATGGTTTTTAAAACAGGATTATGCAAATACCTGTCGGAATGGCATTAATACCTGAAAACTACAAGGCCTTCTGAGCTGCATTTCAACCACATTTTCTATGTTTCTTCTGTAAAGTCCAGATTGCTTTGTGAAACACAGATATGCAATAATGTAAATAAGACCTTTAGGCAATAAGCTGTTAAGGTTTGTCTAGCTGGAGACTGACAGAGCTGAAAGTTTGGCTTGTGTATAACAAAAAGCTTATCGAAATAAACTGCCCCAAATGAGTCATTCAGCCCTCAGAGGAGGGAGAACCGAAGCCTTTGAAAATAGACACAACTTGACAATAGCTGCAGGACTCGGAGGCATTTTCAGCAACAATATGAGCAAAACTCACAAATGTTAGCATAGTAAACACCACATTACTGACTTGCTAAAGGCTACAAAGACTTTTACCTCACCTGGGCAGCTCCCAAGCAGAAAGAAGTTTCCTATTCTTGGCTTCAGTTACGGATCCTGGAAGCTGATGCCATGAGAGATGATGAAGTGTCATCCATATCCTGTCTGCAGTTAGAGAAAGATAAGGTATTAACCAGCAGGGAAACAAGCTGCTGTTTGTTACGGACTTGGATGACAGAATGTGGCAAGCGCTCTTGCATCTAAGATCTGGATCCCAGAGCCTTACTCATACATCCAGTCCTTATTTAACCTGTCCTGGAGTCAGGTGCTTATTCAGCCATAATTTCCTGAGATACTGACAGAAAACTCTACCAGCTCAGAAGCCGGTTGTAATATTTTCAAGCACTGCCCAGTGGCACTGGATCTAGCAGCAGAATTTGTGTGAAGTGCTGAACTTTGGCTATACACTATTTCACTGCTACTGTTTCTTTGTCTCCCTGTTGATGCTACTGTATCTTTTTCCACTTATTTTAATGGACAGTTATGGATAAATACATGAATTGAAAGTTTTACACATAAATTTTGTGTAAAGAAGACCTTTAACTGAGCAATATTGCATTTTCTAAAAAAAAAAAATATCCATCAAAAAGTTTTTATCAGAAAACTGAAAAGCAAAAAAAAGGCTAACAATGTTTTATTACATTTTCTGGTTTGCTTTCTAGTTAAACAAACTAAATTTACTGAGAAAAGACTCTAGTTTTCCAGTCAGCACAAGTACCAAGCTTACAAAAGCATTTTTGCTCTGCAGAAAAACAGTGTAAAGAGTTGCTTATGGGGAAATACTAAGTTGCACATTAAACTTACTGAACCAGGAGGGAAAAGAAACCCCGACAAATCCACAAATGGTGATGCTTGCAGCCTGCCTTGAACTCACCAAGTATGACGAACAGTGACACTGCTGTCTTAATGTATTGCTGACAGAGCTGCTGTACTCATTAAACTTTGATGAAACAAGATGTCACTTTGTTCACATCAAATGCTCCTTGATGCCAGTGCTCAGAGACTGTTTTTGTTGCTGATGCAGACATCAGCTATTGTTGAAAACATTCTCTCTCCCTTCCAACGTTTCACTGCCCATGAGGATTTATAGGTGCTGATCATTATCAATCTGCAAATGGAGTTTGAAGCCAAGTGTGTGTTTAATTTCTGCAGCTTTTAATTATTTTTATTACAAATATTTAAGTGTAATTTAGGTATATTTAACCTGAAAATCTTAAATTCCCGATGTGCTACAGGATACTGCCATGAACTCAGGCATACGTTTGAATGATCCCAGTATCTTTTTTGAGGCTACCGAACTATTAAAGAAATATTTTCATCGTTTACAATGCTACATAGTAGAAGCACATTGTAGTGGGAAGAGACACTGAGTTGTGAAGTATTTTGGTCAACATCGTAACTAAACCGTGGTGTAGCCTGGATTAGAATTGAGGTGTCCTAATTCCTGATCTATTCGCTAGCTATTTATCATCATTGCCTTCTATTATCAACATTAGGAACTGATCTTGCTCTTCTACATACAGTAAATATTATGTCACCTAGCCAGGAAATCCTGACTGACCATCTCCAATCAGGCAATAATTTGTGCCAAAAAGTATTATTTTTGATTAGTCTTTACTTTGCATGATAAGTACATTCATTTTGCCATGAGATAAATGAAGGGGGAACAAGAAGAAAAAGGAAGAATTTTTGTTTCCTAGCCAAATATATACATTTTCAGTTCTGAAACACTGTGAGATCAAAGGTGCACATACAGTTGCTTTTGTGTTTATTTTAGTGAAGAGGACAATATTTACAGGTGACCTCTAATGACATTCCTTCCACTTCATAGTCCAGTATATTTTTTTCCTTGCATTAGGGGACTTTGCAGGTTTTGCATTTGTTTTGTTTGGTTTCTAAGTGTTTTATTTTTGCACAATTAGATCTGCAATCATTACAGTTGTCATGCCGTTGAAGATAAGATTGGGGATTCTTCTAATTTGCAGTTGTGCAAAGGAGTGTCTGATCAGAGACTGGTGCTGGAATTCTAGCTAAAGGCCATGTCATTCCTCAGAGGGTGTTGAGCTTTCAGAGCTTTGTGAAATAAAATAGGTCTAGAAGTGGTGTTTAAGAAAAAGATTTGAAGGAAAGAAGGTAAAATCACATTGAAAACAGCAAGTTGCTTAAGGCATAGGAGCCACTTTGGACTCTTGTAGTGAGAGGAGGCAGCAGAGGGGAATGTTAAAGAGAGTATAAGTAAATGAGATGCAGGCAGAAGTATTTTCATGGGAAATGTAGGAAATATTATTAGTTTGCTTAACACTGAAGTGCATCTGTTCCTTATTGACTGATGAAAGCCCAGGAGATTGACCATCCACACTAGACCAGCTTTACAAGATGAGCCTGTGAAATTCACAGAATAGCAAATTTACATGAAATATGACCATGCCACTAAAGAGCAACACAATGGAAAGTGCATCTGAGAACACTCATGGAATATGATCAAGCATAGTTGATAGAGAGTCCTTGAAAGTTGGTAGTAAATACACTCCTTTAAAGACTTTCACCTGTTGCTCTAAATCATTCATACCCCATGGCATGTCTGCCAGCACTGTGACCCCTGGCACAGAGTGAGGAACATCAAAGAAAGAAGTGAGCAGATCAAGTCTCAGGTAGGTGTTGCACCCTTGTTATGGATAAAAGAAGTGTCAGTAAGTTATAAAACAGGTGGAACTGGGATACTGTAAGCCTGCCGTGAGTGACCCAACAAATGTTAGTAGGACAGTACTATCCGTTCATGCAGAATTGTGTAGAAGGCATTTAAAAACGTTATTTAAAATGATTTTTATGTTATCCTGAAGACATGTGAAAATATGTGAGCTGTCTATTGCTAGCTTAGTAAAAGCTCCTCTTGATTTTTTTTTTCTTAGATTTTTCAATCCAAGAAGGATTTACAGTTTCTGATAATACTGGTAATCACAAACAAACAAAATTATTCTTATGTTAGTTTTTATCAGTCAGGTTAATTATTTTTTAGATGCACTACCACGCCATGTAACATCTCTGCTCTCTGCTGCCAGGCTGCTTATGGTTATTTACGGTCAGGCACTGTTTTCTGCTGAAATGGCTGTTTTCTCTGGAAGTATACACATGCTACTTCCCTTCTCTAAATGTTCTTCATGTGCTTTTAGGTACAACATGTACAGACTGGTTTTTAAAAGAGTAAAAATTGCTCCCTGGAAATGAACTGTAGTTAAAATGGAAGACAAGCCTATTTACAATCAGAGCCAACAAGTCTGCAAACATATGCTCTGGTATCTAATATCAGGCCAATTTCAGTAATGTTCTTTTGACTGTGTACTGTATAATTTGTTATTGAACCAGAAAAAGTCTGTTACGAAAGTTTATCACTTCTAACCACTGAATCCTAGCATCAAAATTCTTTTTGAACAAGAATAAAAGCACTTTCACAAATCTTCAGAGAAATGTTTGCAGGTGTTTTTCTGAACAAAGGGAAACTGAGTTAAACAGATGCATGATAATGCTGATGACACAAGTCTGATGCCCACCTCAGGTCTTCAATGCAGTTTTAGACCTTACTAACTTTGGAAAAGATTCTGTGTTATCCTTACCCAGGGCCCAAAGAAATCTGTGCTTTCACAAGAGTAACTGTTAACTGCAAAACCAGAATACCCAAGTCCCCACTGTAACAGCTATCTGCCCTCTATGCTTATACATATTTACATCCTGTCTGCTTTACTAATACTGACAAAACCCCTGCTGCAGTCCTTTGAGCATTTCATACATCAGTATCCTCAGGGTTAAAATCAGGTTGAGGGGGGGGAGTTATTAGTGTTTGGGGTAGACTTTTAGTATTTCAGTCATGATTTTCTTTTAAAGTTGGTAATTATTTTTTTTAAGGTCAACTTCAGTTGGTGGATGTTTACTTGTCTGGTGGTAAAGCATTTAAAAGAGTGGGTAGGGGGATTAAAAAAAAAAAGAAAGAAAAAGCTCTGTAGTCTCCTCCAAGTGACCAGAACCTGGCTCTGTCTAAACTCTTCTGAAAAGTGATTTCAGTGAGTCAGGAATGTTTTCTCTAGTGTTTCTATGTACTTTGTCCTGGGTTTTGTGATCTGGTGTGTATCACAGGAGTTCAGATTTCATAGTGTCCTTGAGCAAAGTGTGTTTCTAAGACAAACAGCAGCGGGATGGTTGCACTGAAATGCAACACTACATAGCTGCAGTGACATGAGGAAGCTGGATGAATGCCAGTGACACGTGGGCCTGGTGGAAATGTGGTGGTCTCTGCTGGGGAGGGAGCAAGGGCATTTTCTGGCAGCTGGAAAGGCATGATATTCACATTCAGCTCCAAAGAGAGTCAATTACAGTAATCAACACTTATTTGGGTCACCATGGACAGATGCTCATTTGACAGGAAGTGATACTGTTTTCTGTAAAGTTAGAAGTGAAAAAAACCCATCTTTTCAAAATGCCACTGCTACCCAGCCATCCAAAGAAAGGCTTCATACCACTTCTTTGGAAGATGTCAGTCCGTGGCAGAGGAGACAACATCTTGTTTCATGCTTGAGAACATTTACCTTTTGCAATCAGCATGAATTCCATCTTTCCCAGGCAAATGTGAGTCAAGACCTCTTCCTTCCTAAATGAATGTTCTTACGGACCTTAGTTGTTTTAGACTGGCTCTGTATAAAGAAGTCTTTGCAGTGAGTAATGAGGTATAGGAGTGTTCAGTGACGTCTTTGTCAGTGGATGCTGTGGGCACAGTTCCAGTAGACCTCTGGTTTGTGCATATGAAAGTTGAAAGATTACTCTGCTGTCTTAAGAAGGAGGCACGTGATCTTGAAATAAACAGTGTTCATTATGGTAAGTTTACTTTTACGTTTTCTTTTTCTGCCAGCTAAAGGTAAGGTGTACTTTGTCATTATTCCTTTATCTTACTTTGGCCACCACTGCCATAGCTGTCAAAGAGGACAGGAGGAGTGGAGT
>NW_020799097.1:97653471-97678957 GCF_003259725.1 Athene cunicularia | reverse complement strand
GGGGGGGGGGGGGGGGGGGGGGGGGGGGGGGGGGGAAGGGGATTTTTAATTGTCTTTGAAGGTTTCTGAAGAATACATTTTCCCTCTGTAATGAATTATCAAAGGCTCTTGACCTCATGAGTAATAACTTTGTTCATGGTTGCAAAGTAAAGACAATTCAAGTAAATAGTCTTACTGACTTTAAGGAGGTTGATTGCTAACAGTAATCATGTGCAGAAGAGTTCTCAGCACTGGCTCTCAGTTAAACTTAAAATTCAGCAACAGTATCCACTGAAGTCAACTGGAAAGTTTTCCAGAGTAGGGAGTGAATATAAAACTGAGGACAGTCTTGAGGACCAGGCCCATGTTAAATAGTTCTACTCCCTGAATACAAACAGCTGAAGGTTTCTGAATAAGCCAAGACAAATAACTTTCTTCTGAATTTTTTTCTTTGGCAAAATCCAATTTTTAGCAATTTGTATGATAAATGCCACTAAGGCAGCATGGAAATGGAATATATCTGAAACAGATATGTCACTTAAGACTATAGTTGCTACAGTCTGTTTCTCTTTGTAACATGTACTTAGTTCATATCTAGTCCCATGTAGTGCTCAGTTTGTTCCAGTTTTTTTTTTATTTGTAGTATATAGGGACAATCAAGGTACTATGTTCTTTCCATAAAGTTTTTCCTTTCATAGCACAAGGCTGGAATGGAACTAATATGAGAGGGAAAGTGCTTCACCAATGCCAGAGAAAGAAAAGTATACAAAGTTAAAGCCTTTAAGTTAATGAACACAAAGTTTGAAGTTCAAAAATCAAATAACTTTGTCTGATTTTAGATATGTGGGACCAATTTTCAAAATTGTTCTTTTAACTTGTAATGTAAAAAAAAAAAAAAGTAGAGGAAGCATGATCTCCACAGATGTCCTTTTAATGCCCTCTTTTATTACCTTACTATGATGGACCTCTTTTTCCTTGCTCTTTTTACTCCTACTGACAAGTAATCCTAGCCTGCTAATCCTGACCCTTAAACTCTGCTACATTATAATTAACTTTCAGTGTCTCATGACTCTGATTTTTATGTATTAAATGCATGCCTTGTTATCCACTCAGTACAGCATAAGACACCGCTTTGACAAAGAATGAAATCCAGCGCCTGGGAGAGAGCTTTATTCATCCATGAGACAAATAAACCCTATTTCCAGGACTTAAGTGACATTAAAGGCTTGTTGATATTGAGAAATCTAATCTGTCAAATGCTTAAAAAAATACTTTCCAACTAAATTCACAGACTTGCGCTAAATCTCCACTGATTTAGATTGTAAGGATTTTCCTCTGGTTTAACTTAATGGATTAGAAAAAAAAAATCACCTAAACCATTGTAATTTTGGGATATGAGTCAGCTGGCAGGTAGTCCTTGCCTGATCCATTTGTAAGGTGATGGTTTTCAACAGAAAAATGATGAGCCTGTTTACGAAACAGAAGAATTTGAAATCAGTAAAGCTGCTTTCAAGAGGGAAGCTGAATGACTCACGGGATGAAAAAAAAATTCCTAAACTTGGAATCTAATTCATCATGTTTAACACTGGAATTACTTAAAGATTCAAAATCAAAACTCCTCTGGCAAGCAGAGCAGAGAGGGCAGGATCTTACATTTCTTAAAGCATGCACTTCAAACCCAGTATTTTTTCCAAATAAGTCAGTTTATTGTTATTTTCCCAGGTTTTGACGACAACAAACAAGATTTGGATACTTAATATCTTGTTTCTGTGAGAAGTAACAAGCTATCTTTAGAACAGCAGATGTCATTTCTTCAGATGAGAGAGGTGCACTTTAATTCACTTTTGCTAAACAGACTTTTGGCTTTATTGGCAGGTTGTCAGGAAAATTAAGTGAAAAGGACATGTGTTGCCAAAGTGCGAAAGACTTGGATTTAAAAACATCTCCACCAGAAATCTGTATTTCAAACCATCAATCTGGAAGTTTTTCCATTACTTTGGTTAAAGTGAAAAGGAGAGAACAGAGCCTAAAATTCAGAGGAGCGCTCGCCTTGTTCACTGGTCAAATCATATTAAAATGTGACTCCATTTACTGCAAAATATTGATGTATCTTGTCAAATGCACCCCTTCTAAAGGGCTTGAAAAGAAGAGGGACCTCTTGAAAAGCCTTGATCCAGCTGAAAAATTAGGCTTTCTCTGGCAGAGTCAGTGAGAATCCTGAGGGTTGGATGGGGAGAAGGGCAATTAAGTTTCTCACTTAATTTCAAGAAGGTCCAAAGAGAGTCAGGAAGGAAGGGGATGCTCCTGTGGCCCTGTAGGAGCAGCTAGCAGCCATCCAAGGAGAGCAGAACCCTTTGGGACCAATTTGGGCTAAGCCTACATTCTTCAAAAACAGAGTTGTTGCTTTTTTGGGAAAAGCAAGAGCAACTCTGGTTGGTTGCTGCAGGCATGAAACAGAGTAAAAAAATAATTCCCTGGGCCAGTGGAAGATGGTGAAAGGCTGTCTAGCTTTGCAGGAGAGAGGTATATAAAGGCAAAGTCCTTAATGCTGTGGGGTGCAGCTTGGAGCTGGAGACAGCCACCAGAGCAAGGGAGGAGCTGCTCGGATGGTCTGTCAGCAAGGTCATTAGTTCACGGATTCACCCTCTGCTTAGGCAAATTCGGGGCTTGAACTGAGGGGAAATTGCATCCTTACAAATCTTAATACAAAGCAATGGGTTGAGTAGCTGTAGGACCAAAGGGATGGGAAGTTCTCCTTTCTGTTGTCCCCCATGGCCAGTCTCCCTACCCCATCTCGTTGTTCTCCTTCGGGATCCTCCCTGTGACCACCTACCGTCGCTGAAAAAGGCCCAGTGGAAGGTGGTGAGTTGCCCGGGGTGCAAAAATTTTGGATATTTGAGGAGATCTTTCTGTCTCAAGCTAGTAAATTCTCCTGAGAAAGGAAAATGAAGTTAGTCTCATGCTTGTTTATACCTCTGTGACCAAGATACCTTACAATAAATGCTTCAGACAGTTGTTTCTCTTCAAAAGAAAGATGAACACCCATGAGCTAGATTCTTCAATTTAAATTGAGCTTGGCTTAAAAGAACGGTGGCACTTGTAAGCATGATTAGTACTTAAATCTGCTGTCATTTAGCCAGCAAACAATGCACATAACATCCACTTAATTTTTGGCAAAAACGAAGTTCTGTGTTGTTGGTTTGTTTCGGTTTTCTTTTTAACTGTAATCTTATTTTAAATAGGAGTAGCATGTGTAGTGGTGATGTACAGGAAATGTCTTGGAAATTCTGAGAGCAAATACCAGCTCTGCTAAATTCCCCATTTTAGGAGTGACATAAGCAAAGGAGAATGTAGAATGAAAATTTTGTGTGTGACATAAAGCCTGTATCTCTGAATCTAAAAATAAAATGGGAGCCACTAAACAGTAAATGTGCTGTAGTGATAACGAGCAATTTTTTTCTGTTTGTATGAAATCACAAGAAGACTGGTATTACTTTTTATCTTTTGCCATTGCAAGCTTTTGCCAAAGTGCTGGAGGTGTAATATAATCCCCCGTAATTACATGTTTTGAGATAGAGCATTCCTTGACTGTTTATATGGATTAAAACTGACTTAGAATGCTAGAAGGCATTTCAGTTATAATGGTAAACTAATTAGCAATTAATACTGTGCTATGGTTTAAGAGTAATTTTTTTTGTTATACTTTGCCATTAAAATAGAAATATTCAAGTAAGCTACAAATTATTTCACGGAGGTTTATCTCATTAATGTGATAAATTCTATGTTCCTTTACAAACAGAAGAAAAATGTCACAAAATAGCAATTAAAGAAAAACAAATAGTGTTGTGAGTAGCACTATGTGTAACCTCACTAATTTCATGGAAGTCATTACTTATTTGCAGACTTGCATTTATCTGTGGCAATAATTGAAAAAAGGGCAGGATCAGATCTTTATTCAAATTTTAATTGCCACTGTAAAGTTCGACATGCATAAATTGAACAGAAGTGTGTTTTACCTCTCTGTTAAGGTGTTAGAAACCTGGAATGGCTAGACAGCCTATAAAACAATACTACATAGATTTATCCTTATATAGATCTATTCTGGCACTTTTTTCTTTTTTTTTTTAAATGATACTTAATGTGTTTAGTTTACATCAGCTGCCAAGTATTAGTACTTCTCTGAACTGTATCCAAACTGAATAGGTCTAAACTAAGATATAAGACTATTTTTTTCCATTTACCTCAGTAGGCTTTGGATCAGATCCCTGTTGAATCTTCAAAGTCAAATTGGAAATCTTGTGAAATCATATCTTCTTCCCTTGAGCTGATTCCAGCCCTAGAGCTGGTCTATGTAGACGTTTCTGATAATGATGAACACAAAGTGAGCCTGGTGAGATTCTTTTGAATTTGTTAATGTATCCAAGTAAGCTGTTGTTGATTTCTGAAAACCTAGAGAATAAAACCTAATGCTGTGTTTTCACTGAGTGTTTTTTTTAGTTTCATTTATTTTATTTAATGGAGTTACCATTCTTTGCTGTTATACTCAAATGACAGAAAAATTCAGTTTTATGAGCATTGTATGGTAACTGTCTGACTCTCAGTGCTGATAGTCATTGTGCATCCAGTCTGTTTTATTAGTAAAGGTGATCCAACAGGCAGGAGGGAGGCAAGAGCTTTGAAATAAAATCTTTGGAAATATATGCTTTCCCCATGATCTGTTTGCAGATATGACTTGGAAGATGGGCAGAAACGGATGAAAGAAGTTTGTTTCCGAGCCCTGGCTATCAGCTTAAATTACAAGTGCCTGTTTGTAAAACAGTGTTGGTTAAAGGGGTTAAGTGTTCAAATAGAAAACTTGCATAGAAAGTAATTTTTTTCATAAGTGCCCTCCTGCTTAACAAAATGGGTTCTTATCAGCGAACAATTCTGTTCTTGCAACAGTGACTTGATGGTTTTTTAATATCTCAGCTGGAGTCCCTGCATGCCAGCCAACCCTTCATAGATCCCAAAAAGACTTCCCCACAAGGGGAGTCCGTCTCTAAGCAGGTCACAGAAACCCTGCTGAAAGCATCCAACATGAGAATTTGGGGTCTGGAGACTTCTGGAGGAAGCAAAAGGAAAGGAACGAGGTGGGAGAGTGCACAGGTGTTGTCTTCAGAGGTTTGTAGTTAAATGAACTTTGGCTTTCCAAGAAAAACACACAGCTGTTATTCCCAGCTAGTGTCATGTAAGAACTGCTCATGTTTAAATCTTTTCCACATTTCATTGTAAGTTTGGAAAAGGTTCAAATTTTATGAAGAAGGGGGAGAAGAACAACTCATGTACATGAATTTTTTTAGTTGGAAACTTGCCAGTTTGGGGTGTCCCCTCATAAACATGAAAAACGCACCTCTCTCAAGTAAAAGTAGTTTCCCCCACCCCCCATCCCTGCTTAGCAGAAAGGAAAACATGGAGAACATGAAACCACATCACCAAACAGCAAAGGATTAGCTCATAAATGTGTAACTTTCTCACTGTGCGGCATTCAACCCCTGAGAATTGTGTAGCAAGCTGCATTTTGCAAGAGGCTTCTGTGGGGTTTGCACAAGTCCACGATGTCATGCTTCAGTCTGCCCCTTTCTCCCCCCTTCCCTTGGCATCAACCTCCAGCTCTGCAGGGCTGCAGCCACCTGCCCCTGCCACCCTACAGAGCCCAGGGCCATGGGAACTGCAGGGCCACTCATTGCTTGTGGTGGCAAACTCCTGGGGGGACAAGAGGTCTAATTGCCATGTTAATACATTGGTGGCTGTGGTGCCACTGCTGCAGTTTCAGAAGTGCTGTGGCCAGCTGCAGAGGAGCCCCGGTGTTGCTCCACAAGCTAGGGAGGTTCCTGCACACGAATTTCTCTCTGCCCCGAGCCTAGTGATCAGTTTTTGGGGCAGGAGCTGGATATAATTCAGAGGAAATACCGGTGAGCCTAGTTGCTCCAGTGGGCCACGTACTGGCTTGGAAGTTGCAAAGCGTGGCTTATTGTGTCCTTCAGCTTCTTGACTCCTGTGTGTGCTTGAATGAATTTTCATCTCAGCTTTTATCCGTCTTATTTACTCATGTTTGAAAAGCCCAGATCTCAGGAGTATTTTGGCATTGTTAGGCAGCTGTAAGTGTGTAAGGATGATGGAGCTCCCTGAGGCAAGGATCTTACTCCCGTCGTACTGAAGACTGTCTACCTGGAGCAATGTAGAGCTGTGTAGATAAACTAAACTTGTTCCCAAGGAGCCTGCTTGCAGGCCAGAAGCTGCTTCTCTGCGTAAGTGAATCGAGCTAGTACATACTCTTTCTCAGCATGGCTGGTTAAGCCAAGCAATGTGCCGAAAACATACCTATGCTTCCCCAATCTGCTTAAGCGCCTTTTGCAGCACCACACTGTGCCACACAGGCCTTCAAGTAGAATACCTTATCCAGTAAGTCCCACATCTAGTCTAAGGGGTGGTTCTGTTGTACGACTAATGAAAACATCTCAGTACAATATACTTGCAGTGAGACACTAGAAATTCTATCGTGGGACCGTAACAGGTAATAGCATACTTTCCATTCAAGTTCATAAATTTAATTAAGAACCACCAAAAATCAAATTGAATCAAACATGCACTTACCGTGCCTGTCAGTCTGAAACAGTGTAACATGGCTCCAATTTCTAACCTGGATTTAAACTTTTGTCCTCAATTAGGTTATTTAATTTTCTTCACTTAAACACTACAGGAAAATGAAAAGCAGGTGTTTCCTTTATTGAGCTCCTATTGTTATGCTTTCTTTTCTATTTTGAGTTATAGTTGCAGCATTTTAAATAACGATCCAGGACCTCCTCTTTGTTTTCAACAAAGTCAAATATACACTAGAGGACTGGAATGAAGCTGGTTCTCCTAGTGGTTACTGTCATAGTAGAAAAAGCTCTTCCATAAACAGGGAAGGGAAAGGAAAGGCAGCTCCAAACCTTTATTTATCATTAATGTGTCTTGGTGGTACTTTTAATTTCCTGTGGCTACTGTGACTAATAAAAAATAAGTTCCTGGAATGAAGGAGCAGAAGCAGACATCCAGCCCTAGAGCACAGCTATTGTATCCCAGATAAACATGAAGTCCTTTCACAAAGTTATGGAGGTCTCCTAGTAAACAGCACAAAACTATGCAAAACGTAAGGAAAGCTGTTGCATGACTTGGCTGAACCGTGATTTACTTCCCAGTTCAGTCAGGGTGACAGACACCTATCTGCATTCTGCTTAAATGCTGCGTTAGTCTTTTATGAAGGTTAGCAGTTAAGCACAAGCTGCAAGACCAAAAGCCTATGAATTTGAGACAATCAAAAAAACAGCCAATGTAAATAGTTTTGAAATCATTTAGAGTTTGAAATTACCATGTTTGTATAATAGTATATTCATCCTAATCAAAACTGTAGGTACCTTATAATTAAAGAAAAAAGTGGATGAATTCTGTGCTTGCATTTGAAACACAAGAGCTCAAGGCTTGTCTGAGGGATCCTTAACAAAGCACTAAAGAGTCCCGATACTGGGATCAGTATGGAGCGTCCTATTACCAAGTGAGGAAAGCCTTTTTTGATTGTTCCAGAAGAAGAGCAAGCATTCATGCTCTAGGAAGTGTGTTCTGAGAATTCCTGCAGGCTGAGTTCTTAGTCATGCCAAACATTTGGTTAATAATGACTTTTTAGGTTGATTTTCCACTAGCAATGGACAAATTTAATAGAGGTCAGTGGTTTCATTCATTTTAGTAAAGGATGTTTATCAAAACCTTACCCAAAATTCTGCGTGATAGAAATCTTCTGAGATTAGATGCTTGGAACACTTGCTTAAACTGCAGGAAATTGGGTGTGATCATTTCATTATGAACCAATTTGATTGCTGGCTATCTCTTTGTTATTCAAGCCAGAAGGTTTACCAAATGTTGCAGTAGATGCTGATCTCAGTTCCATGATATAACTCACTTCACTGATTTCAGCTGAAGCACAGCAAAACTGGGACCATCACTTTGTGAGAGGACTTACTGGGTTGTTCAACTAACACCATTGCAGAGATCTTTAGGGACAGGGAGTAGCACTTGTAAGAGATTAAATTCTACTTGCCTTACTAACATTACAGTCATGGTATTAAAATGACAGTTTTCTCAGCCTGCTGTGGTTTTAAACACTAGCTTTAACTTTGGAGAAGTTGACCTTGATCAGGAAAAACAATAAGCAGTGGCACCATGGAAAGGTCCCAGAATACAATTCTCTTTAAAAGAAACAAAACAAAATCTGATCCACTGTAATCTTAGAAGGTATTTAATCTAGCAGAAGAGATGATGGCTTCAATAGAATTGCTTAAAAACTTCTACCCATATGCCAGTCCTAATGATTTTCAAGTACAAATAAGCACTCAAAACATTAAATTCCAAAATAACTTTCTCCCCTCCCCCCCTACTCCTGAAACGCCTTACCTTTTAAGAAATGACCTTCACCTATAGATAAATGCTGAATGTGGTTGGGCCATGAGGCTTCCATTCTTCCAGACTAGGTTCATATATGCACACATTTTTAGCACAGCACATGCACGAATAAGCAAGCACCAGGAAGGCTGTGCAAATGCCATGGTTCTATTCCATTCCTTTCTAAAGCACATTCTACATTGGTGAAAGCTGCTGGGCTGGTGAACAAGAAAGGCAGTACAGTTCTGTAGCCTTATATTCTGCTTTAAAAGGGCAGTTTAACCATTTTTTCCCCCATCTTGTTTCATGAATATCGGTGAATGAAATGAATGAATATGGGTGAAAAAAAATGAATATGGGTGAATGAAAAATCTTCTACAGCTGATAGTCTCATTCTTATGCCTGTGCCATCATTAGCACACAGTGCCAGCATGTGGGTAATATTATCTGGGGGAAGGGGAAATGGTCTTGCTTGCTTGTTCCCTCTGTTTGCGTGTGCACAGACAAGCCAGCACACTGAGGCTCTTATTTAGCAAAGCTTCCTAAGTGTGTGCTCCAGCCTGCCCATGCTGGAGAGGCTGTTAAAGAACG
Organism: Athene cunicularia; assembly: GCF_003259725.1. Classification (NCBI taxonomy): domain Eukaryota; kingdom Metazoa; phylum Chordata; class Aves; order Strigiformes; family Strigidae; genus Athene; species Athene cunicularia. The sequence continues at coordinate 97,669,933 of NW_020799097.1, read as the reverse complement.
TGCTTAACTGTAATCAGATGTTCAAATTCAAAAGGATTTAAACATCTGTTTCTCATTAAGTGCATGCTTAAGAGCTTTGCTGAATCAGGTCCTTAGCCATTAGGAAATAAACAGAGACCACCAACTTACTTTACATACACTCTTGAAGAGTGTTCAGATAGATAGTAATGACTTTCAGTCAGTACTGACCGAAGTTGGCTTTGAACCGCTGACCTAGAGGTGAAAGGCTTGTATCCTATTACCAATCCCTGGGGCAAACCAGTCTTACTTGTTTTCAAATATTAATGAATTAAGTCAAAATGTAGCCCCATTGATTGCCTTTTCCCTGTACTTTTCCTGTGTCAGCATCAGTAACTGATGCTGCTGTAGAAAATCTTTGGGAATCAGTGCTGCCCACATTTCTCTGGTTTAAATCACTTGCATTGTAAGCAGAGTCTTAATAACTGAAATAGTTGGTTAGCTTCTAAAAATATTTAGAAATGGATCTTTCCATGAATGTTGATAGTAACTGTTCATCAACGAAAACATATTTATGTGTAGGGACTAATGAATTATTTAGGTATCTATTCTTCTAGCAACATGCAAACATAATTCTCACTGACACTAATAGGAGATTCATATGCATGCCAGGAACAGGGAAAATCCTTGGAGAGTATTTAGTGAACATTCCTTGAAGGATTGGAAGGAGGTGGGTGGCAGGAAGGAAAATCATCGATGCAAACATTAATTTGTCATATTTCCACAATGATATGTATATTTTTACTAACTAACCATTGATTAACCATTAACTAATAAAGATTTAAAATTCTATTTACATGTCTAAAAGCAGATCTTAGATGAAGGCCACACACAGATCTCTAGCTGAAAGTGGAGGCACACTAATATTATTGACAAAAAGCATATACCTCTGGTAAGCACTTTTTTGAAAACTTTGGTTTTAGTATTGGGTATTTGACTTTTGAGAAGCTTTATTTCCTACTAAAGGAGGCTAACTGTGCCTCAAGTATTATCTGAAATCTGTGGGGGGTGTTTCTTTATCATTGGGTATAGGATGTGCATTTGATCCAATGATTCAAACATTGATTAGCTTTGGTCAGATATTGTGAAGGCTCATTTCCGTTAGAATTTGCTCACTTGCTGGGTGGCATGCACAGTACTGTCCCATCTACATAGGACCTATGTGTCCTGGAACATGTCAACAGGCCAGAGACATCTAGAACCTAGACTGCAGCATGACTGCAAATGCAGGTTTACAAATGCAGAAAAGATTCAAGTGCTAATGGCAAGAGATGCAGGTAACTTAATTCTTTTTGAGCTATCCCAATGTCTCAGAGAGTCGTCTCTCCAGTAGTGTGGTATCAGAGGAAATTCAGCCCAGTTTGGTAGAAGTGGCTGTCAAAAATCATAGTAGTATCAAAATGACATACTCCATTGCCTACCTCTGCTGCTTCTCCTCCCTAGAGCTATCCTGCCCTATACCGCTCAGCCAAGGAGGCCTCAGGCTGTATCAGATGTGGGTCCAAAATCCCCCAAATTTAGCTTCACTGCTGTGCTCTGTTCCTAAAAACTATTTGGCAGCAGAGAAGAGCTGTGCTCTAAATAAGGTTTCCTGGGGCTTTTCCCTGAGGCTGTGTTCTGCCATGGCCTGAGCAAGGACTGAGAAGCAGGGGGTCAAAAGCCCTGTTTTAGCTGAGGCTTTTGGGGTCCGTGTTTGTTGCCTTTTCTGCATTTTGAAACTGAAGTCTTCTGCCCCGCTGTATATTTCTGGTGCTTGGTATTTCTGAACCGTTCATGTTAGTTGCGTTGTAGGCAAGTTAATTCAGTTTACAGGAGGAACTGTGATGCCATTACTAAATGCTTCTGTCAAACAGCAGCAAGTAATCCGCAACCCTGAGAAAGTTGTTATGGCTGTTTTCCCTGCTGCACACCTGGCAGGAGGGCAACATGCCGGGAGTCATCACCCTGAACTTTTCCTGGGTTTCCTGGCTCTGCAAGGAGTCTGTCCCTTGCTGATCTTAGGGGGTTGTGTGTGACATGATGAGGCGCACAACTTCCAGACAGAAAAAAAAAACTTTTAAGTGGCTAGTATTTCTTTACTGGAAACACTTTCCATCAGTTCTGGAAAACCACAAAATGATGATAATGCAAAGTTTCTGGAAAGCAAAACCCATTAGAAATTGTGTCCTGACACACACAAAAAAAAAAAAAAAAAAAAAAAACACTTCTTAGGAGAAACAAAATGTAAAAAGAGCAAGGGAAATTTCCAGTAGAGATATAAATTTGATTACTAAAACATTTAAAATCAAATTAAAGATTGAATCAGCAATTCACAAAAGGCTACCTTGAAAATTTATTATCTTATCTTGACAGCATGTCATTTGTGGTGGGGAAAAATCACCAAACCTAGAGCAGAAGATAAGAACTCACCTATAGGCATGCAAATATTTCTAGAAATTCAAGCTTTTTAGCCTGTAGAGACTGAAGTTTACTTTAGCCTAAGTCATTCTCCAAAAACATTAAAAAGGTTGATAAATTCCTCTACCAGCTATTTTATCATATTTTATATACTACTTAAGATATTTAATGCTTTCTCCAATGTTGGATTTTTCAGGTTGACGTAAAAGAACATGAAAGAAATGTCATCGCTTTAAAAATGATCTTTTTAATGAAGACTGAAAAACCTTTGTATGAGTTGTTAGTTTGGTTGTGCTGGATCACTAGATTCAGTTCTGGGTTGTGACTTACTTTTAACTAACATGTGTTTTCACTAAATTTCAGAGAAAAATGAGCAAGCCCATGTGAGAGGAAAAAAATCACAAATCAAGGATAGTAAAACTGGTTTTGAATCTTTTTATGGAAAACAAACATTTCATTGAGAAAGGTGGTGTATTTGTTGAAATGTTGTAGGTTTTAGTTTAAAAAAAAAAAAAAAAGTCTCCTTTTCTTCATTCCCCCTCCCAAAACCAATTTGTTTTCATTTTTGACACACCAAGAAAATACTTCTCATTTCCAAAGCTAAACAAAAGTTTATGTGGTCCTTTGTATAACCAGGTGTTTATTCGCATGCATTGTCTGCTACTGGTTTCAGTCTTTATGGTACTTTGCTCTATATAAAAGAAATATTGCAGAGTAGCTGAATTGGAGCCACAACACATTTCAGCTTGCTGTGCAGTTATGCCCTGCTCTTCCCTGGAACTGATGGCTCCAAAAGAGAGGCAATACAGGAGGAAATGCTGAGATTTCTAAGGGTCTGAGGGAGCATTTTAACTGGATTGGAATGTTTGGTGGCTCTAAAACTCCTTCTTCAGGCAAAGGTACAACAGTGCCAGCACATTAGCCCAGTCTTTCACTTCATGAATAGAAGACATACATTTAGCTGTCAGTGAAGGTAAAAGGTGATCATCTGTAACCAAAATCGGTTGTTTTTTCAGGGTTTAGGGTCGACATCAAGCTAGGTTAACTGGGCCAGCACCTATTTACATGCATAAATATTGGTGCCCTTTTTAACCGTGAAAAAACATATTACAAAGAAATTGGGAAGAGGGACAGGGCTACTTAATTTTGGTCAATCCCGATCAAAGATACCTGTGTATCCTTCTGCTGCTCCCCAGATCTCATGCCCTCCTCTGCAAGACGGCACACTGGCAGCGTACTGGAGGCAGAAGGAAGGCAGCGGTCACCTAAGGCACCCACAAGGCTCAGCAAACCTGCGAGGGTGCAGCATCCTTTCCTGCTACGCCAGGCTGCTGCCGTGGGGGAGCAGCTGCAGATCCCACTGGCAGGGGCACGCTTCCCTCAGCAGTCGCTGAGTTTATTTCTTTGCAGAAAGAATCTGAATGTACATCACTGAATTTGGTCTGAGAGGGCTTTTTCAGGGTGAGGGATTTATTCAAACCTGCTTTCTAGCTGGGGTTTTCAATGGTTTGGTCTATGTTTCCTTAACAAAGATATATGCTGGGATTAAAGGATCTTGAGTTAACCTCCCCGGTTTATTTAAAATGCACTCTTTGTAAAATACACATCAGAAGTGTCGTGAACTCTCTTTCACTCTGGGTGGCATGGAGGGTGTAGAAATGTTATAAACAAAGTAATACAAGGTAAATTGTAATCTGAGGCAACCTTTTTTTTTCCCTATTAGAAGGCAGCTGAACCAAAAACGCATTCCTTAGTTGCAGAACTGTGCTAAGAAGGATAATATCTTATTATCATTGCTTTATTGTTATGTTGCTTCAAATCACTATTTTAAACCCTTTTGGTAAAAAAGGTTGGACATAAATATACTTCATATGCAGCTGAGGTTTGCTGAGCATTGCTGTTTTCTTCAGTAAGAGGAAGTTGCAGGTGGCTCACAGGTTGGCAAGTATGCTGTATTTAACACTGCTCAGTTTCTGTAGTTTGGCTTTTGGGGCAAGGGATTCATTAACATCTATTTACCTTATGGCAGTTCCCAAGATACTCCCTTAACCCAGCGGCTGGTTGTGCTTTCCTACACTTGTCAAATAACAGGTTTGGAACAAATTGCGTAGAATTACAAGTGACAGAAGTGCAATCCGTAATTATCTACCTAGCTATCAGAAGATAATGATAATTATGTTTTTATTTTAAATCATACAGCGGAGATGGCTACATTTCTTATAGTTCTAGTGTTGCTATGACCGTAATAACACTTTAGGCTTTTAGTTCAGAAATGTGGTTTAACCTTTTTTTTTTTTTTTTTCTTTTCCTCTCCGGAGAAAATTATAGCCTATGTAGCAGGAGGCAAGTAAACACCTTATTTTACACATTGGCATTTGAATTACAACAGAACACAGAGCAACAATTGCATTCTGGAAAGTATATATGCATAGTTGATTCAAAGTCTGTGTAAGACGGAGGAGGTTTCAAACTAAGGGACGGGGAATTAGTCCCACAACAATATCAGAATTTGTGTTTAAATATCCTGTGTAGTCTACACAATAAAAAGTACTTTTTGCCATGATTTCAAATGGCAGTGTTTGCATATTGAATACTCAGCAGTATTTTAGGGAAAGAACGGGGACAATATGGTAACTGCAGCTGTGAGAGGGAAGGATATGAGCTGTCAGTTGGCCCAGCTAGCCCTTATGGCAAAGATGTCAAACTGTGCTGTCTCTCGCCCTTTACACATGTCACTCTGTTTACTGTTGGTGTTTATTTGTTGCAATTTTAGTCAGAGCTTTGGGACCTTCATCCCACCTGCTCCTTTTCTCAGTGCATCAGATGCGCTGTTGCATCTGTGGCTGTGTAATTTGTTCCTGTCTGCTAAGTGCCGCTCTCCAGTCATGGGCACAGCTTACTGGCCAAGAAGTCATCGGTGAGAGCAGAAGCCATATGGAATTGAACCCATGTGTTTTTCTACTTCATAACAATATTTAGCTGAAACAGTCTCTGCAGCCTGATGTTAACATGGCCCTGGTACTGGGATATGCTGGGATGGCTGTGAGGGTGGAATTGTCAGTATACGGAATATTTTTGTACCCCTACTGAATGGCTGACAAAGTCATTCCAACTGCAGAGAAAAAAGTAAAATGAGGAATGGAAATGACCTTATATTTGAAGGACTGAGGGGAATGATCCTGTGGGTAGGGGGAGCCCCAACCCAAAGTATTGTACATGCCCTGCACACACAGGCACATACACACACGATGTACTTGGAAATTAATATTGAGCAATGAAGTGTGTAAGATACTGCTAATAATGATGCTGTTTCAGGACCCCAACAGCATACTTGCACACGGGATTATCAAGACTTATTTTCTCCCATAAGGTCACCACCCTTATTGTGAAATGATGTTTTGAACTGAGAGGCTGATGATTCTCTGCAGCCTCCTGGGTGACCATATTGTCACTCTGAGCTATATATTTTTTAATAATTTTTTCATCCATCTCACCTGTACAAGGCCTGAATCTTTTCTCTGTGTTAGAAATCAGATTTCTGTTTATAACTCCGTTTTGGCAGGGATGTTACACAATGCCGTGTAAATTTTGTAACTCTATAAGGTCACATTTTAATAAGTAAATGCATTCACTCCTTTGCCATCTGTGGGTGATGAACACCTGCATTAGGAGAGCACTGAATTCTTTCAAGATATTCTTAAATAGACTTATGAATAGAAGTATCTCCTACATCTCAAGACATGCGAAAACAATAGTCCCACAGAGTCAAAGGCACTGTATTATGAAATTTAAACGTGTTTTATTTACATGGGTCTTAGGATAAATCCTTTCTTTCTTTCAGTTGTGAAATCCCTCTTTCAATCCTTCAAATAACCCGTCTGAAAAAAATCATTCCAGCAGAGCCATTACAATTAATTCTATTATGTAAACCAGTAGTTTCAGATTTTCATTAAACTGACAAATGGTTTCTCAGAGTCATTTTCTAAATTACAAAATACATCTTGTCTGTTTTAAAAGGCCTGTTATCACACACTATCCAGTAACATAGGACTATATTACTGGGGTGAAATTTAGTCCTCAGCCAGGAGTTTTAAGGAGCTATGTTAGGTGCTGATGTCCATCTGTAGGCATGTAAATAGAAAGCCTGGTTTTAAATTACTTAGGATCCAAGGGAGTTGATTGGTATACAAGATTTTTGGGAAAAAGTTGCCTTCTTTTATTATGAAAATGTTAGTGTTTGGAACAAAAAAAATGTGGCACAAATTATTAGGTAACATTAATGACATTAGAAAATAGGGTTTGTGCCAGTCTTTTCTGACAGTCTTAAGCACATCTTCCCCCTCCAGTGAAGCTCCTGATTTGCCTAGGCCAGCATTAAGGTAAACTCAGCGCCATAGGTCTTAGTGGAACCTCCCAGAAGCAGCAGAGGTGACATTATATGGGCAAGCATTGGAATTTAGCTGAATGATCTCCTAAAGAAATCAATAATCAGATCATTTCAAAAGAACCATTCAACAAAACCTTGGATAAAATGACAGATTACTTACAACGTTGTTTTAAAGCATTTATGCTGGTAATTAAGAATAACAGACAAAGAGTATTAAATAAAGGAGAGCAAACATCTAGCCAGTCATTAAAAGAATGGAATTTTTCTAATCCTCTTACAAAGATGCTGTTTTGGGTCAAAGTGCCTTTCTGCATAAAGCAGCCACACCACATTTTTAAAGTCAATGAAGAGCTGAGAGCTGTAGCCCAGACCCTCGAAACTACTTTAAACAGACAACTCCCACTGAGAGACAAGCACTGAAATTCATCTGGGGACTTGGGCCCATGAGATAAAGAGACTTTAGTTCACACTGTATTGCACAGCAAATAATTATGTAGCCAAATTATTTTGATATACCAGAAATTTACTAATGCTTTATTGTCTGGAAGTTTCCATATTCTGTGTCACACATGTTTTATCTCAGGGTTAAGAAATTCTGAGAAGTGCTTTTTATTAGGTTAAACTGACAGATTTTATTTCATACAGAGCCACATTTACAGACAACATCTGGTCTTTACATTTACTCTTTTTTGTTCACCAATGATTGTTTGTTCCTGGGAAAGAGGATATGTGATTGTTTCTATCTGCCTCACAAATAACTTTGCATCTATAAAGTAAAGTCAAATTTACTTTTTTATTTCTTAGGTACCTGTGAATCTTACTCAAGCCTCATGGTCAATTTGTGCTATTCTGATCATTAGTAAGTACTCTTAATTGCAGTTGTCTTCTTTTTGAGTCCTTTTGACCCCTTGTAGGATCTGTGAGGCAGTAAGGTCCAGCAGAAGATCCTTCAATACTAATCTCAAATCTTATTCAATTAGGCCTCCTTGGAAGACATTGTTTAATGAGTTGGAAGGACCTCAAATTCTATTTCTAGCCTATCAAACCCAGTAACTACTCCCTAAGCTGCATAATTAACCTTCCCCTTGGCAACTTCTTCCACACTTGTCTTCGTGTCACCTTGTTTGAAGTCTCTCTCTGAAATGTCTTTATTGCCCTGATTATTGCTCAAGTCTAAAGGGAGAAGTCACTTCTATAAAGCCTATAAACCTGACTGTACCAGCCAGTATAGTGAAGTAACTGAGTAGATGGCACTGTACCTCTTTTCTCAGTATTTTCTGTTCTTGCTATTACAAATGTAGCATATATGAACAGCAAAGTCCAAATACTTCTGTCTAACTTGTGTGCAACACACATGACTAGGTGGTGGTATGGTCCACTGTTCTGAGAAGCGCTCCTGGGTAGGAGTCATAAGATGTTTAAGAATACACTGGCCAGTAGTGCTTCTCCTTCTTGTGTACAGGTAATTAAGCAAACATTTTCATTTCAGAGAAGGGACTTGGAAGTCTGGAGAGGGCAAAACTAATGTTGTCAAAACTGCTGTCTCATTATACCAGTGTTTTGGTACAGCCTTAGCCTGTGGTATTCAGACGTGATGTGGATTGCTCAAAATCATCTACACCACAAGAACAATTCAAGTGTTCTTAGCCAAATAAACAGATGTAGGGGCAGATATAAGAAAATTATATTTAAGCTGTATGGTATTTTCATCTTCAGTGCGTATATACAAACTGATGGCAGACCTTGCTGGATCCTTATCAAGAGACATGGAATCCAGTGAGTCCATGAAAATTGAAGTGAGGCTCAATTTACTGAAGTTAGTACAGTTATAATTGTAAAAATACACCCACTCCCTCATTTCATTAATTTTTTTTTGTGGTAAAAAGCTGATGGGTCAATTTTTTTTCTCAGTGATTTTTTTCCTCTCTAAAATTCACCCTATGGTGAATTAAGGAGTAAACAAGAGGCTGACTCTTTTAGTGTGAGGAATAGGAGAGGAAGCAGTGAGTCAGTTCTTTTTTATTTTACATACCACAATTACTTAGGACCTTTATGAGCTAAATCCTGACCTGTAGCATATTACATCTCCATGAAAAGAGCAGGGAAAAGGAGTTTTTGTCCTGAATAAAGCTAGTTTGTACAACAGCACTGTAGAGGGCTGTAGCTTTAAATGCTAAACTGCTCTGACAGATGGACTATATTATACCTTATAGGTACATAATTTTTCTTTGTAACTGGCTTCCTTTTGACCCCAAGTTCAGCACAATAATCTATTAATGCCTCTTCACCCTTGGCCTATTTTCTGAATTAGCATTTGTATTAAAATAAAAGCTATTCCCAGTTATTTTATTTTTACCTTCTCTTCCTCCTCTTTCATTTATTCAGATACTAGCTAATGCAATAATGACTCAGGTGATATCTTAGGACTAGGTTAGTGATGCTGTTTCCCACTCCACCTGTCTCTAGCCTCTGTAGACCAAGTTACAGTACATCATCAATTGCACAATGTAGCAAGATAGCAGATTTCAGGATGTGAATAATATGATTCAAGGTCTCTTGAACCCTCTGTAATTACTTCTATTAAAGATGATCTGGTGCTTAATTAGCAGGTCATTTGGAATTGGCACATACAGTTAGGTTACACTTCATATAAGATACTCTTCTGTAAGTCCCTTAGACATTTTTCTTCCTTTTGAAAAATAAAATTTGTGGCTGTATTTAATCAGGTATTGGTTGGCAGTTAGTTCTGAGGAGGCTGTGAAAATAATTGTACTGCACAAAGCCCCACAGTCTTTGAAAAAACAAAGTCTATTTTCTCATGAGGTGATAACTTTGATGTCATAATTATGATCATCTAACTAGAAGTGGACAGCAGGGAGAAGCCAGGCTCCAGCTGTGCCTGCAAGCTGGTGCTGATACATACCTACCAGCTGCCCAGGAATGAAGTTCTACAAACACTTTCTGTCACTGTTGCACAGACCTTGCTCCAAGGTCTTTCAGGTTCCTCAGGGACATGGCTACTACTGTTGTTCAAAAATATCCAAGTATTAATAAAGTGAGTGACCAAACTAATTGCCTAGAGCCCTTGAAAATGTTGCTGAATCCAGCAGTGTTTAGCAAATACTCAGCATTCTTAAGCATCTTCATCTTCTTGTCTTATGAGTTTAACTCTCTGAGATGTGAAGTTCAGTTTTAATTTTTCCTTCTTTAAGAAGGTAATGAATTATAAGACATAATCTGAGAGTGTTTTACCTTAAAATGTCTGTAATTCCCAATTAAAATGTTCTATTCAGGGTATGAAAAAAAAAATCCACTCTCTGAACTGCCTACGCTTAGCCCCATGGCACTTGATGATCCTCTGGTAATGCCTCTCTATGAAAGGATCTGGAGTCTCAGGGGATTACTAGAGTGGTTTGAGACTCATCAGAAATGTCCCCCTAGTTCAAGCATAGTTTATACAGCACTAGCCTTTAAACGTGACACTATCTAGTTGCACAGACGGTTGGGTGTTCTGGAAACCACAGAACAGACCTGCTCCTATCACCTGGCCCTGGCAAGCAGTGGGGAAAAGTCTTCACTTTGGTAATTTGGATCTCTGAACTCAGCCAGCGATTAGAAAACTAAATTTTGCCAAATGCTGGAGTTAAAATCACAAACTAATAGAAGCCAAGTTTCTGTGAAATAACTAAACCTGCCAGAAAGATATGACTTGGAAAACTAGGCTGGAAGCACATGCTGTTCTTTGGTTCTGCTCTGGGGTTTCTTTGGGTTTTCTGGCCTTTCTTTAATTCTTTCTTTTTCCAGTGCAAACAATTCAGATTGTTTAGATCATGCATATATAATACATGTTAACATTATCGTCTTGTATATAAAAGGTTAGTGTGGTATTGTGGGAATATTTTTGCACAATTTTCATCATTGCCAGTATACATCAAAAAATCAGTTTCTTTTAGTTTGGAAGTAATAAGTCCAATGTGTATATGACATATTGGTCTTCCATCTAAACTCAGCATGTGCGTTTGGTTGCCATGTGTTAGAGAAGCTGCTTTGTGAATAGAGCCTCATGTAGGGCAATATCTTAAGTCTGAGAAGACTTCACAGCACAGTTCAGCAAGTCTTTACTTGTTTAGTCAAACTTAAGTTAGAATTGTAAAATGGTTTTGATTAGCTCCCGATGCTTTTAGATACTCTTGCAAATCAGTAGATGTGGTGTAAGTTTAGAAAAGGCTCAAAGAATCTTATCCATTTGCCAGTATATATATTTTGTCTTAATTTGGTCCCTGATTTCAGAGACACATTTCTAGGCCAGTACTCAGAGTACTAACATTGTTCAAGCAGTCGAGTCTATGGTTTTAGATCTCAAAGGTTTGATAAAATATCCTAAAAAAATAACTTAACTAGACCTGCTATGATGCCAAGGCCAACAGCTTCATTTCTGACTGTACGGGTACTTGTCGTTGGAAAGAAAACCAAGAAATTGTATCAGACTTGCAATGCCTTTGTGCTCAGTCAGGTGTAAAAGAAATCAGAAAAAAAAAAAACTATGCAAACCCCTCTCCCCACAAAATTTCACACACTCATTGCCTCATGAATGTCACATGGGTCTCTGCTCCAGCATCACAACTTTGCTCACCCGTGGGTTGTTTGTTGCATTTTTCAGTTTGTTTCACTTTATATTGTTTCTTGGTGAGAGGCCACCGTTATAGGCTTGACCTGAATACTGGAGTTATGAAGAAGAAAAAAGTCACCCTGATGGAGAATAGATAGTGACAAAGACTTTATTCTCCTGTCCACACCATCAGCTGGGAGGGACCTGCTATCAGCAGTAACTGAGCCTTGAATCGCACGTTTTCAATGCTGCAGGCGGGAGATAGTCTTGAGTTACAAAGCTAAGTCTCACATCAATTAAAGTCTGTGTGCACAGCAGCTGCATTCAGAAAGGTGGAAGAGATTTAATCTTCACCTTTCACCTTGGGTCAAAATACAAGGTTACCAAGACAGACTGTTATTAAAAATGTATTGTTTATGCCAACTTAATATTAAAAGTTTGCTGTTATTACGAAAGCACTTTATTACTTTCTCCCTTTGTTAAGCAAACTTGCTGTTAAATATCAAGGAAGTAATGAAACAGTTGAAAGGAACAAATAAATATTTATGCTGGGCTTCCAAAGTCTGTAGCAGTTTCAGTCTTTCTTCATGATAAAAATTAGAGAATTATTATCTACTGCGTCTTGCTGGTGAGGAGGTGAATTATTCTGGCTGAGTATAAAGAAGCTCCCAGGACTGAACACTGAAGGTGTACTTAGCTTGATTGGATATACAGTGGGAGTAAGATTTTATTTTAGTACAAATAATCATTTAAGAAAGAAACCCTGTATGAAGCACTAACTTCCTACCTACAACTCAGAAATTATAAATCCAAATTCAGCTCACCACTGAAGTCTTTGGATGTCTCCTATTGTTTTTCAGAGGAAGCTGAATAAAGCCCAAAGGGAAACATGTTATCAGTGTTTCCAGGATGCACTAAAGATAAACAAGGTGTAATTGATCACATCTATCTCACTGCTGTTTAGATGTTGTCAATGTTTTGAATTTGAAGCGAAACATCTTCATATTCAAATAAGAAAATTCCTATAATCTTTGTGTCTCTTTGTGCATCTAAATGAAGAAATTTCCACAGAGAGATAAATATAGATATTTTCTGTGGCTTTATACAGCCTACTTTCCTAAGTTTTGTGGAGAAATATTTGAATGAATATATATGCATTCTAAAGATGGAGTTAAAACCTGTGCTTCATACAGGTGAAGGTCTGCAACTGCTAAAGTCAAAGGAACTTTGTCGCTGATTTTGGAAGGGTACGAATGAACTGCCTGTGAACAAGGGAAAGTCTTACTATCATTAATTTACAGAAATTTTGTCATTCCACTTTTACATCAGTAACCTCAGGTACAGTAAAGCTGTCAGCATAGAAAAAGCAAGCTGTGCTAGTAGCAACTCTTTGGGATGACAACGCAGCCAAGGAAGCTGAATTTAGGGTGGGAATTTTCATCTAACATAGGAGTTAAAGATGCAATTTGGAGTGTCTGTGTTGGGTTCAGCAGCACTTACACTGCGATTGTGTCCTTTCAAAAAAGTGGTTCTGACTATGCATTAGTCCTCTGTACAGAGAGTGTATACTTCATTACATGTGCATTGAGTTATAACTGAATATGACTTCTTAATATATTCCAGATATGTTAAGCAACAACTGAAGAAGTATGTGAAGCATGTTCTAGTTTTTGTTTTAAAACACATGTATTTTATTTATAATGTGGAAACTGTACAGTCATCACAATAGTTACTCTCTGACATTTAGCTTGTTTATTAAAAAACAATACCTTTATTAAAATTGCAACAGTATTTTCAATTCATTTTCTATTTAAACAATTATCTTAGACTACTTAGACATTGAATAATACAAAGTGATACTGATCATCACTTGCACATTAAAAAATATTCTGCTCCCTGTTTCCAGGTCTGGAATAAGTCACAGAGGGCTTAGATCCCTTGTATCATATGATGACTTTCATTCAAATAAATAGAAATCTTCTTGCATGTATGGTGTCTAAATGAAGTTTTAAAAAAACAAACTGAATGTAACTGTTAAAGCACCTACCATGTAAAAACCTTAAAGGTTTTAAAACCCTAAATATATCTTTTACTAATCAAAAGTCACTATGTAGTCCTTGTGGCTGATGTCAATTCTCAGTGTCAGGTAGATGGAACAAGCTTTCTCAATCCCATGTTGACACAATGACAGGGAACCAAAACTCCCCTCTTGGTCTGTGCAGTGCTGTTGCATTCAGCTTACAAAGCAGAAGGAGAAACTCAGTCTCGAAGCCACAGCAGTCCCAATGTTGCAGAGACCTGAATGCTGCCTGACCTCCCAGCTTTGGTGCAGCGGCGCGGCTCTGCCCTACACCTCTCTCCATATGCTTCCTCTTGGTTTCTCACAGGTACCAGGATTGCTTGCACGCAACCTTGTGTAGGGCTGTTGCCCAAGTCACCTGAAATAATATCGGCAGTGCAGAATATAAACACATCACTGCGTACCACCTTATTAAACACAAATGTGGCTCTTGTGGGGGCCTTGTTATCTAGAGGTGCCTCACCTTCGTTTGCTCGGGTACCAGTATCTGACAAAGGCATCTCTCTTGTACTGCATTAGTGCAGTGGTGGCAAAACCAGGCACAGCCTCAGGTAGGGGCTTTCTGTAGGGGCTGCGCAGATAGAGAGGGCAGAGGTTTTCCTCCAGTCCTGACCTCCTCAGGAGTTAAGGTCAGAAGGCCAGATTATTTTTTGTTTGTGCATAAAGTATGTTAAGTGCTAGACTTTGGAAGTCCTTAGCTAAGCTGATAATGCTCTGAAAAATTTACCACCTGAATTTATAAAGCTGAAAAGCTTTATAAATAATGTTTGAAAATATAACCATTGCTACCTGTAATCAGTCTAGGAAGCCAAGGGTATTGCATACCAGAATGTCAGAGCTAGTGGCAGAAATGCATATAGCTGATGCATTTCTGGGTTTGAGTGGGATTTCCTTGGTGTTACTTTATTTTTAAGTGTCTCATCATCTGTGGTTAATATCTGTTTTGCTTCTGGTAAGGGGCTTGATAAAAACTGGCGTAGTCTGACTGCATTTTTCCTTCATTACAACTTTTATACAAATTTTCTGATTTTGATTAGGCTTCTATTAGGACTTTTCTGTTCCAGGACAGAATTTCTGCCAAAAATAGAGAGGCTGACAGAGATTTTAGTAGTCTTTTATTTAACAGTGTTCCCTGAGTTGAGGGATATTTAGTCCAAAGCAGACAGATGAGAGCTCTGGCCACCAGGTTTTTAACTGGAACTGCACCGGTCTCTCCTGAATTTTTGTTTTTTGCATAAAACTTCAGAAAGCCTTATTTTTCATCCTAACAGGGAACAGGAAAAGATTTTGCTCAAAAGCTGAAAAAGTTTCATGGTACAGAAACATCATTTCATATCTGTATGTAATACAGAATTGAGTTTGTCAGTGCAGTCTGAATTTTGTCTTTGATCTGTAAAAGAGAAAAGCAGCCCATGAAAATACTGCTGAACTAAAAGATCATAAACAGTCTTAAAATACCACATTCTGATAGAAGGTAAAATATTCTGAAGGAGTGTATCCCACTAAATCCAGGGCCTAGAGAATTTATCGGGGAGACTTATAGTGAAGTAAACAGACAATTTCAAAGCTCTGAAATTTGATTTTACTTTTTATCTAACCATTATCTGAATTTCTTTGCTGGATTTCTATTCTCATTATCTGATCTTTGGCATTTTGTTTTCCCAGAAGTATGGCAGAACAAATAATTTCTTGGCAAAGAGCCTACACATCCAGTGGATTTCTCTGGAGATATCTTTTAATTTGATGAACACCTCAGATGTATCTTAGTCAATTCTTGCTTAGTAATAGATTGGCAGAGAGACAAGTAATGCTCTGCCTCTGCCGAAGTCCTGGAGAAACCTGTGCCAACCCTATTCCTTGCCACACCTGCAAGGCGGCTTTGAGGGCTCTCATCTTTTATAAAATCAATGAGAGCTTAGTTGCCTGGCTGCACTCTGCATGCAGGGCCCTGGAGCAGAAGATTGCTGTAGGACTGTAAAAACTGGTGTAATCGGGGCATTTTCCCTGCATGTTGACAAATTCTGGTAAGCCTAAAATGCCTCCCTCTGTTGATCCTTAATGAACCCTATAGGAAGAGAGGTACCATTATGGCAAATAAATTCTATGTATCTTAGCATGGATCTATTGCCATGAGAATGTAAGAAAAGTATGGCATAATTCTCAAAAAACCCATAAGAGCACAGGCAGAATGTCTTACTGGCTCAGCAAGGAGTGATGTGGCTCTGAGTGACCTGAGATGGCTTAGTCGTTATCTGCCTTTTACTCTGATTTTATTAATGGAAAACTTGTTTTCCTCTCTGTGCACTA
Source organism: Athene cunicularia (assembly GCF_003259725.1). NCBI lineage: Eukaryota > Metazoa > Chordata > Aves > Strigiformes > Strigidae > Athene > Athene cunicularia. Next base: position 97,654,135 of record NW_020799097.1, on the reverse strand, counting down.
CAAATAACCAGTCACCTAAAACGTTAAATAATGAAATTCAAATGTACTGAATTAATCACTGGAAAAGTGCTTCATCTGAAAACTCCACAGGGGATCACATTTCAGAACACAAATGTCCTTGTACAGTATGCATTTCCTCTTTGGTTCACAGGTTTGCTCATGCAGAGATTTAGAGTAATATTGAATTACTGCCTGAAGCCATGCCTGACTATCTTTTTCATTAATTACCTTCCATGGCTTTGGGACAGATTAACTGATAAATGTATGAATCCCTATCGTAGTAACCTTTACTGTGTACTTAGAATAACTGATAGGCGTGTAATCTCACAATCTGCGAGAAACTTTTTTCTTTCTTCCTATAGATTACTACTGTGCTCTTGCTGTCTGAGTTGCCTATCCAGTCGCTGTATTGCCTTTGCTAAAAGATGCTCTAAAGCAACAGCTAGGACGTCCTTTTTATAGTATGGTTTTTCAGAAAATATATGTTTCTTCTTTTCATATATTAGTATGAAAGATGAGTGTAACTACATAATGCCCTGTCTTACCTTTACTGGGCAACAGATGCTTCAGAGTAGTCTAAGAAATGCAAATAAGGCAACCATTTTTCTGGTTTTTTGTTTGTTTGTTGTTTTTTTTTTTCTTTGGGGGAGGGTGTGTTCCTTTT
>NW_020799097.1:97570833-97653421 GCF_003259725.1 Athene cunicularia | reverse complement strand
GGGGAAAAAAAAAAAAAAAAAAAAAAAAAAAGCGCCTAGTTTCTGTTGCAGCTGGGTTTTATGTTTCTCTAACCTGCCCTTCAGCAAACTAACTGTTGCAGGTTATTTGACCACTGTACCTCCTTCTCCTCTGTGCAAACATTACTCATAGTTTTCGAATTTTTAAATCCAGTGAGAAGTACTTCAGACACTTATTCTGCATGTGGAGAGCTGTTGTCTTTTTTGCTTTGTTTCTTGTGGATATTCTTACTGCATAATCTAGCTAGTGATCTAGTTAGACAATATTACTGAACAGCAACCTTGCTAGGCTTGCTTGAAACTTCCCACATGTAATTCCAAAAGCTTTGCTTTAGGTCATCACTGTAAGTCAAAAGAATCACTTGATCACAACCTGAAGAAATTGAATAAAGCCAGGTATCAGTGTTATATATACAGAGTGAACTGAACTAGCGTTCTTGCATACTTGTTTTTAAGGCCTTTACATTGATGTATGCAATCAATTATTAATAATATTTGATAGGATCATATATTTTCCAGGAAATGATCTCAGATGGACAAATCTTTTCACTAATGCCATTATAGCAAGTCTATTTCCATTCACTGGATTTGATCTGAATTGGTTATCTATCCCTTTATGTTTCCCCGATAACCTCAGTTTCCACACCCACAGCATCTTTACCGTAGAGCTGCTCTCACATGTGCAGGACCTTTTTTACAATTGCTTTTGGCATGTGTAAACGAAAGGATGGTATGGAAGAGCAAAAAAGAATGTGAAAGGCAGTTCAGGTAATGATAGTGGAGGAAGAGGGAATTGCAGAACATTTTATTCCTCTGGCAAAGCAGTGCTTGAATGAGTCACAGTATTGCATACAAATAGGTAATTATGCAAATATAGGTATGGAGCAGAAGATCTCAGGGCAAAATTCATGGATGGGACTAAAAGAAGTTGGGCTTCAAGGATGGAATTTTTGAATACATTTGCTATTGATCTATTAAAAATAGCTTTTGAGTTCCCAGCCATGAGAGATTTGATCTAAATCTAAGCTTTGCCTCAATTTTTCTCCACTTTTCCCACATAATCCTATAGTCTCTTTCTGTTATTCCCATATAGATTAAATAAAGTTTTTATAAGGCTGACTGAAAAAGAGGAGGGGCACTACTCAGTTAAAAACATTAAATATCCGGTCTTAATAATGTGGATGGAAAGGTATACTGGAAGAACAGGGAAAGCCAATTACACTTTCAAAGCTTTAAATATGAAAGAGAACTATGGGGAGGGTAGAGCAATCAGAGTCTTTTTGATTTGTTAATCTCCTTTGATACGGAATTTCCTTCAGTAGAAGATATTCAGAAAATTACAAACAAGGCTATGTAAGCCCAAAAAATATGAGAGTAGCATTGCTAGTCTATAGTTCCTTAGGGTGAAGAGAGTTTGCGTGTCCAAACAAGCAAGTCAGTTTTATAGCAACCTCTATCATCCTGAGCCTGAGCACTCCTATTGCTAAGCATCCATATAATTTATGCCTATAGGACTGCAATTCCTCAGGGTAATTTTTCTTCCATCTGTTCAGCTTGAATGGAGAACATTTGTTAAACAGTGTTTGGAGGGATGTTGGCAGTAAAATGCATGCCCACCCTGACGTTAGGCTAGTTAACTGGTCTTTCTAGGCACAAAGCTGACATTGTTAGATGGCACAGAGCTTGAACAAGTACAAATATGAGAGACCACATTTTCTTTTCTTATAAACTTGAGTATTCTTTCCTATTGTTCTTCTAAAAAGAGTTAAGATAACTAACTAAATACCCACTTAGAATAATTAGAAGTAGTTGAAGTCCACCTGTCAATTGTATGAAGTTAGATTAAGTCCAGTCTTTGCAGTCTGATACTTTTTCAGATTCAAGAAGCCAGAGCCATGTAAACATTGAAAGTAATTATGTCTCCTTCTCCTTCTTTTCTTCCTTTTTTTTTTTTTTTTTCTCCCCTTTTCTTTCTAATGCTAGTTGTTACAGAAAAGAGTCAACTTGAGTTTCAGAGAGTCTGCCAAAAAGCCTCTGGCATTCCCTGGGGGATTGAATTTTACATTCTTCAGCAAACAATGTCTGTCTCCAGAAAGCAAGAGGAAAAACAGTATTTTTCTTTTTAATCTAATATCAATGTCTAAGCCTAACAGAGCTCTGATTTTTTTTTTTTTATTTTTCAAGCCTGAGGAACATCTTGTGTTGATGTTAGTATGTGCCTTTTTAAGCTTCATTTGTTATCTTTAAGCAGCTGCTAAAGTGTAAACAAGATCTTTTTCTTTTCTGTGTTAAAAAAAGGCTCTTAACTTATCCAAAAGCTCCACTGCTATTGTGCTTATTGGGCTATGCTAACAGCAGCGAAAGAACGTTATTGAATGCAGCAAATGTATGGTTTATTTCAAAGCCTTTCTAAACTGTAAATCATCTACATTACTTTGCAGCATTCTCTTTTTCCTTGCTAGTAGAAAATTAAACGAAGACAGTTAGCCAGGAGATGGTAACTTAAGAAGTTATCTGTGATTTTTTTTTTCAAGTATAATGAAGGAATTTCATATTTCTGACAGTGACTTTACATATAAAACTCATGTATAATCTAGAATGTTGAAAGTGATGTTGGGTGAGCATCTTAAAGGAGGTCTGATTTCTCAAAAAGCAGGAAGTACAAACATTGTTCCTTTCAAGGTTAGTCAAGCCTTTTGGGGTTATTTATGTACAGAAGATATATATATTTCCCTCCCCATGTGTTACCCCAGCTCTATATTTCCCTGTCAGATCACAAAGTCTTTCCAAAGATAAAAATGGAGTGATTTGGCATACAGACAGGAGCAGAATGCAACAGGTGATTTTCAGAACTGAAACTGTTTACCATCTCCATTGATGTATACTCCATCTTCACCAAAATCATTGCTACCAGATAAGATTAGATTGCTAAAACCACTCCTTGAAGTTACAGGGTATATAAATCTTGTAATCCTCTTTAGACTCTCATAGGAAAACTTCACAGCTAAGAAAACAATCATGTTGCCAAATTATTCGTTACAGCTTTCCAGATTTTTGTTTATTTACTTTGTTTCATTTTACTTTTCTAACTTGAATTATGCTTGATATACAATTGAAAAGTAAAGATACTTGCTTAAAAACCCATGACACACCCCCAAGTAAATGCACAAAACTGTATTTTAGGACTGAACTACAATTTATGCATCTCCTTTAGTTAGCAGCATGTAAAGTGTGACTCAGGAGTCTTCTGGCAATTTAAGGCCAAGAAGTGGCTTGCTCAGCCTGGCATTATTTAAAACTGCCAAAGGACCGCACAGAGCTATGTGCAAGCAATTTCTGCCCCATCTGTTCGGCAGAGGTTTTTGGAACAGAGGGCGCTTCTGGGTGTCTCCTCTCTTCCAAGAGATTTGTTCAGAAAATTATTCTGTTTTGCTCTGTACTGTTTTTTATTCCACACGCTCCTCTGTGCTGTCTGACTAGTTTCTGTAGGACGTTAGGTGCTGGTGTTCTCCGCTGCAGCTCTATCCTTGTCCATGCGCATGTGGGTATCTGTTTTGGAATCAAGGGGTGTTCACATACTTGCTTTATATTTATGTTGGAGAATAAAAGGGTTATGTGCCTTATGCTGGAGCTAAAGGCATTTTGCTTATGAAGCAAACTCCTGGAGAAGCTTTGTTTTCTGCAGGTTACTAGAAGGTGATGGGGAAAAACATTACACCAGTTGCAAACCTCTTGAGGTCTCCCAGCTCTTGGAGTGTGTGTGTGTGTATATGTATGTGTCTGGAGGGTAGGAAAGAATAAAACCTACTGGCAGGGTTTACTGCAGGAGTGAGAGGAAAGAAACCACTGTAGGGCTCAAATGAGCCTCCTGAATAGAGGTGTGATTTGTCACAGGGATCTGCCCTTTGCTACTGAACTAACTTTTCTTTCTTTTGGTCATCTGAGATGTTTCCTGTGCTTAAACCTTCCTGGGTCCCTTCAGGTACCCTGCTGGAAACCCTATGAGTTGAACTTGCTATATTTTTACTCAGTAGAACTTATTTAGTATGCATTAGGAGGGCAAAATAATATGTCCTAATGCAGTACTAGCTATTTTAAATATCAGAAATATAAGTGGACTTCTCGAATTTTAGCATGAATGTGTTGCATCATCAGGGATGAATTGTGCTGGGTGATGTTTTCTTTTTTTCCTAAAGTGATGCTTGGTTGTGTTTTTTTTTCAGATATCAAGACCTAGCCAAATGGAGATTGCTTGCCATCAGACGTGTAACAAATAGTACAGTTCTGTAATATTGCCTGTGTTGCAAACTGTTACTGAAATGGATCATAATATATAACTATTGAGATGGATCACACTAAGCTAAATATCAAAACTACTAGCTCTGTAGATGTTTAGAAGGCCCTTAATCACTGATTTTGTTCTACTCAGCCCATTTGCCATTTTAGAAATAGTTATGGGGAGCAGATGCCAAGCTATTCTGCACGCAGCTGAGGACTCTGGTTTGGTCCTGCATGCCCTGGCTGAATCTTTACCACCTGCATTCGAGTCTCCTCAGATTTTATAACCTCAAGACAGTGCTGCAGAAACCAAGCAAGCTGAGTGATGGAACATATAATTTTCTCCCCTCTGAGCCTCTATGATTTCCTTTCACAGTAGAGGGCACTGTGCAGTTGGAGTTCGTCCTCTCAAGAAACTGAACTGCTGGTTTCTTGTAGGCATAGAGATTCCAGGGCACTCTTCAAACTTACAATTTTAGCTCCACTCGACGCTCATGCCTAATTAAGGTAGTTATATTTTAGTTCAGTGCTTGCTTTGGTTTCTAATGGATTTTTTTTTTTTTCGACTCTTTGTCTCTGCTGCTGTGCATTGTTAAAGAGCTGAACTGTTTCATCACAGATATGGCTATATTTTAGTGGTCAGCCAGTAGATTGCTATACCGAGTATTTAGTTAAATGCTTTGTGGATCTTTCTGTATAAAAAGAGCTCCATTGAGACTAAGAGGATATTATTATTCATAATGTGGTGACTAGTTTCACACATGGCTGAAGCAAAATAAATCATCACTGTTTTTAACAAAACAGTGAGTAGACCTCTTGTTGACCACAGCATATTTGTGGTCAGCAAAGAAAGAGTCTTTTATAGCTATTAATATGCTGCCAAGGTGCTTTAGCTGAGATTTTTGCCCTAAGGGAGGTGGGCTTCCACTACCACATATTCGTGTTTCTCTGCTAAGCATGTTTCCAGCGCCCTACCCTTACAGAGTGATTTGATACAAAAATCCAGTACTGAAAAGAGAAGCTCCTTACTGGAAGGATTGATACAGATGAATATTGTCCAGATGCTGAACCTGATAAGAAAATGAACAATGCTCTTGATTGTTCAAGCAGTAATTTTCAGTTCTGGGAAGTCGTATACAAACTGACTGATAAGTCAGCATTTCTGTTGTGCACACAAGCATAAAGCCTGAAGGATTGAAGTACGTCTGAGTGATACCAAGCATTACACTGATCCTCTAGTTGTTTATGTTTCCAGTTCTGTACAGTTAAACTGGAGTTCAAACCTTGTTTTGTAATTGGTCTGTTTATTACACAGTCAAGGGAATGTCATTGTTTGGGGATGCTGTCATCTTCTGATTTAGCACCTGTACAATGGTACCTGAATTCCCTGGAATGACTTGGGGCAAAACACAGAAACTTCTTACGCTGAGAGTCCTACTGAACAAACACTGATGGAGCCAGTGCTGGTTCTTCAGTGCTTTCTCCCATCACTTTGTAGAAGTTAAAGTGAGCTGTTCAGACTGCATATGGCCATCTGCCTAACTGAGAGTCCCACCAGAAATTCTGAATGCTTTTCTAGTTAAAAAGCAGGAAGTTTGAACACATTGATATGCTGTCTAAAGGGTGCAAAAGAAATGTATTTTATAATAGGAACAACAAGAAGAAAAGATCCAAAGTAATACATAAAGAAGAGTCATGGGTGGTATGAGAAGAAGGGAAGGAATATAAAATAGGAAAGCTGTTCTCTGTAGCATATCATTATGTAAACCAAAAGCAGAACCCTTATTTTAAAGGCTTACATTTGACTTAAACATGTTTCTTGACATACTGTTTACAAAAAGCCCTATTCTGATCTCAACCCAGTGTAAAAAGAAACAGGTCCACTGAACACAGTGAAAGCTCAGTGAATTTATGGGAGGGAAAACTTATGTGAAATAAGAAGGAGAGTCATCCGTATAAACTTATCTAAACCTTCTTGTAGCTCTTCGGATGAACTTCTAGAGCTGCATATCTGCAAACATGAAAAATGCAAATAGTTTATTAAAGACTTCTGGTGTATTTATAAATAGACTTAGATTATATTTGTAAGGCATAGAGTGCCCTCTCTGTGTTTACTTTGCTGTCCAGCTCAATGTTTTCATGGGAAACAAATGGTTCCTGCCATCTCTAAACCACATTAAAAGCATCTACTGTCTGATGTTTTTGAAGATATTAAATTCTTCATGGCTGTTCATCTGACATATTCTGTATTCTGTCTATGCTATGCTCTGAGCTGGCCAGATACAATCCAGTTCAGAAATAACATGACTGAATCATCATCCCCACAAAGATGTATCCAGATTAGTGTACGTGATCTCTTTTTAGGACAATTGTAGTTTACAAAAAGGTTTCAAAGAGAACATTTTCTGTCTAGGTAAATGTATATGTAGAAATACATTAAGTGCTTTAAAAAACTTAATGCTGCATCTGTGTCCTCTACAAGTGGTTATGTGCCTGGTGCCCAGCCATGGTATGTAGTAAGGTGGTTGATGGTGCTGACAGTTCTCTGGAGAAATAGAAACAGGGATTATCTGTTTAAAAAATGAAATTTGGCTGAAGGAATCAAATCAAGCAGCTTTGATTTTCTGTCATCTGTGGCAAACATCCCCATTCAACAAATTGTAAAATAAAGCCTAGAAACTATTTTTCTAAAGTTTCCTGGGATTCTGTCCATGCCTGTAGCTGTTGTAATGCCCACCATCTTATTAATCATCTTGGACCTTTTTCTTTTCAACATTAGTGATAAATACAAAGTGTTAAAAAGGTCTTGATGTTGTAGTGTTTAATAACACAGTTCCTGCTGAAGTAGTTTTGTAGGTTGCTATGGATCAGAAATTATAAATAGTAATAACAGGAGAGCAGATAACATTTTGATAATATTTTACTGTGGGGAAAATTTAATCATCTTTGATGTTTCAATACCAACTTAATGTAAATGTTATCAACTTTGTGATTAAAAAATGAGAACATTTCATGGCTTATAGTTTTTGTGTATAATTAGACCCAAACACCAGTTTGTGGCTTTATCTATCATGCTGCTTTCTCCTTGCTTCTATATTAAAATGGAAGTTTTCTGAACTTTTGTAGAAGCTGCTGTAGTTTTGCTGAACAAGGATGGTGTCTTAGGGAGAACCCTAAAGTTGTCTCCTGAGACTTGGATGGAGTTTCTATTGAAGGATCTCTGCTGTAGGACGAGCATTTTACACAGCCCTGTTCCTGGGTCGCTGCCTGCAAGATGAAGGTATTGCTTTTCAGTTTCATGAATATTCTCTAGGTAAAAGACGTTTGTAATGGCTAACTATTAAGGTTCTGTAATGGTCCAATGAATTTAGTAGGATTTCACTTCTCTTGCCTGCTTCTCAATGTTAAAATTTTAGAAATATGCATTAGTTCTTTCAGGGGAAAATAGTGCAGAAAGTCTCTGAGTTGTTATGACAGTTATGAAACTTGCTCACCATAACTGAAAGTACCGTACAAGGGCCACTTAACTGAGCTGGGAAACTTTTGAAGTTTGCAAAACTCACTCCCATGTGCAAACAGTTCAACTCTCCCTCGGAGAACAGGGCTTTCTGCAGCAGCAATGCTGAACATCATCTTCCTCCTCCTCTCCTGCAGAGGCAGAGCATGCCATGTTGTTACTACTTTCTGCTATAAGAAGTGAAAAGAAGTGTTGGCCACCAAGGCAATCTCATTTTATCAATAAAAGCAGGGTGAGAGGCCATGTTAGGATATTAACAAACCTGACCTTTCTGTTCATAGGTGCCAGGCTGCTCAAGCTAGACACAGATATTTTAGCTGGTATTTTTGTCTAGGCCAAGCTGTGCCTGAGAAGTAAAGCTTGTTTATGAAACCTCCACTAAAAGCAGGTGTTGCAGACATCCCATTAGTAACCTTTGACTTACCTTCCCCTTTGAAACTTTTCATCCCAAAGGACTGACATTTCAAAGCCCCCTCTTTTTTTTTTTTTTGTGTCCCTCTAAGTTTGCATATTGTAAACATTTTTCTTCTCTGCTCTGATGGAACAGAGCCAAAAATCTGCACAATAGGGGAACTAGATGTTAATGAGCAGAGATTGTGGGAAAATGTGTACGGGGCTGCCCTGCCTGACCTGCATGATAATGCTACATTTAGCACATTCTTTTCCATTAGTGTAGCAGGCCTTGAAATGGTAGCAAACAACACATATTGTGAAGGTTTGTTTTAAAGAAAACTGCTTTCCTAGGAGAGTAGAAATAAAAATTTATTTATTGTGTATGGTTGGCAGATGGACAGCTGGCCCTGGAAATATTTATGCACAAACGCTCATGTGAAATTATATATTCTTCTTCATGTCTTCAGTAAAATTGCTTTACATGAAAGTTTAAATTATGTAAAACACAAGTATTGCATACAGTCTCATACTGAATCAAGGAAGTTTGCAATTGCTCTATGGCATTTAGGGACTGATGAGAATAAAAATGGCTATTAAGACTGCTAGGACAAAAAAAATATTCTAGCAATCTGGCATCTTCTAAATAGATTTTTTTTTTTTTTACTCTAGCTGTGCTCACAACCCCTTTTTAATGTGTTTATGTCAGTGTAGTTTTGTTTGTACAAAATGCTCCTGAAAAAATAGTTCTGGCTCCTCCTAGCCAAGTTTCATTTAATCATAAAACAAAATTTATGTCTCGACCATATGAAAATCATTAGGGGCAAAAGGATTCTGAGAACATAAACAACGCCATGTGACTTAGACACCCAATTGCACAGCTTGAACCTATCAAGTGGTGAACATATTAAAATACTAAAGAGAACACTTACAGTCAGCATTTGGTGTGCAATGAGTAGGGAGAAATTTGTTTGCACAAAACTTCTGACTAACAAAGAGGAGTACTGAAGGAATTAATAACAAAAGACTGACTGTAGATAATTTCTGAGCAGAGAAAGGTATTAAATCCATTAAACAAGCTATTTCTTGCAAACTTTTTACCCAACTATTGTTTTAATTATACTTTTATGTGTCCAACTTTGCTCTTTCAGTTAAGGAAAGAGTAATTCATGTAGTAAAAATTGCATACAAATGTGAACTGTTTACAAATGACATTCCAGATCGTCATCGGGAAATGCTTATTTCTTCACAGTCAAAGATTCCTAAAGAGCTTTTCTATGGGGAAAGAGGCTTCCACTCATTACCTTAAAAACAACACTGTTATCTCCACTGTGGAGTGGATATGGGCTCTGAGCCATATTTTGCAAAGGACAAAGCAAATTCTTTAGCAGAACATCTGCTAGATAAGAGCTGCATTCCTTAGAATAGGTTTTCTGATGAAAGAGATGCCAAAGCCTTGATTCCAAAAGTACTTATATGCTAAAACAACTACTGTCTGTGCTAGTTCTGTTACGTGCTTTCAGGAACAATTTCAAACCCCAGCTAACACTGAAAATAATGGAGGTGGTTAACAGTATGCTGTGGTGGCTACACAAATCAACTTACATTTTGCATAGTAAAAGAAAAGAATGCAGAAGTATTAATCCCATTTTCAGGAATCTTTAAAATGGCATGAGATTCGTATATGACCAGCTGATAGGCAGTCTCTGCACCAATTATGAAATGGATTTATTTTCTCCACAAATAATGTCTTTGTGCCATGACCAGTCTGTGACTCCAGCCACTCACTGTACCCTCAGAGATGCTCAGAACAGGTAAAGGGGGTGATAGTTGTTCTGCAGGTCCTGAAGTATGTGCAGTAAGGGAGATGATTATGGACATTTGCTCACGCTGTCACACCACCGGGAAGGCCTTGCAGCAATGCACTATTACTCTGTCATGCAAAAAACAACCCATGGTATTGAGAAGGGAAACACTGCAAAGGGAACTGAGTACAAATTTATTATGTGGTCACAGAAGTCCTTTGCTAATAGCTCTGTTGGAGAGACCTTCCAGGACTGGAAGGCTCTAGCTAACGATGAACCCTGGCTTCAGTAGAGTACGTGGATGGTCTTGCAGTTCATTCTGGGGAAACCATAATGATCCAGGTGGGTATCTGTTACCAAGCTGGGTAGTTTCCGTTCCCATTTTTCACTCTCTGCCTTCCGCATCTGTTGCTTATAGCTCCAGGTTTCTGATGTCCCCTACTGCTTGCTGTGGTGACTACAGAACATCTCTGAATTGCCAAATATTTCTGCATAATGATTTGAACCAAATGTTGATACATGTTTATGGCAAGCACCAACTTGGTAACCATGTCTAAGGAAGCACCGTGCTCTTTCTTAGTTAAACTTTGGCTCATCTGCATTTCTCATGGAGCTGTACATACCTCATGTGCCTTCTGTTTGTTTGTCTTCCTCTTCATTGCACTTGAGGGTTGTTGTGGTCTGTGTTTTGGGAACTGCCCTAAGTGAAAGATTTGGGGAGTTGCACTGTAGCTAGAAACGGGAAAGCAAGAACACAGGGTCTGTAGTGAAAGAAGAGGGATCAGGAAAGTTGCTTATTCTTTTCATCGTCCTTCACTCGCTGTTGGGTGCTGACTACTCTGTGGGTTTGATTTTAGTTTCTCGGCTGAAATTCTACAATTTGTAGACCTTTACATCACAGTTTATATATGATGATTGTGTCCCCACAAACAATGAGTTTGCCCAGCCTACCTCCTTGCTGAGGATTTATATTCTTGCAATTTTCTTCAGCTTTGCTTTCAAAGCCCTACAGAAAGTATTTTTATAATTGTTCTTTCTTCATAAATTGGTTCCTTTACCTTCACTGTCTGAAATCCCCATATTCTGTGTGTGAATGCCATAAGAGATTGCCTCCAGCTTGGCCAATGCACTTTACATTTGGCTTCTCCAGTCAGTGCTAACTTCTTGAGCAATTACCATCAATCAGATTAAATATTTTAGGGGGATCATATCACATCTCAGACCTGGGTCTTTCCTCGACTGATTTTGTTGTGTGATAGAAGGTATTCATCCCACCGTGCTTTCCCACAAGCATTTGAATACTCATAATATTCAAACCTGGAAGAGTTAAGAAAGTTTTCAGCAACAGTGCCCCACCCACATCCATGCTCTTCTAAAGAGGTTAAAGGGAGAGCTATGTTAAATGTATTTCAAGTTATTCTTGCTAAAACTTTCAGGACAACTTTAGTGTGTGAGGCGCATTCAGAAAAAGCATCACTATTAAGAAAAGCATTTGAGTACAAGATAAAACACGATTCTGGATAGGAATTGACAAGCATGTGTTTAGCTGCTTTTCAATATAGGTCTTGACAGAGTTGATCTCACATCGTCTTTTTATTTCTTATTCTGCTGATAACAAGTGTCATCTTAACATTTGCAATAGATGCTTCACAAATATTTCTGTGATCCCTTGTTGATATATTGCCACCTCTAGATTTTTTTAATACAATTCCCATTTTACAAATGATGAGTTGAGTTACAGAGAATAACTTTCCCACTCTTACCAAAGAAAAACTGGGTTTGTGGAGTTCAGTCATCCTTATTTTCCTTATCACAGGATCTTCTTAAAAATGGAGGAGCTAATTTATTTTGAGACAGTGATGTTTCACAGAATGAATGCAGCTCTGCTCTCATGTTAAGAAATTTAAGCTTTTAAAAACCCACTTGCTGCCAAAAGACTCTTCTCTTTCAAGACTTTTCTCTACGGGTGACACTCTGTTTAAAGTCTTGTCCAGCTGTGCTTTATAAATACCTCTTAACTGATAAATGAATTATTTCCTTAAGATCTCCATATTGCCCTGCACAGTTTTACAGTAGACTTATTAGTTTGCCAAACTGGTTGTATTGTGTTTTTATATTTGGTAGTTATGCCCTGTATATTTTTAACTTTCTGGCATGATTTTGACCCAATTTGGTGAATTATTGTCAATCATCGTTACAAGATATAGGAAACAATAGTAGAAAATAAGATCTTGCCAATTTTAATCTAACAAACCAGCTCTGTTGCTGATCTTGTCTGGCTGTCTAACAGATGGGCTAGTGTCCCATGAGAAGACAGCCACTTCCTTGCATAATAAACATAGAAGGAGAAGTTGTCTGCAAACCATTAGTGTATTGTAAAGTTAGATGCAATGTCTTGATATTGTCAGACTGGGTTCCTCAAGCACATTTCTTTGACATTCTGTCATAAGTCAGATACAAGACAGCGTTAAATCAAAATTAAAACTTTAAAAGGCTGCCAGCTGTTTAACTGTTTCCAACAAAAGAACACCAGTCAAAATATCCTCCATTTTCTAAATATTGATAATCAACTAATAGACAATAAAGGATTGAGTAAGTTATTTGATGGAGACAAGATCATTCAGCCTACATGCAGTGGAGATTCCTGTCTCCTTTTTTCATTTTACAAATAAGGACATTGGTTCTAACACTATTCTGGCTTGAAGTATAAGCTTGTTATTGTATAGTGGAAGCTTATGAAAGTCCTGACTGGTAATTACATTAGAATTGGGTTTTTTTGATGAGACATCTAAGGAAAATTGAAAGACCCACAGAAATCAAGGTATTTTTCTTAAGAAGGGTATTTTCCCTTAAATCAAAAGGCAACACATATATACATAAGAGTCTGTGGCTGGTCAATTTTCATAAGAATGGTGACTGAAGTAAATGTAAGAGACAAGTGTTGTCATTTTCAGAGGAGAGAGTTTTTTGTGGTGAAACAAATTTTCCACCTTTTAAAAAAAGCATTACTATGGTGTTCCAATATTAAACTAGAAGTTAGTTCTTTCTGGTTGTGCCAGAAAAAAAAAAAATAAATTACAGCACTCAAACTTTTTTTTTTTTAACCAATTACTTATGGCAGTTTTGGCACACCAAAAAAAAAAAAAAAAAAAAAATAATGCTGTTTAAGCCTGTAGGACATGGAGCTGCTGAGCAATATGCTATACTTAGCTGCCCTGACAGGTCTTAAGAACTTCCCACTAAAATTCCATATTTAAGTTAGAGGCAGAAATAAATCCAGTGATCTGAGAAAAAAAAAGAACACCCAGTCTGGATAGACTGAAGTGATGTCCCTTTTTTTATCCATCTTAAAACTAAGAAGGGCTTAAAGCTAGAATTAAAGCCTTTCACATATGCATTGGTAAAGACTTTTAAGGATCTACTGTAAACTGAAGGATTGACAAAATCCAAAGAAAAGTACAAATAACACTGCAGACTTTTTATTTTACTTTTGTCATAGTTTTACAACTTGTATTTTTGTTTCTAGAACATTATAAATAGAGAAAACTTCAGGAGAAGATATACTGAAATTAGTTTGAACCTCATGTCACTGTTTTTATCTTCTCTGCCTTAGAGTGACTGAAATGGGTCTAATTTGTCAAAAATATGTGGAAAATAAAAGAGAGATTTCTCAGAATGATCAGTCATGTATGAGTTTTTATATCAGAATATGTGAATGAATATACAGTATATTATATATGTCCTGAAATGTTTTGACTTTTTGGATTGGTAATTGTGTGTATACAGTACTTTTTCCATCTGGTCTCTTCTTTCTTCACTGGAAAAAATATAAAGTTTTCTTAATTGCTAGATGGTAGAAAATTCTACACATTTTCTAGTAGTATAAAGCCTGAAAATGCAACCTGACTTGTTCACTGCTTGTAACTCACATTTTGTTTTACCCCATATGCTGCCTTCCTATTTCATTCTGAAGATGTAAGCAGCAAGTTACTAGATCATCATAAGCCAGATACAGTGTTTATGATGTTTATGTTAACTAGTGAATTCAAATGACCCAAAACTGCTATAGGAAACCTCTGTTTATCCTAGGTTCATGCTATAATTATCAGAAAGCTTATTTGAAAATATCCTCCAAATAATCTCCCATTTCTGTTGATTGCTCTTTATCTTGTCATTCTTAGGAAATGAAATGAATCCCACTTCCCTACAAAGGCTATGTAAAATGTACCAGTAATAATGCCACACATGAATAGCAAACTGTGTCATTAGGAACAAGTGTTTTACTTCACTGCTCATTCTTTATCATATAAAATCTAAGTATTTACAAAGGACCTTAGGACAGTTCTGTGGCTTATAAAACAGAGCAGGGGGCTTGAGGCAGGGTTTTGATGTTTTGAAGCAGCTTTCCAGTGTATTTGAAACAGTACAAAGAATAGTAACTTTTTCTTAATCCTGTCTTTGAATAAAACAGTGACATTTCAAAGGCTGCGACAGTTTTGAAAACATAATTAAGCTAAGCCCCTTTAACTTTGCATCATACTAATTCTGTGGGATCATATGTAACCAATGGTTAAAGCGAATAACTGGATCAACATTTGTGCCTCTAGTTAGTAGGACCTTGGTTCATACTTTGAACCAAACCAACTCTGAGCATTCTTTTCCCTCACTCATCCCTGCTAGGAAGTTTTATGAAAAGCACAGGCAGCACAATGCATCAGCTCCTTTCAGTAGGGCTTTTTGGGTCCTGGAAAAAGTGAAAAGAAGAAAAATATTCAGGCTCCTCTGTTTGTAATGAAGGTTGTGGCACTGCATTTTGTATCTGTTATTTTCTTCAGTAAGTTTGTATGCCTGTTAGGAAAAATAGAGCTAGAATTCATAGATTTGTTCCAATTTGGCCGTGAAACAACAGTTTAGTAAGACAAATAGCTTTGAAATAATATAATTGCAACATTTTTTGCATATCAATACAAAGAATAATTCCTAGTACCAGAACATCTTTCAGTGCACCTCCTTGCAATGCTCAACAATACAGTTTGAGTCAGCCTTAAGAGCTGACAAATTACATTGCTTAAAAGTTTGTTCTGCATATTTGTTTCAATACTCAACTTTCTCCTTTTGTCCTTTGTTATTTGTAATCGCTTATGTCAGAGGAAAATGATGACCTCCATCATGAAATCAGAAGAAAAACTGGCACTACTGATAATGCGATTACAATGTGGAATTAAAAGATCTGGCTAAAATGTTGGAGGAGGAAAGCATGGAAGAGAAAATAAATCAAAATCAGTGAAAGAAACAGTTTTGCACAAATCTTTACAGTGCAGCCTAAATCCATGAGAACTATGTGTATTCAATTTCTATCAACAAATACAGTTGGGGCTCTGTATCAGATACTGTGGACCGACATATGAATTATAGCAGAGACCTGCTCCATTTCTGGACTTCTGCAGCATCTGTCCTGGCATGTTGGGTAGCTGCAGTGACAGTTCTGTAGCCGCTGATCGCACACCACTGCAGCGAGTGAAGTTTGAGAATCTGTTTGTCAGAAAACTCTTAGCAAAAGTGAGAGTTTGGGCTCGCTGACCTAACTCCCTTGCTGTGGCAGACAACTGCATCACTGTGATCTTGTTTATAAATCTGATGTCCTTCCTCTAAAACCATGCAGCTTCTTGCCTTCACAGCCCTACTAGAAATCTGTACGAGAAGCATGCTGATATGACAGCTGCAAATTTTCTCCTAGTTTTTGGTCACACTGATGGCTGTGCTGAACTCTTTGCTGCCAGTGCCACCTAGCACAGGTAAAATAATTGAGCACATTTACTCAGCCTGCATTTTGCTAAATTAAGACACCAAGTTCCCTTAATTTTCTCTCGTAAGAGAGGCTACCCATTCCTCTTATCATATGAATGGTCTTTCTTTGTAGATTTTCCAGTCTTTTACCTTTCTTGAACGTCAGTGATGAGAATTTATATGCATAGCTTCAGGTGAATTAGTGCCAGGGCATGGTGCAATAGTTTCAGTAATTCCCTTTTCTACTTTGCCTGAAGCCTTGTGAGGTTACATTTGCCTTTTTAAGTGCCAACTGTGATCACATAAAAGACCATGCTCATTTTCCTCCTGTTGCATAAATCATGGTCTCTGGGCTTATAAGAGAAATCCTGTTTTTCCCTTGCTGAATACAGCATTGCAGTCTATGCAGCTGAATTCTGTTACTATCAATCCTGTGCGATACTCTTGTCTTCCTCAGCGTGGACAGGGCTCCCTCGCTTCATGTGATCACTAACTTTCATTAGAGCACTTCTATCGATTGTTACCAAAGTCATTAATGGAACTATTAAATACATCCTTCTCCAGACTAATGCTTTTTTTAGGTGCCCCTCTAATAATCTTCCAGTTCTTCAGCTGCTTTTTTGATAGGATCAGTTGTCATTTAGTTTGTTATACCTATTGAAAAGCTGATATTTTATTCACCTTTTCCACATTAAACTAACTTATTCTTTTGGAAACATATCCAGTGATTTTCTGAAAGCCAGGAAATTTCCTTCTTCATGTGGTAGTGTGTAGCATCTAGTGTGTAGCATACCTTTGGCACACCTCAAGTGTGGTTTTTTTATTTACCTTTTATATTGAATGGCCATTACTTTAACCTTACCACTTCTTCCTAGATTTGTGACCATAAAGAGTAATGGCCCAGGATGGGGCCTGCGATTGCTCTGATCACTCTTTTCCCATTCTGAAATACAGGGACTACATTTGCTATTCTCTAGTCATGTAGTACCAGTACAGGGATATGAGATGTTCAGCTTTTTTGTATTTTTGTAATTCTTGTTTTTTGATTTGAGTGCATTTCACCCTGAGCTTTTATTTCATTCCTGCACTAGCGTTCATATTACTTACCTTTTTTATGTGCTATTGTTCAACAACATTAGAAAATTAACTGCTCTAAACAGCAATAAGAAGATCTTTGTGAGTAATTTCCCAAATATCATAATGAAAATCTATGTTTCATAAGGTTCTCAAGTTCTTTGTTAACTCTAGATAAAGGGGGGATTTTCATAGTCACAGATAGGATTTAGACATCAAATCTCTCTCTTTCCTCTGCCTTTCACCTTTAGAAAGTCTTCCCATGAAAGTGTATATGACTTCTGAACTATTGTTTCTCAGGAGGTGCAGAGTAATATAAGGAGCAGATACCTCTGACTTTTTTTAACACCTGCCAGCTCCGTTGCACCTCTGGCCTTTTTCTTCAGGGCTTTAATAATTAGAGCTGTGTGAAGTTTCACACGTAGAATGGAACTGGATGATTCTAGCATCTAATCAGGTCAAAGGCTAAATTCCTCTGGTGTGCAACATGTTACCCTAGGCTGAAATATAGCCCTGTAAAGTGGAATGGTTAGATCCTTAACTTCGGAATATTAACTTGCTAATTTATTTTTTGCAATAGATAGAGAATCACCACATCACACAACTGTCAATTTTATATCACTGCTGACATCTTCTGCCCACGCCTTGCAACCTGTATGGCAGGATGTGATTCTACGCTGTGTTGCAATACCTGTTTGCTTTTCTAATTGCAGAAGGACATGGGGATGACACAAAGCATCACACAGCCTTGACCCAACAGGCTGATCCACTGCTGACATAAAGCAGTGTAGCTGTCTAATTGTGTGCTCTGTGGATCTGGCCCGACATGTGGCAATCACTGCAAGTGGTAACCACTAGTCTAAACTGGAATGTGTGAGCTGGCATGCTTGATTTAAGTTGTATAAACTGACTATGACCTTGCCTCTGCCATGAGAATTACAAGCTCTGATCACGCAAACTAGGGTTCTTAGAAGAATAAGAAAGTAAGGAAGCTTTGCGGATAAGTAAGCACATGGGTGCAAGTTTTAAACAGCCTCTGTGTAAAATTTCACTTTGTGCCGGCCAAGTGCCTGAAGAGCTAGATGCCCGTTTGTTGTGCTTTCTAAAGTTGGCCTGCTGATACTATTTTGTTTGTGATGTATTTAAAGTACTGAAACCTTTCCTTAAGATTTATGTGTACTTCCAAAGGGTACCCAGTGAAAAGGCTAAATGCTTGGCATGCTTTCATCCTGGCTGCACAATCTGGCAAAGCCTATGGATAACTGGGTCCACAGTTGGAAAATGCAGCTCTCCCCCTTTTCCCGGATGAGATTCTTAACAGTACTCTTTAGTCTGGCAGTCGATCACCTCTATCAAAATGCAGTTGCCTTTGGCCAAGCCTCTGGGATTTCTGCACAGCTTTTCTCAGCCACAAATCATTTCTTCATTCAGTATGTCACTTGACATCTTCCGTGTTATAAATTAGTTCAAGAGGGTGGACCCCCATTTCACCTCCTCACCAAGGGCTCAGTTCTCATGTTTTCTGAAGTTATTTATTTTTGCTTTAGGGGACAATGCAGTTTTACTCTCCTACTGTGCTATCAAGAGAACAAGTCCCTTTGAGCCAAACACCTGCTTTTCTTTAGAAAAAAATGATGGGGAAATGCCTTTTTAAAAGCCTCTATTTATCTACTTTCTTAATTTACAAAAAGTCCCTGATTACTCAGATCCCCAGAGATTTTGTAAAAAGGTATAAAAAAGAAAAGGAAAAGTAATGCCTTTCTCTTGCCACAACAGGGACAAATGTGCCCTCAAGATTACCAGACCCTTATTGTGTCCTGGAGTCAAAATCCAGAAGCAAGTGGTCTCCACTAAGAAAACAGTAGGTCAGTCGGTGTCTGTGAGCACCAGCCTTGGGAGTCTTTGCTGGCCAACATTGCAAGTTGGAAGCCAAGTGAGACACACTATTACCTCACCTTACAGGCTCTGGTCTCTTCATCCTGAAACTTCCCCTCAGGTTGAACATAAAGATGGTTACATTTGTTAGGAAGTACCCAGGATATTCATGGAGGCTTTAATCTGTCATGATTTCACACTCCCTCTCACCCTTTTCTTTCCTCTGACAAATCTGGAGAAAGGAATCATCAAGCTTTATTCCTATTCTTAGCTATGATTTTCATTAGGGCTTGAGTGTTAAGCATCTAAATCTTATTAAAATTCTAATTCTCTTATTTTTGAGAGTCACATCCTCAATTCTTTTTCCAAAGGTTTTAAGGTGGCAGTTTGCAGACATAGCATGATTGTGCTGCATAATCTTGCCACAATTTCTGGGTACACCACATCCTTCTGTCCTTCTAACATGGGTGGTATCTTGCAGTGCCACAGGGAAGAGTTGGTACTTCTGGTACATCTGAGCCCTTACACAATGCCAGAAATTTTAAGTAACAGATCACGTTCTGTGGGCTAGCAGGTAAGGAGCACAAACATTCCAAGCCTACATGTAAGAGACTTGACTACAGTTAAATTTGTTGCGACTTTCAATTACTCTTTTATTATATCAGTGCCCTAAGAAGTCAGTCACAGACTACAGCTGTATTGTACTGCACAAACACATAAGGGAAAAAAATAGTTCCTGCTACCAAATGGTTTAGCCTTAGGTCATCTCGCTTATAGTTTATGGTTTTGATCTAAAATGTGCAGAATGGTGTAGTCTAATTTGTTTCTAGTCTAACTTTCTAAGACCAGGATAAGATGCAGACATGACTATAACAGTGACCCCTATGTCTACAGCTGATCCGGAGCACTTCAAGTAAAAGTTTGTGTCAGCCCCATTTTGGCCTTAGCAGATGGCCGCAGCACACCCCTCCACTGCTGTCTTCACATGGCTTTCAGCATCTTCCTAAAACAGGTCCTCTCTTTCTTCTTTGTCCTCTGGGTTGCTGTGCATCCAGCTGTTGGCTGAAAAAGGGAAAGCAGCATCACCTTCGGATTGGATCTTTTCCCTCCAACTCAGTCCAGATTTGGGAAAGTATCTAGGAGTCATAGGAAAAAGAAAATCTATTAAGAAATTACCTTAACTAAAGGTAGTTTTGCTTGTGTGTTGGGGTTTATTTGTTTGTTCTCCCCATGGTAATAAGTAACTTCTAGTCAGAAGTGCCTGATCCCAGTATATTCAAGATTCAGATGCAGGTCTCAGGTCAGGGTGATGTGGAGCAAGGACTGAGGCTTGGTTCTTCCCATCGTACATAAATATCCTAATCTGAAGATTACTGATGAACTGTGGGGAAATTTTCACATTATTCTCTGTTAGGGATGCTATACTTTACGTATAAAACAATAAAGTTTTATTGCATGAGCAGAAGAGATAGATTAGCTCTATACAGCTGTTGTGGAGGTTAGTGGTAAGAACAGAACTGGGTTTTCAGAAAGCTGGGTTCAGATCGCCGTCTTTCAAGAGGGGTGGGGACCCCTGCCTTTCAATGCCCTAAGCACTAAGCTTCCTCACTTCCAGCAGTCAGGTAGGGGCAGAGAATGAAACAAAACAAAAAAAAACAACAAAAAATTTTAATCTGAAATTCTTTACACATACATTGAAGAGCCAGAAAATACATTACAAATAATAGCATATTGGCATTGGAATGAAAAATTGTGGAAGAGGCAAATATTCATGACTCTACTCACTGTATATTTTTTAATTCAGCAGAAACGTGTTTTCAACTTGATCTCAGATACCACACTATAGTATAGAGTATGTATACAGAAAATTTCATATATGTAATGTATCTCTTAACTACATACTTAGACACTATTTCATGGCCTGTAGAGCATACTTAGAAATATTTTCCATAACGGCAACTTTTGACATTTTGGGTGATTTAAAATGTGAACTACACAAGACACAATTGCACACATAAATGGTAAAGCAACTGCATAAGCAGAATATAATATTTATTATAAATTGTATTCAACTGTGCAGCCACAACAGTTCTTTTACATTTCTAGTAACCAAATGTATTTTCTCCCATTTACACTCCCATTGTTCTACTAGGACAGTGTCTTGTAGTTAACATATCCCTTTCATGCAAGCAAATAAACTAGGCTTTACAGAGAATGGCAAAATCACTTGTGTCTGCTGAAACTAGTTTAGCTGAGGAAATATTGTATATAAGAGAACAAAAGTCTGATGCTTATTATTGTGAAGAAAAACGTGCTTGACAAGTAACTCCATGGACTGTAGTGTGACTGTGAGTGGTAAGAAATCTGAAGGTCTGATGAAATGTGGAAAAAAAAACAAAACAAACACCTTTTCTTTTAATTTTCCTTTTTTACTACTTGAAAATGTTAATTGAAGCTTGACTAAAATTTTCTGGTGAGAGTGTGAGGGTAGTCCGGAGTCCAGGTCTCATAAATATTAGGGAAATCCTTTCTCTGTGCTTCTCTTGGCAGAAGGAAGTGTGTGCACTAGGGAGGGTTCTTGAGTTTTGAATCCATTTTTGTTGAGGAAACATTTTAATTTGCTCTCCTCTCACTGGATTTGGTAAGGACTTGCCTCAGAATGGCCCAGTACAGATTAATTTTCAAAAATTACTACATTCAGAAAAACAGTAATTCTCAAGAGCAAACACATAATCTCATACATGAAACACACCTTGGGTTTTATTCATTTCTCACTGACATAAGGTGTAATTTAGTTGTCTAAAATGGAGTCATTCGTGATTTACGCCAGAAACAGGCCCACAAAGGCTATTTTTAACACATACAACCAAATGACATTTAATTTTTTCACATTCACTCCCCAGTGTTGTTGTATACATCCTCAGTGGCATTATTAAGTGGAGCTTTTCAAACAGATGAAGTATGTTACTTACTGTGGCTAAATTGTAATGAAAGAAGAGATGGCTGTTTGCCAGTGAATGGTGTGTAGCTTGTAGAAGCATGTAATTACATAAATCACAAACATATGCAGAAGATGTTTTCTCTTTACATTTAACTGGTGTTGCCTGGAGCTATAGCTGCTTGCAACTCTATTTAATTACCATAATTATTTTAAATGTGTATATCTGGGCAATCTTTGAGCTTTATGAGAATGTTATTCATACCTTATCAGTAAAAATCTAAAGGGTCCCATTCTTTCCCCAAAGGGACTGCAGTAACCAGATTTCTCCAGATTTTAGGCATAGGGTGTCTGTAATGTTTACATCTTTATTTTGAATTACAGGTTTTTAAAAAACCCAAGCCTCTGAAACTAATCAGATCTTGAAATCTCAGTAGACGCTATAATTTCCTGGTAGGAAATTAAGCATTGTACATTGTTTGTGGAAAGAAAGTACCTGGAGAGGTCCTGATTAGCTTCTTTTACATCTTAATTTGCTGACTGTGTAAATGTTGTTTGGCCAAACAGATTGACAAGTGTCTAGGAAAGGTATTGACTGTACTAAAATGGATACTTCCTATGGGAAATGTCAAAAAAGCCTGACAGACTAGCTGGGAATTTCCAGTTTGTTTTGTCGAGGGGTTAAATGTGTTAGAGTGGGGCATTATTTAAATTCTCTTTTGCACTAGTGTAAACGTGATTCACATAACTGATGTTAATAGACTTGCGGCAGAAATACCACAGGGATAATACAGACTTTTGGTTCTTCTCTCATTTATGTCCATTTTATATTGACTTCATGCCATTTGATATTGTTAGAGTTACTTGTGGCTCAAACCGATACAAATGAGAAGACATGAGTCCTAATATATAGGATGACTTGCCCATGTAGACACACCTCAGTTTGCCCTAATGTAAATTGGTGAGTATAGAGTTCCTCCAGTTGAATAAACTGAAAGTGGTAAGACCCTTGGGATTAAGAAATCTGATAGCTAAACAACCTTAAAAGACCAAGCAGTAGGAACCGTAAGCAACTGTCACACATAAATGATGAAGAATACTTATGAGTACAGATACAGACTCCTTATGCACTGAAAAACCAAGAAAGGCAGTTCTTGTAAGAAAAGGGTAGTATAATTTATTAGTTCAACTCCACATTTATAAAAGCACATGGTTTTTGACAAATGAACCCTTCCTATGTTACAAAAAAAACACCAACAAAACAGTTGGTCAAATGCCTGAATGCAAAGATAGTGAAATTGCAGAGATTTATTGTTCCAGTAAAAAAAAAAAAAAGGTAATTATTAACAATTTTAGAAGTCCAGTTCTAGAAATAAAGTGAATATAAATAAATACCCAATGGAGAATCAGATTGAGCAAACACATTATTTTTACATTATTCATTATCAGGGAAATAGGATGATAGTTTGCACCTTGTCTTTTTTGTCAACCACTATAGTTAACCTTGCAAGTGATGCCTCCTTAAAGAGCTCTTGTAAGTCACAAGATCATTTTTGTTTGGTTATAATGTGACATGCCAGCTGTAGATCATATGTGCAGTTTTGTGACATGGCTTAGTCTTTTATTCCACCACCCAAGAGGCAACATATACAAAGCATTATTGTCAGAGATCTGTTACTACGATCTCTTGTAAAAAAAAAAAAAAAAAAAAAAAAAAAAAAAAAAAAGGCAAGCCTACAGAATGCCAGGGAACAATGCACTTTCTACATCAGAGACTGGTTTGTTTAATAACCACAAATTATTTCAGGTAATTTGGCACCAATTTAATTGCACCCACAAGAATGTCCTCAACAACAAAAAGTAACAAAAGAACCACCCCCACTACCAACCCCATCAGGATGAGCTGAAGGCAGAGTTTCCATTCATTAAATTATGATTAGCCTTGCTAATACCTTGTCTATCAAATCCCCATACCGTGCTGCAGTCATACCAAAGGGAAACATATATGTGATGTTTTGAAAAGGAAGCTGATGGAAAGTGATACATTTCCCATGCATTACAATGACAATAAAATCCTCCAGATGAAGGTGCACACTAAAGCAGTCATTAAAATGAATATTATGAACAGCTGAAATTAAAATCCAGCTAAGGCATTGTCAGTTGACATCTTTAAAATGAAGAGCATGAGGACAAACATAATATTCACTAACTGTGAGGAGGAATTAATCTAGATTTGTAGTTAGATTTTGTTCTGTTCTTTTTCATTTCACACATTTCCAAATCATTGTGTGATTGAAAGACTCTGATGGTTACATTAACCTACCATCTCCATAGTATCAGCATCTATAGAGAGGGTGATATATGCCCTGTCAGTAGGTTACAAAGCTCTTTGCTGAATAGCAGAGGAATGTGGGAATGGGAAATCCCCCTAGTTTTGCCTCTGGGAAGAATATATCTTGGTAATTTCAAATAGTGAAACCAAACACAGATGTTTGGAAGATTGGGTTTAAAAGCTGATATTGGACAGCTGATGTGAAATTCCATTAAATTCAAGCGTTTTGGGTTCTCTCCAGCATGATGGAGATACTTGCTTCTGGCCTCCCTGAAATGCATTTACCTGCAGCTGACTGCAGGTAGTACTACAGAAAGAATAGAGTTCTTCATAAAAAAGCCTTTGCATTTCTCCTCATGAAAGCCATGTTCACTTTTTTCACAGTGAGATTTTCCTCTTCCATGGAGCGTAGAGGAGCCTACAGACCAAATTCTGATAGATAAACATAATAAAAGAATATCAAGAAAATTGAGTCAGCATGATTTTTCCTTAAAATCTGGGCATCATTTTATTTGTATCTGATCAAGGATTCCTTAAGATAAAATTAAAATATCCAGTTCCAAGTCATGGGAGACCATGGTCTGTTTGATAGGTTTGTTGTTCTCAGACTACTTACTGTCCATGTCTCCAGCTTTCTTTTGAATGGCTATTTTGGCTCTGATTGTTACATGCTCCAAAAGGCATATCTCAGTATGTATTTTGGTTATCTTTGAGTGTGCTGCAGGCAATTTGATCTGATTTTTTTGAAGCCCTATTCTTTATCATTCTATCTTTCCAGTCAGGTCTATCAGTGACTAGCTACATAAATACTGCTACAATGAAGTTCTCAAATCTCTAAGTGATAAGATTTTTTTACTATGGACCAATTGGAAGAGATTCAGCCTGAATTTCATTTGTTTTTCAAATGATTTCTTTGTATGGTGACTGAAACTGTACTACATGATTGGTGGGAGGGAGAGAGAGAAAAAAAATAGGTTCTGCATGTTAATAATAATTAGATGACATCTGTGAGATGAAACATTACAGCATGAATTACCTAACTTCATTTGACTTTGAAGTCCACCAGATCGTTACAAAGTTTGCAAAACGTTTGATCATCTGTTAGGAATACATGGTAAATTCCTCATCCTAAATTTATACCCATACAATGAAGGACTGTAGTACTTGAGACCTGAAGTGAAAGGGGCTGGATGTGATTACAAATTGGACTGTAATGTGATCTGGGCTTTTCCAGTCAAGTTTTCCAGTGAAAGTTGAGGTTGGCTAACGATTTCTTTCCTGTGCACTGCCCTAAGGATCCGTTCTGTTTCCCCAGGGCAACTTGGCAAGAGACTTGCAGATATTTAAAACCCCTAATTAATGCCAGGTATTTCACTTTTATTTTTAAAACATGAAAAAAATAATTACTAAGCCAAAGAAAAAACAAATATTTTCCATTTGCCATTCATTACAGATGTCAGACAGCCATAAATATAGAAATGGTCAGCTGCAGGTGTAACCTAGTTCTGTTGTGTAATGCACACTCTGTTCCTATAACATTACTAAAAATGGTCTGTCTGGCTAATAAATAGCACTACCATTACATAGTAAAAGGTGAAAATTAATGTGAATGCTGCTGGTGAGTTAGCTATATTAACAAGCCAATCATGTAGTATTAGCAGTTATAATGGGGAACAACATAAACTTTTAAGAGCTTCTGCAAAAGCTTTCAGTCTTTTTAGTGTTGGGAATTTAGAATAAGTGCTGTCCATTAACTTTATTTCTTTAAATTTAGAAGCAAAAACATGCAGGAATTTTTAAAATAAAGTCACTGACATCTACATCTCAAAAAAAAAAAAAAAAAAAAAACGTGTATCACTATTATCTTAGATTCTCTGCTGGTAAAGCTCTGTTGCCTCCATCAAAGGTTCTGGCCCATGTATGATAACCTTTGATGGCTAACTGATAGAGAACTGATAACCCCTTACTGATAGCAAAACCTTTCCCACACCCAGAGCAAGAAGAGAGTGCAATCTAAAATGGCAGTGAGTAAAGGGAGACAATAAACAAACAAAAGACTAATTGATTTCTTCTGCTTGGACACAGAGTTAGGTACAATCAACAGCTCATCTGGCCCTGTGTCCTCTGGCATGGTACTTTGGGAAAAATTTAAGACCAGGCCACATAACCTATGTCTCCTTCTTGGAGATTCCTTCCAGATTGTGCCAGCAGT
This sequence comes from Athene cunicularia, assembly GCF_003259725.1. Classification (NCBI taxonomy): domain Eukaryota; kingdom Metazoa; phylum Chordata; class Aves; order Strigiformes; family Strigidae; genus Athene; species Athene cunicularia. The sequence goes on along the minus strand of NW_020799097.1, from coordinate 97,627,195 downwards.
TGAGGAAGGTTCTGAAACAGATATTACTTGACCATTATAGGTAATAGCCAGTACCAGATCTATCATCTCCAAATTGTTTCATCCTTCTCTGAATCCACTTTTGCCTCTAGAGCATCCAGTGTTAGTGAGTACCACAATTTAATTGAATGCTGTATGAAATGCAGCATGCTGGGAGTCACAGCATTTGCTGGGATGGTTCTTAGGTCCCATTTGTGTCTCCTCGAAGAATTACCATTTTATGTAGTCCTAGAATGGCTTCCTCTCTATCCTGCACATCTGGTGAGAAATCGCATGAAGTCTGGCCCAAGATGATAACCAGGATGATGGGAGTCTGCCTGATTAGTAACATATTTTGTGAGTTGTTTATATTTGAGTCAAATGTACTAATTCCCCTTTCTGTCTTCCTACCATTCTTTTGATTTTTTTCTTGGCTGCAGAAAAATCGCTAAAGCAAAATATACCTTGAAAGATGGATTGTTATGCTTGGCAATGCTGTGCCTCAACACCATATTTGATCTGAACTTATTTCTAGGAGATAAGTAGATTAAAAGAAAATTAATTAGAACTATTTCTGTTTCATGTATCAGTTGGTAACACACATCAGAGGGTAAAAATTAAAAGACAGATGTCTATCAACTAGAAAAGCAAGTCTGCTCTCAAATGTAGTGCTACGAGTTCCTGTGGAAAACTTCACAATGATATGACATTCCTAACCTGTCTAAACAAGAGCATATAGAAGAACTGATAGTAATTTTGTTCTGTCCTATGCTTCTGAAATTATTTCAGTGAAAATTCTCTATTTCCCAAAGTCTATGAATTTGTATTATAACTACATTTTTATTTTCAGTCTATCAAGTACTGCAATTAGATGCATATTGTGGTGAAAAGGGGAAGGACAAGGGAATTGAACTACTGCATATTTGTAAACTAATGTGAAATTCTGATTTCAGTCAAGTTAATGCCAAAGCAGGGAGTTCAGTGGGAGCTGAATAAACACTAAAGATGTTTTATCACTTGCACTTGTGAGCAACAAGTGAATAGGTAAGTTCAAAGATTTCTTGTCTCCAGTCTCTCTGCAGCTTTGAAGCAACTTGGTTTGGCTGGGAATGCTGCTGCACAAGACCTACCAACTATTTCAAAGTGTGGGGCCAGAAGACGTGGATGCAGGTCAAGAACAAGGATCCAACAGGTTAGTCCGTTTTCTTCCCCCCGTGAGCATGTTCACATGGGGTTTGATTCTTGCAGGCTTTAAACAAGTGAAGGAGGTGGCAGGGGCATTTTTCATGCCAAGCACAGGCAGCAGAGCACCCGCTGTGGAAGGCAATGTAATGCAGAGCAGAATTTGCTGTCTGTGGGTTTAACAGTTGGTTTGGGAAATGGCCGTGATTTTACAAGCCAGCTCTACTAAACCAGACAAAACTGCTCTTGGTGGTCTCTGCTTTGAGTAGCATTTTAAAGCTATTGAATTTCCACGGTTACTTTTAGCATGCTCCCCCAGTGAAACCCAGGTAAAATGCTGCAAGGAGGTATCACTCTGGAAAGAAAGGACGGGTACCACAAAGAGACGGACTTAGAAGTGTCCCAGAAAGGCAAGATCCTGTAGGAACTATCACTACTTGCATTATCTTCTCTGATGCCCGAGGTGAACTAGAAGTCTTTCAAGAAAGCAGATTGCATGGAAATGGCTTGTCACTTTTGCAGTGTTAATGATACACTAAGTTAAAACATTTAATGATTTCCCATCCCTGCTCAAAACAGAAGGACCTGTGAAATGTTATTGAAGGGAACGACCCAGAGCCAAAATGGCTTGACACTGTGAAAGAGGGAGAAAACAAGCATATCAAAGATGCATTAGTGATTCCAGGCCTTCTCTTGAGTTCTGGAGTTTGTAGCAGTCACAGAAACAATTTACTGTTCTATTTAGGAAGGAAAAAAATCTATAAATCATAGCTAAGTTATTTAATAATTTCTACAAAGTGTACTTAAAGTTATCACTGTCCTAAACAAACTTCCACTCTAGATAACTGTATTCTACAAATGGTGCTTCCAAGTTCACTCTTCATTTATAACTGAAATGCCAGGAAACACCCCAGAGAAAACACCATTGTTCTATCTGTATGAATTATAAGATGGTGTTAGGATCTTTTAAGAAATAGCTGTTGACTGGCTTGAAAATAAAAGTTGAAAATAAACACAATTGTTGCCATGTTAGACAGATGACTTTTGCAAAAACCTGTGTTAGACAATTTCTTCATGAATAGTGAGGCAACCTAGTATTTTTCATCCACGTGTCATCTCCACATTGGTCATCTTTCCACTAACTTTTGACTGTCTTTTTTTTTTTTTTTTTTTTCCCCTTCCCCAGAAGACCAGGAGTTTAACATAGTTTGTCACAAAGAAAAAGGGAAGATGTGGAGAGTGAAATACAATTTTCTAAAATGCATTAGTGAGAACAGAAAGGGAAAACAGGAAAGTGGGAAAGAGACAGGGCCATTTAAACAGTCAGAAAGAAAAAAAGGAGTGAAAGGGAAAATTAAAGGAGAGCATGGTTTAAGAGCTGATGGGCAGGTAAAATAACATAGCAATAAAAAGATTATAAAGAAGGGTCAAAAAGGTAGTAGCAGAGAGATGGAAAAATAATCATAAGCAGAAGTGAAAGAGAAAATAAAGGGATATAAAACCAAATAAAAACAGGAGATGGAAGGAGATCTAAAGACAGGAAACAGGAAAATGTGGGAAAGAAATAAGAGATAGTGGTATTTAATTAACACATGTTGCTACCTTACATCAGAGGGAAGTAAACACGGGGCAGTCATCCCAGTGAGAGCTACAGGATGAAAATAGAGGGGCAATGTCTTTTTTTCCCTTTTTTTAAAACATTATTCAAGGTTTTTTAGCCAAGGATGAGTATAATAAGGGCCAAGAGAAAATGATTAAAACACGTAATGGGTGTCTGAAAGCAAAATGCGGATACTAGTGGCAGCCCTTACTGAGGAGGTTCCCATCAAGCGCAGCAGGCACAGTATAGGCACCGACATCCCTAAATCACTCTACAATTCTAAGCTTCGCTTCCAGCGCTTGTCGTGTTTACAATTATTATGGTATATTCAACAGAACAAATAGCCATCTGGGGTTGTCAGGCTTTATGTTGCTTTGTATGGCTGCATCGGATTACAAACAAACCTCATATTAGATATTCTGGCTTTGTGGGGGAGACCCATCTCGGTAGTGACAAGGTGCGTCAATCTGAACCAGACAGCAAGCTATCAGATACAGGCAGCCACTGTAAAACCAGACCCTTTTCCGTCTATTTTTTAGCTCATGTAAGAAGTTTAGCATTGGTGTGGTCACTGCTTCAGAGTATTTTCTGTAGGCAGTTTTAATGAGTAACAATTAACATGTGAACTGCAAGCTCTTTAGTGATCCTGACCTGGTGAGCAAATTTCATGTTGAAGTGTGTTAGATTCTTGCCCTGGAGTGATGAGGACAGATGGTGGGGTCTTCAGGTGGCAGATTTTCCTGGTGTAGATGGAGCAGAGTGTCCCTCACATAGCCACGGGGGTCACACTGGAGCCTAAGGAAGGGCCAAATCATGGACCCATTTTGCTGAGCATTAGTTACCTTTGACTTCCAAGTGGCAATGACCAAGAGAAGGGTAGTTTTTATAGGTCTAAATTAAAATATCAGCTTTTGTCATTGATCAGTTTTGAAATCCTTTACCAATTCTTTTTTTGTTGTTGTTCAAGAAGGCTCAAAAGACTTGCACTCACTGGTCACTGGTTCCAGGTTATGGCAGCCAATGGAAGCATCAACACCAGCACCACAAAACTCAGCCCTTGTAACAGTAGGTGAAGTCTCCTGATCAGTAGAGGGGAAATCCATAGGAGACTGAAACCTTTTCTTCCTTGGGCCAAGAGGAAGTCTCCATCCACAGCATCTGGAATATTTCTAACGTGCAACCCAAACATAATAAAGGTGTGAAGGCCAAAAATGGGAAACACCTACCACAGCTCTAACAGCCAAAGCAAACAGAAGAGAACTCAGTAGTTATGGCTTCAAATAGCTTGTTCCTCAGTCCTGTTCATATTTCACTGGCATCCTCACAGATACTGGCGCATGTTTAGAGCAAAACCCAAAAGAAAAACAAAAGTCTTCGGGATCAGAGGCAGCTGCCTGTCCCTAGATTCTGTACTACCTTAACATGTTTTGCTTTTCTTGTTGCTTTTTGCTATGTTTGTTTGGTTTGGGAGGGAGAGTTGTTTTTTGTTTCATCCTTTCCTATTCTTTTGTTTAACTTTTCCAAACTATCAAACAAAAAGTTGAATTATCAATTTTGGTTTACTCTATAGATCACTGAGAGAAGCTATAAAAAAATAATTTGTTTTTGGCTTTTCACTTTAATGTTAAAAGAGAAAGCAGCCAGACTTGATGTGGTCAGTGATATGATTTTTCTAGCAACATCATAATTATGAGGGAGAGTATTAGACTGTTGCTTGATTAAATATCTCAGATTTACTGTGAGTCATTATTTTCTGAGGAAATCTTAACAACAAATAAATTCTATCTTTACTATTCTCTCAATATTTCTATCAATAACCTCTTTAACCACTCATATCTAGAAAAAAAGAAACAAGAAGTTGAAGTTAAGGCTATTATATTAATCTAGAACAGTAGAAAGATGATGCTTACATGTTTGTCTACTCACATGAATAAAAAACTGCAGTGAGTTCTACTTGGCAACTATGTACAAACCACATAAAATCTATCCGTGTGCTGGCTGTCACCAAGAATTGAACGCATTCAGACGAAAAAAAAGTAGTTTCTTGTAGAAAGGCTGCAAGTGCAGCATCAAGCCACTGTCTTCCTGCTTGTTCATATCTGCAGAAATGTGCATGGACGTATCTTCCTGCTCACATGTATTATTAGAGCCTCTGCCTACAGTGCAGCCAGTTTGTCTAAAAATGATTTCTCAACTATAATTCAGGTACTGGGTACCTAATTTTTTCCATTCCCCATTTAACTCCAAATTCAAAGATTACTGAGCACAGAAGCCTCTGAAAAGAAGTCAGCATGTTTACCTCATTAAATTTATTTCACTAACAAAAATGGCACCCAGATTGCATTTGAGAGCAGGCTTGGAAGTAGGAAGTTTTCTTCAATGTGATTTCACTTGGCTAAAAGTAATCATGCAGATTCCCCTAACTTTGAACTCCATATGGAACTGTAAAAATTGTGATTTGTTTTAAAAGGTCTTTGCTCTTGACCACAAACATTTTTGGTGTGTACTGGCATCTCAGACCAGCAAGTACTGAGCAATATGGGGCTGACCCAGAAAAGTATTCATGTAAATGTTTGATTTTGGGTCCTGTTGAGGGCCAGTTCCTGAAAACAAAGCTAATCACATATTCAACTACTTTATTGGATCAAGACCAGGGCATGAGGTCTCAGAGATGGACATGTCCATGCTGTGCTGACAAACATCCGCACCTGGCAATGAGGCCAACTTCACTTACAGGCTCCATGCTCCACTCAGTTATTTTAGGACAGGTTAGGGACCAGTTCTGGCAGGGGATGGAGGGGGGATATTATGTGAAAAAAGGTCAGAAGTTTGCCTGCTTGCTCAAACCAGAAAGATCTGTTTTTAATCTATGAAAACACACCAAAAACACCCTCTTGGAGAAAAAGGTACGTTGTATTTTTCCTGACCGCTGTTTTCCCTGGTGGCAAGTTTCTCATTCAAAATTATATCCACAGCTTCATTTATGGGACTTTACAGAAGGATTTGCACGGGTTAGTGAGGGGAGGGAATACTCCCATATGCAGAAACACAGAACCCATTAAAACACATGAGGCTCTGGTGGTACCCCTCCCCAGCTGCTACGAAGTTTATTTGCAGGCTGCAGCTTGGAAAAGGGGCTGTGGCCCATCTGCACCCCGTATGTGGGAATTCATTTCCCACATAGCCACAGGACTCTGGGTCTAGCAGACCCTTCCCTAACCTCCTCTCAGATCCCCCTTCATGCTGACCTAATTGGAGCCAGAGCAGACATCACCAAGCGCCTCAGTGTCATGGGGTAGGGGGGCTGGGGACTTCTCCGAGGTTCCCCGCCATTCCCTCCCTCCTGGCATAACCATGGGATTAAACAGCACCACAAACTTTGTGTGGGTCCCTCGACACGGGGCGATCTTCACCCCTGGAGCAAACCAAGCGTCACATCACACTGGATGGTGGGGCACAAGCGGAAGATCAAAGTGGGGAATGTTGCGTCACTGCACCACATCTTCTGGGTCTGAGCCTTTTTCCCTTTCAGCTGCAAAGCTCACACTCACTGCACAATGGCGTAGGCATCAGAGGGATGTTGTGAGTAAGCTCCTCAGGAGGAAAAATCAAAGGACAATATTGAAATTGAGGCAGGGAAAGGGGATGGTATTGCTTAAATTAGATATTTTCCTATATTGTCTTTTGCACAGGAGGAAAAAGTTAGTTTCTTTTTATATTTTGGGCTTGTCTGGAAGACATTGGGAAGGGCTGTCTTAGAGTGGTGAGGGCAAAGGCATCTTCTATTTTAAACCTTTATTAAAGGGAAAGTGACAATCGTATGAGGGTAAGAAAAAGGAGTGATGAACATTAGTAAACTTATCTGCAATCAAAAATGTTTGTGAAGGAGTTTGTTCTAAGAAAAGTCCTAAGGTTTAGGGGCTCTTTACTCTTAAACAGACATGAGAAAAAGCATTTAAAAAGGCAGTAATTCTATGGCTTGAACGAATAAATAAACTAATGCAGTACAACACTTGAAAACAAATGATTGTGTCAGTAGTACAAGCAGAGCAAATGACAGCAGGCAACCTAACTCTATCTACAAAAGTGTTTAGACATTTTAGCAGTTTTACAAATACCCACTTCATGTGTATCTATCTGTGGTTCATCTGAGTATCTGCCCCCCACGGCCATCTCTGCCTAAAAGGCACAGTCACATTTAAAGTAAGCAGTGACCTCTGGATCAAAAATAACAAAGTCACATGCTGAAGAAGAGGAGAGAGTGATGGTCACACTTCACGGCTTTAAGCCTCAGGTTTGTTTTTTAACACTAACTTCCTTAAGGTCCCTTTTTAAAATGAGATTTCTTTGTTCATTTTCATATCAATTAATTCTTCTCTCAAGAAAAAGTTCATTTTTGTCCAATAATTAATTTTTGTAAAATGCATAGCATGTAGAAGCATGTTAAATTTGGCAAAAGGGTTTTGCTTTCCTTAAATAAGCACAGAAGTACAGAGGTCCAGTTCATGGCTGTGGGAACTGCAGCCATGGCCTCAGGTTCCACATTTTATCCAGAGTATTTTCTCAGAAGGGGTAAGCCCCTCTCCCACTGCTGTCTCATCATTTTGGTATCCTAAAGAGAGCTCCACAGGCATCTGTTTAAAACTCCCAGATCTCAACATTTGGATGCGGTATCTGCTGGGGACATTGGCTGCTGCTTCAGGCTGCTCCAGAAAGGCTGGTGACTGTGCAGAGAGGAATGGGGCTTTCTGATGTGCCAGTGGTTCTTTCTGGGAACCCACTTTGCTCCTCTTCTCCTACCTGAAGCTCAGTGACTTCCTTACCACCCTGACCTCCTCGGTCCTGCCTCACCAGTTTTTCTCACCACCTTAAAGGAAAAAATACTGAGTAGTTAGGAAGGATTTGTGTTTCTCAGGAACAGATGGGAACGGGTATGGTTTACCTCAGAGTCTGGGAGTTTTGCTTATAAATAACCATACGTAATACCTGTCCCCTTTGCTGTAATAAACCAAGGTCTAGTCCTCTAGTCTTCAGAGGGAGAGCCCTTATTCACTCTGGTATTAATCACTACCTTATTCTTTTCCATGGCTATTAGTATTGAATCAAGCTTTGTTTCTGAGGTTGAGAGAGAGGAAAGATGGTTTTAGTATTGGCTCTAATTATTTATTTTGCTTCAGGCCACTGACACAAACACTTACCTACTCAAGGGTCACCAGAGAAGTGGTTGAAAAGCACCTAAAGATCTTAATTAGAATTTGATTCACATTCATGTTCAAGGATGCAGATGATCCTTATATCGCAATAAGTAAAGCCTTAAAACATTGGATTGAAAATACTGTAGGAAAAAGCTTTCTTGTGGTATTTACAAAAATTTTTGGTCAGGGCAAAAATTCCACAGAAGCTGACTTCCTCCTGTAATTTTACTACTTATATGTTAAATTTAGTAACTCAAAGCAAAAGAAACAAGCCTTTTCATTTTTAATTCAAAATGATCCAAAACTAAGTAATTTGGCTTTCTATTCAGTATAGAATAAAGTACTACCAAGGTCTAGCATTAACCCCAACTAGCTAACTTGTGTGACATCTGTGTTTCTAGGGTTCCACCTCAGGTAAATACTTGTTAAGCATATGAATTTTTTGTAGTGATGATGAAGTAAAAATGACTGCTTTGCTTCGACTGTATGTGTCTTGGAGCTGGATTTTTCTGTGAAGTCTGTGGAAGCTTGTTACCATATTAAATGCCCAGCTTTCAGTATATCCACAGCTGAAGGGGAAGTAAATGAATCAATCCTGAGTTTCACATTCAAAGGTATGTGCTTTTCATGGATTTATGCCAACTTGATTCTAGGTTTAAAGAGACATTGTGATAACCTTAACCATACTGTGGCTAGACTAAACCTCAAAGTTCTTGTTCCGAGGGACACTGCTCTTTGAAGTGGCACCACTGACTCTTTTACCTACTGTAGATATTTATGAGGTACAAAATGATAAGTATGTATATAATTTTAACAACATATAAGCATCACCAAACCAGATTATATTCTTGTCTTCCAAGCATTTGTTTGCTCAGTTTGAATTTTTTCTTCCAGCTTTTTGTTTTCCTTTTTGTTGATGAACCTGCCCTGAAGAAACATAGAAGCAGTGTTTGCCAACAACAATAGAAAACCTGACAGCTTAGATGTATATATTTACTATGAACTAAACTTACAGCTCTTAACTAAATACTGTGTGTTTAGCCTGTTTACTCACCAAAGTAGTTGGAGGAATATCTATGCATTTTCCACATTGCTTCCAGTGTGCTGCTTTGTTTGTTGGTGATTTATTAATGATACTCATGATTTATTACTGTCACTTTATTAGATTATGTGCAAATCAGTGACAAAGCACTATGTGGATCATGCCTTGTTAGTCATAAAAGCATTCAAGAAGCCATGAAAATCAGTTAAGCTTGAACCTATTGAATGAAAGAGCATAGTGCTGTCTATTGATCAGTAGCCTTTAGATATGTAATGAATAGTAGTACTTTGGACACTGTCAGATAGTGTTTTCCTTTAGATCTGATAAATTAAACTCTTTTGTATTAGTGGTTTGAGATTTAACATAAAATGCTCTTGTACTGGTATTTCAGCTCTAGTACTGTGGTGAACTTACATGGTCAAGGCATATAAATGTTGTTAGAAAACCTGATATTTTCTCTTCCAACACGGTTTTAGTTATTAAGTTAACACTGTTCTAACTTTCATGTATGGCAGAAGATTGAGGGCTGGCCTGCAAATAGTTTGCAGAATATATTTATAGCCTGTATGCATGCTATACACACTCTCTCTCATATATGAATAACTGACAGATTTGGACTGTTGTAGCTATCTAATTTCTTTATTAATAGAGATTATATTCTGAATTTCTTACTGAAGAGGCAAACAATATGTAAGATGTAAGTCCTCATTTGTTGTTGGCTTGAAGGGTACTTTATTTATATTTACAGTATCAGGATATGATTTCTTCCCACTTTGCAGTTTGTACAGCCATTTACACAAAGACAGAGCTGGGTTGTAGGTAAAAAGTTACTATTTTAATTGGATAAAGTTGAAGGCAGATCTTGTTGTGCAGCAAGCCCCAAGTCTGACATCTGTGTCATTCTCTGAAGAATATCCCCATTAATACTAAAAGCCAAATGCTTTGAAGGAACCCGTGTTTGCTAGGGTCTGCATCGGAGTCATTTTCTCCTCCCCTCAGTTCCTCTTTCTTGTAAGAGAAATTAAATATTCAGAAGAATGAGCCCATCAGCCTATTTTATTAACAGGATCAGGGGTAATAAACTTCCAGCAGCTTTTTTTTTTTTTTTTTTTTTTTTTTTTTTTTTTAATGCTCCCTTCAGTGTTTGCTCAGGTTATCTATTTTTGAATTAGTTCCTCTCAAACAAGCTTCATTTAGGCAATAGCAGATATAACCTCTGGGGACTGCTTGGCAGTATGAAAGAACTGTGATACTAGTTTGAACATCAGAGTGCCCTGGCATGTCAAATAAGTGAAATGTTCTGTTTAACTCAAGTTTCAGATTTTTTGGCTGTGTTTGCTGTTACAGGCAAAATCCAGTCACACATCTAACACTGAGAGCAGAAGCAGTGTTTGGTAATATCTCTGACCCAGTGTTTTCTGTCTTTCAAGCACAGAGTTTCCTACTCCTCTTAAGGACAACACAATTATGAAGGCTGAACACGGAATTAAAAGAATATGAATATAAGTAGAAACGTCATAGTAAGCAGACAGTTTTCCCAGACTGAAAAGGCTTGGGGACAAAGGAAATGAAGCATTTATGAGCCTTTACTCAAAGCTACTGTTTTTCAGGCTCTCTGGAACATCTGTTTTGTGACTGACTGGAGACTCCAGTTGTATCAGCTCTTTTCTTCCAGCAGAAAAGCTCAGTCGGTTAACCAGTAGTGACAATTTCAGTGCACAAATAAAAATTTGCTAAGGTGGATGAACTGCACCTTGTCTGTTGGTTTAGCTACTGATTTCAGGACTGAAGGCCTGCAATTAATATTTTGACACTTTCAGTCTTCTCAGTTACTTCTGTATGAATTAATATAATTCTTATCTTAAGTTAATTTAAAAGCTCTCTTGGCAACATTGTAATATAGTGACTACCTGAGTAGTAAGTGAAAGCATAGCTAAAAAGAGTCAGAGTTTAGTAACATCTGCAGTACATTAAGAAAGGTTTTGGAGCTCTAACACATGACCCAAGTGTCCAGTGTCCTTGCAGAATGTCGTTTACTGCAGCCTGGTTTTGTTCTGGTCTTTCTCAGAGTTGGCTTAAAGGGCAATGACCATATTAATTGACCCAACAGAATGGATATAGAAGGGAGAAATGATTACCACCTCAAATCACTATTTTCTATATAATTTTTTACTTAAAGTTAGTATAGGTTAATGTCAAGCTTGTTTAATAAATGTTTCTTATTTTACGAAGGCAACTATAATTAAGTTATAGAATTACAGAAGTCTGGCTGGAAAGAAAATTTCTAGCTACAAAGTATTTTGAGGTTAAAGAAAATAATTTCTTGGGACTGTGTAGCAATCCTGATAACAAGCTTTCTCTGACTGCTGTCATTATCAGAAAACAAGCCAAATCGAAGTTTCTGCACTTTGAATTTCATTCCATCATTTGAATCTAGATAATTTCATTTTCAGGTGGACAACACTGAAACATTGTCAACACTCAGATGAATCAAGTAATACCCCCCCCCCCCAAAGCCTGATGAAAAATGAGAGATTCATGGTATGACTTGCCATAGAAACCAGATAAACTGCATTGAAAGACAGTTTAATCAGAAAAGTCTTTCATTAGTTTGCTTGCAGTCTTCAATGTACCGCCCAATATTCTTTCTGCCTATATCTGTAATCATATATCCTTACCTACCCAGAAGAATCTCATCTCAGTGACAAGTTCAGAGAAACCATGTGTATGTGGTGCCTCTCATTTATATGTGACATATTGTTCTATCTATTCACATCCCATTTAAAGAGTCAGTTCATCCGTGTTGCCCAGAGACAGTGAAGGGCAATAACAAGGGGTGGATATTATTCTGTCCCTATTGAGCAAAATCCTACTCCCGTGCCTGTCCTGCAGGAAATAATACCCAAAGAAACCAAAAGGAAAAAAAAAAAAAGAGTAAGGAAAAAAGAAAAGAAAGAAAAAAATAAACAAAGGGTTTCCTTTCTCTTTTTCTTCATTAAACACTGTCTTTGTCATATGCTTATTTGGCTTCCACACCCCCAGTTTAAAAGTATTTAGCTAGTAGTGTGCCTGTCATTACCAGCTCTGTGTGACATAGGAGTTTTAGTAAAATTGAAACTCAAAAGGCTTCATAAATATGGGACAGGATTGCCACTGTTAGCAATATTACAAGACCTAGCACATTGCTGGTACTTGACTAATAATAAATAACAGCAATAATGACAAGAGATAACTGATTTGAACACACCTCTATGTCCTGTGTATCATGGACAGTAAAAGCTTCTAATGTGCCAGTTTATGTAGTTGTTAGGAGATTAGTAATAGTCCTGTACATTTACTGTTTCTCTCAGTAAAAAAGGAAACATACAGACACATAGCTTAAACGAAAGATTTGTTGGTGAGCATAACTTGATGTGGCACAAAATAACATTTTATGTTAATTCACTAACTTTTGAGATAGGAAACAAGTGTGTTTGGTGTGTGCTGAATGCCTATTATTAAAGAAAAATACAACAAAAATTGGAATAGTACTGCCTGAGAACCAGAAGGATGCACTTTCTCTTTTGTAGTACTTATCTTTTCTTAGTTCTTGATTTGGGGACTGATTAAAGCCTGGTCATTAGCACTGGACAGTACTACCCTGGGGTAAGCCAAAGCAAGACTCTCCTAAACTACTCTGTCCTCCTGTCCCTCAAGCATACTGCTTTGTATTGAGGGGTCTTTATTGGAGACCAGCTATGGAGAAGGTGTGAAGAATTCTGGGAAGGATTTTTGTAGGCTGTCAGATCATGAACATTTATCTAAATAGTAAGACTCATAATGGTGCTGATGTTATTATTATTTGATTGCAATAGTATTGCAAAGTGAAAGTAGAACCTTGATCCTAACCTCCACCTCCCCAGGACTAAAGAGAAGACTTTTACCATTGTTGCAGTGAAAATCTTTCAGCACCAACTCAATTTGCTTAAGAAAAGAGGGTAAAAGCATGAATGGGGTTGATTTCCTTAAGCAGTTTAGCACGCTGCTGATCACAGAAGTTTAAAAAAAAAAAAAAAAGCCAACTAATATGCAAGTAGGTAACAAACCCGCCTTTGTAAAATGGGATTTTCTTTGTATAGCACAGAAATAATTCCATCCTTAAAACGTTTACAAGAGATATGAGGCTGTAAAGGATCTCCTGAATCTTTGAATCCAGACCTTGCTATTATGTGACTACATGAGTAAAAAAATATGTTAGTAATGTAATTTGAATATATTCTTCATCTTAAAATTAGCATTACTCTACTTGTGCTCTGTTCCAGGATCCTGCTTTACTGAAGGTTAGGTACAATCATACCATTAAATGTTTGTCACACTGAATATTTTTAATGTATTTTTATATGGTTTTGAACACAGAAAAAACCCTCAAACACAATGTAGCCATGACTCAAAGTAACTGTTATGTCCATTAGAAAAGACATTTGTATTTTTGACGTTGGTAAGGAGGGTGCAAAATTTAGACATCCATTCCAGTATTTTGGATAAAAACATCTTTATTGAGAAGTAAAACTAGGATTGAGCTTTGTTTGATTGATTTTTTTTTTTCCAAATAGAAAGTTCCCCAAAGGAGTCTGAATTAGTGTTATAAGTTATTTTATAAGATGGCTGTAGGTTGTATATTACAAAACAACTAAACGAAACTAACCATAAAGCCCTGGGATTAAGCAGATGAAAAGCCCATTCCAGATGGAAAAGAGCTCAAGAGTCAGAGCTGCCCAGAGTCCAGAATGCTCTGTCAAAATTAGGTTATATTAGTGTAGTCTTGAAAAGGAGGTTTGGAAAAGAGGCTGAGTTAAGACAGCAGTTAAACTGTGTTTGACAGGCAAAATGGAATACATTTCCGAGCTCCAAATGGCTGCACAGTGCTCCTGTAATGGGTCTTTTTCTCAAAGCGTAATGAGAAGAGAAGAGGGAAAATTATTTCATTTGTCCAGACTATAATCAATCACTTCCAGGAAAAGAAGTCTTTCATGATTTTCCAGCAGCAATAGGAGTTGTTAAATATATTAGTTAGCTGTTTTATGAAAGAAAAAGTAAAAAATTATTAGAGAAACAAGTAAAATGCACAAAATTAATCTCTAAATTTATAAGTATTCTTAGTCATTCTGCTGTCTTTATGCCTCGATACATGCCTTTTTTCTTTATTGTCACTAAACTGCCAATAGCCGTAAATGCATGAAAGCAATAGAAAGGATGGAGTAGTCTCAAAAGAAAAGGGATTTTTCATCTGGCAGCATGTCCAGCCCAAAAGTCATAAAGGCCTTTCCTGAAACTTTAGGATTGCAAAAGCTTACTGAGTTTTGCCAGATTACTTGCTTCTGATGAAAATTCCCTAATGGTACTGGTGGTTTCTGGAGAGTGGTATAAATAATTACATAAGGTGATGGTAGGCAAATTATTGAAAAGTACTCTGCACAGCTGTAATATCCAAGAATTTCTGAGTGTCTAAATCTGTATCGTCTTACCTAGTCATGAGAATATTATCACTCCCAGATTTAAACAGCAGGAAAGCTGAATCACAGGAAAGTCAGTCTTGTTCCCATTGAATTTAACACTCCAATGCCTGGAGATTGTCTTTGCTATATAGGATGCAAGACTGAACCCAGGATAGTAAGGATTTGATTTTGCATGCCCATGTGAACTTAAAAGAAAAGGATAGAGGAATTATCCTTTATTTTGTGTGCTGCATGCTATGCTCTGAAAGCCACTTTAGTCAGGGAACACTAGAATAGATTCAGTGCCTCTACCTTTCCTAGACTGTCCAGGGACTTGGACAGAGTAAAAAAAAAAAAAAAATTATGAGACCAATTTAATCTCCCCAAGTCAAAAAAAAGGTGCTCCATGAACCAAAGGGAGGAAGTTAGTTGGTGTGCTAATTATTAGCTTCCAGGAGTCATTTGACATCCAGGAATTTCCTACAGGCAATAGTGTGCCTAAATGCAAAACTGGTATTTTGCAAAGGCTCTCTGCAAGGCCCCCCACGCAGATTAATATCAGGTAAACTTGTTACTGAAGCCACAATGGATGCATGGAGTCTCAACTGTGGTCCTGAACATGGCCACGCAGTGCTCTCCTGCTTTGCAGATGTCAGAAAAGTCATCTCTTGTCATAGTGCTCTCCTTTCAATACCACCTGAATCAGTCTGTTATCTTAGGAAAAGGCTGGGTTCTTTAAAATAGTAAGTCATTTCAGAAGCAGATAGCTCTAGAGTGTAAGTTTAGGTATTATGTAGCTCTGTGTCAGTTTTATGGACATAATCCTTCAGTTTTAACTGGGCTTTTTAATTTCACCTAAAAAAGAAGTGAGTTCTTCCAACCCCATTTAATTCCCATCTCTCTGTGGAGCTTCACTTTATGTTCCTTGTAACAAAAAGGCTTTTAAAGTTGATAAATGGCTGCAAAGATTTTGCTTTTACTTTGTTGCTTTTCTGTTTATTTAACCAAGAGCAGTTCTTTTAGTCCTGACCTCAGCCTTGTCAAATAGACTGTGTTTGTCAAACTGCTCATGCTCCCATTAACTCCTAGCTGTTTCAATTGTCACGTTTGATGAATGGCTCGAATACTGCTAGCATCATTAAAAGCAGGGATACTGAGGGAAGTATTATGTTATACTGAGTCCAAGTACACACCATAAATAGGAAAATTCCAAGCAAAGAAAATCTTTTATTGCATAAAGGAAATTACAAGTGGTTTAAACTAATCTCTTTTAATGCCATCTTTCATATGTGCAGGAGACAAGAAAAAGCCCCTCAGGTTTCATGGTTGGTATTATCTCTTTATGGTTAAAGAACATTAGTAGATTTATAACCTTATTTATACAGAGTTCATGTAAGTGTTTGGGTGTGCTTGGGGGAACAGGCCTGCTTCATGTGAATAAAAGCGACAGAACCGTTCCCACAGTACTCAGTAGGTCCAGAGGGTCTGCTCCTTCCCAAAACAGCTCCTGCCGTTTCTGTAAATCAGGGCTCCCTTTGAATGAAGCCATGCAGCTCAATTATTATGCTTTCTTTCCCCCTCCTAGACTGATGGAGGCACCGCAGCGGTGGGGTGCATGGTGCTGGGCGTCCTGGCCCCCATCCAGCGGTGCCCTTGGCTCTGCCCACCTGAGCAGTAGCCACAGCTGAGCTCTCCCTAAGAACCTGCCAGTAAAAGCCACGCGAGCTCAGGCTTGCCAGGGCCTGGCAGAACTTGGTTCTCTGGTTACACTCAAGATAGCGTTTCAGTTTATCTTGTCTGGTGTTCTTGTCTGCCCTTTGTCGTACTTACAGCACAGCGCTGTAAGCAAGAAACAGAGTTCAGGATTAGTGCTGGGAAGTTGGGTAATGGCTTCAGCAGAAAGAATAAATATTTTTGTTGTTGTTGTGTTGTTTTGGATTCTGGGCTTTGCTTAATGGTCGAAGTCTACCGAAAGGCAAAAAAACTTCTGTTTGGATAATTTTTTATGTTCTGGAGGTAGATACAAATACATATCTGAAAAATTCTACAGATACACTTAAATATGCAAAGTTATACACTTCTAGACTGATGGTATTGCTATGCTTATTAGGCTCAAGACAGTGTTGCTGGGGGTATTTTTATGATTTTGTTTTAAAAAAAATGTAATTCCTAACTATATGTGCCTATACTTATAGGCTGGTTCTAATATTCCTGAGGGTTACTTGTGTGGAATTTTCATCATGAATAAGTACACTGCTGCAGTATATTTTTCCTGGACAGTGATACAAACCATTACAATGAGGACAGCAGGCAAACCACTAAAGCCATTCAGAAATGGCATCAGAAGTAGGTCCTCAAAGTTTATATTATCCCAAGCTACAGCAGCACATCGTGTTTTTTTCCTTACTAGAAAATAGAAAGGATTTATTGATCTCAGTCTTTTATGACACACAGAGAAAGTGAAGAAACTTCCAGTTATGTCAGAAACTGTATCAGCTGGAGTTTGCTTTCAATGAATGTAACTGCCTGGTTGCTTGAGTGCAAGAATGGCAGAAACTGTCTCTCTGCTATTGCAGCTAAATCGAACTCTAGTTTTGAGATGATCTTTCTAAGTAACTAAAACTAAAGTTTTAGAAAGATGACGCAGGATGTCTGTTACTGAGCTTTGAGGCGTCATTACTTTAAATTAATGATTTGCATCACAGCCAAAGCATAAATTTAAAGATGTAGCGAGAAGCATTAATAGTTAATGAATTCACTTAAGTCTTTTTCCCCTTTCTTTGATGCCATGAGCAGCAGAGCACACAGGTGGGCTGTGGGCTTCCAGCAAGTTATGGAAGGCAGGGAGGGTGCAAAGGTGGGCAGCTAGCTCCACAGAAGCCATGCTCCTGGCGGCTGACTGCACCAGGTGTATTCAAACCCCACTTGCCCCTCCACACACCCACTGAGTGAGGGATAGCATTTGTTATTTCCTCCCAGGTGGAAAGGTGCTTCTCTTTGTCTTGACTAGATTTTCCAGGTTTGTATGTATTTAGATCTGGACATCAGTGATACAAACTTAATTAATGCTTTTCATTCAGACAAACCATGAAATGGTAGATAATCATGAATGTGTGTTTCTGTCCTGGGGTGCATCAGGTAACTGATGTTTGTTGGACCCTAAATATATATTTGGTTTCCTAAATAGTTGTGTTACTCACCGAGCAATAATGCTGTTAGTGAGAAACATACTTTCATTAAAACAAATACTTTTACAGCGTCCACTTTATTCTTGTTCCTCTCTGCACTGGAATGAAATATTAATCAAAACAAAGTAGGAAAGCTGCAATCATTCCCTAACGGGGCTTCCTGCGTTTTTAATCGCAATTTGTTGGTGTCACTAGATTTCTGTTACTCTCAGGAGTACTGAAACTTACAGAATATGAATTCATTTGATTAACCACACTCAAACTGCGTCTATAGAAACAGGCCCTGTACTTAGTATTGTTTTCTATGGGATAGGATTATAACCATCAGGGTAGCTGCATCTCAGAATTAAATATAAGTATGTACTATACGCAGGTAGGTACTGAGCCCCCAACCAACACATGTTCTCCCACTAAAATGTGTGAGACCAGCATTTATGAGAAAATAGACTCAGAGGTCTGTAGGCTCAGTTGGTCTCTAATGAAATGTGATCTTGACCTGGAAAAGTGGCATTGGGGATGTTGGTATCTACACACTTGTTAAATCAGTAAAATGAAGAATTTGACTCATGGTTCACTGAAAAGGCATCAGCAAGGTTAAAGCAAAACCTAAGAAAAAGCTTTTTTGCTGTTGCCTCCTTGTTCAGCATATAAATGATACTGTCAGGAGTTTTGAAGCAAGCGTTGCAATCTTTTCCTGGAAAGCATCACTGGCAGAAAAATAATTTTCAGCAGAACTCAAGAACTGAGAGGAAAAAAATAGCATAAATCAGTTAACAAGTTGACCTACAGGCAGCCAGACTAAAGAGGCCTCATTTCCTATGGATTTCTGTCTCTTCAGCCTCATCGTCTGCTTTTCAGCTCTCCACCACCAGCAGCCCTCCCTGTCCTTCGTGCCTGCAGCACCTGGCAGGACAGACCGTACACGTGGCCAGGGCAGCACTGCTGTGTGAGCTGTCATGGGCTGTCCCCATTTTGCACAGGACTTGTAAGAATTTTACACTCATTGAGACCCCTGCCCTTCTGTAAAACGGAATTAAAACTGGGGGTAGAGAGCAAATAGATGACAGGCAAACATTCGTACAAGACAATAATGTGGCAACCTCCTTTCCCTAAGGAACTGTATATTTTTGAATAGTTGGTATTTTTAGAGATTGAATATTTTGCCTATTTTTAAAAGTAAAAAGATGCATGGAAGCAATCAGAGGTGCCACCCTGCTTCCTCTGAGTAAATAGTCACAAAGCCAATTCAGACTGCCATACTCTGCAACATATATACCCTAACCCTATGGCCTATACCCCTTGGATTAGGCTGCACCCCAGACATTGAGGACCCAAACTGCAGAATCCCTGTGGCAAGCAAGCCTGCCTCCCTTGTATGGTAGTCTCCAGGACTGACACATTTATGCCATCTAGACATGGTAACATTGAAAAGAATATTTGAAATTGAAGGACTGAATCCTACTCGACAAAACAAAAGATGACACCAGTTTCTTCCTGGGAATGATGCTGGTGGTGTCAGCAGGATTGCAACATGTTAATTTAATCCAGCATTTCTGATCTGGGGGTTCTCTTTAGCAACGTATGTCAGATTTCCTCTATAATGACCAATTAAAATTCTAGGACTAACTCAATGCAGCTACAATATCCTCAGTATCCTGCAGCATAGTTATCAGAGCAAGTACACACTTTTAATTTTCTTTACTCTCTTTTTCTTGCTTGCTTGTCACTTCAGTTGCCCATGAGTGTTTGCCTTGCGCTGTTCCCACCCAAAAGGAATGTTAGGGCTTGGTGGTAAATAAGGGACAAAGATAGTATCAGTGTAGATAACAATGAGGTTTTGTGTGTGTGGCTTTTAAGAAAGAAACTTTTGAAGAAATGTTGTGTCATTTGACATTTTCTGGCTTTTATTAAACAAAATAAAAATTATATGTTTGCATTTTTATTCAAACCAATTAAGCTAGAAGTAGGGGGTTTTTTGGCTCAGTTTTGAAATTCATAAAGGTGTGACTGAAAAGAACGATTTTCCCTGACATTAAAATATTAAATCATCATCAGAACTTGCCTCTGGGCTCACAGGCAATAATGCATATATCTCCTGTTCTCTGTTTCACTCTGTCTCACATGCACAATGTAAGAGACCTACTTTTTTCAAAGAATGTGCTTCTCTCTATACTGTGTAGCTTGGACAAATTTACCTAATAAGTTACATGTGCAACTAGTCCTTGCTGGTTAGAGACTTCTTGGTATTTCTCCTTTAATTTTTCCCTTTCCAACATATACATTGTACAAAGCTTGAAAGCTTTGGAAAGGACTAGATGTAACTTAATCTCTTATTAATAATTTAGAAATATTAACTCGGACCTAAATTTTGTTCTTCCTTTTCTCTTTGTCATTTCTGGACTAAGAAAAGTATTTCTAGCAGTAGTAAAAATATTGGCATTGTCCCACAGTGCCCAGAAACCATAGGAAAGAGTAGCCAGTGCAAATGGTAAATGAGATTTTAGTCATATTGTGTGAACTCCTACTTTCACCAAAGTGAGTGAGACTGGAATTCCCTCATGTTATATCTCTGTGCTATAAAATACGAGGTTGTCTGATTGCTACAAAGGTTCTGATTTTGTTATTTAACACTACTTTCTGCATGTCTTTTTGTTTGTTGTCCCTCTAGTCATGTGAATTTTCAGCCCACTCAGCTTGACTGAGCACTTCTGTCTGGGAGCATACTGGAAGCAGCTTTCTTCTGAGGCACCTAGTACTTGATGCTTTCGCTTGAGCATCCTAGAAATTCAGGGGCCTTCTTGACTTTGGAGGTAGAGCTACTTCACTGAGATAAACTGTAGTTGTAGAGATGAATAATCAGCTACTTACAAGAATATTTCAGTTGGTTTCCCTGTGATTCTGTGTTGGTTTTTTACTATTTCTAAGTACTCTGTTATGGGTTGGCTCCTACAAACTATTTGGAGGCATCCTCCAGACTAGACCTTTGTCCAGCTTTAAAGATAGTTTTCATGGGTTTCATTAGGTCATCAGATCACTGCTTATTGTGAGTCTGAGTCAAGATATAAGTGATGCAGAACCTATCTAACTCACAAAAGTTATGTTATGGTCTGGCCTGTGTTAGTCCTAAGAAGGAGCTAAATATTACAAAGAGCTGGGAATCCCCATGTCTGAGTTATACACCAAAGATATTAGATTCCAAATCATCACAAATTGCTTGTTTTTCCCAAAACAGAAACACCCTTCTGACCTCTCTAATTTTCTGATATAAGCCAAGAATCTTTTCATGATAATCAGAGTCAAGTATCAGTTCCAGAAAGCCATCACTATGCATTATAGGCACTTACGCACATTAGAAAACAAAACAAAACAAGCAATCTACCACTTCCCAGGATTAATGTGATGAAACATTTTATGGGTGGTCCATAAGTGGACAGAATGTTGCACTAAAGTGTGACTGAATGGCAATTAAGCTTAATTAGAGAAGGTTTTGAAAAAGACAGATGAAAGTAAATTATGGGAATGAAAATCAACTGCTCTTTTGGGGACCACACTTTGCTGCACTAGTTCAGTAAAGTGTTGCTAAAAATGTCTCCCGTCTGTCACATTCTGATGCACATCCAACAGTTTGTCAAACCAAGCATTTTTCTCTAGAAGGAGGAATCTCTTAGGAGCACATTCTTCACCCAGTCACTGCTGAACTCGCTGGTTTCTTTGGGAGACAGCTGCACTTCCATAGAAAGAGTAGCAGATGACCCTTAATATGCGGCCATCAGGTTTAGTTTAGCATTGTGTCTTTTCTACGTGGAGTAACAGAGGTAATGATGAATGTGGATTTTCATTTTCATGTGTGCTCTGGGGAAACTTTTTCATAATTTCATACTTTTAGTGCTTTCTCAGATTTACAACTGAGCATCCCATATGGAACATCTGATTCTGGTTCCAGTGATTTTCCTTGGTGAGAAGACCCTGCTAAGCAGACCTGGAGGAGTTCCCAGGCTCCCACGCTGCATGGTTTGAGGGCATCCCATCAAACAGGCTCTTTCAGAGCTGAGGGCTTCGGATTTTCTGTGCTCAGAGACAGACTGTTTCAGAGCTAGGTGCCTATTCCCTCGCAGGAGAATTTTAGAGGAAACAGAATTTCACATGCTGAAGCCCTCAGCAGAACAGAACTGCTTTTTTCTGCTCTGGACTAGATGGTTGTTACTGCAGGCACCATTATAGTATGCTGTGTTATTAAATTATGGAAAATAATTAATTAGAAAAACAAGGAAAAAATGCTACACAGTTAGCAGGCACATCTTTTTTTAGCTTGGATAGTGTCTGGTATTGCTTTCCACCAGGACACTGGGATGCTTTTTTTCCCTAATGAACTTTTTATGTCTGAGATGAAATACAGATTCTGTGGACAATTTATTAAGAAAAACACCAGTTTCATGTGAGCAATTTTCGGACCAACAGGGAATTTATATGTGGAAATCATATACGGGTATAGGGAAACACCTCATAAAAAGAATGACTACATGGTCAGCAGCTGTAATTTATGTGCATTCTTTTTTAATAAAAAAATATGTTTTCAGACCAATGTTTTCTTTTTTTACTGCAGCTCAGCAAGGTAGCCTCAGCTGTAGATGAGGCCTTCCTCAACCTTCTGACTTTTTGTTTTGTTTTTGAAAAAAGAAAGCTAAAATCAACACTTTGTGTTTTCAGTTACGAAGCCCATTCATATGTGAAAGGTGCAGTAAGGACACCCTTCTTCACTGAAGGAAGCTGAAGTAAGCGTTGATAAAAATATCACACATAAAAGAGTGTGTTACAATGAAAACAGAGAGACAAGAGGATGATAAATATGAAAAAGAAGCTATTTCTGGGATTTGAAGCCTGAGCGTGAACAGCTGTGCACAGGTAATCTGGATACATTTCCTTATGCCTCAACTCTGCATGTTAGATACATGTTTGCCTGCACATACACAGATAGAAAATTTGCAGATGATGTGTGTGTCCATAAATGACAATTTCCTACAGGTCAAATTTTGTGGAAATCAGTCAGATTAAAAATTATATTCCTAGAAAGGATTCTCTAACAAAATCTCTACATGAGATCTCATATTTAGCATGAAGTGTCATTTCTGAAAAGAGATCCCCCTAGCTGGGGAACCTTACTCAGCTCCCCTACTTGCCCCCACTTCTGTAACTGGAAAGTGAAGCCTCAGCTAAAGAGTTGCTGGTATGTGAGGTAATAAGAAACTCCAGGGTATGCCTGGATCTGTGGTAATGTAACACTTGCAAGGGGAGCTGGCACCATCTTCTTGGCAGAGTTGTTACAAGCCCTCCCTACTCATTCTTTTGTGAAGATGGTTAGATATTGGTGGAAGTCTGATGCAGTTAGGAAGCAGTGGGTGAACAAGCCATTTCCCCACTAAAAGCCTAAAACCAGCGTTTTATTACTTCCTGTTAGGTCACTGAAACATCGCTCACCTGTCATTTTGACGATAACTACTCTCTTTTCATCTTCTTCATCTTCCTGAAGCTCTCTGCTCTCCACCTCTTTTACACAGGCTGTAAATGTTCCCCTCCAGCAGGTTTCCCGAGATTGCAGTATTCCTGTTGGCACCTTCTGCAGCAGCCAG
The DNA here is from genome assembly GCF_003259725.1 of Athene cunicularia. Lineage (NCBI taxonomy): Eukaryota > Metazoa > Chordata > Aves > Strigiformes > Strigidae > Athene > Athene cunicularia. Next base: position 97,603,890 of record NW_020799097.1, on the reverse strand, counting down.
ACCTCTGGGAGACCCTGGGATGGACTCTGAAGGGGATTCTCCGAGTCCAATAAATTAGTCAGGGCAAAGGCTGGCATTCAGCTTTTGCTCAGTTAATGAAAAGGAAAATTCACCTGGATTGGTACTAGTTACTTATCAGGAACCTACAGGGCGTCAGGATCTGGCCTTCTATGATTTGGACACTTTCTAAATTATATTTTATGCCAGAATGCTGCAATGTTACTTGGAAGAACCAGGGAAAACCAAATTTTCACAGCTCGCAGAGACCTGCGACAACAGCTGGAGGTATTCTCGGTACTCTTTCACCATGCCAGAAGCTTTCACAAGGCTTTAAAGCCAGAGAAATTGAGCATACGAAGGGACCTGACAAAAAAATACACTAATAGACCCGAGCATGTCTATTATTCCCAGTTTTGTAGGAGAAGCATTTCAGCCTGCGTGTAGTGTATTTCTGTGAGGGATGATTAATATTTACAGGTGAAGGAACCCCAGGCTTGCTGGGAATCTTGGATTCCTTTCTAACCTGCCCTCGTTTCTTTTTTCACCACCTTCTTCCCTTTTTTGTGGCTTTGCAGTGTAATTGCCCACAGCAATCCCCTGTTAGGGATCCAGGAGCAATCCTTCACCACAGGCCCAAGGAGGACCTCGGCGACAGCCGCTGAAATGCCTTGATCACACGTTCCCAGCACCTTGCCCTGCCAGCAGCGGGAGGAAACTCCAGTTTATGTTAATAAGGTGTGGAGGGTGGCCAAAATATTTTGTGAGTTTTCCGGCTCGAAAGGGTAATGAAGCTACCTCTGTCTCAGTACGCTGGCACAGGAGCAAGCTAAACAACTGGGAAACATGTTTCAAAGAAGAAATACAGAGCACAAACTCCCTGGGTTTCACACTTCCACTGGGGGCTGAGCTTTGCCTCTTTCCACCTTTTTTTCCAGGCTGACTGCTCCTTTTGCACAAAGAGGGGCGGATGGGGGAGGGCGAGCGGGCTGTTTCTGCTGATTAGCTTCAGGCAGCTCTCACCAGACTGAAAGTTACACTGGAAATCATTTTTTAGTTTATACCAAAATAATGAATTTTTTAATATGTAAAGTAAACCCAGAAAGTTATTCCCATAAATTTGTTTTAATATCTACCTATTTCTCAGCTCCGAGCAAAAGAAACCTCCACTCTGCTGCAAGCACAGTCAGATTATTTGGGCTTGCTTCAAAAATCTCGCTCTTTTTGTCATTCCTCTCTGACCTCCTCCCTGCTAGTCCCGGGATGAAAAGCAAGCCAAAGATCTGCTGAGAAATGGGCTGAGCCACTGCTGACCTTTGCAAATCCAATTTCTTCAAAGCGAGAGCTAATCGACGTGTTCCCACGCTGTGTATTGCTGAAACATACGATGCAATTCAAGGAATGAATTCACCATGGTGCAATCTCATTTTGAATCCAGTTTTCTTGCTATGTGTCAGAGGGTGAAGGTGGCAGAGTATGGTACCAGTTATAAAGAGCAGTCACACACAAGTTTCACAAACCACATAAATCTGTCTTTGAAAGATTTTGTACTTTGGAGGGGTTCTTTCCCGTAAAATTTAAAATGTGTTAGTGTCCCTGTGTCCTACCTTCCTCCTCCTCAAAAACAGAGAGACATTTTATAGTGATTTAAAAGAAAATAATCCAGTGAGACTTTGTTCTGAATAATCTCCAAATAGAAGAATAAAACAGCTCTCTGAGGGCATTATATGACATGTAACTGAGGTTCCAGTCTGAGGAGATTCTCACGCACAGGAGCGTTAGATGGAAGAGCATTAAAATTCATATTTAAAACTCAGGTTCTCTCTCACTTTGCATATCAGATTTGGTATGAGCGCTGTTCCTGTTTTATAGCAGTGAGAGCAGTCCGCTCCATGCGAAGTCTCGCAGTCTCTGTTAGGTACCACAGCTACCACAGGCCTGCGGGATCTGTGCAGGAAAAGTGTATTGGCATTCCTAACACAAATCTTTTAATCTTGTTTCAACAGGTGCGTGGAGACTGGGCCCCTCCCTCTGTTTTCCAGTGGGAGCTGCTGTTTTCTTCCTGCGCTGCTGGCCAGGCCCTGCCTTGCCCCCTGTGCCAGGTACCCAGGTACCCCAACATGAGTGAGCAATGACGTGATGTACCCCACTTACATGCCCCGAGCAGTGCCTGTTTGTGTAATGCTGCCACTTTTTGTCTGGGGCAAAAGGGAACAAAGAGGACTCTCATTCTTCATTTAACTACTGTAGGGCATATGTCAGGGGTAGCACATCTCAAGCCGTTTCATCAGCACAGAAGAGAGGAGTTAGGTCATTCCCAGCATGGGGATGGGTTCAGTGTGCCTCTTGGGAGGCCAGCTCTCCAACTGGGAAGCCATGGCACACAGCAGATAGCAGCCGAGCTGCTCCACATTTCATGCCTTACCACAGACCTCCCAGTGTACTGGGTATCTGGCTGATTTGGTTGTATAGTAGAACCAGAGATATTGCAACCTATTTACTTATTTCATTTTCATCTTCATTGCACAAGTGTCATTCCATTAGAGCTGATGTAATGGAGAATCAAGGCCCTTGGGCTAACAGGCTAAAGTATGCCCTGGCTGTGTAAGCTGTAGACTTTCAGAAGAAGCCTCAATGCTCTCATTTTCAAGTTGTCCTTAACAAAGCAAAGCAAATGAATATATATCATTGTTCTCAAGACTGCTGAATGAAGCAAGTCCTTTTTAACATTTTATTTCCATAACGATGCATAGTAAATTTCATCAATTCATGACTGGTTTATAAAAGAGTTTGCTCACTAACCAGACCTGGAGAACTAAATTTCTCAGCAAGTATTGCAATAAGAGAATTGTTTGTGTTTTTATTACTTTCTTAATATTTTTGTTACTCTCTTTCTCAAGAAATGATTAGATTTTCCAGTCTTCTGCACATCAAAGATTTTGGAAAAGAGATTGTATAAACTGGATAGGTAACAGCTGCCACCAGACGGATTTAGTGGTGGAAAGGGGAGAGGGCTAATTTGTTTTATGTGCTTCCTCCTACTGCTGGCACCTTTCACTGTGGCACACTGTTTCTGTCCTGTGACAGGGAATATCTTTGCACAGAGGGAGCCCTTGTCCACAGGATTACACCTACCTTTGGATTTCACTGTTGTTTATAAGTAACTTTTGCAAAATCCTTCATCATAGCTCTTTTATCTGGTCTTGGAGTAGTTTATTAGAGAGAAAAGAATGAGAGAGCTGCTCTAACTTTGTTAGTTAATAGCACTGAATAACAGGTTTTCATTTCTGACCTTTTCAAGTCAGAAGTTTTGTTTGCTTCACTCCTGGATACCTCAGGACACTTTAAATTGGATTTATTTATGTAAAATAAAAAACCGTACCGTGAATTCCCCAAGAAAGGTCACACAGAACCGAAGCAGAATTTCAGCTTGAATAAATTGCAGTATCTCTGCTGCATCCCCCCCATTTAACATGGGAATAAGCGTTTGCATGAATCCTCTTTATTTCCTCATCTGGTGTAAAATTCTTTGTGCTCCTCTTTTAGATTACTCACTGTTTAGGAAAGATCTTGGAGGGGAAATTTGTAGTATTGAAAAGTGCTAGCTGGTAAAATAGATATTGTGTGTATAACAACAAGATTTTTGCATATTACAATGTCAATATCTGATCCCATTCAGATTACACTAAGGCAACCTACAACTTTGATCAGATTCAAAGAAAGTTGCACCACTACTTCTCTTTCTTATTTTGTTTGATCTACTTGCTTTTACACCTGCATGCAAAGTGTTTTTAAGTACCTACTCTCATGTTCTTCAAGCTTCAGCAAAAGACAGCACTTTCAATATATGTTGTCTGCAAAAAATGACCTCTGTGCTATAAATATTCTAAGACATCCAATCTGATCTAAAAATTTGAGAGGGACTAACATCTTCTCAATCTAGTCTCCCTCTTCCTGAGGTAGCCTAGATTACTACTTTTTATCCTTCCCTGCTCTGAGCAACGGCAGAATCCATTGCTGTTGCAGAACAGGAGACTGGCTTCACCCAGTCTATGAGGATCCTCAGAACTTTGAGAAAATGCTCAGATGCTCACACAGGTTGAGACTTTTTCACAAGCTGGCCTGGGGGCATTGGGCACCTCATCTGGGAGAACACCACTGGAGCAGATAGTCCATGTCAGTGGCAGCAGGGCTGCAGTTGGAAGAAGGAATCCCAGCTGGAGAAGGACAGAATAGAAGCCATGTCCAAAAAAACATTTCTAATGTGATTTTTTTTTTCATTACGCTCTAGGTCTTAATTAATTTCAAACTGTTTTCCTCCATCTCCTTCATTTGCCCCTTGACTACTGCTCCATATATTCAAAGCAAATGACCCTGAAAGGAGAGGAAGTCCATTTAAAAGAGCTACTGAGCTTTTGTGCAAAGCCCAGAATATTTTTTTCTGCAGTCAGTGGAGAAATGGGAACAAACCTGACAGTTTCAAGACAAAATTCACCATCTTTAGTCAGTCTTTAGACTGCAATAAATATCAAACTACAAAGCCAAAGGCAAAACTACACAGGAGGCTCACAGGCTAGATGGGCAGTTTGCTGGAGGAGCCGGAAAGTAAGCCTTATCCATTGCTCCTCTTGTAGTGGGAATTTGCCATTCAGCTGGCACTGTAAACACAGCAAAGAGGTTTTATCTCAACCGAAGAAATCTGAAAAGGTGTCAGTTTGCAAAACTGAAGGAACTGGCAGGATTTAAATTCCAGAAACAAAACTGTTATGATAATTGTTTTTCCTTTTGTTCATTTTGTCTGATTATATTCTGGAGCCAAAAACATTTCAGTAGCTTGCAAAGCTGGAAGCTAACCAGGTTATCAAAATGGGCTCCAGCTCACTGAGGGATGCCAAGAAATATACTTTTCTTCTTTAGAATGTTGTTAATAGTTTTGTATTGCTTGCCAAAACTTTGATTTGAGAGGAGAGGAGAAGATCCTTGACTTTTCTTTGAAGAAAACGAGTTTACTGTGTACAATTCATACAAATAGGTAGAGAAAAAGGTGTCTGACTAATAATGGAAGGTATGGTGAAATCTAGATTGCAGTCTCTCTTTTACACATAACCCTTTCCATATGCCAAGTTAGGACCTGTGCAGGTGAATGTCACCCTGTCTACCTACACTGAAAAATTACTCCTGTTATCTCAGGTTCTCAAGGTCCTGTACTAACACACACAGAACGAAGCACACTTAGCGCTTGTACGTTAACAGAGAGTGATATAAATCTCAACTTTTTAATGATATGCTAAGCACAACAATCTCTTGCATCCAGAAGAGGAGGTCTTGTTGGTAAGCCTAAGAATCAGCAGAAGCTTGTGCAAGTGATCGTACCAAATGATTGCCAAGCTATGAAAGCAACAGGTATTTCGGGTACAGTATCTCACAGACTACTGGAATTTTTAAAGTGAGCTTTATGAGCTTGTGCTCAGGCTTCTACAGGTAGTGTATGTCAAGTTAAAGCTAAATTAATTATTTTTTTCGCTTCACTCTGAAAGCTGTTTGCACTGGAGTTACAAGTGTAAGTTAGTACACTATTGATAGACATTGTTATCATTATTTTTACTACTTCCTTAACATGTATTTGGAGCTCTGCAGTGACAGTAATAATAATTTTTTTAAAAAAATCATTAGCTTGACTAAGTATTTGCCACAAAGGAATGCTTAATTCATGGTGACTTTAAAATGTCATAGCAATGCTTTGAAGCAGTACAGAAACTGTGAAGTTTGATGTATATAACCAACAGGGGATTAAAGCTCTATGGCTCAAGAACTCCACTATGAACACATATAACAACATTTTTCTTCTAACACAGTTACATCTTCATAAAAATCTGTTAAACTGCAGCTTGCAGATGAAGTCTAAAATACAGAACAAATTAAAGCACGGTAGCCCTGAAAGGGCAAATTGATCTAACCAGAGCTGTATTACTTACAGGAAAAAGAATTGAGATTACTGATGGCTCGCTGCACAGAAACAGCATCTACTATGATGAAAAAGTGTATACCATGGATTAACTCTGTCAGTTTTGTGCTGGCCTGTTTCTCATTTTACATGGCCAACACTTTGATCTGTGCTCTAATGTAGGTACTTACAATCCTGGGAAACTTGCTGCCCCAAATTGAAGACAAAATAATTTAATCATAAGTATTTGGACAGGCGTTTTTCAAACCAATGTAATTATGTTTCATTGTTTAGAGCCTGTGTCCTTCTGTATTACATCCAGAGATAGTTTAAGAGCACAACTTGCTCATAGGCTTAGGTGTGGGGGACATTTGAAAGAAAATGGAAAATTGGTTAGTTGATACAGTTTATAACTCCAGAACATTCAAGCTTGAATATATTTGTGGTTTTTTATTCTGTTAAGGAATTTACTCTTTTTATGAATTTCAGCTTCTAATTTTGCCATTCCTGTGCCTGTAAATACATACATTCTCATGCAGTTTAGGAATGAAAGACAGCATTACAGTGATTTTGAACAGATTTTTAGCTTTTCTATATTCCTATAACATTTCAGAATTTCCAGGACCCTCAGAAGGGTTGTTCCCAATTTACAGTTGTATAACACCAGCCGAATTTTATCCTTTTACATTTGCTTTCAGAGCTAAGGCTTTAGTCATCCAGGTCCCTAAACTGGTTATCCAGTCCAGTTCTTTAGTCTGTTTTAGCTGTTGCACTCACAATTATGAATTTCATATAACATTAGATGATGGTAAATAGGTATAAAGATAAACTGAATTTTTAAAGATGGAAACTGCTGATATTTTTTACTAATTTCTAGATCTATTATGTCACTAGTACTCTTTGGGAAAGTTCTGATTTACAAAATATGATCTCATGGTGTGTTTTATCTTATTGGCTTCTTGCCATGTTGCCAGAATGCAGTGCATTCAGATAGAGGCAACCAAAATGCATGCTTCAGCAGCCTATGCATGCAGAGGAAGAGTGCAAAGCTGGTTTTCATTTTCTGGAAACAGATCCTAGTTACAGTATACCTCCAGTTGAATGGCTTTTTATTATTGGTTTTGTGTTTTTGATTTTCATTGGGTTCTTTGGTTTTATGTTTTGGAGATGCGTATCATATGCTCACAGGAAAAGCCCAAGTTTCAGAAGTTTTCTTAGAGTGAATTTAATGCTTTTGAAAGTTTTACTGGAAACCATCATTCTCTGTCTGCTCACAAACACACCACCTACAACACTTTCTGCACTATTCAGGGAAGATCCTTTACAAAATACTGCATATTTTTCCACCCTTGTTCAGAAGGTATTACTCTATAAAAGAAAAGATGGCCTTCTATTTCTGCTACTCTAGTAGTAGTTCTGCTACTCTAGAAAAGACTCCTATGCTGAATTTCTAAGACTACCAAAAAAATGCTGTTTAAGAAAGCTCAACTTAAGAAATAATATCTTGAAAAACGTGTTTTTAAGAAAGAATATCTTTTCACTAACCTCTGTGAAGATCTTTTGGTTTTCAAACATCTGTGTAATTCAGCTGAACTGTCAATTCCCCTTCCTTTAGTGATTTAAAACCCATATTTTCCATAGAACTATTCAGCAGTATGAAAAATATTATTAGCAGGAGGGGGAAAAAAAAAAGTGATTGTGATCAGAAATCGGAACTGCCTCATCTAAAGCCTGGTTCAAATATGCACTGTCTGGGGCTTAAGTTGCCAGTTTCATCTGTGGGCAATTCATGTGAGATCACTTTCAATGATCTAGGTCTTCAGGAAAAGCTGTGAAGATCAGCCACTCAGCCACATCTGTTCTTATCTTGAGCACTAATCTATTTTTCTCCTTGCTATCTTTTAATATTTTTTCATCTACTTTATATTTTTGCTCTCCCTCACTTGACTTATTTGATTTGTATTTTATCTCTGCTAAGGAATGCAAATACCATTATACTCACTTCTCAAACGAGTTTTCAAACCAACAATATTTGAATTTCTAGAATTTTTTTTTAAATTGTTTTTGCTAAACATCTGGTGGTGTGCACTTTTGTTTATTATTTATTATCACATTTAGGCTCCCGTGATAATATTCTGCTAAGATATGAGCTAGGATTTTCATTTTCAAGAACTAGACTAATTTGTGAAACTGGAGGTGGAATACTCAGTATGCCTTCTCAGGTGATAAGATAGCACTCAGTGAAAGAGCAAGGAGCATTTAAGAGCTTTGCAGAAAAGATTCTTGTTCTGACAACGTTCAACCCAGATAGAACCAGGAAGTTTAGAAATTGTGTACAAAGTCACGCCCTCCTGAGATCTGTTCACTGTCTAGGTCAAGAGTCAGACATGGTTCAGACAAGGTTCACGTCCTGATGCTTTGCCATGCAGAGGTGAAGAAGACAATTTGAATGTGAGCATCTGATATGTAGCCAATACACAGTTCACTTGTTTTTAACCTTGTTAAATAATGCATTTTTTAAATCTTCATCTTTTTCAGCCTGCATGGTACTGCTCCTGCAACACTTTTTATCAGGCTTTAGAGCTGTGCCCAACAACTAGTTTTGTTCTTGTTTCTGTAGCAATTTCTGCCAAGATATTGACATATGTGAAGAACTGCATATTTGTTGAACTCTAGGATTATTTCAATTTTGTAGGCTTTAGTCCATAATCATCAATTACCCAGCCAAAGTATGAGAAGTGATATCCACTGGCAGAAGCACAGTATTTTACAAGTGCATCTGAAGCTGAAAAGGTGGTACACAGAAATACTATACTCTTGGGAAGTTTAGTAATGTCAGTTTTGGAGTTCCTTCACATGCCTTCATAGGAGATGGATCACTTTATGGAACAGGTTCAATTCTCAGTCTTAGCCAGGTAAACCCAGCATGGTTCTGCTGAGCACAGCTGACTCTGCAGGCTGCCTCTCTGTTAATCTGACTACAGCAATGGAGTTGTTATACATCCTAGAGTGTGCCTTTTCATTGCAATTGGACCACATCAGCAAAGTGGTATGTGAAACTTCATGAAGCTTGGCAGAAAAAGACCCTCAGTTTTGATAGTGATGGTTAACCTCCTAAAGAGCTTTCCTTTGTTGATAATTTCTGTTAGAATATAATTCATGTTTAGCACTTATAAAATGTGTATTTCATGAACTGCCTTGCTGACAGTGGAACCTCCAGTTATTTCTTTCTTTCAAAACAGATACACACCTCCCCAGCTGGACAAAGCCAGTGATGAATAAGCACTCTTATCATCTTTCTGACATATCACAGTTGTCTTGCCTCATGGTAGAGAATACCAAACCATCCAGCAAGAAAGCAGGCCGTGTGAATAGCCTTGCTGAATTCCTAATTGTTTGCTCTGGCAGTTCCCAGTGAAGCAGCTGGTTGTCTTTGGGAAGCTATGCTTGTTGTTTTGGGTTTGAACATCATGTGTCTTTAATTTTCAGCACTAGCCACAGGGATAAGTATCACAAATATCTGCTTGAAGGGCCTTTGCCCTTGGGAACCCAATATATATTTGGCAGCCTCTCTGACAGTGGGACTGAGGGGAGAATCAAAGTTGACTCATTGCCTTATATCCCCTCAGGGAGAAGAGGGAATAAAAAGGGCAATTGCTTCTTCCTTCAGTTGCCTGAAGCAAGTCTTTCCTGGTTTGTAGAGAATAAACAAATGATATTTTCTAGAACAATCTTCCATCTATATGATCAAAATATTCCATCCAGTATCATACAGCGAATTCTGGGGCTTGACTTCCTTGCATCCTAGTGTGGTCCCTGGTGGAGTTTAGAAATCCATAACCTTACATATCATCAGAAACTGACATTCACACCTTCCATTCAACGCTCACCTCTGACAGAATCTACTGTTTCGTTGTTCAGCTTAATGCACTGTAAGCTAACTAAAATGAATTTGTAGAATGTTGTGTACGCTCTCAGGTGCATAACTGTAGAGTAGGTTTTATTTATTGTGACCAAACAATTAACAAAATTCTGATCTCCTATCGAACGATTACGACCAACATAAATAGCTTCACTGAAAGTCACAGGATGATGCTCATGTTCATTACCCTGCCTGTGAGTGTACCTTCTGAAGTATTCTCCACCTTATTTGCCACACTGAAGTGAAACAGTCATTAGTGTGCTGGTAACATACACAGGGGAAGCCCAAGCCCCAAAGTATGCATTAGCTAAAGATTAAGCAGGATGCCAGATGAGCTTTGATTCATTTTAGAAATGTTGCTAGACAGACCCCCAAGCTCACACCAAGTGATGCCAAGATATTTGCTCATGTCTCCATTGCCCCTTATCTCAAGTGGTGCAACTGCCAGAAATAATTTTAGTTAATAGAAAAACTTCACACATTTTGCACATTGCTCTTTCCTATGTAAATCTCATTAGTTTGTGATTTCTGTTTGAAAATAGAATTCAGCTCTTGTATTTTAGATCTGAAAAGCATCTTTCTTTAAGACAGCATTTCCATTTTTCTAGGAAACCCATTCCTTTTATTATATAATCAGCTCAACTCAGCACAAGAATCTTATATAAGAAGGCAGCAATTATCAACTGAGAAAGCCTAGCATTTTCTTTTTCTTTCTAAGATTTGAAGTTTTGCTGTTAGTCCTGAAGTGCAGTGCTTTGCTAAGGAATATAATTTGAGTGGATGAAGGACTTGATATACTTCTCATAACACAGGAAAGAATTTCGGCTGGGGAAGAAGCTCTCAAAGATGATTGAATGTATTAGCTTAGCATGAATCTGAACTTCATCTTGCAAAACACTGCACAGGGTCTCAGTGATACAGAGCCCCTTGGAATCAGCTGTTGTCTCAGCTGAAAATAATAGGGCTCAAAAGAGTTCTAATTATTCCTAATTTGAAAGGTAAATTAGTATGACTTTATATGAAACTAATTTTACATATGCTTGTATGTTATATATATTAATAAATGTATTTAATCACTCTGTCCAACAGAGAATATGGCCTTGATCTGTAAGAAAGATCCCCTCTTTACAGTCGCAGGAGTGTATGCCTGGACCTAACTGTACAATTAACAGTTTGTGACAATTTTTGCTTTGTGACAAGTTCATTAGGTTTTAAGTGCTTTAGGTTTCATTATTGTATGATTCCATTAGTGTACTTTACATCTACTTCCAGTAGTTTATTAGGGTGCAAGGACCAAAGCTCCTCAATCAGTATCATGTATTTTACACAGAAGAGCCAGACAGAGGTGTGGCACAAGGTAAAGTGTTTCTCTTCCTTACTCTTTGTTTTAGCTTGGCTTTACACTGAGGTAAAGCAACTGTCTTGCACAGTATTACACAGACATAGAAAGACACTCTGTGCTTCAGCAAGGGCTGAAGCAAGAAAAACAAGTGTGCTAATAGCAAAGCACAGCAGAAAATACTTTAGGAGGATCTATAAAAAGTTTAAATTGGTAAAACATGTATGTGGGCGGGTTAGAAAGAATAAAGCATAATTAAGTTACTGAAGCCTCAGCAGGGCTCTGAACATTGTTCAGTGTACATTGCAGTTTGCTTTAAAGAAATGTCAAGAATACCCACATCCTTAGAAAGGGGACTTTTTTTGTAGTTTAGCATTAATTTTAACAAATGCATGAAGGCTGCCCTTTCTTGGACCTTGTGTCATTCTGTTGCAGGGTACTGAGTGTATTACAGGAATGTATGAAGGCAAAAATCCCACCTTCTGCAAACTAGTCACAGAGCTGGGCTGTGCATATTAGGCACAGCTGAAAGTCAGGGGGGAGCTTTGCCATCCTGTACTAAAAAGGGTTCTGGGGCACATCAAAACTGGGCTGGGAGACAGCTTCCTGCCAGTCTGCCTTGGTGGGGAAAGCCCTCCGAGGTGCTCTGCCCAGATGCCCAGAGAAACATGGATGGATGAGAGGGAATAAGCTTTGCCTTCTCTCCCTCTGAAGTAGAGGGGAGCAGGAAAAAGGGTGCCAATCACAGAAAAGTATCCTTGCAGCTACTGGAACATCATTTCTAATTGCCCTGTAATGTGGACAGTTTAGGTCCAATGCCTCCATGCTGTGAGTGACCTAGACACTGCCCTCTTCTCCCCCCACTGACCCCTGCTTGCCCTTCTCTTTCCCTGGAGCTTCCTGTGGATGACCCTGAGTGACCACCACAGTGAAGGGCCTGGGCTGTTCCTTTACAAAACCCTGTGTTACTCCTGAGGCCACAGAAGAAAACACAACCGTGATCTTCATAAAGCGCTGCAAAATAGCACATTTTGCTGAATGATACTGCTTCTGTGGTCATCACAGCAGACCACATCTCCTGACCCTGACCATGTGAGTTCTATGGTGCACACAGTGTGGTAAACCTGGAGCCAGACAGGGTTTTCAGTCCTAGCTAAAACAGGCAGCCTTTCGATTAACTCCCCTTCTCATGGTGCCCAAAGCCCAAGGCCACTGGGACTCGGTCCTGCCCCTTATCGAGGCCTATCTCCTTCCCAAAACATCCTTCCATGAACGCTCAGTGGGCTTCGTTGTGACAGGGGACTCCTTCACTGGCAGATTAGTGTAATGTTGTGGCTGGGAAAGTCACGTAAGGCAGCCATAATATGAAATTATGAAGAGTAATGAGGATTTGAGCTGTTATCTATCTCATAAATACACATTCTAATGTGCAGAAAAACCACAGTGTTGACTGAAAATATAGCAATCTTCAGGGGAAAAAAAAAGATGTTAGCCAGAAGTGTCGTGTCTTTACATATGGTTCACCTAAAAAAATATATCTGACCTTTTTTAAGATGGCTGCCAGCCAACATTTCAGCAATATTTCCTTTGTGTTTCTGCTCACACGAAGTGATTTATGTCCAAGTACTCTCTAGCTGGTTCTCATATTGCAATAATGATTTTGATTGCTTGTTTATAGTTTTATCTGAACATTTCTGCCTGCCATGTCATATATTCTGAACCAGTATAAGTGTCGTTTATAGGCAACTGCTGTGCCCATGTAGAGGCAGTCCATTGTTTTTTCTGTCTTGGCTGTGACTTTTCATGTGTATTGTATGTAAGTTTTTTGGAGGCAAAGAAGGGGAGAAAGCGGACCGTATCTTCACATTGCTGAACAAGAAAATAATAGTTTTCAATTAAATTATTCCGACAGCTGTGTAGGGAAGTCAAAATTGGGTCAGGATATTTGGACCAAGTGAAAGTTTTATCCATGGGAAGACTTACCATACTTTCCTATGAAAGAAGTGAGGCCAGAGCTGCATACCATCAGCCCAGCAGTTGAGAGGCAGTCAGACTTGAGGGAAGTGCACTTGGGCCCAGCTGTAGGGAACAAGGTCATCTGTGCAGGACACTGCATGAGGAATGTGCTCCAGAACTTCAGGGTTTGCTGACACAGTGTCACACAGGACATTTAGTTCAGGTGTTTGAACTGAAAAGTTTGTCTACATAACAGGCAACTTATTTTGCACAGTTGATACCCACATGCATGTTAATGGATTGTATGTCCTTTAGGTGGTTTGACATGGAGTACAGAGGAAAGGGAAAACAAACTGATTTTTATAAAAAAAGGTGGGGAAAAAAGAGTAGACAGTAAAAATAAATGGTAGATTTACCCTGAAATCAAAATTCAATAACATAATGCAGTTTATATTAGTATAAATATCTATATCAATATTAACATGACAAATTAGGACGCTGTTTCAGTGAAAGAACGTTGTTTTTCATTTAAATAATATGCTCCAACAAATATTTTATTGGTTTTGGCAGAAACTGAAAATGTCCACCATCACTGTGATAAAGTCATGCGTGTGTAATGTCTGTTGTTTAACTTTCCACCTTTTGGAAACAAGAGACAAAACAGTTAGGAGGCAACAAGAAGAAACTTTCTTGTTTCCACAGTATGCAAAGGGTTTTTTTTTCAGAAAGTACCTTTTCTTTAAGTGTAGGTATTTTTCAAAAGATAGCAGAGAAATCAGAACTAAAAATAATCTTCTTATTTAGTTGGGACTCCCAGAGATTCACAGAACAAAAGTCTGTTATGGTCACTGTTTCATCTGACTCATGTAAATCAGCTTGTACAATTTCACTCAGTAATTCCTTTACCAAGCTTATAACAACATACTGCTCATTAAAAGGTTGTGATCTGATAGTTATTGTTTTCACTTATGCTAAGTGTCCCAGCGACTTTAAAAGAATTAATCACACTCACATTAGGGATGAAAAACACCATATGAATCTTACAGTGTATTGATACCTAAAGCATGATGAAACTACCGCTGTCACACATACTGGGTAAGGAATCCACAAGGATGTGGGGCTGCAGTGGGTGGTCTTGGAGGTGAAGGCAGGGTCCTTTTCTTCATCCTCTTCTGCAGCTGTCCCCCTACTCAGCAGGTGGTCAGATGTCCCTGGCAGCTCCCACCCAGCACAGACCTTCCTTCAACCACTCATGCAGGGAGAATAACAGCCCTTGATTGGTGCTTGGCTAGCAGGAGTGGGAGCACCACCAGGGACAATCCTTGCCTTGAATTGCCCCACCCATGCTCTGCAGAAGACAAAAATGCCCAGTGTAGGCCCTTCAGTCTGCCCATGGGCAGCCCCCAGAGGACTGACGCTGGCTGTTGCATGGAAAGGTGCAACGTGGAGCATGTAGCTGGTGCCACAGGTGCCATCGCAGCAGTGGTGCTCTATCACTCGAGCCTACATGGGAGAATTCACAGACCCCCAAGTTCTAATGGTAGCATCCATCACAAATGCACGTACCTCGAGACAGTGAATCCAAATCTTGTTATGCAAGAAACCGGTAGTGGACAACTCTGTGTCTTGTACTTCTTTATAAAAGAGATGGTGTTCATGCTTCATGGAGCTTCACGCCATATTTCATATTCTATAGCTGCACACACAGATCTGCCTGCAGTGGCTATGATTGCACAAACATGTAATAAGGAGTGTTAAGGACACGCTTCAGTCCGGAAAGTCATTTAAAATCCTGAGAGGAGAACATAGTAGCTACTGAATTCTCTGACTGATGGTAGCTCAGTGAAACTATATTTGTTACACTCAAGCATGTGACTGGAAGAATAAGTGATTCCCAAAGGACTCGTCAGGAACAGTCCGAAGCTCCAGGACAGATTATTTCTTTTAGAAGACTGTTGACTGAGTCCACCCATTGCTGGGTCTGGTGCAGCTTCTCTTTTATTCTTGGCAACCTACCATCCCCAGTTTTCTTGCAAATAATTTACCACACATTTGAGGTGTATCATGGTGGGAGTAAGAACAGGGTTTTTTCTGAACAGCTATCATCCTTCAGCTTCTGGAAATCTATAAGTATATTCTCCTTTGCAAAACTGCTCCATACAAACACCCTCCACCCACCCACCCCCCAATATACTACTGAAGGTAAATATGCTCACTGTTAAAGTCTACTGGAGGGACAGGGCTCTGTTCCAATATTTTCCACAAATAGAGCTAAGGAACTAGCAGCATTGGGGAGCACCCCAGCTAGCAGATGTCAAACACTGTATCCCACATACTAATGATAATTTTGACAAGACTTTTGGAAGGAGAATATTGGGAATGGAAAGAACACAAGTTTTCGATGGAGGGAAATAGCGTTCACATTTCAATAAGCTCCAAAAATGCCTTTTTCAAACAGAGGTGCTTTGTATTATGCCATTCCTGTTGGCCATTTGGGGCTTTTTCATTAGATGTATGAACTTCTTGCCATAGTAATAAAGGTCAGGCACTATTGTGCCTCTTTTATGATACTGACTAGCACAAGTCGTGTATACAAACCCAGGAAGTATTTATTTATGTGTAATACATACTTAAATAGTGGACTACAAATCATTTAAAGATGCCTATGATATGAATCATACCACAATTCCATGGATAAGTGGAAACATTATGCAACTTATTGAGTTTTTAAAGCTCTAACGAATGTGAACTACACAGCAGACTTGGGCTGGACCTTTTCACCCCTTCTAATATATGCTGTGGCTATTTAATATTCCTCACTAGGGAGTAATGCTGGCATACAAGTCAGCAATATATTAGGCACTGGAGCCATGAACCTAGTGAGAACATAAACTAAACTGATTTTCAATATTGGTACATTACAAAAAGGACTATTATTGTGAGGTTAGAGATGTCAAAGTTGGTGACCTGGTATAATGAAGTATTCCCTGCCACATAGTCAAGCATGAAAAGTAATTGGAGGCGGTATAAACTTTTAGAGGCTTAGTGTTTTTTCCCTCCCCAATTAAATATTCCTTTGCACACACTTTTTTTTTTTTTTTACATTAAAAATAGTAATTTTTGAGAAGCATAAAAGCAGAAAAGATGCTCCTGTAAAGTTTGCAGTTGATGAAGAAATGTGTTTAGAAATGAGGTCACATCTTAATGCTTGAGTTACTTACATAAGGCACTGATGAAAAGCGAGTTTCTACCTGCCAGCTAGGAATGACATTAAAATATTATGGCAGCATGTGACCAGCTTTAGAGCTTAAAATCTTGAAAGGACACAGACAATGTCCCCTTTGAAGAACATTCCTGAAGATCACTTTACAGTTTCTGCTAAGCTTTAAAACACAGAGTAAAATGCCGCATGTCTAAGCAGCAACAATGAAAATTGTTACTTCATAGCTGCAACGTTTACATCTGAAAAACCACCACTGAAATCTGCACAGGTTTTTTTATCTTGTCTGTTAGAGGAAAAGGGTTAGCATTTAGTATAAGGAATGGTGTGTTAATACTGTGAATGTCATACTTTTCATTATGGCTCCACATCCCAAATTACTGCACTGGCTTTGAGAAAGTTATTCCTGATTTCCTCTGGCAGAAGCATTGCCTGAGCTGGCATCGCATCATTCCTCAGGAACTAGACTGCAGAGGGCACTCCTATATAAGAAGGAACTGCAGCCTCCAGGCTCATTTACTTTTAGCCTAGATGATTCATTGTTATTTTTTCTTGTTTAATAATTAATGACACTATTATTACACTAAAAGGAAAATCTTATTATTCTTGACAATTGGTTTTGTTATGATTATTTAATTTTCCCCCCCAAGTTTATACAATTACAATGTCTGTCAGTGCTCATATCATGTTCGGGTCATCAGACTCAGAAATTAAATGTACACAGAGGGGTGACCTATTAATATACCATCCCTAGGCATAACTTGAGTGAAGCAGCACAGGGAGTACATGGATGAGGATGGAGACAGCTTTTGCCATGTGCCAGGGAAGTCAGAGAGCTTCTGCCTGAGGCAGGCTATCCATGGAGCAGTACGAAAGCTACTTTTTCCTTCCTCTTGTCCTATCCCTGGGAAGGTTTTTTGGAAGCATCGCTTTGGTCTGGATTTCAGCTGTGACCGCAAGGAAAGACGAGCCTCTCAAACAATAGGTCCTGAGCCTTATAGGGTGGGTTTCTGCCCCCTGAACTGCTCTTCAGGATGGGGCTGGATGAACAGGCTTCAGCTAAATGTGGCCAGAGATCTGCGGTTTGCACAGCACAGCGGAGGCAGGGGGGTACAAAGCATGTGGCAGAAGCAGTGCAATATAGACTGGGGACTCTCTGAATAGTGGGAAGCTGGGTTAAGGCTGCCATAACCCAAACTACTCACTAGAACTGTTACACTAGGCCATTAAAACCCTGTGATATCTCAAGATTAGGAAGAAGCAAATACTGTAGTTTATGGCTACTTTAGCCTCACCCCCTCTTCCCTTTTTATGAATTAGAGGTAAAGCCTGTAATGGCATCATCCAGCATCTCAGCCTTAAGGCTGAATATTTTAAAGCCAACAGAATTAATTCTGGAAGTTCAGCTGGAGACTATGCAGCAACTACATCGCAGTTTAAATGTGCTTCCAATATTTAGCTTTGTTTAATGAGAACAAGTCCATACTAGCTTTGGCTTCTTCTGCAGGGGATACAGCTCATGTATCATCCAACCGACAACAGAAGGGTCATTTCGTTTCCTGTGGGTAGTGGAAAGTGATCTGCCTTTTCACACTTACTTCTGGAAACTTGTCACAGGGAAAGCGTAAGATCAGGCTAATGCTGTGCAAAAGAGCTGACTGAGCAAGGATAGCGAGACCTGGCTGTCGGAGCAGCAAATACACTTCCACAGCTGAGTCCTGAATCATGTTTATTTTCAAACTGAAGACCGCACATTTCAAATGAGAGATTTGTTCAGTAAAATGCATGCATTTCATATTTCATTACCACATGCTGTATATCTCATACAGTGGTTAAGAAATGAAGGAGTGTGGAAAGGACAGTTATTTGGGGGAGCTGTAACCATAAAGATTCCACTGAATAGGATTTTCCCTTGTTCCAAACTGTTATCTCACTAGATAAAAACATTGTGCTTTATGATTAAGCTAATTGTGTTGGACAAGCCAGTCTGCAGCACTAGAAGCCTGGATTTTCAAATGTGCTGAGTACTGGCAGCTGCAACCAAAGTCAGTGGGGGCATTTAAAGTGCAATTAAATGCGAAGTTCTCTAAAAATTCAGGCCAGAGGCTGTCTGTAAAACAGGAGTAGAGATGCTGCCTCGCCTCACAGGGGTGCTGTGAACATTTGTGGCACAGCTACTTACACTAACTAGTGAGAAGTTATACTGAAAAGTCGTTGAAAAAAAAATCTTTTTTCAGAGGAGGGTTTGGCTATAAAGTAAGGCCTTGACCCACAGACTGAACAGTGAAGAGGAAACAAACATGTACAGCTTGCCCATTTGTAGCCTGAATGGATGAGAGATCATGCCTCCTCTCTCCCAAAATAGGTTAAAAATCATAATAGATATACTACATGGACTGAATTAATGTGCAAGCATGTCTAATTCTCACATTCCCTAGGGCATTCCCTGCTGAAGGGGGTGTGTGGTATTTTTTAAAAAATATGTAATATATTTATAAATATAGGTAATATGCATAAACAATGTGTATTTGAGTAAGAAATCTTTATAAATCATCCAGTGAAGGGAGATGAAGATGATTAAGGGACTGGCGCATCTGACATAAGACGTGGGACTGTTGAGCCTGAAGAAGAGAGGAGAAAGCTCGTGGTGAGAATCTCATCAATGAGTACAAATACCCAAAGGGAGGGTGTAAAGAAGACAATCTTCTCAGTGGTATCCATTGAAAGGACAAGAGGCAATAGGCACAAATTGAAACATAGGAGATTAAGAAAAAATGTTAGAAAAAGCATTTTTACTACAAGGGTTCTCAAACACCGGAACAAGTTGCCTGGTAAAACTGTGGAGTGTCTGTCCCTGGATGAGCAACCCTCTCTCGTTTGCTTTGGTTTTAGCAGGAAGTTGGACTAGATGATCTCCAGAGGTGCCTTCCAACCTCAACCATTTTGTGATAAGCAAGGTGATATTTTTTTCCAATTTCTTCTTTGTTCACTTTCCTTGAAGTACTCGCAGAATAGATCAGTTTGTATCCTGTTCTGGTTTGGGGTTTCTGCTTATTTTTCTCCTTTATCAACTCTTTTACTTTTGTGGAAGCTGCTCTGTAATTTTACAGGTTATTGTAGTGTTCTGCTAGGTCTCCTGAAGTTATAACTTGTTTCTTCTTTTGTGAGTGAAGCTTCAGAGCAACATCACTGAGTGGCCCACTGGGAAATAAAAATTAAACAAAATATAGCATAGAATATAGCAGAAACTGAAATGAAACTATTCTCCCTAATGTCATTACAGAAGAAACTGAATCTATTTCAGTGTACTTTTTCAACTGAACAGGGAAAACCCTTGTCATAGGTGAGGACTAATTTGCCTGTAACTATCTATAAACTGAAGAAGTCACCAGGAATGAGAGCTGACATCTTAATAATAGTGGTAAATTGAAATTATTATATAAGAACAGAAATTTGTAATTCAGATCATTTGGGGGAGTGATTCTAAGGAAATAAACATACCAAAGTTGAAACACCCATAATAACAATAATTGGAATTTGCAGTAAATATTGCCCTGCAGCCTGCTGTTGCAACTGAGACAGTTTTAGATGCTATGACACAATGATTTATACACTTCTCTTCCTAAATGTTAGAGTAAAACTATACTGTATTGCTTTAATATATTTCCTACTTTTCCATGAATGGTTGTGAAAGACCTACTCATTTTACAGTAGTTTTTTGACAGGTTTTTCAAATTGTATTTAACCATATAGTGACTGACATGACATAAACTCAGAAGTGTGCCCTGCTAGGGTGATGGGAACATTTTTAAATACTGCTGCATAAAGCATGGAAATGTAGCAAGCCATTTAAATGATTAACACAGTTACTATTAGCAGGATAGAAAATATTTACAGAATAATTCTGTACTCTGTTATTGTAATATCTATTCATATTTGGATTGTGGTAACATTCAACACAACTGCAAAAAAAAAGGTCAAAATCTATAAATACTTCACAGGCAACAGAGACAATACTATGTCACATTGGACGTACTAATTATGCAAGATCCTGAAACTAGTTACCTTTTTTTTTCTTTCATACTTTCTGGTTTTCTTCCCCCTCTTTCACATTACTTTTTTGTTACTTGTTCCAACTGGCCTTCATTGATATTTCTTGGGGGTTTTTTAGGACTCTGGAACTGACTGGTATATTTATATCATGTGAGTATGTAATGAGTGTTATTAGATCATCTTTTAGTTCATTCAAAATTCTAAGTAGAATGGATCTTCTGTACCTTATCTGCCCAGTTTCAGCAATGCCTCAAGCACTGAATTTTTTTTTATAGTGATATTCAGGCTGATATTCAGACTCATTTTCTTGCATATTTTGTTTTACTCCTAAAGATGCTGATGAGAAGGTGCAAATTATCACTTAATTTCTTCTAAAATCTAGCTTCAGTATCTGTACCCAGCTTTATTCTGCCTCCACATTTGGATATTTTTTGTTCAGGAATAGGGAATAGAAGTGGGGTTCAACAGATATGCTTATAGTATTGTAACATCCCTTAAGAGTGCTGGGTAATGTGCTCACCTTGTTCTTTACTTCTTTCTACTCTGAGGATTCTGGAAGAAGTCTAAATTCTGTTAGCTGTTATGTGTTGGGATTTTCTCCACTCCTGCAATATGAATAAACTAGTGTAATAAATCTGATAATGAATCTTCTGATTGGAATGCTTCATGACATTATTATGCCACTTCTTATGTCTATTGACCATATTAGTATCTGTTGAGGGAGATTAGGAGAGAAGGTATAGATGCAAGGGTTTTCTTAAGTCCTTGGAGGTGGGAGATAAAATGGGACACTGGCAGTGGAAAGAAAACACACAGAGATCTCTTACTCCCCAACGAAAAGGCTGAGAAGCTTGAACCAGTATTTTCTTCCTTTGAAGAAATCTACTAATGACAGGTCTTCAAGATCTCACTTTTCCCAATATCCTGAGCTACAGTAAAGATTGCTGTATTTGGTTAAAGCCTGTTTCACAAATGAAGACTTGTAGGAAGAACTAAGGTGTTTTGTCAACTCCTTTCTGGGCCATACATGACAACTCAGATCAGGACCAAACCAGCCAATTTAGAAACAGCAGATAAAGGACCCAGAAGACAGTTTACATCAAACATATTATTTTTATGATAGTTGGAATGTTCGAGGTATTTATGAAATCCGGATAGAGAAATTAACATTTCTGAAAAATCCTAGAACAAATGATGAGGAGTGGGATCATGCTGTGTTGTATAATATTTTCTTATATAAAAATATTTTCCATTCTCTTTTGTAGGACTTTTATAACCCAAAGGATTCTTGCAAAAATACAGAGCATTATTGTAACAATATAGAGGGAAATGACACATAGCAGAATGATAATTGCTTACCATGAAGTGTGGATTGAAATGCAGTCAATGCATTTGCTTGCTTCTAACTTTTGAATGAAGGCATGAAGTCCGTATAGTGCAGGCAAACTTGCAGGCAATGTTTCTGTTTCTTCTCCTAGTACTTTTAAAGTTCAAATGAGTTAGTTATATTCAGAATGTTAAACCAAAGAGATAGCCCATCAAAAATATATCTCTATCAAAAATATTTCTCCACCTAGGTGACATTGGGGGACATGCACAGAAAAATATTTTGAACATCATCATTTGTACTTCAAACACACTGGACACGATGGCTGAAAGAAGGACCTCAGGTACTGTGTAATCACATAATAAAAAGTAGTTCCTGTTCTAAATTTGTGTTTTAAGTACATACATCATAGAGCAAGGAGAGGGAGGAGGAACATCAGACTGTGGCTGGAAAGTGAGTCAAGAAAGGCTGAGTGCCTGGCTCACTATCTCTCAGGAAGCTGTACCAGCAGCAGGAACGGCTCTCCCCAGAATGTCAGCCAGCACATCAATAGCATTCTCTTTAGTAAAAAGAAAAACTGGAAGACAAATAAGTTGGCTAACTTTTTATCTCCCTTCAATGAGAGGTTTAATTCAGTTTCAATTTGAAGTTCAGATGAAG
Organism: Athene cunicularia; assembly: GCF_003259725.1. Classification (NCBI taxonomy): domain Eukaryota; kingdom Metazoa; phylum Chordata; class Aves; order Strigiformes; family Strigidae; genus Athene; species Athene cunicularia. Next base: position 97,581,472 of record NW_020799097.1, on the reverse strand, counting down.
GTTGAGTCTTGTCTTATTTTATCTAAATGAGTTCATCTGTCTCATATCACAGTTTTACTTTGTTATGCATTTTAGCCTTCTGGTCTTTTTCATGTGAGGTAGTAAATACTGGCTCTTTTCAACAGTTGAAATGTCAGGACATGATCATTTTGAATGTGCTAGATGAAATCTGTGAAATGCTGCATTTCTTTTTCAGTGATCTCTGGAATGAAATCACGGTTCATAGGGCTAGAGGACTGGAAGTGACGTCCAGGGTCACTGAGTCTGGTGCAGTGAGTGCAGCCCAGTGCACAGGCACTGCAGTTTATAATCCCTTTCACATGCCCACAGACTGCTGAGGGTTTTTGGTGTGGGATTTTTTTTTTTTGCCCAATGTTTGAACACTTCACTGCAAACAGACACTGGATTAGGGAACAAGATTTTGCTCTTCAGTGGAGAATAAGAGTCCTCAAACAGAAAAGAGCTTGCAGTCATATTTTATGTAGGTGGCCTGGGGTAGGGATATTGATGCTGGATTCTGCCTCTTCTGTCAGTGGGCGCAATGAGATCCTGACTCCAACAATATCCCTATCTCAGGGATGCTGCCCACCTTATCTTTCTGCATCTCTGTTTCCCCATCTGTCCCTAGGAACACTAAATGTAAAGTGCCTTCAAATCTGCTAGTGAAGAGCTTTATATAAGAGCTGCATTCAGTCTGAGGCAGGCCACAGCAAACCAGGCAGCTTCAGCTTGTTATTTGTGGGTACTTCACCCTAAAATAAAAATAATCTTGATCTGCTCTTTTTTTTTTCTTTTTTTCAGCAGCAGTTTAAGTTGAAAGGTCACTTCTTTCTCTGGTATCTCAAGTTCTGTTTTTAAGTAGTTTCAAGATATATCATGTCATAGGACATCAGATACTACATTCCTCCACACTTTTTAAATCATTGGTTCTTTCTATCAGAAAGTAAAATTCTGTTAGAAACCCATTCAGGTTTGCTTTCTTTTGAAAAAAAGAGAGGCTTTTATTTTACAAAACATTTCATCATCCAAGGTTTATTGACATCTATGAGATTAAGTTTTAGACAAACGGGATTTTTAATAGGGATTTATCACTAACTAAATTTGATCTACAGATTCTCTCTTTTGTAAGAACTAAGAAATATTTTTCAACATCCTCCCTTTTTTGATGACAATCAGGCCTTTTTTGAACATAATGGAATAATGACATAACCTTCATTATAACATCACAAATGCTACAATATAATACATTTGCTTAAGTCAGGGAGAGGGAAACCAGACCAATTTATTATCGCCTGTTGATTCACACTCACATGCTGTGCAGTTCGTGTGAAGGTCCCATTTACTTTTTCACATGAACTGCCACAGCATGGTTTAAATAGAGATTTCTCTAGCAATAGTGTTAAGGTTCCTCATTAACATCATTTCTGGAGTCACTGGGCCAAGTATATCCCTACTACAATTCCACTGATCTCAGTGGGGTTATCCTTGAGATATATTTGGTCCATTGTTTCTACAGAATCCCTTTGTTCTTTTTTGATCTCTTTAAGAATTTTGTTACTTTGAACATTTCTCACAGAGCAACTTATCATGCTGAAAAGTTTGCAACATTTATAAGAAATTTCTCAGGTATTTCTCTCTATTTGTACACCAAAACAAGACATATCCAATAACATTTATATTTATTACTTTTATTTTATAATCTATACATCTATTCTGTTTTCCAGGAAAATCAATAAACTTAAGTTTTTCCTCTTGTTTATTTATTTTTTTTTAAATTCCAAAACTTCATGTGACTACCAAAAATAATCTGAGACAGACTGCAGATGCATTTTGCATTTTCGGCCCAGCTCTATCACTTGCAATTTTTGGAAACAAATAATGATTGAGTAGTGATGCTCCCAGGCCAATGTATTCTCACACTGAAAACTCTAAGCTTGTTTGATGTTCTATATCAGTACTGAATGTTTTTCTTCATTAGGTTTTATTTTGATTTTTTTAATTTCCATTATGAAAAAATGAATGCAACATTAAAAAATGTTAAAATCGACTGACATACAAAATTTCATGAAAGTTAGATTTGCAGTTAATGACCATTTTGTACATTATACATATACATGTGATTTACATAACTTAGATTTTCACTCAGGAGAGTGAAAAGTCTGGTTAGGGAAGACAGCATACCAAAATGAAATCATCCCTCTGATGAATGGTTGGGTAAACAGAAAACACATCTCATTCTCAAATTATTATCCTTATTCCTTTCTGTATATTACTGCAGTTTTGCATAGGCCTTTGGTAGACTCACTAATTTATATTAATTTTCTCAGCAAACTATGAACTCAGCACATTAACCGCTTTATTTGCCTTTGCATTCAAAGACTCTGCCAGTTATTACAAAGATAATACAGATAACACACAGAAACTAAATCTGTCTTTCACCAAATCCAGAGGAAAGTGACTTGGACTGGGACCCCTGGTTCCCTGAGCTCATACTTATCTTGCTGTCAAGATCTTTTTGTTCTCCAAACTCTTGAAATAATTAAGTCCCACCATGAGATTGCATTCTGCAGGGAACAGCCTACAGGCTCCAGAGGAATTAAACCACTGCTTCTTAACTGCTGCTTGCAGAAGTAACATTTGGGTCTGATGATAACAAATGAGGTTGGAAATGCTAGCATGGAAAGCTCTGCTACCAGCATGGCCTTTACACACAGACGGGTGCATTCAGGAAAGTGCCGGAAGAGAAGCGCACCTGTGAGTTCATTACTTAGTCAGATACAGGGCTGTGATTTTTTGCAAAACTTCCAGTCCCTTTGAGTATGTTAGTAACATTGAAGGCAGAAAAGATACTGCACCTAAATAAGGATGTGAAAAACTCTTATTTAAAACTACTCAGAAGCAAAGCTTGTGTTCAAACTGCACACACGATTGGTTTATGTTTATAGAGATTTATGTGTGAGACAGAATGGAAAAATGTAATTTTGTTTTATTTAACGTCTCTCTCAAAATCCTAAAGACTGCTTTTAGATGAATTAGGTGCTGGTAAGTACAGTGACTATGTAGGCAAACATTCACGGCCAAGCTTCAGTCAGTAACAGCCCTGCATGTTATATTATGTGCTAAGAAAGTGAATGTTAGTTAGAAACCTGGGGTTGTCCCTGTGCTCTTTTCAAAAGTGCAGTGTGATCATTTATCTACAAAACACTGGAGCTCAGATAAGGAGCTGAAGGTCTTGTCTGAAAGCTGGTGCCTTCAGGCAACACCTGGTACATCACTGAAGTGTTTGTATTATTATACAGCTCCAATCTCAGTGTGTTATTCATGTCTTCCTCGACCACAGATCACTGAGACCAAATGGCAACCTGTTGAACCATATTTTAACCCCGATCTTCGCATGCAGAGGTGTCCATGAACAGAATAAATTCAGAAAATGAGGCAATAACCTGTAGTCTCCATTTCTTGATCAGATCCTGGAATTTCCTTGCATCAGCATCAGTTGACTTCACAGAGAGTATATGAAGTTATGATTTCATGTCACATAACAGCTGCTCTTGTGAAACACAGCAGAACTTCCTGAAGCTCGAACACAGAAACAGGACACACAGTGTGTGCTCTGCGGATGGAAACACTCTGCTGAGCATACCATCCTCGGGATGCACATCAAGCAAAATGCAGCAGAGACCCAGAGAGTCGGGGTGCCATTCTGACATGCTCGGAGTGCTCTGTTGGGCTGACAGCACCTTTTCTTCCCACTGAGCCTCAGGGCTACCATGTACTGATTGGAAACTAAGAGCACATGGGACCTTGCACACATGTTCTGGAGGAGCCATTCTTGGAGGATTATGTCTGGATTATGGCTTCTAGACCACTCCTAAGGGCCCTCCTCCTGAGAATGGTGTAGCTGGGAGCTCTTCATCAGTGCCATCACTGCAAGCTTTCAGAGAGCTCAGAACCTTCACATCCTTACCATCCTTTGGCACAAGTGGAGAAGAGTACCTTGAAAGGCTTTTAACAGTACAGCATACTGATTTCTGTTGGTGGCTAAGATCTTCATTACAAGGAAAAAAACAAATTTTAGTTAGAGGAGAGCTTAAATGGAAACAGTTTGCTCATATTGGAAGTATAAGAAAACTCTATATTATTTTTTCTCACTCTTTCTTAGCTCAGAGGCCTGCCTACCAAGCCTTTATGAAGAGAGAAAAAACCAAGACCATAGGGTCTCAGAGTGCATAGATCTGGACGGTGTTGTAACAAACCCATTCAGAGCACTGGTAAAATCTCCTTTCCAGCTCAATAAAATAAAATTAAATGAAAATACCTCATCAGCTTTTGTGTTTAATTCAATTTTTAAAATTCCTCTATGTGCAGAATCATGGCCATTTTAATAACACTGGTCCCACTGTTAGTTGAAGGACACAGTTTCTTGGATGCAGTACTGGAAATTATTTTAGTATTTTCAGTAAGAATAACTAACAGTGATGAGTAACTTCCTGGATAATAAGTGCATCGGGCAATGCACATTGTTCCTCAATCTGATAAACTCTTAGCAGGGAACTTCCCTTCTCTGGACTTGTTGCTCTACCCTGGGTTTTTGTCTCTTCAGAAGAGGCAGATCTGTATAAGCTAGTGAGTCAAACACCGAGCAATCAGTACCACCAGGGCAGTGTTTTTAATGAGAAAAGCAGTTAAATAAATGGAATGTCATTAAGACATACGACTATTTTGGAGATGATGCCAGCAGAATAACAGAAAGTAACTTTAAAATATTGCTTGCTATACATTTATTTTCAATTCATATGAAATTATAGAAACAAACTGCTTTAACTAGCTGAAGTCATGGACACTCTTTGCACACGCTATTTCAAATCCCAGCAGTATTTCAACCTCTTGGAGTTGTCTCTTGAACTGTCAAAGAGGGATCTGGACAGTCTCTCCGTGTCTCTGACTGTTAAATCCTTAAGTGACATGTATATATGCTTAAGGAATGGGTCAGCTTGCATAAATGTCCTGATATTAAAAAAAAGAAACGGAAAAAAAACCCAAGAAGAAATAGATTGGTGGTTAGAATAGTGCTGTGAAACCCTTTGCCCTCAGTTGATTGGGTTTGTTCTAAGTTTCAGTGTTCATTTAAATATTGTATGAAAAAAAAAGAGATGACCCCAAATACTCCTGTTATACACTTCAGCAATTTTTTTTGACAGTGCTTTGATCTGTGACTTAGTTCAATGCTTTCAGTATTCACTTCCAAACCTGCAGCAGACACTTTAACTTCAGAGGCTGTTTTTTTTCTGAGTCTATAGTTAACTTTTCCCATTCAGAAAGGATAATTTTTTAATGCAGCTGAGCATATGCTAAGGCCTGATTGGCTTTAGCTTGATAGTAACTACACATATAGTAACGCTTTTCTGGATCTTTTACCTATCCTCCTCATCTACCACCTCTTTATTCTTTATTGTCAATCTTCCATATAATTAGTGGTTCATGTCAAAGTTACAATGTTGTTAATGAATCAGAAAAGTTTTTAAAATTCTAGCTGTTATTGCATTCTTCCCCAGCTAAAATGAAGATCATCCCTTTCTCTGGAAATCAGGCTTTAAGTGCTAGCAGTGCATGGGTCTAAGACCAGACTTCCACAAAGTATAGATTAACCAGTACCAGACAGTGGGAAGTGGAAGAACCACTGAAGAAATGGGAAAGAAGAAAAGGGAAGGTTTGAATATTAGAGTCCTTAGACCTGCTTCTTTGGATCTTTATTTGTTTCGCTGTTCTGAAGATGGAAGGTATTTGGGCTCCTTCATTTTCACAGTATGAACACCACCAAAACATTGTTTAGTTTGCTTTCTTAGTAAATTTTGAAAGATGTTTTGTAAACAGGGTAACACAGATATCAGAGCAGAATCTGTTGCAAGATATCACTTTTGTTCTCAGTCCAAGTTCTTTATTTCTCAGCTTTGTGGTATCCTAGATTTATCCCCCACGGGGACCACAGTGATGATATAATTATTGCTGTTTTCACCTAAGAAATTTAACCCCTTTCTTTGATGAGGAACTGAAACTCTTGGTAAGCAGAAACTTCCTAGATATCCAAGGACAAGAGTAAAATTGGTCAAGCTGTTTGTCTTTTCACAGCTGCAAGGATGACCAGCTTCAGAGAAAGACAAATTTATTGTGTGACAGGTAATTTCTTATTGCATTGTAATTAAATGCAACATCATAACCTGGAAGCAACACTATAAACTGGATAGTACTGGATGAAAGAGGCTGGATTATTATTTTCAGCCTAGATAACTAAGGTTCCACCAGTATCAGATTCCCATGAGATGCCAAATGAAGCAACATGTTAATTCACACTTGTATCCTCTCTGTTTTTCCAGGAAGTTCAAAATAGATCTGCAGGAACATTTCAAAGTCAGATGGGTACAGCTTCAACATTTTGGAAGCACCTAAGGTCCTTTGGCCTTGTCTATAACAACAGTTGTTATAAGATTTGTTTAGTTTTATTGTAGTCAACATATCTTTTGAATACTTAGAATATTCAGCACTGAATGATTTTGTGTATTGTGACATCTACATCTAAGACAAAAGTGTCAATACTAGCAGTGCCAGCCACTGAAATGTAATCTAATATCTATATTAAAAAAAAAAAAAAAAAAAAAAAAAAAGGATGAAAGATGGATGCACCATTTTACAAGACTCTAGACCAGTGGGGATAAAAAAAAGCATGAAAACAATCCTCAGTGGCTTTTTACTGTTTGTCCATTGAGGGTACAATTGGGTGCCTCCCTTTAGGGAAAAAAAAAAAAAAAAAAAAAGAAGTAAAACTATTTATAGTTTTACTAGAAAAAGCCCATCCAAATTCTTTGCCTCTAGAAAAATTCTTGCAGGAGATAGTAGTGTGGAGGCTGTTTCAGCAATCAGGAAATCCCAAGAAAGAATGTAAATGCATTTTCTACATACTGAATTTGAATCACCTCAAACAATGTGACTGACATGCATTGACAGAGCAAAGAATTATATACAGTTAAACTTCAACTTTTGATCCTAACTTTAGACCAAAGGGAGTCCTGCAGAAGGTATCTTATAGCTTCCAAACCATGTACGTACATTGTTACAGAAAATGCTTTCCATGTCCTGCTACAATTAGCAGGACAATTAGGTTTATTAGGTTTATTTTTACAATTAGATTTTTAGTTGAATAGGGGTTTGATAATAAGAAAATAATTAGTTAGAGGTGAATTCCACAGAAGGAACTTACTTATAAAAAATTCACCAGACTCCAGTTAGGTACCAAGGCTGTGTAGGGACAATTAGGTACATAAAAATAGGCTTTGAAAAGTCTGACATAGTGCCTGGAGAGGCATCGAAGCCAGGCAGCAGGAAATGTTGAGCACAAAATTTGAGCCTTCCTTAGAGTTATATTGTATTCATACCCCTCACCTGGATTGGGGTGGCACATAAAGGTTTAAAACCAAGCAAAGGAATGTTTGAATAGGAGTTTAATGTAAGGCTTACTTGAAAGGAGAATGCTAGTTGTCTATTCCCTGCTTGGTTTAACAAAAAATAGTGAACTATTAATCAGAGCAGTCTGAAATATTCATCTCTCCACTTCTAGGCAAGTTCCCTAACCTCAAGGCCAACAGTTTAACAAGTATTTAATTATTTCTTCAAAATGGAACAGTTTCCACAGAAATATTTGGAGGCTTCTCTCATCCCAGATTTCCCCAAGACACCCTCCAGAAATTTTCGGAGAGAGATTTTAAGCCAGAATTCTGTTGGACAAATGGAGGAAAAAAACCTCAGGTTTTTCAAGTCGAGGTTCTGGACAAAAGCATGAAAGCAAGAACAAAAGCCGGTGTTATAGGAACAGTCAAGAACTCCATGAATCTTCAGATCTAAAATTTTCATTAAAAACATGGCTGACTGAAATATGGGGAACACAGTCCCAAAGACTCCACTGAGACTTGTTGAGGAATGGAATTTTGAATAGAAATTGGTTTAGCTCTACTTCCTTTGGGGGTGGGGTGGGGTTTGGTTGGTTACTGTTAAACCATTTTTGCTTGTAGCTGTTGTTATCTCTGAGCCATCACTTTGTTTTCTTCTCAGACATTTATTTGTTGTTGCAGAGTCATGAGTTAGGTCGTCATTTCCAGAATTCTTTTTGCCTCCTGTAATTATGTTGTCTAGTTTTTGACTTGTTATCCACAAAATTCTCATGTTTTGCAGGCACTCTGAAAAATTTGAAAAATAGTAAAGAAATTGAGGATGAGATTTCTGAGGGACTTCTTGCAATCATCCTACAGAAAAAAGACAGAAGCCTTGCTTTGGAAACAAATTATATATATATCCAGGACATTCCCAGCAAGTATTTGTCTTAAGAGCATTTTAAAATCTCCTGCAAGAAACTCCAAAACCCATCCAGGAGCTTGCCAGAGTGACAGAGAGATTGGAAAATATGAATTCTTAGAGGAATCTGATTTCCAGAGGATACATGATTCATAAAAATCCCAGGCTTCTTTCTAGGTCGCCCTCAGCTAGCCAGTGGTTTTACAGAATCATTGTTTTCCAAAATCACATCTGTAAATGAGATCCCTGCACCAAAGAATTTGCTATTGATTTAGATTGCATAGGCTACAGATGAAAAAATTACTTATATGATCAACAGGTCGCAAGCAAATGAAATGAGGGTTTGGCATCAGCAATCAGTTCATTCATTCCTATGATTTCTCTCTACAGTTTCTGGCTTTTGTCGGGGCCTGATGGCAGGGGTGGGGCAAGTTCCTTCTTTCTGGCCCTTCTCAACCATTCTTTTGTGGTTTTATGGGAGTGTCACAAAATCACATTTTGAGGAAGAGGCCAAAAAAAAAATTCTCAGCAAAATGAGAATGGATGAAAATATTGAGATGCGAGTGGCAATAGGATACAGGGCATTTCTTTACTGGGCACTGAAGAAACATAATGAGGACAGTGGATCTTAACTCCATATGGCCTCTAATGTCATAGTCATCTTGTCACTGTTGCTAACCTCCGTTTAACCTTACTATTCTCCAGCTATTCTCCAGTAGCAGAGCAGGCACCCAATGCACCAGGAGAGGGGAAGGTTAGAAGGAGAAGTACACAGAAAGTTCCTGTTAGTCCAGTGGGGAAGCATGCCTGGGCCTCACCACCCTGACCAGAGAGGGAAGGGAAGCACTCCAAGATCAGTGTCCTGTTGGTTTTAGTGAAAAAAGATAATTTCTGGGAATGGGACAACTCTCCTAAGATTGGCAAGCAGAAGCAGCTCCAGGTTTATGAAGAGACAAAAAGGATTGATAATTGGCTGCTTTGTAAATGTAAAGAGTATAAAATCAGTAACTTACACAAAGTAAGTAACTGGGCACAAAGGAAGCAGTGAAAAAGATGGAAAGGGGCTAGGAGGTCTTACAAACCACATAAGTCTGAAAAAAGATAAAGCAATAATGTAGGCTTCGGTGTGTTGTACCAGGCCTTATATAAAATAAAAGACCTGCATCTAATGCAGAAGTTGAAAGGATTCATAGAAAGGGATTTCTATAGCAGCTAATTTGAATAATGAGGGAGATAAAGATCATTGGGTATCCTTTTAGGTGGTCTGGGGGTGCCTCTGTTGTTACAGGATGATCAGCAAAGATGTTGCTGTGTGACAGCACAGGGGTCTAGTATTTTTGCATGAGTCATTTTCATATCGCATGATTTCTTATTCAGATCTCAAAAATATCAGGGGAGTTACCTCATGTATTCTTTCTCTCCATAGAGTACTACAGACAACAAAACAAGCTACTGTAAGTTGTGGGTACCAAGCCAAAGTTTCAGTAGCTTCTTTTTTTGTTGTTTACATTGTTATGTGGCATCTTCCAGTGCATGTAAAGTGCTACAGACTGCTGTCCAGCTGGAAACTTGCTTTTCTCAGCCAAAAAAAATGGTTAAGTTACTCAGTGGTAGCATGGATGAGTGTCTGTGAAATTCATGGGCTGGTGACTGGGGCATCTTGCCAGGCTCAAACAGCTTGCGAGGGAAGAACATTTATCTGAAGGAAGTATAATGTAAATCCTTTATGGTTGCTTATGGACTCATTTTCTCAGGGAAAAAGTCACTAATGTTGCATTTTGTTACTACTCTGTAGTTCAGAGCAGCACCTATTGCCTCTTTCATGGTATTGGAATATAGGTAGGGTAAATAAAACAGACTTTTCTGTAACGTTTATTTCAATGGCAGATACTGAAGTTGGAAGCTGAGTCAACTGGAGTTAATTTGCAATAGTGCAAATATTTGCTTTCTCAAAGTCTGAACTACCTGTAGAAGATCCAAGAAGTTTAAATTATTAACACGGTTAAATAGTATCAAGTTCTTAATATTCAAAAACAGATTTTCCAGATAAAGACGAATGTTCAACAAAGGAAAACAACAAATTTCCTGACTACTCTGTAAAATTAAAACAGAAAAGCCATTTTGTGTTGCCTAAACAATTGTAGGAACTAAATAGTCTGGAAAATTTCATTTCATGTTTGACAAAGTTAGACAAAAAGTTCCTGTGATCCAAGGTGCTAAATCTTCAAGTACAGCTTTTTTACATGTCAGAATTACAAATGAAGAAAATTGTTTCCTCCACCCACCCCCTCCCCCC